>NC_051316.1:90665061-91283117 GCF_015220235.1 Choloepus didactylus
GATGAGTAGTGGAAATTCCTCTGGAATTACATATACGGGTCTCATTTATATTCAGTGAGTTTATCGTGATTAAAAGTAACTCAATGGGTGTCTGAGGGATGAATAATCAGAATGCTCGGACCCACATGACAACCACACAAATACCCAACACATTTGTAAAATCATACATACAGATTAAAAGAGGACTGGAAACAGGAGAGTTGTGTGAGTTCAAATTCAAAACATAACTTCTGATTGTATGTGAAATGAAATTTCATTTCCACAGTGAAAATTCGTCAGAGACAGGAACTACTGCATCTTTTCTCTGCCTCATTTTCTTCAACAGAGAACTTTTCCCCATCCTTTGGGGTGAGTGCCATGTGGTACCATTGTTTAAAATCCATTTCAGTGCTGTAATGGGTTCGAAACTTCTTTGGTTAGGACTGTTTATATTATAAAGTATTATAAAGTAAGAGTAATCACAATAATGTCTTACTGACACAAAACCAGAAATCTAGATCAGTGGAAAACAATAGGAAACCCAATCATACCAAATAATTTAATAAAAATAAGATAAATTCCAATATTAAGAAAAGGAATTTATTTAATAGTGTCAAATAACCAAGTTCAGAGACAGAGAAAAATCAGTTTAGTCCATATTTTATAGCACATAAATAATAAGAGCTAATATGTATCGAAATCTTACTATATGCCACACACTTGTGATAAGCATGTTATGTTCATTACTGCATTGCATTTTCACAACGATCTTGTAAGGGAAAGAGAATTATTATCCTGACTCTTCAAGAAGAAAACTGAAACTTAGGTTTAGCATCTTGCCTAAGGTCCTATACCTGTAAACAGACAGAGATGAACTCAACACAGGTCTACCTGGCTCCAAGGATCAGGCTCCTGACCCCTCACTAAGAATAAATTCCAAGTAGATGAAAGCTTTGATATATATTTCTTTGTCCAAATAACTAAGGTCATCATTATATGTTCCAAAGGCAGCCTTGGTTAAAAGACCCTGACCACAGTGATCAATCCTAGAAGCAAAGCAGGACTTTCTAGCCTATTCTTGGTCTCTGCAGTACATCAGGAATGGCTAAGTAACAAGATCTTTAATTAAGTATGCCAAAAATAGAACACAAAAATTTAAGTTTGGATTGAATGTGACTAGTGTCTATCACTGGCATTCTCATCCAGGGTGTCATTAACCTTTCAGAGGTGTCCTGTCAAATTCTGATTAATGTACAAAATATATTTGTACTTCAAGTACATTTTGAAGTAAGTGGACCTATGGTTCGAGAAGATCATGCAAGGTAGTACCAAGTCAGGCTTCATGTCATGGTCAGGGAAGTTACTTCCCCATCACCTGGAAACACAGGGCTACAAAGGCCACCAGGTGACAACTGCAGTGACTGTGGATACTTTCTAGATTCTGGAAGACAATGCCATGCTGCTAGAAAGCTGTGTGTGATGACTGCTGACTTCAACGTGTTATTCTGCCTTTTGAAATTCCAAGGATAATGCCCAAAATAAAATTCAAAAGGGTACTACCAACACAAGTAAGCTAAAAAATACAGTATTGTGTGTCCTCACCCAGCATTTCTGATTTAGAGGGCTATATTCAAGTAGGTAGCTTAATGTGAAGAATTACAAACAAATAGGCATTTTTGCAATTGTAACCATTACCTTGAATAATATCAGTTAATACAGGAGCAGATATTTGTTTGCATTTACTGTACTGGGATATATTTTTACTTTCAAAAGTTAATGACAATTACTTATATTCTGCTCTTAAGTCTAAAATGAAATCACCTTTGATATCTATTCTCTTAAAATTAGTAACACAGACCATGTCTAAGTCTTTTTAAATTTAGTTATAAAAACGTACATCAGTAGGTCTGGCAAAACAGAGTGAATTAGTGGCAAATGAATATTCAAAATGTTGCCAAACTGCACAGTACCATATCTAGCTTTTGATGCTTTTGAAACACTTGCAAGGTACAAAAAGCATTCTGTTATAAGCAAATAAAGGAGAGCATCAATCTTCTTGCTAAAGAAAAGCCCAAGAAGGATTTCCTCTAATCAACCTAAAACAAGCCATTAACTTTAAAAAACAAAACAAAACAAAACAAAAAAGAAAGAAAATAGAAAAAGAAGGAAAAATCAAAAAGGCTCTGAACTAACTTTTTTGCTATGTTGCATTCAGTTTGGGAAAGAAACAAACATCTAATCTTGCTCCCAATATGTGCCAGGTACCCTCAGGCCTCAAAAAAGCCCTATGAATTTTGTGTAGTTTATTTCCATTTTACAGGTAAGGAAACTGAGGACAGGGTGGGGAGGATAAGAAATCTGTCCAAGGTCACTCAGCTAGGAAGTATTAAGCTCTAAGGACTGGTTAAGTCCAAAGTCCTTGAACTTTTCAAAATGGCACATAATTTCCAATTGACGTGAAAGTTAGATAATATAACAAAACCAGAGAATGAAAAAAAAACATTAAGTGTTGGAAAAATAAGTCTTTAAAATAAGATAATTCAGAATATTAGAATTATTTAATAATATATTAAAAAAGAAAGAATAAAGGTTCTTAATTACATTAAAGTATACGATCTGAGCAGTGTTCCTAAAACTGTGGTCTGTGAACCACTTATTTTGAAACACCTGGGTACCTGCTAAAAATGCAGATTCTTGGTCTCCATTCTAGACCTACAGAATCAGAAATTGTGGAATAAACCCAGTGATCAGCATTTTAACAAGCATCTCAGATGATCTGTGTGCATACTTGTGGTAATTTGAAGCTGAATGGACCCCAGAAAAGATCATGATCTTAAAGCTAATCCATTCCTGTGGGTGTAACCCTATTGTGGGTGGGACCTTTTGATTAGGTTATTTTGGTTGAGGCATGCCCCAGGTGGGTCTTAATCCACTATTGGGGTCCTTTTAAGAGGATGAAATTCAGATACAGAAGGACAGAGAGAAAGCGACAGAAGCTGAGAGAAAGACACACATAGAAGCTGAAAGAGAAGGGAGAGACCAACAGACACTGTCACGTATCTTGCCATGTTGACAGAGGAATCCTGGATCTCCAGCAATCTGTTTTCCGGAAGAAGGTATCATCTTCATGGTGCCTTGATTTGGACATTTTCACAACCTCAGAACTGTAAGCTTGTAAGCTAATAAATCCCCATTGTTAAAAGCCAGCCCATTTCTGGTATATTGCATTTCATCAGCTTTAGCAAACCAAAACAATACTTTAGTTTGAAAACCATTGTTTTGAAAGAAGGAAGAGCTGCTTCTTGTTTTCACTTGGAATAAGACAAAGATAATTGGTCATTCATTTGAGGGCAATTTCTGAATTTAAGATATGTGTAACTCTAGATCAAGTTATCAAAAGAGGATTCTTCTCTGAAGATTTTCAGATAAAGACTGAACTTTCTAAGGTTTGGAGTTCAGTCCTAGTTTTGAAAATTGGGAAGAGGCCGTATGGGAGTGGGTCAAGGGGAGAAGGCAGGATACAGGATGCCAAAAGCTCTACCTTATAGCAACAGCATGGGGTGGTGGTGGACAAGAGACAGGTGATGAGGCCTGGTTAGGGACTCCAGAAACAGATAGATGATCCCAGGTCTGACTGGCTTCTTCAGTGTTTCCAGCTCAGCCAACAGCTCTAGGGGAAATTGCACAGATCTTGATGTATGCACATGCTACTTTATATGCATATGCCAACAAAGTCCCCTTCCTCTGATTCTGCAACACTATCTAGTGAGAGCCTCCTGGGTTCTCTAGTTCTGTAGGTCCAGTGTGTGTCCAGCTTAAAAGAAGATCATGTCAATCATATCCCTTTTTGCCATGTCTAAGGACACATATGCATCCCTTCTTTAAGTCTCATAATTATTCAATGGAGATAGCACCATTTGTTAGTCAGGTCTCCCAAAGGCCTGGTGACCCTGGGCTGGGCAAACCAGGGAGCAGGAGAGGCAACATAGTGGAGGCTGCATGAGCTATGACATCACATAGCCTACTTCTGAATCTCAGAGTTGCCACTCATTGTGGTGGCTTGGGCAAGTCACTTCAGCTCTCAGAGCTTCAATTTTTCTCATCCGTAAAGTAGGTAGTGGTCATAAGGTCAGAAGAGTAGCTATTTCACAGGGTTATGAAGATTAGAAATAATGTATGGAAAGTTCCCAGTGCATAGTAGGTACTCATTAAATGGTAGCTCTTGTTATTTCTATGACTATATAAATATATAAATGGTAGCTATTGTTATTTCTATATCAGGTGGTGATCTGTGTTCCTGCCTAAGTCTTACTGGGACTAAATCAGGAGCTAAAATTAATAAATATGATATGTGAAACCGACTCCAGAAAGCACAGTCTGAGGGAGTGAAAGCAGAGACTGAAGGTTTCCCAAGGGACAAGAAAATCAATTTATGTTATTAAGGAAGAGAAACACTAGCTATGGGGTAGGAGTAACAACTAAAGTTCAGATGTCATAGAGTCCTATCTTTAATGTTAAAGACAAGGTTTTGCAATCCCAACTTTGTGGCAAAATACAAACTTCACACTCCCACATCTTTAACAGGGCAGGCCTATTTATTTCAGCGCAATACTTGGTGTGCAGGCCACACATAGGACTGTCTTTCAGAAGACACTGATTCTTTTGTTAGTCCCCATGGTATTTCCAAGGCAACAATCCTTACTTGGGTGCCAAATCTGAACAGCTTTAGAGTAAATCCACTTTCTAGAAAATCTCATTGTAGTAAGATTCTACCACATTTTTATAATTAAAGAAACTAGACATAACTGCTAAAACAATAATTTTTCTTTAGAAAGGAACTAATATTATTATTAGGCACATGTTATTTTTTATTAATTTTTATTTTTATCAGAGTAATATACACATCTAGTTAAAAATCAAATACTAAAAGTCTTGTGATTAAAAAAAAACCTACAAATCATTTGACTCTATATACTAGTCTGTAGATTGGAAATAATATTTGGAAATAATATGCTTATATTGTTATTTCTGGATTCACCAGTTTATAAATTATCTACTAACTTATATTATCACCATATCCAACCTCTCAAAACAGTACCATCACAATTTTTGGTTAAATTAATAGTCACTGTTTATATTTTTATGACCATGTAAATATTGTTCACTGCTGAGCCAAGTAATACTATGACTGTTTCCCTTAAAATACAACTTGTTTTTCCTGGGGATATTAACTGCCTTTTTTTTTCCATTTGATTAGTCGTCTATGTACCCATCTTATACCCCAAAAATAGTTCAAGAGCTATCTCCTTTTCCCAAACACCTAAAACATTTCAAATATTCTCAGTTGCATTTATTGACTTATTCCCTTGTTTGTTGGAGTTCATCCTCCAGAAGCTTCCTGGAAAAAAACAAGATACATGTCTTTCTTCTACACTGACAGTTTGGCTGGGTAAAGAATTCTAGGTTGAAAATTTTCCCCATTGAATTTTTTTAATTCAATTTTATTGAGACATATTCACATACTATACAGTCATCCAAAGTATATAATCAGTTGTTCACAGTACCATCATATAGTTGTGCATTCATCAACCCAATCTATTTTTTTAACATTTTCCTTATACCAGAAAAAGTGAAAATAGGAATAAAAAATAAAAGTAAAAAAGAACAGCCAAATCATCCCCCCCACACACCCAATTTTTCATTTAGTTTTTTGTCCCCATTTTTCTATTCATCCATCCATACACTGGATAAAGGGAGTGTGATCCACAAGGCTTTCACAATCACATTGTCACACCTGGTAAGCTGCATTGCTATACAATCGTCTTCAAGAGTCAAGGCTACTTCCCCATTGAATTTTGAAGGCATTTCTTCACCATCTTCTAGTTTCCAGTACTGTTGTTTAGAAATGCAATCGTATCCTGATTCTTGATCCTTTATCTATGACCTACTCTTCCCTCTGGAGGCTTTTAGGATCTTGTAATATTCCTAGTGTTCTGAAATTTCATGATGACATGGTGTGGTGTGAGCCTTTTCATATATTATGCTGGGCTGCTGGCACTCAGAGGGCCTGTACGATCTAGAGATTTAGGGCCATCTAACTTTGGAAAAGATTCATTTCACTAAGCTCTGAAAATATTCTTTGTACTTTCTATCTACTGACTTCTTCACCTCCATTTTTTTCAGTTCTCACTTTCTAGAATTCCTAACAGATGGATATTGAAGCCCTTGCTTCTCATTTTCTTATCTGTTCTCTCTTATTGTCCATGACTTGTCTTTATGGTCTGCTTTCTGAGATAGACTACTTTTCAAGTCTTCTATTGAATTTTAAATTTTGGCTATAATGTTTTCAATAATAAAGAGTTCACTGTTATTCTGATTGTACAGTTTTTAAGAGTATCCTGTTTTTGATGACTGCAACATCTCTTCTCTCTCTAAGGATAGCAAACAATAGTTCTTTTGAACTCTTCTGCTTCCTGCATTGTCTTTATTTCCACCAAGCTCCAGTTTTCTGTTTGTTTTAACCTTTATTTTTCTTTAATATCTAGGGAAATTTGGCCATCAATTCATACTTAAATGACTGAGGCATTAAAAAGCTGACCGGAAGTTCTATGCGCATGGGAGGGGCAGGACAACTGGTGGACTTCAATGAAGAGAGCCAGTAAACTAGCTTTTTCATCAAGAGAATCCCCCAATGTGGGTATCTGTAAAGCTTTTTTCTAGGGCCATTCAATTTTCTTCTAGAAGAGAATCTTTCAATCTCCTCTCTGTTAGGGCCTTGCTTAGCAGATATCAGAAGAGGATTGGGAATCTCACTATTCAGTATACAGACTTGTTTTTTAATCCTCTCTGGCCCACCTCACTGTTTTCAGCATGCCTTACCCTGAGCCATGCTGGGCCTAATGTCCCTGAGTCCAATAGAATATCTGTAGTCTCAAATAGGTAGGAAAGAGAAGTAGTTACGTGGCTGTACAGAGTTGGGGAAGGGGATGAGGAATCTAATCATTCCTTTCATAGATTTTCAAAAGAACCCGTATTGAGCTACATTCTTCAACCTCTGCTTTCTGTGGTAGCCTCTAAGTTTTGAGCTTTTCTGAGGTTCTTAAGAGAAAATCGGCTCATTTCTATTCAATATCTCTCTCAAAGGAGGATAGGCTTCAGGTTCCTTGATTTTGGTAAATCTATTACCGCTCTTTTGACTGCTTTCAATTTCCCAATAATATGTTGACATTCCTTATCCACTATTGCCTTCTTTTTGTCTTCATGCATTTACACTTTAAAAAAAAAATCTTTTTATTGTCATCTCAGGAAGGAATGAAAATAAATACAGGTCATCGATCTTTAATAATTTCAGTCAGAATTTATTTTGCCCACTTTACAGACAAGACAACTGAGGCCCAAGCAGGTTAAATAACTTGCACAAGGTCACACAGTAAGTTAGTGGCAGAGCAGGAAAAGAACCTAGATCTTCTAATTCCTTGTTAGATTTTTTTTCCCAATACATGACATCTACTAAGTACCCATAATTAAAAATTGCCAGACAAGTTTTAGGACACCAGCCTGAAAAAAATTATTTAAAATTTGTTGCAAACTACAGTTCTCAAATCTTAATTTTGTTGATGGTGAAGAAACAGACAACTAAACTCTAAAATCTTAAATCTAGTAACAATACTCACCCTAAAGTTAAATTATAAACAGAAATATTACTAAACAAAAACAGTTTCAGCTATTCAGATACCAAACAGTATGTAAGAGCTTCCAACTTAAAAAGGTTTTACATGTAGTCATGAAGTGTCTTTGTCCCTTTACTTCGGTTAACTTTTGAAATAAATGCCAAAGCATTATTATTTTAAATCACAAAAAGTTTTGTTTGTTTGCTTTAAATCTGGATATTGAATAAACAGCAAGGTATCCTACAAAATAAGTTAAAAATTGCAATGTTAAAACTTAGAAAAATCCTAAAAGTTTCTAACTATGACCTTTATAACAAGACTTAAAGTAAGAAAAACTTAAGCATACCATAGAAACCAAGCCCAAGCACTGATCGTTAACAAGTAATGCTCCTTTTGTTTTCAAACACCAGCAGTGCTTTTGATTTTCTTATTTTGGTAACTTTGAACTGGTAAACCAATGGTTAATTTTTTTCCTCTCTTTCTCTAAGACTAAAAGAATCTGTGCAAGCAGCAGACCAGACCTAGGAGATCACGTTACATTTGGGGGTGGTGGGGGGGAAGAAGGCAGCTGGATGGGAATGTAGAGAAAAGGGCTAGAAGGGAAAGGAAAACAAGTTGTCTGAACCTCCCCACAGTGTAAGACCCAGCAGGGATTAGGAGGTACGTGGAGGAGCCTATGTTTATCCAAGTTATCTGTGGGGCCTTAGAAATGGGCTGTGAAAGTATAAGATTCTTTGGTATTTGGATCCTCTCAACAGCTTAGAGCTGTCCCCCAGAAAGCAAACTTCTTGGTAATTATTACTAGGCTTGAAAACCTAGATGAAATACTAAAGGAGTGTTAATATTTGTTTCTTCAAAACATTCAGTACCAATTTGTTTTGTTGTCAAGGTTTTAAAGACACACACATGGCGAATGGAACCAGAAAATTTCTTCTGAACACTTGTTAGAAATTATCATTATCCCTAAAGAAGCAATAGCATCTCTAAATAAAATGGTGCTGCTCCATTTCTTCCTTAAAGTGACAGATCTGGCATATTAATTCAGAACTACGTATTAACTGGAAAAGAATGGCTAGAGTTAGCATTGGAGAAACTGCTTATTAGGTGGTACTGAGGTGATGTCAGGAGAAAAGAGTCAGGTTAGTGACCGTGCAGTCACTTGAAAAGAAAACCACAAAACATAGGGTTTTGCTTTCAAAGTCAACCCGGCAGAAGCTTTCCCCTTGTTTGCCACCCTCCCTACCAGCTGGTATATAAGATCTATATTCAAAACAGCAACTCCAAAATCTGATTTAATCATTAAGTTATTTTCACATTCCCTAAGCAATAATAATTCATATTTATAGCTACTTCACATGAAGAACATTTTGCTACAATTCCAAAACAATAGTAAAATTAACTCCATAAGGTTTAGGCTAACAACTGCATATCAACTAGACTTACTTTGATGAAAAATGAATGGAAATCCCTAACAGACTAGTTACAGGAGCCCCCCAAGCTCAATAATGGCCCTCAATATCTTTTCTCTTCTCCTGTCCACAACCCATAAGTTTAAGATGAACGCATTGCTCTAGAAAAAAGACTACATTTCCCAGCTTTTTTGGTAGCTAGGCATGACCATGTGACTAAGTTCTAACCAGTGGTCTGTGAGCAGAAGAGATGCCGGCAACTTCTGGGTTAGGGTCTTAAAAGGAAAGCATGCTCTCCCTTTCCCCTTTTCTACTTCCTACTGCTTGCAAGGGCACGTGATGGCTGGAGTAGCCATTTTGGATCCTGAGGTAGAAGCTGCAGTAGCGTTTTGGAAGCAGAAGTCTTCAAGATGGTAATGCAACAAGATAAAAGGTGCCTGACCCTTTGGAGTCATCAAAACCAACAAAGACTGGCACAAGAGAGAACAATAAACATCTAGCTTGTTACACTGGCATTCTGTATTTGATATTACAGCCTTACTTATATCCTAACATATACTCCTTGTGATAATAATAGTAAGAGGCAAGTTCTAACTTGCATAAATCTAAGAATTCCCAAAATGAACTGTTTCTTTTCTTCTTCTATTAAAAATGTTTAATTGGAGAGAAAGTGTTTGAAACAGTCCTAGAACTTTGAGAAAATGAGAGGATGAGGTTTAAATAATTCCTAGAATCACTTAGCTCATAAGAAAAACTCAATTAAATATTGTTGTTACTATAACCTGTCCCTTCCCCTTTCCACAATCTCTGGTACTAGTGTGAACAAGATAAAAATCAATGTGTTCTCATCTTCTTGACCAAAAGGGGGATGTGAAAGGAAATGAAATAAGCTTCAGTGGCAGAGAGATTCCAAAACGAGCCGAGAGATCACTCTGGTGGGCACTCTTACGCACACTTTAGACAACCCTTTTTAGGTTCTAAAGAATTGGGGTAGCTGGTGGTGGATACCTGAAACTATCAAACTACAACCCAGAACCCATGAATCTTGAAGATAGTTGTATAAAAATGTAGCTTATGAGGGGTGACAAAGGGATTGGGAAAGCCATAAGGACCAAACTCCACTTTGTCTAGTTTATGGATGGATGTGTAGAAAAGTAGGGGAAGGAAACAAACAGACAAAGGTACCCAGTGTTCTTTTTTACTTCAATTGCTCTTTTTCACTCTAATTATTATTCTTGTTATTTTTGTGTGTGTGCTAATGAAGGTGTCAGGGATTGATTTAGGTGATGAATGTACAACTATGTAATGGTACTGTAAACAATCGAAAGTACAATTTGTTTTGTATGACTGCATGGTATGTGAATATATCTCAGTAAGATGATGATTAAAAAAAAAAAAAAAAAAAAAATCAATGTGTTCTCATCTTCTTGACCAAAAGGGGGATGTGAAAGGAAATGAAATAAGCTTCAGTGGCAGAGAGAATCCAAAAGGAGCCGAGAGGTCACTCTGGTGGGCACTCTTACGCACACTTTAGACAACCCTTTTTAGGTTCTAAAGAATTGGGCTAGCTGGTGGTGGATACCTGAAACTATCAAACTACAACCCAGACAGAACCCATGAATCTCGAAGACAGTTGTATAAAAATGTAGCTTATGAGGGGTGACAATGGGATTGGGAAAGCCATAAGGACCACACTCCACTTTGTCTAGTTTATGGATGGATGAGTAGAAAAATAGGGGAAGGAAACAAACAGACAAAGGTACCCAGTGTTCTTTTTTACTTCAATTGCTCTTTTTCACTCTAATTATTATTCTTGTTATTCTTGTGTGTGTGCTAATGAAGGTGTCAGGGATTGATTTGGGTGATGAATGTACAACTATGTAATGGTACTGTGAACAATCAAAAGTACGATTTGTTTTGTATGACTGCGTGGTATATGAATATATCTCAATAAAATGAAGATTAAAAAAAAAAAGACATAATGCTGAGCAAAATAAGCCAGGCACAAAAAGAGAGATATTGTATGTTACCACTAATGTGAATTCTGTGAAAAATGTACAATGTTTTATACTGTAGAATGTAGGGGACCTAGAGATACCAATTAGTGGAGGGGGAATGATAATCTAATAAGAACAGATAAACTGTGGAGGGTAATCTCAAGGTTATGGGAATGCTCAGGAATGATTATGGTTTGTAAACTTTCTTGGATATAGTAAGATCATGTTGGAAGCAATAGAGTTATTTTAGGTTTTTTTTTTCTCTTATTCCATTGTTTTCTTAGGGGTTGTTAATTTTCTTGGGGTATGGTAGGAACATGTTGGAAGCAATGTAGTTATTTTAGATTATTTGTTTTTCTTACTCCTCTGTTTGGACATGGTTTATTAATTTTTTTGGGGTATGGTAGGAACATATTGGAAGCAAAGTAGTTATTTTAGGTTATTTGTTTTCCTTAATCCATTGCTTTGTTTGAAATGTTGTGGGGTTTTTTTGGTTGTTGTTTGCCTGTTTGTTTTTAATTTTTTGATAAACAAAGTTAAAAAATTGGAAAAAAATCAGTAGAAAAATGGGAGTAAAAACTAAATGACAAATAGGGTGGGATGGGGGGATGGTTTGGGTATTCTCTTTTCACTTTTATTTTTTATTCTTATTCTGATTCTTTCTGATGTAAGGAAAATGTTCAGAAATAGATTGTGGTGATGAACACATAACTATATGATCATACTGTGAACAGTTGATTGTATACAATGGATGACTGTATGGTTTATGAATATATTTCAGTAAAACTGAATTAAAAAAAAAATCAATGTGTTCTCATCTCAAAGTAATTTGGGCAGAGAATAAAAGTATATATGCAGGGCCCCCCTGAGGAGCTGGGGGAAAATGCTGAGGTGTTGGGCTTCCTCACCTGATTGTTGCTAATTTTCTCACAAACATGGAGGACTGGCGGTTTGGTGTGCCGAGCCCGCTATCTCGGAACTTGCCCTTATGAAGCTCCTTACTGCAAAGGAGAGGCTAAACCTGCTTATAATTGTGCGTAAGAGCCTCCCCCTGAGTACCTCTTTGTTGCTCAGATGTGGCCCTCTCTCTCTAGCTAAGCCAACTTGGCAGGTGAATTCACTGCCCTCCCCACTACGTGGGATCTGACTCCCAGAGGTGTAAATCTCCCTGGCAACGCAGGATATGACTCCCAGGGATGAATCTGGATCCAACATCATGAGATTGAGAACATCTTCTTGACTAAAAGGGGGATGTGAAATGAAACAAAGTTTCAGTGGCTGAGAGATTCAAAATGGAGTCGAGAGGTCACTCTGGCAGGCATTCTTACACGCTATATAGATAACACTTTTTAGGTTTTAATGCATTGGAATAGTTCGAAGTTAATACCTGAACTATCAAACTGCAACCCAGTAGCCTTGAATCTTGAAGACGATCGTATAGCAATGTAGCTTACAATGGGTGACTGTGATTGTGAAGACCTTGTGGATTGCACACTCCCTTTATCCAGTGTATGGATGGATGAGTAGAAAAATGGGGACAAAACTAAATGAAAAATAGGGTGGGGGGGATGATTTGGGTGTTCATTTTTACTTTTACTTTTTATTCTTATTTTTACTTTTTCCTGGTATAAGGAAAATGTTCAAAAAAATAGATGGGGGTGATGAATGCACAACTCTATGATGGTACTGTGAACAGTTGATTGTACACCATGGATGACTGTATGATATGTGAATATATCTCAATAAAACTGAATTTAAAAAAAATCAATGTGTTCTATCATATATTTGACAAAGAACTTGGATCCAGAATATACAGAACTCTTACCACTCAATAATTATATGATACACAAAGCAATCAAAAAAATGGGCAAAGATTTGAAATGACATTTCACCAAAGAAGAAATACGAATTGCTAATAAGCACATGAAAAGATGCTCAGCATCATTAGTCATTCAAGAAATGCAAATTAAAGCCACAATAAGATATTACTGCACACCCACCAGCATTGCTATATTCCAAAAGATAAACAATACTAAGTGTTGGTGAGGATGTAGAAAAGCTGGAACACTCTCATACACTGCTGGTGGGAATGTAAAATGGCACAGCCACTTTGGTGAAAATAAGCTTGGCAACTTCTTAAAAAGTTAAACATAAACTTACCATAAGACCCAGTAATTGTAGTCCTAGGAATCTGTTCAATAGAAATGAAAACATATATCCACACAAAGCCTTGCATGTGAATATTTATGGCAGCATTATTCCTAATGGTCAAAAATTGGAAACAATCCAAATGTCCATCAACTGGTGAATGAATAAACAAAATGCAGATCGAAACTACTATTAGTATACTATTAATACTATTCAGCGATAAAAAGAAATGAATTACTGATATATGCTACATACAGATAAACCTCAAAAATATGCTAAATGAAAGAAGCCAGTGACAAAAGGCCACATATTGTATCATTCCATTTACATGAAATATGTAGAAAAGGCAAATATATAGACACAGAAGACAGATTAGTGGTTGCTGGAGGGGTGGAAGTGGGGACTGACAACTACAAAGGAATGCGAGGGATCTTTTAGGGGTGATGGAAATGTTCTAAAATTGTATTGTGTTGATGGTTGTACAACTGTATAAATTTACTAGAACTAATTGATCTGTACACTACAATGGTAAATTTTATGGCCTGTAAAGTATACCTCAATAAAACTGTTAACTAAAAAGGAAAAAATAATAATGTGTTCTATGACTTTCAAACATTTTTTTAACTGGGTGTCATCCAAAGGATTAGAAACACACCCAGTTCGGTTTCTCATTCCATGCTGTGAACCTAAAAAGACATGCTATATATGTTTCTGGTATTTGCATCTCATTTACAGATGCTTCTACTGAGAGCCACGCTCCTGGTGAGAATGAGACTGTTCTACCCAGCTCTGATATCTCTCCTGACTCCCAGCATGAGGTGTCTTCAGCTACGAAGTGTGTGTGAAGTCACGGTATAGGAAGAGAGTTGTACTCACACAAATGAATTAGCAAGACTAAATGGTAGTGGGAAGATGTGGCTCAGATGGATTACAGCAAAATCATTTGAGAAAATCAACAATCTAGCACACCAAATGCTGAAATACACAGAAACACAATTCCCATTCATAGGAAGCACTTGGAAACCACAACTGCAGCTTTCTAACTTATAGCGTTCTTCTTCTCAGAGCCTTCAGGGCTATAACTTTGAGAGTTCGAGTTCCCAAATATATAACATGACTACATCTGTATTTTATGGACAATATAGTCCTAACTCTAAATCTCCCATGCAAACCTAGTGCCATGGTGAACTCGTGGGATCAAAGTGTTAAAAAGAATACTTAAGTTTCTATGTAGTAACTACTTAAGTTTTAAAAGTGCTGGGAGGAGAAGCAGCCAATTAAACAGTGAAATTAATTAACAAATATTTCATGAATCTCAAGCTTCCAATAAACAAAGGAAAATCGCAAGTTAATCAATCAATAATTCTCAATTCTGTCCAGTCTTTTCTCTTACATTTTCTCATTTGATCTCCAAAACAACCCATGGAGAAAGTATGGAAGAAGGCCTTTTATCCTAATTGCCAATGAAGCTGCAGTGTCTGAAGCCCAGAAAGAAGTCACAAAAGAAGAACAGGGAATAGAGAAGCCAGGCATCCTCTGAAGCTGAGATCCCGCCAATGACCTGTATGTGCTTGGCACTACATGTCCCCCACCATGCATGCCTAGCAGAACAGAAGTCACATCAAAGCAGAATTAGAAACAATTCCTGCTTTCAAGAGAACTGGATAATTTTCTTCACTTCTTAGTCTCCTCTGGTAGAGCTCTCATAAAATTCTTGACTTATCACAGATTTGACAATGGCCCATTCATGCAAAACAAACATTACAGAACACTGTGATGAATACTGTAAAAAAAAGGAAGAAGACACACACACTCATCCTGCCGTCTAGGAATGCAGTCTTGAGAGAGTGTCTTGGATAGAGGGAGGAAGAGACTCTAAAACAAAGAATCACAAGAGTGATAAAAATTAGATAATAAATACATGCACAAGTAGCTATTACGGCCCAGAAAAGGGTGATTAATTCTGCCTAGAGATGTATGGAAAAGTTTCCCAGGGAAGAAACCAGTAATGCAGACTGAAAAATTATTCCTTTTACCATTTCCTTTCATGGTTTAGAAATCAATTAAAAGAATACAAGTGACCCACACATATGTGCTGAATTGACTTTCCACAAAGGTACAAAGGCAATTCAATGGAGACAGTTTTCTGAACAAATGATGCTGGAACATTAGACATGCATATGCAAAATGGCAATGATCAAGTGTCTTGCAACATACACAAAATTTAAAGCAAAATGGACCACAGAGAAAGGAAATGAAATAAGCTTCAGTGGCAGAGAGATTCCAAAAGGAGCCGAGAGGTCACTCTGGTGGGCACTCTTATGCACACTTTAGACAACCCTTTTTAGGTTCTAAAGAATTGGGGTAGCTGGTGGTGGATACCTGAAACTATCAAACTGCAACCCAGAACCCATGAATCTCGAAGACAGTTGTATAAAAATGTAGCTTATGAGGGGTGACAATGGGATTGGGAAAGCCATAAGGACCACACTCCACTTTGTCTAGTTTATGGATGGATGAGTAGAAAAATAGGGGAAGGAAACAAACAGACAAAGGTACCCAGTGTTCTTTTTTACTTCAATCGCTCTTTTTCACTGTAATTATTATTCTTGTTATTTTTGTATGTGTGCTAATGAAGGTGTCAGGGATTGATTTGGGTGATGAATGTACCACTATGTAATGGTACTGTAAACAATCGAAAGTACGATTTGTTTTGTATGACTGCGTGGTATGTGAATATATCTCAATAAAATGAAGATAAAAAAAAGATAGATAAAAATATTGATGTTTACAAAAGTGGAAATAATACACATGGTATTAATGTTATAGGAAAATGTGAAATAGGAAATCTAAGTTATCTCTGGGAAAGAAAAATCTGGAGGTACATATGGATGAAGACTAAAAGAGGCACGCACAAATGTAGGAAAGAGAACACTGATTTAATTTCAGGATGAGACCGTGGATACATTTTGTTCTGTAATAAAGTGTCTATCTGTGGAAAAAAAAAAAAAAAAAAAAAAAAAAATGGACCACAG
This sequence comes from Choloepus didactylus, assembly GCF_015220235.1. Taxonomy (NCBI): domain Eukaryota; kingdom Metazoa; phylum Chordata; class Mammalia; order Pilosa; family Megalonychidae; genus Choloepus; species Choloepus didactylus. Next base: position 90,681,300 of record NC_051316.1, read on the forward strand.
ACCTAGAAATAAAATAAAAACTCATAAAACTTCTAGAAGACAAAAAAGAAAAATCTTTGTGGCTTTGGGTTAGGCAAAGATTTCTTAGGTACAATACCAAAAGTATGATCCTTAAAACAACTGATTAATTGGACTACATCAAACTTAAAAACTTCTGCTCTTGTAAAGATACCATTAACAGAATAAAAAGACTGTGAAAAAGCCACAGACTGGGAGAAAAATAACAAATGCTGGTGAGAAAGTGAAGCAATTGTCAGTGCAAACGGTGTGAATTTCTAGTGGTAAGGCAAAATAGTATATTCACTTTGGAAAACAGTTTGGCAGGTTCTCATAAGTTAAACATGCACTTAACATATGACCTACCAGTTCCACTCTGAATTACTCATATAAGAGAAATGAAAACTCATGTGTACCCAAAAACCTGTATATGGGATCAAGATGGGGAAGTGAGAAGCTTCAGGGCTCTGCTCCCCATCCCACCAAAGAAGCTTGGAAAACTGGCAAGAACTGGCAGAAATATCTTTCTCAAAGTCCCAGAAAACTGTTAAAGGACTGCAGTAACAGGGCAAGCACTGAATCAAGAAAAAGGCTACTTAAAAGTGACAGGATCTCCTGACACTGTGGATGACACCTCCCAGACCCCTCAATGGCTCAGTACAGAGCTGGCCCAGGCTCCCAGTGTGGATCCCTGGTCACGGTTCCAGAGGGAACAAAGCAAACCTTGTGCATATACTGGAGCATGTATGTCTGGCTCAGTCTGTCTGGTGGCAGCCTGAGGGACCTGCCATCCCAGAGTTTGCCCTGTGTGTAGAAGGAGTTCACAGAACTCTCCTACAGAATGCTATTGGAGAGCAATCAAGTTGTACTGACTTGGGCAAGGGATTACTAGCTGTAAAGCATACAGTGCAGTGCTCAGGATGAGGAAACTGCTTCCTAGGGAAGAGGGGACATTTATCAATGTAAGCAGGGAATTCCTAGGGCTACATGTGCATATCCAAGACAAGACAGAAAGGATCACAGAGGCCTCTGGCCTCGAGCTAATTTCTACACTAACCGTATGACAATCCCTGAATGACAGCACTTCTACATGTCAATCTGCAAAGACTGGGAAAAGTGTTTTCTTTTTTTCTTTCTACTTTTTTCTTTATTTGTTAGCACCTGGCATACAAAAAAAGATCTGTCCTAACACTAGCTGGATACAAGCTTTAAGAAAAGACACCTCAGAGTTGAAATTCCAGCCGTAACACATTAAAATATCAAAATGTCCAGGTTTCAACAAAAGGTTACAAAACATATAAAGAAACAGGAAGCAATGGCCCAGGCTAAGGAGAAATTTAAAGTATTAGAAACCATCTCAGGATCAGACCTGAGATGTACCAGAAAAGGACTTCTTAAAAAATGGTCTTAAATATGCTCAAAGAGCTAAAGGTAAACAAAGAACTAAAAAAAATCAGGAAAATGATAGATTAATACAAGAGACTAACAATAGAGAGATGGAAATTATGAAAAGGAACCAAACAGAGCTGAAGACTACAGTAACAGAAATTAAAAATTCCCTAGAGGGGTTCAACAGCAGACTGGAGCTGGCAGAAGAAAGAATCAGTGAACTTGAAGTTAAGACAACTGAAATCATCCAGTCTGAGGAAAAGAAAGAAGAAAAAATGAGGAAAAGTGAACAGAGCCTGAGGAACCTGTGGGATACTATCAAGCATGCCAATATACGCATTGTGAGAGCCCAGGAGAAGAAAGCGAGAAGGATCAGAGAGAATATTCAAAGAAATAATGACTGAAAACATACAAATTTAATGAAAAGGCACAAACATACACATCTAAGATGCTCAATGAACTCCAAACAGCATAAATCCAAATACACCCACTCCGTGACATAGCATAAAGAAATTGCCTAATGCCAAAGATAAAGAGAGAATTCTGAAAGCCACAGAGAAAAGAAATGTGTCATGTACAGGGGAGTCTCATTAAGATTAAATGTTGATTTCTCATCAAAACCATGGGAGGCAAGAAAGCAGTGGGAAGACATATTTAAAATGCTGAAAGCAAAATATTCCACCCATGAATTCTATATCCAGAAAAATTGTCTTTCAAAAATGAGGGAGAGATTTAGACACCCCCAAATAAGCAAAAGGTGAGGGAGTTCGGCACCACTAGTCTGGCTCTATAAGAGATGCTAAAGAGAGCTCTGCAGCTTGAAAAGGAAATAGACAATAGATTGAAACCACATGAAGAAATAAAGATCCCCGGTGAGGTTAACAACATGGGTAAATATAAATGCCAGTACTACTGTATCTTTGGTTTGTAACTCTATTTGTTACTTCCTAAAGGACCTAAGAGGCAAATGCATAAACTCGAATGAGAAATCATTGGTTTTGGACTCATGAAGTATAAATACGTAATTTGTGACAAGAACTACATAATGGTGGGGGGAGGGGTATAGGAACATATCTGTGTATATTAGTGAAGTTTAGTTGGTACCAAAGCAAATGAGATGTTACAGGTTTAGGATGTTAAATTTAAGCCCTATGGTAACTATGAAGAAAATATCAGAGAATATATAAGTTTACAGAGACAGAAATTAGAGTATAGGTTGCCAGGGACAGGGAGCTAGAGGAATGGGGAGTTAAGGCCTAATGGGTGTAGGGTTTCTTTTGGGGAGGTGGCGGAGTTTTAGTAATGGAAGGTGGTGAGGGTACTGCAATATTGTAAATGTGATTAATCTCATGAATGGTATCTTTGGGAATGCTCTAAATGGGAAAGTTTATGTTGTATATAAGTTCCCATATTTAAAAAAAGACAGAGCAACTAAGGAGACAGTGACAATTAAATGCAATACATGAGCCTGGGTGGACTCTAACAAGGGAGGAGAAAAGGCTCAAAGGGACATTACTGGGACATATGAAAACTTGGAGTGTAGACCAAAAACCTTAGATTGATGTTAAATTTCTTGAACTTGTTAACTATACTTATGATGGTTACATAAGTGAATATCCTTGTTCTTAGGAATTGTACTTGGCAATATTAAGTATTCAAGGAGCATTACGTTGACAACCTATAGTCAAGTGTTCAGAAAACAGCTTGAAGGATAGGTAAGTAGGGAGGGAGGGAGATTAGATAGATAGATAGATAGATAGATAGATAGATAGATAGATATAGAATGATCCAGCAAATGTAGCAAAGTGTTAAAATTGGTGGATTTGGGTATCTTTTGGTATTAGGAGTATGTTGGAGTTCTCTATATGGAGTTTGTATTATTCTTGAAATTCTCCTGCAAGTTTGAAAGTATTTCAAAATAAAAAGTTAAAATAGAAATCTGTATGTGAATCTTTACAGTGGCTTTATTAATAGTCTTCGAAAGTTGGAAACAACCCAAATGTCCTTTAATGGATGAAATGGATAAACAAACTGTAGTACAATGGAACACTACTCAGCAATAAAAACAAATGAACCACTGAGACATACAAAAAGATGGGTGAATTTTACATGCATTATGATTTAAAAACTATATATTTTATAATTCTATTTATATGACATTCTGTAATAGGCAAAATTCTAAAGACAGAAAACTGAACAGTAGTTGCTGGGGACTGGGAAAGGGTTGACAATAAAAGAAAATGAGGGAATTTTGGGGGTGATGGAACAGTTCTATAGCTTAGGTGTTGTGGTAGTTACATGGCTATAGGCATTATCAAACCTCATAGAACTGTACACTAAAATATGTACACTTTAGTGTACATAAATCATACCTCAATAATAACACAGTTTTCCTTCCTGAAGGTCCCATTCCACAGGAGAATCTACTTCTAGGGCCCAAGCATAGTGCTTCCCTGTGAATACCCCCTTCCAGTGACTGTGATAGTGTACTACATTACCAGACTGAGTGACTTGGCCGGTCGGAATTAGATGAATGGTCCTAAAGGAGTGTTTGTGGTTTATGCTATTTGGTTTCTTTAGCTCTGATTCCTTCTGCCCTATAAAACCCAGAATGGGATATAGACCACAAGTTCAAACAGCAGCTTTACCCACTGTCGCCCTAAGGTGGTAGACATCCATCCTACAGGATTATCTTTCTCTAAACAAACCTCCTCCCAACCTGCATGGGAGTGCACTGGCCATGCTGGAGGAGAAGCAGCTGCAGGTAATGGAGAGAAGCCCTGCAGGTGAGTCAGGGGCCTGGTTTGTGGGTTCAGAGAGGCTGCTCAAGGTACCTCCCCATTCTGGGCCTCAGCTCATCTGCAAAATGTTGGCTGAATGAAGTGGCTGTTACGCTGTGTCCTGGCTCTGAGTCTGTGATCCAATTCAAGGTCTCAGTTTCTCCTTGACAAGAACTTTTGAAAAACTATCACTGACATTTTCTACTAGAAAGAGGAGGTTTGCTAACCTCAAATGCCGGCACTTTACCCAAACAATGAGTCTGTGTCCACAAATAAACATGCGAAGCTTCACAGAGGGATTTAGGATCCTCTGGGGTACAGGAGGATGAGAAGCAGGTCTCTGGTAAACCACATAAAGAAAACGGAAAATCAGCTCTGGCTGGCTGTGATCAAGAAGCCTGACTCATATCTCATCACTTCCACAATAAGTAAGCCAGAAAACCTTATGAAAAGCAGTGTCCAAAGCCCCGTGTGTTCATCTTCCTGCCAGTAAATTGCAAAAAAATGGGGGTGGGGAAGGGGAGAGTTTATCAGGGCTTATAGAGTTTATCTTTCAGAATGAAAGAGTACTACTTAATTCCTCAGCTTTCCACTATTTAAGATGACAAAATTGTCTTTAACTTTGTCCTAGAGTTGCACATTAGGAAGGGAACGCTAGCTCCTGACCCTGCTTCAGTGTTTGTGTTTCTGACTCCCTCTTCTCATGAAGTCCCCGCAGAAGGAATTTGGCAGTATTCATTATCTATCAAAATTGCAAATGCATTTAGCCTTTAATCCAGCAATTCGAATTGTGGGGATTTACTCTTTATTATAAACTCACCTACACACACACACACACACACACAATCAAGTTTTTTCATCATTAGAGTAAATAAATTATGGTTGAAGTTTTGAAATGGGATACATTTATGTCTACAGGGGGGTATACAAAGCTTTCAAGAGGTATGTAGGTGTTTTTCTTGTTTTTAGGGTTCAACTTTCAGATCCTCAATTTCCATACATAATCTTTTCTAAAACTGATCTGTCTCAGAACTCCTCTGTCAGTTCTCCTTTCCTAAAGCTGCTTTCACAATCATCCCTCTCCTACCTCAGGAAGGGGAGGAATATCTCTCATGTATCCCCATAGGTTCAAAAAAACTCCTGGGCACCAAATTATGGACAAACTGAAAATGCACCACTTCTGAGAGAAAATTCTGTTTATCAGCAAAAAAAAGAGAGCATCATTAAGAAATAAACATCAAATATTCCACAAATATTTATTGACTACCTACCTACCCAGGCTCTAGGGTTATATCAGGAACAAAATAGAAAAAAAAAAAAAAAAGAAAAATCCCTGCACTCCCAGAGCTCACATTTTAGTAGGGGTGGGTTGGGAGGGGGGAGACAGAAAAATTAAAATAAACTAGTAAATTACAGAATATGTAAGAGGATAAAAACTCTAGGGGGAAAAGCAGGTAAGAGGGTTGGGGATTCTGGGGTTGAGAAGTGGGGATAGGGATTACAATTTTAAATAAGGTGATCAGAAAAGGCATCACTGAAGATGACAACTGAGCAAAGACCTGAAGGAGGTAAATTATGGGAGGAATGCTTTCCTGGAGGGGGGAGCAGCAAGTACAAAGGCTCTGGGGCAGACAGGCTGACCGGGGAAGTACAAGGAACAGCAAAGAAACCAGTGTGGATGGAACACAGTGAGTAGGAGGGAGAGTAAAAGGAGATGAAGTCAGAGGTTTCAGGGGGGTGGGGAGATAGCATAGGGCCTCACAGGTGATTGTCAGGGCTTTGGCTTTCACTTGGAAGGTGCTGGGAAGGATTGGAATGTTTGGCACAGAAGAGATGTAATCTGATTACATTTAAAAGGATTACTCTGTGGGGAGAAGAGACTAAAAGGGAACAACAGCAGAAGCAGAAAAACTAGTCAAGAGGCTAATGAAATAATCCAAGTGAGATTATTTGTGACAGTGGCTTAGACAAGTAGAAGTGATGGGAAGTATATACAATCTGTATATATTCTGAAGTTATGGTTATCTGAGAGACTGATAAGGGTTTTGGGAGAAAAAGAGGAGTCCTGGAAGATTTCAGCCTGGACATATGGAAAGATGAAGCTACCATTAACTGAAATGGGAAGAAAGGTTTATCAGATTTGGGAACAAGATAAGGAATAAGGAATTCAGTTTTTTTTAAACAGCTTTATTGAGATTTAATTGACATACAATAAGCTGCATATGCTTAAATTGTACAAGCTGACTCCTGAAACCATCACCACAATCAAGATAATTAAAATTACCTATTATCTTCAAAAATTTCCTTATGTCCCTTGGTAATCCTTCCTTCCAGTCTCTAGAACCTTTTTTCCCCAGATAACCACTGGTCTGCTTTCTGTCACTATAGGTTAGTTCGTATTTACTAATTTGATATAAGTGGAATCATACAGATGTATTCTCTTACTATCTTGGCTTCTTTCATTCAGCATAATTATTTGGAGATTCATCCATGTTGTTGCATGTATAGTATATTGTTTATTGTTCCTGAGTGGTATTCCATTGCATGGATATACCACAATTTGTTTATCTGTTCATTTGGATTGTCCCCAGATTTTAGCTATTACAAATAAAGCTGTTAAAAACATTCATGTACAACTCTTTCCATGGACAAATGCTTTCAATCTTCTTCAGTGCCCATCTGGCAGTAAAATGGATGGATCATATGGTATAAGTATATTTGACTTTTCAATAACCTTCCAAACTGTTTTCAAAAGTGATTATACCATTTTACATTCCCCCAGCAGTGTGTTTCACATTCTCAACAACACTTAGTATGCTCAGTCTTTTTAATTTCACACTTTTTAATAGGTATGTATTGGTACTTTGCTGTGGACTTAAATTTCCTTAATGATCAATGATATTGAGCATCTTTTTGTGTGTTCATTTGCCAGCCGTATCTCTTATTTGGTGATGGATCTGTACAAATATTATAGTCATTTAATTATTACTGAGTTCTAAGAGTTCTTTATGTATTTTGGATACTAGTTCCTTATCAGATAACACATTTTACAAGTATTTTTTTCCCATTCTGTGATTATAACAGTGCATTTCTCATTTTCAACTTTTTATCTTTAACTAATTTCAGCTTACAGAAAAGTTGCAAGCATAGTATGAAGAATTCCTGTATGTGCTTGACCCAGATATTAACAGTTTGCCACATTTGCTTTATTGGTGTCTCCTATTCTTTCATCTCCTCTCCTCTCCTTTTTCTCTTTATATGTAACTTTTTTTTTCTGAATTGCTTGAGAGTAAGTTGCAGACACCATGCTCAATCATTACCTCTAAAGACTTCAGTTTGTATTTTCCAAGAAAAGGACATTCACTTACAAAATCACAGCATGACAATCAAAATCAGGAAATTTAATATCGATACAATGCTATTATCTAAGCTATATAAAGTACTTAAATTATGCCAATTATCCCCAACATATATCCTTTATAGCAGTTTTCGTTTTTCTGATCCAGAATCAGATTTTACAACACTGACAATTTGTGAATAGTACTCACAATTTCCTTTGTAAGATATCCCTCAATTTGGGTTTTCTAGTATTTCCTCATATTTAGATTTAGGTTATGCATTTTCTGGTGAGAATACTACACAAATGATGTGATTTGTCATTGTATCACAACAAGAAGCACATGATATTGGTTTGCCCAATTATTGATGATGTTAACTTTGATTATTTAATTAGGGTAGTGTCTGCCAGGTTATTCTGGTGTAAAGTTCTTATTTCATCTTTCATAATTAAAAAGTAATTTATGGGGAAACACTTTTAAGACTTCATAAATATCCTGATCCCTATCAAATACTCACTCACTGGTTTTAGCATCAACTGATGATTCCTGTCTGAATCAATTATTTTAATGGTTGCAAACTGTGATTTTCTAACACTGTGATGGTTAGGTTCATGTGTCAACTTGGCCAAGTGATGGTACCCAGGTGTCTGGTCAAGCAAGCACTGGCCTAACCAACAGGCTAGTTTATTAAATCATCAGTCAATTGGCTGCAGCTGTGACTGATGACGTCAACAAAGGGCATGTCTTCCACAATGAGAGAATGCAGTCAGCTGGATTTAATCTAATCAGTTGAAGACTTTTAAGCGAGACAGTTAGAGGACCTTCACTTCTTCTTCAGCTGACCAGTGAAGCGTTTCCTGAGGAGTTTGTTGAAGTTGCCAGTCCGTTTCCTGAGGGGCTCATCAAACATCTTCTTTGGAGTTACCAGTTTGCTGCCTGCCCTATGGAATTTGGACTCATACATACCCACAGTTGCATGAGACACTTTTATAAATCTTATATTTATAGATATCTCTTGTTGATTCTGTTTCCCTAGAGAACCCTAATTAATACAAACACTACCATTCCTCATACATCTATTAGTTGGTAGCCTACTCACCTATTTGTTTTTTTATGCATTATAAATACGGACTCATGGATATTTTTTTATTTAATGGATTAAGATCTATTACTCCCATTATTCTGATGCTCAAATTGTTCTAAATTTGGCCAATGGGAGCCCCTCTGAGCTGCCTCCTGAGGCTTTTTGACATGTCCCAACATTTTTTGGGCTGTAGCAGCACTTTTATTTACTTTATATTTTGGGATTTGTTTTCAAACAATGCTTTTAAAAGCCTGAAAACCATTGTTCTTCTATAATATTTTTTCCCTAATATTCCTTATTTCAAGGTGGGTTTGTGTAAGTAGTACCTAGAATACAGAGAAGACTAAGAGTAAATGATGGTAACCCCTTTGATTCTGTGGCCACAAAGGCCACCACACTGTCCCTCCAACCTGCCAGGTGTGCTTCCACATAAGGGGCTTGACATCCACTGTCCCTTCTGCCTGGAACCCTCCTCTTCCCACACACCTGCAGGGCTCACTCTCCACCTGTTTCAGGTCATCCCTCAAATACCCCCCTTTCAAGGAGGTCTTCCCTGACCACCTTTACTATAATAAAACAATGGTTTTCACACTTTCTAAAGCATTTGCTTGAAAATTCCTTCATTCCCAAAGCATCATTCAAAGCAAGAGATACAATGACAACCGGTTTAGCTTATGAATGGTTAAGTCAGAAACATGGCATTAACACTTCTAAGGATTTACTTTATCGTAATATTGACAAACTTTCAAAAGTGGATGCTGGTGTACAGACAGTCCCTCTGGGTCATGGATACAAAGTAGATACTCCCTAACCTGCTGCTTCTGACTTCCTTATTCAATTCTATTACCTACAGTACATCCACTTTTCTATCATTTTACTATAATCTAATTTTTAAAGTTATTTGTTCCTAAATAAAAGTACCAATAAACAAGAGCAATGTAGAACTATCTGTCTTTTCTTACAGATCACCCTCTAAAAGAAAATCTTTTTAATTGTATAACATTAACTATTTGCCTTTCCCAAGAAACAGTTTAAAAAACAAATGACAGGAAGATGGCAGACTGGTGAGCTGTAAGTTTTAGTTACTCCTCCAGGAAAGTAGGTAAAAAGCCAGGAAATGCGTGGACTGGACACCACAGAGCAATCTGTCTTTGGGCATACTTCATACAACACTCATGAAAATGTTGAACTGCTGAGATCAGCGAAATCTAAGCCCAACACAGAAAGCTTCAAAGAATTGCAATTTGGGCACGTCAAGTCAAGAGCAGAACTAAGAGAGCTCTGAGACAAAAGGCAATAATCCAGTGGCTGAGAAAATTCACTAAACACCACAACTTCCCAAGAAAAGGGGGGTGTCCGCTCACAGCCACCATCCTGGTGGACAGGAAACACTCCTGCCCATCGCCAGCCCCATAGCCCAGAGCTGCCCCAGACAACCCAGTGTGACGGAAGTGCTTCAAATAACAGGCACACACCACAAAACTGGGCGTGGACATTAGCCTTCCCTGCAACCTCAGCTGATTGTCCCAGAGCTGGGAAGGTGGAGCAGTGTGAATTAACAAAGCCCCACTCAGCCATCATTTGAGCAGACTGGGAGTCTCCCTACACAGCCCAGCAGCCCAGAACTGCCCTGGGGGGACGGCACTCACCTGTGACATAGCACAGTCATCCCTCAACAGAGGACCCGGGGTGCACAGCCTGGAAGAGGGGCCCACTTGCAAGTCTCAGGAGCCATACGCCAATACCAAGGACTTGTGGGTCAGTGGCAGAGACAAACTGTGGCAGGACTGAACTGAAGGATTAGACTATTGCAGCAGCTTTAAAACTCTAGGATCACCAGGGAGATTTGATTGTTAGGGCCAGCACCCCTCCCCGACTGCCCAGAAACACGCCCCACATACAGGGCAGGCAACACCAACTACACACGCAAGCTTGGTACACCAATTGGGCCCCACAAGACTCACTCCCCCACTCACCAAAAAGGCTAAGCAGGGGAGAACTGGCTTGTGGAGAACAGGTGGCTCGTGGACGCCACCTGCTGGTTAGTTAGAGAAAGTGTACTCCACGAAGCTGCAGATCTCATAAATTAGAGATAAGGACTTCAATAGGTCTACAAACCCTAAAAGAACCCTATCAAGTTCAGCAAATGCCACGAGGCCAAAAACAACAGAAAATTATAAAGCATATGAAAAAACCAGACGATATGGATAACCCAAGCCCAAGCACCCAAATCAAAAGACCAGAACACACACAGCACCTAGAGCAGCTACTCAAAGAACTAAAGATGAACAATGAGACCATAGTACGGGATATGAAGGAAATCAAGAAGACTCTAGAAGAGCATAAGGAAGACATTGCAAGACTAAATAAAAAAATGGATGATCTTATGGAAATTAAAGAAACTGTTGACCAAATTAAAAAGATTCTGGACACTCATAGTACAAGACTAGAGGAAGTTGAACAACGAATCAGTGACCTCGAAGATGACAGAATGGAAAATGAAAGCATAAAAGAAAGAATGGGGAAAAAAACTGAAAAAATCGAAATGGACCTCAGGGATATGATAGATAATTTGAAACGTCCAAATATAAGACTCATTGGTGTCCCAGAAGGGGAAGAAAAGGGTAAAGGTCTAGGAAGAGTATTCAAAGAAATTGTTGGGGAAAACTTCCCAAATCTTCTAAACAACATAAATACACAAATCATAAATGCTCAGCGAACTCCAAATAGAATAAATCCAAATAAACCCACTCCGAGACATATACTGATCACACTATCAAACACAGAAGAGAAGGAGCAAGTTCTGAAAACAGCAAGAGAAAAGCAATTCACCACATACAAAGGAAACAGCATAAGACTAAGTAGTGACTACTCAGCAGCCACCATGGAGGCAAGAAGGCAGTGGCACGATATATTTAAAATTCTGAGTGAGAAAAATTTCCAGCCAAGAATACTTTATCCAGCAAAGCTCTCCTTCAAATTTGAGGGAGAGCTTAAATTTTTCACAGACAAACAACTGCTGAGAGAATTTGCTAACAAGAGACCTGCCCTACTGGAGATACTCAAGGGAGCCCTACAGACAGAGAAACAAAGACAGGACAGAGAGACTTGGAGAAAGGTTCAGTACTAAAGAGATTTGGTATGGGTACAATAAAGGATATTAATAGAGAGAGGGAAAAATATGGCAAACATAAACCAAAGGATAAGATGGCCGATTCAAGAAATGCCTTCACGGTTTTAACGTTGAATGTAAATGGATTAAACTCCCCAATTAAAAGATATAGATTCGCAGAATGGATCAAAAAAAATGAACCATCAATATGTTGCATACAAGAGACTCATCTTAGACACAGGGACACAAAGAAACTGAAAGTGAAAGGATGGAAAAAAATATTTCATGCAAGCTACAGCCAAAAGAAAGCAGGTGTAGCAATATTAATCTCAGATAAAATAGACTTCAAATGCAGGGATGTTTTGAGAGACAAAGAAGGCCACTACGTACTAATAAAAGGGGCAATTCAGCAAGAAGAAATAACAATCGTAAATGTCTATGCACCCAATCAAGGTGCCACAAAATACATGAGAGAAACACTGGCAAAACTAAAGGAAGCAATTGATGTTTCCACAATAATTGTGGGAGACTTCAACACATCACTCTCTCCTATAGATAGATCAACCAGACAGAAGACCAATAAGGAAATTGAAAACCTAAACAATCTGATAAATGAATTAGATTTAACAGACATATACAGGACGTTACATCCCAAATCACCAGGATACACATACTTTTCTAGTGCTCATGGAACTTTCTCCAGAATAGATCATATGCTGGGACATAAAACAAGCCTCAATAAATTTAAAAAGATTGAAATTATTCAAAGCACATTCTCTGACCACAATGGAATACAAGTAGAAGTCAATAACCATCAGAGACTTAGAAAATTCACAAATACCTGGAGGTTAAACAACACACTCCTAAACAATCAGTGGGTTAAAGAAGAAATAGCAAGAGAAATTGCTAAATATATAGAGACGAATGAAAATGAGAACACAACATACCAAAACCTATGGGATGCAGCAAAAGCAGTGCTAAGGGGGAAATTTATAGCACTAAACACATATATTAAAAAGGAAGAAAGAGCCAAAATCAAAGAACTAATGGATCAACTGAAGAAGCTAGAAAATGAACAGCAAACCAATCCTAAACCAAGTAGAAGAAAAGAAATAACAAGGATTAAAGCAGAAATAAATGACATAGAGAACCAAAAAACAATAGAGAGGATAAATATCACCAAAAGTTGGTTCTTTGAGAAGATCAACAAGATTGACAAGTCCCTAGCTAGACTGACAAAATCAAAAAGAGAGAAGACCCATATAAACAAAATAATGAATGAAAAAGGTGACATAACTGCAGATCCTGAAGAAATTAAAAAAATTATAAGAGGATATTATGAACAACTGTATGGCAACAAACTGGACAATGTAGAAGAAATGGACAATTTCCTGGAAACATATGAACAACCTAGACTGACCAGAGAAGAAATTGAAGACCTCAACCAACCCATCACAAGCAAAGAGATCCAATCAGTCATCAAAAATCTTCCCACAAATAAATGCCCAGGGCCAGATGGCTTCACAGGGGAATTCTACCAAACTTTCCAGAAAGAACTGACACCAATCTTACTCAAACTCTTTCAAAACATTGAAAAAAATGGAATACTACCTAACTCATTTTATGAAGCTAACATCAATCTAATACCAAAACCAGGCAAAGATGCTACAAAAAAGGAAAACTACCGACCAATCTCCCTAATGAATATAGATGCAAAAATCCTCAACAAAATACTTGCAAATCGAATCCAAAGACACATTAAAAAAATCATACACCATGACCAAGTGGGGTTCATTCCAGGCATGCAAGGATGGTTCAACATAAGAAAAACAATCAATGTATTACAACACATTAAAAACTTGAAAGGGAAAAATCAATTGATCATCTCAATAGATGCTGAAAAAGAATTTGACAAAATCCAACATCCCTTTTTGATAAAAACACTTCAAAAGGTAGGAATTGAAGGAAACTTCCTCAACATGATAAAGAGCATATATGAAAAATCCACAGCCAGCATAGTACTCAATGGTGAGAGACTGAAAGCCTTCCCTCTAAGATCAGGAACAAGACAAGGATGCCCGCTGTCACCACTGTTATTCAACATTATGCTGGAAGTGCTAGCCAGGGCAATCCGGCAAGACAAAGAAATAAAAGGCATCCAAATTGGAAAAGAAGAAGTAAAACTGTCATTGTTTGCAGATGATATGATCTTATATCTAGAAAACCCTGAGAAATCGACGATACAGCTACTAGAGCTAATAAACAAATTTAGCAAAGTAGCGTGATACAAGGTTAATGCACATAAGTCAGTAATGTTTCTATATGCTAGAAATGAACAAACTGAAGAGACACTCAAGAAAAAGATACCATTTTCAATAGCAACTAAAAAAATCAAGTACCTAGGAATCAACTTAACCAAAGATGTAAAAGACCTATACAAAGAAAACTACATAACTCTACTAAAAGAAATAGAAGGGGACCTTAAAAGATGGAAAAATATTCCATGTTCATGGATAGGAAGGCTAAATGTCATTAAGATGTCAATTCTACCCAAACTCATTTACAGATTCAATGCAATCCCAATCAAAATTCCAACAACCTACTTTGCAGACTTGGAAAAGCTAGTTATCAAATTTATTTGGAAAGGGAAGATGCCTCGAATTGCCAAAGACACTCTAAAAAAGAAAAACGAAGTGGGAGGACTTACACTCCCTGACTTTGAAGCTTATTATAAAGCCACAGTTGCCAAAACAGCATGGTACTGGCACAAAGATAGACATATAGATCAATGGAATCGAATTGAGAATTCAGAGATAGACCCTCAGATCTATGGCCGACTGATCTTTGATAAGGCCCCCAAAGTCACTGAACTGAGCCATAATGGTCTTTTCAACAAATGGGGCTGGGAGAGTTGGATATCCATATCCAAAAGAATGAAAGAGGACCCCTACCTCACCCCCTACACAAAAATTAACTCAAAATGGACCAAAGATCTCAATATAAAAGAAAGTACCATAAAACTCCTAGAAGATAATGTAGGAAAACATCTTCAAGACCTTGTATTAGGCGGCCACTTCCTAGACTTTACACCCAAAGCACAAGCAACAAAAGAGAAAATAGATAAATGGGAACTCCTCAAGCTTAGAAGTTTCTGCACCTCAAAGGAATTTCTCAAAAAGGTAAAGAGGCAGCCAACTCAATGGGAAAAAATTTTTGGAAACCATGTATCTGACAAAAGACTGATATCTTGCATATACAAAGAAATCCTACAACTCAATGACAATAGTACAGACAGCCCAATTATAAAATGGGCAAAAGATATGAAAAGACAGTTCTCTGAAGAGGAAATACAAATGGCCAAGAAACACATGAAAAAATGTTCAGCTTCACTAGCTATTAGAGAGATGCAAATTAAAACCACAATGAGATACCATCTAACACCGGTTAGAATGGCTGCCATTAAACAAACAGGAAACTACAAATGCTGGAGGGGATGTGGAGAAATTGGAACTCTTATTCATTGTTGGTGGGACTGTATAATGGTTCAGCCACTCTGGAAGTCAGTCTGGCAGTTCTTTAGAAAACTAGATATACAGCTACCATTCGATCCAGCGATTGCACTTCTCGGTATATACCCGGAAGATCGGAAAGCAGTGACACGAACAGATATCTGCACGCCAATGTTCATAGCAGCATTATTCACAATTGCCAAGAGATGGAAACAACCCAAATGTCCTTCAACAGATGAGTGGATAAATAAAATGTGGTATATACACACGATGGAATTCTACGTGGCAGTAAGAAGGAACGATCTGGTGAAACATATGACAACATGGATGAACCTTGAAGACATAATGCTGAGCGAAATAAGCCAGGCACAAAAAGAGAAATATTATATGCTACCACTAATGTGAACTTTGAAAAATGTAAAACAAATGGTTTATAATGTAGAATGTAGGGGAACTAGCAGTAGAGAGCAATTAAGAAAGGGGGAACAATAATCCAAGAAGAACAGATAAGCTATTTAACGTTCTGGGGATGCCCAGAAATGACTATGGTCTGTTAATTTCTGATGGATATAGTAGGAACAAGTTCACAGAAATGTTGCTATATTATGTAACTTTCTTGGGGCAAAGTAGGAACATGTTGGAAGTTAAGCAGTTATCTTAGGTTAGTTGTCTTTTTCTTACTCCCTTGTTATGGTCTCTTTGAAATGTTCTTTTATTGTATGTTTGTTTTCTTTTTAACTTTTTTTTTCATACAGTTGATTTAAAAAAGAAGGGAAAGTTAAAAAAAAAAAAAAAAAAGAAAAACAAGGAAAAAAAAAAGATGTAGTGCCCCCTTGAGGAGCCTGTGGAGAATGCAGGGGTATTCGCCTACCCCACCTCCATGGTTGCTAACATGACCACAGACATAGGGGACTGGTGGTTTGATGGGTTGAGCCCTCTACCATAAGTTTTACCCTTGGGAAGACGGTTGCTGCAAAGGAGAGGCTAGGCCTCCCTATATTTGTGCCTAAGAGTCTCCTCCTGAATGCCTCTTTGTTGCTCAGATGTGGCCCTCTCTCTCTGGCTAAGCCAACTTGAAAGGTGAAATCACTGCCCTCCCCCCTACGTGGGATCAGACACCCAGGGGAGTGAATCTCCCTGGCAACGTGGAATATGACTCCCGGGGAGGAATGTAGACCCGGCATCGTGGGACGGAGAACATCTTCTTGACCAAAAGGGGGATGTGAAAGGAAATGAAATAAGCTTCAGTGGCAGAGAGATTCCAAAACGAGCCGAGAGATCACTCTGGTGGGCACTCTTACGCACACTTTAGACAACCCTTTTTAGGTTCTAAAGAATTGGGGTAGCTGGTGGTGGATACCTGAAACTATCAAACTACAACCCAGAACCCATGAATCTCGAAGACAGTTGTATAAAAATGTAGCTTATGAGGGGTGACAATGGGATTGGGAAAGCCATAAGGACCAAACTCCACTTTGTCTAGTTTATGGATGGATGTGTAGAAAAGTAGGGGAAGGAAACAAACAGACAAAGGTACCCAGTGTTCTTTTTTACTTCAATTGCTCTTTTTCACTCTAATTATTATTCTTGTTATTTTTGTGTGTGTGCTAATGAAGGTGTCAGGGATTGATTTAGGTGATGAATGTACAACTATGTAATGGTACTGTAAACAATCGAAAGTACAATTTGTTTTGTATGACTGCGTGGTATGTGAATATATCTCAATAAAATGATGATAAAAAAAAAAATGACAGGGGGGTGTGAAAGGAAATGAAATAAGCTACAGTGGCAGAGAGATTCCAAAAGGAGCCGAGAGGTCACTCTGGTGGGCACTCTTACACACAATGTAGACAACCCTTTTTAGGTTCTAATGAATTGGAATAGGTAGCAGTAAATACTTGAAACTATCAAACTACAACCCAGAACCCATGAATCTTGAAGATGATTGTATAAAAAGGTAGCTTATGAGGGGTAACAATGTGATTGGGAAAGCCATATGGACCACACTCCCCTTTGTCTAGTTCATGGATGGATGAGTAGAAAAATGGGGGAAGGGAAACAAAACAAAACAACAACAACAACAACAAAAAAAGGCACCCAGTGTTCTTTTTTACTTTAATTGCTCTTTTTCACTTTAATTTTTATTCTTATTATTTTTGTGTGTGTGGTAATGAAAATGTTCAAAAATTAATTTTGGTGATGAATGCACAACTATATAATGGTACTGTAAACAATTGAATGTATGCTTGTTTTTGTATGACTGCATGGTATGTGAATATATCTCAATAAAATGAATTAAAAAAATTAAAAAAGAAAAAAACAAAACGAACAAACAAAAAAACAAATGACAAAACCTCCTCACCAATTATGTTGTTTGTCCAAAGATATGTGCAGCTTGCTCTCGTATGTTCAGAGGACAGAGCAATAGATGATGGGTGTTAGGGAGGGAGGGAGGAAGGGAGAGAGGGAGGGAAAGAAAGAGGCAGTGGTGTGACAGGATCTTAAAGGTGATGGATCGGGGTATAGGGGAAGGGGGGTCGGGGTATGATGGAGTTCTATGTATGGGGTTTGTACTGTTTTTACAACTGTTCCTGTGAGATTGAACTTTTTTCAAAACAAAATTTATTATTAAAAAGAAAACCAAAAAACTCTTCACCAGACAATCTCAGTATCTCAGTAATCAACAGAAAAGAGATAACCACAGGCTCACAAGTAATCAAGTGCTTTCACTCAGTCAGTAGAGAAACTCACTTTTTCCCAAGAATATTCCCTTAATATATAATTCAACGTGAATGCATTTCACCCATTAGAGTTAAAGGTGTCCTCACTAAAATACATAGCAATTTCCGTGACTTACTGGACTTTCCCAAAGCAAACTCAGTTAGTCATTATCATGTATCATCAATTTCTTAGAAGGTCTTAAGTTTTCCAAACTACTTAACTTACCTTTTTCTAAAACCACTAATATACTTCAGACATTCACAAGTACTATTTCCAACTGCTGTATTGAGGACACATGGGGTGGCTGGCTTTTCCCCATCAAAGTCTGTTGTTTATAAAATGACTTAACAGGAATCTTCTAGGTTTTTTAGTTTGTCAATGATGTGTCCCAGAGATATTTCTGTACTATGCTACAGAGCCAATACATTTGTTAACACAGTAAATAAGTAAATGTTTACTAGCCACAAAGTGATGAGACATCTCATTATGTAAGATAATGGAACAAATTCTACCAACATGAAACATGTTGATCTATATTTTAAATTGTCTCAGTAACTAGTCCATTTAGTGAAATCCTTGAGGGGTTTACCAACAATATACCCTAACTCACCACCCAAGGTAACTATTTTAGGCGCTGCAAGATCTAGCTGATTTTAAGTAAAATCCATGATTGCAAAAAATAAAAATACCATGTAAATTCAGAGGTCATTTGTTCATTATAATGTTAGTTTTCTTACAATATTCAATCATCTAAGATGAAAAGAATACCATACTATTCAGTCTTCTAACATAAAAAGAACCATATTCTCAAACCAGCACATAAGATGAAATGTAATTTCTTGGTCTTGGGGTCTAGATCTGTGCCATCCAGTATGGCAGCCAGATAGCCACCTGTAGCTTTTGAGCACTTGTAAGGTGTCTAGTTAAAACTGAGATGTGCCCAAAGTGTAAATACACACCAGATTTCAAAAATTTAGTATGAAAAAGTGTAAAATATCTCACTAACAATTTTTATATTGGTTACATCCTTTAATAATATATTTGACATACTAGGTTAAATAAAATATATTATTAACATTATTTAACCTGTTTGTCTTTTACTTTTTTAATGTGACTACTAAAAAGTTGTAAATTACAAACGTGACTCATATTTGTGGCTCACATTTTATTTCTTTTGGGAAGGGTTGGTATAGACTAAAGTGGGCAAAAGAAAATCAGTTTGGGGGCCAGTTTCATAGTGTGTCATAAATAGCACGCCATGACACTACTTTCTAATATTTTGAGGTTGTTAGCAGATCTTCAAACCTCGGGAGCAACAAAAGAGTAAGCCTAGTTGAAATAAATTTGTAATAAATAAAATAATAAACCTTACACATATTAATGAAATCATAATGGTTAATTAGGTAACATGGTAACCACTTGCTATAACTGTCCTACAAATGATTGTCAATACTATTATTTTGACCTAGCCAAAGTTTATAGATTCTATTTTTTTCTATTATCTCATCTCAATAAACACTATACTGAGTATTCCTATAAAGAGTATATGTCCAGTGAAAATTTTTATTTAGATGTCATAGACAGTTCAAATTCAATATGTCCAAAACTGAAATCATCTTACAGTTGGGAGGCAAATTCTCCATAGTATTTCTATACATCTCAAACATCCTTGGAAGCTAGAGGGAACGTACCACCTCTCTGAGTTAAAGAGCACATTTGTTTCCTGACCAGGATAATAAATTTAATGTTGCCTTCTAGGACAAAGGTTGGGCAGGTTTGCAAACAGCTCCTTGTAAACTGGGAAGACACAGACCTACTGTGTACATAGCATCTACCCAGGTCTCATTCTGTATCACTTCAGTGGGACTGGGGGAACAGACACAAACAAGAAGGTCATGTTGCCTACTTTGCTGTAATAAACCATCTAAATCTTTCTGGGCTCATTGTTTCTTTATTGGCTAAATCTACAGAAGTGTGGCAAGCTGACCTAGCAGCTGACTGCTGCTGAGGAACCACTTGACACTTACTCCTTCTTTTACATGCTCGGTCTTTGTACAAATACCACTATCTACTTCATAGCTTAAGTCAGAATACTGACCATTAACCTTGACTTCTGCCCCTAATTCACAGTCTCACCATATCCAGTCAATCACCAAGTTCTATTTATTCTAGCCCCTTAATTTCTCTCAAATCATCTATCTCTCTCCATTGCTATGGCCTTTACTTTAGTTCAGGTCATTATCTTCTCTTACTCAGATGCCTAGTTTCTGTCACTGCCTCCAGTCTTGGCTACTTCATTCCATTCTTCTCATTGCAACTGAAATGATATAATTATGTCATGTCTTTGCCCTCAGGTTAAAGTCCAAACTTCTTAGAATGACAAATTATTTCAGGGTTGAGACTTATATAGAATGTTTCTGAAATTTCATTTGTGATTATCTCACATGGCTTTAAGCTACAGTTAACACAAGCTTTGCATATATGTGGCCCTTCTTTTCAGTACTTTATTCTCTTCTATTTTAGTTTCTTCTCTGATGCTTGACTGTTGTCCTTTCTCTTCAAATATTACCGTTAGGTATTCATCAATAGAGATGAGCTTCACAATGAAAATGAACTTGCTGGTCTAGCAAGCTCTCTTGCCAAAGCTCCCTAGTGAACAACAGCTTACATCAGGTAATGGTAACTACTACAGGAATGAGGCTCTGAGATTTCTCTTGCAGGTAAAGATAAGAAAATATCAGGGGAAATGTTGGAACATATGCTTCAACTTGTGATGCAGGTCCACTACCACCTTGTTACCTAACAGGTTTTCAAGGAGCCCTCAGCAATTTCCTCTCTCTGGACTCCTGCATTTTCCACAGCATCCATTAGCATGCCGGAGGACAGAAGAGAAGGGAGAAATTTCACTTTCATAAAAGCAATTCTGCTTGCCTCTAGTGCAGCATTTTGGAGCACCAATTCCCCTGCAAGCAGTCCCCAACAATTTGTCTCTAGTGTGGTGGTATTCCCATTTCTTAATCCTAGTCTTGCAAGGTTGGGCAGGGGCCAGCTCATACTCATTCATAGCCCATTCCTAAGACATATGCTGTACAACCCAAGGAATGCAAACCACCCACGCACACTAGAGTCCAGACCCAGGATTTGGGGAGCATGAGCTGTGACCTGCTCATGGAGTTAGGATCTTCAGTGCACAAATGGCTTGGTCCCAGTCTCCAGCAACCACACAGCCTCTCGCTGCAGGTCTCTAGCTGTCGCGAGGTGGCCAACTATTAATAGTGTATTACGAAGAGAAAAAGCTTTAATTTTAATGTCTTTCAACTTATTATTTCTTTTAAGGATCATGCTTTAGGTGTTTTCTTCTAGACATTTGATAAGGGTGGTTTTTTTTTTTTAACTTTTAGGTCTATGATCCATTTTGCATTAAATTGTTCTAAAGGCATTGTTTACATGTGACTGGCAAATATTCTAGCACCATTTGTCCAAAATACTACCCTTTTTTCTCCATTGCAATGCCTTCTCACCTCTGTCAAAAATCAATTGAGCACGTATGTGAAGGTCCATCTCTGGACTCTCTATTCTGTTCCACTGATTTGTTTGTTTTGATGCCAATACCACACTGTCCTGATTATTTTAATTTATAATATGACTAGAAGTCAGACAGTGTAAATCTTTCAAAGTTGTTCTATTTCAAAGTTATTTTGGCTACTCTAGGTCCTTTGCATTTGCATGTGAATTTCAGAATCAGTCATATTAGTACACCCACTTTACAGTAAACACCGTGACTAAGTCCAAGGAAGACTTATCTTATCATGAAGGCAACAATTTAAGCAAAATTTGGCTCAAATGAAAAGCTAGACAGTGAGTTCCTCAAGGGCTGAAACTATGTCTGATCCATCTTTGAACTCCGAGGGCCTGGTCCGGTAAGCAGCCACTCATTGACTTGTTGGGTTGGTTGAATTAATGACCCACTTTTAAGTAAATGGTATATATTGAGCCCCTGTTTCCTAAGGATAGTGATAGACTTCCATTGTTGGAGGGTTTGCTGAACTCTACTTGGTCTTTGACCAGGCTCCGGAGACATGAGGTTTGCACAAGCACCATTCTTACTATTTCAGTTCTCATGGGTCTTCTTAGTCTGACCTTCTGGGCCACACACCTGCTCCCTTCACGTTTAAACTCATAAGCATTTCTCTCTAACTGGTATAGCTCTACCAAACAATCTCAAGTTGAAATTTGTCACTTTGAAAATTCTGTTGTGAACAAGATTATTAATTTAAGAAACACATTAGATTTAGAATAGAAAGGGTTGAAAAACAACATGAGGAGAGTCTATGTCTTGCCTATCTAAAAGACAGATTACTTTGTTTAACATGGCAGACCTCCACTTTTTCTCTTACTTCAGGGATTAATAAGTACTGGCTTTTTAAGGATATGGCATGATGCAATTGTCAAGGATCTGAATTACTATTTAAACCAACTGTATTGACTTTAGATCTTATGTGAGTGTGTATGTCAAAATAGGTTTTCCTGAATTCAAGTCTTCTCCCTTCCTTGCAGAGGGAAGATAATTAGCCTTTCATATCTGTCTGAAGGCAGCTTCCTCTCACTTCTTCTTTCCTCTCCCTCTTTTTTCTCTTTTCTTGGGAAATTACGGAGGTTAATTAATCATGAACAATTATTCTGACATTATGCACATACTTAAGAAATATCTAGTACAAATTCTAGTCAAGAATTTCCATAAGAAAGAGAAAAACTAAACTAATTGTCCTTCTTTTACATTCTTTGCCCTTGCTAAAACTACTGTAAATCAAAAGAAAAAGTTTAAATATGACTTTGGGAATGGACTTGGTTCCTATCCTTAGAGCTGCTGACATGAATTCAACAACCTTAAAAATATTTTGGACATATGAATGCAGAAGGTTTTTAATATTATAATGTTGATGTAATATTCCTGATAATTAAATGACTCTTTGGACCAATAAGAGTGAGTTAGTATCAGCTTAAAAACAACTCTATGAAAATTAATTGTGGTGATGGAAGTACAGCTGTATGATGGTACCATGGGCAACTGATTGTACACTTTGGATCTTTGGACAGTTTTATGGTATGTGAACAATCTCAACAAAAAATTATATACATATAAAAATTAAAAATTAAAAAGTTAAAAAAAAACAACTCTATGCTTCATCCTGATTTTATCACAATGCAAAAATGTCAGCACAATCAGTTAATGCAAGACTTGGGTTTAATTCCTCATGATTTAAGACCTCTCAATTAACCACTTTGTGGGTCCTGTAAGATCTGTTTCCGCAAATTGTTTAAAATAACAAAAACCATAAAATCTATTTAATTAAAAGAAATTATAATAAAAGATATTTTTAAAAATGATTTAATTTCATGAATTCTTTTAATGTTTCAAATCATAATACCTACTGTGTTGCCCTAAATTATAATTTCCATATAATTTACTTTAAAACTTTAAGTCAAATTAATTAATAAATAATCTTGGGCTACCTGGACAATTTCCAATTAAAGAAAAGACCCAAACATTGGCCACTACATATAGATAGGTTTTTGGTTTGTTTGTTTGCTATACATTCCTTCTCTTTTATTGGCAGGATTGAATTAGCAGCAAAGGATACTTTGATCTCTAAAATCATCTTACAATAACAATTGATTCTTTATAGATCCCATTTGATGAATACTTAAAACCATTTGCGAAATGCATAAAATGTAATGATAAATCAGTGGTTTGGTTTGGGACTCATATGTATAAACATGTAATTCATGATGAACTACACAAAGATGGGGTGACAGAGGGGTACAGGAACATAGTATGTGTATTCTATTGAAGTTAAGTTGGTACTGAAGCAAATGAGATGTTATAGATGTAGGATATTAAATTTAAGCCCCATGATAACTATGAAGAAAATATTGGACAATGTGCAAGCTCATGGAGATATGGGAAAGTTTTAGTAATGGAAGATAGTGAGGGTACTGCAATATTGTGAACATGATTAATCTCACTGAATGGTATCTTTGAGAATGCTTTTGATGGGAAAATTTATGTTGTATGTATGTTCCCACATTAAAAAAAAGAAAGAACAACTAAAGAGACAATGGCCACTGAATGCAATACATGAGTCTTGGTGGGATCTAACAAGGAAGGAGAAAAGGCTCAAAGGGATATTCTTGGGACATATGAAAAATTGGAATATAGACTATAAGCTTTAGATCAATGTTAAATTTCTTGAACTTGTTAACTGCACTTAAGGTGGTTACATAAGTGAATATCCTTGTTCTCAGGAAATGTACATAGCAGTATTAAGTGTTCAAGGAGCATGATGTATACAACCTACACTCAAGTATTCAGAAAATGGATTGAGAGAGGGGGGAGGGGAAGGAGACATAAATGTGGCAAAATGTTATTGGTGGATCTGAGTATGGGGGTGGGGTTAGGAGTATGTTGGAGTTCTCTGTATCGGGTATGCGTTATTTTTGTACCTGTCTACTAAGCCTGAAGTATTCAACAATAAAAAGTTTAAAAAATTCCCAACAACTAAAAAAGATAAATCATTCTATCAGTTGAAAACATTTCCAGGACTTTTAAAAACCATTTTAAGTAGACAATTCTTTGATATGAAGTACATTGACAACACTGTGTAACTTTCACCACTATTTCCAGAGTATTTTCATCACCTCAAACCAAAACTCATACTCATTTAGCAGCAACTCCCCAATCCCTCCTTCCCTTACCCTGGAAACCACTATTCTGCTTTCTATCTCTATGAATTTTGCTTATTCTAAGTATTTCATATAAGAGAAATCATATAATATTTGTTCTTTTGTGTCTGGCTTATTTCACTCCGCATGATATCCTCAAGGTTCATCCATGTTGTAGCATGTACCAGCACTTCGCTTCTTCTTATGACTGAATAATACTGATTGTATTGATATGCCACTTTTTATTTTCCATTGATCTGTTGATGGACACTTAGGTTGCTTCTATCTTTTGGCTATTGTGAATAACCCTGTTATTAACATTGGTATACTAACATGTGTCTGAGTCCCTGCTTTCATTTCTTTTGGTATATACTCTTAAGTGGAATTGCGGGGTCATACAGTAATTCTATATTTAACTTTCTGAGGAACTGCCAAGCTGTATGCCACAGTGGCTGCATCATTTTACATTCCCACCAACAATGTATGAGGGTTCCTATTTCTTTGTATCCTCACCAACACTTTTATTTTCAGTTTTTGTTTAAAAAACAGTCATCCTAGTGGTATAAAGTGGCATCTCATTGTAGTTTTAATACACATTTCTCTAATGGTATTGATGTTGAGCATCTTTTATATACTTATTGACCATACATATGTTTTAAATTGCTCCTCCTCATTTTTATACATAAAATACCTATATACAGATTAACTGGATGTGCAAATATGCTAAATGATGTCACATCTATGCTTACTTTGCTGCCTTGAAATTTGTTAAAGTGAAATAAAATGTATGCTCATAGAAAAAAATTGGTTTCCTGTCTTCTAGTTTTTGCTTGTATCCAGAAACATTAACTTTAAAATTGGTGACTAATATAGTTACAAAAAAAATAGGAATATGTGTATAAAATAATAAATGTAGTTTGTCTATCTGTTCCTTAAGGACATTGTTAGTTTATTAAGATGGCAAATCAATACAACATACACATTATTTTATATAGTGTGGTTATATAATTAATTGTATTTTAAAACTAATTAAAATCTTTAATTTATCTATTCAAAGAATTATACATTTCTGCATATTTAAACACATACCTAAAAAGATATACTAAAATTAATTCAAAGGTTTATAAATGATAATAGATAGCAAAGGAGAAATTTGAGGATAAACTATTAATGGTAAACATAATGGATCTGAGGAAAATGAAATCTGTTTGTCTGGATTTATAATGCCCTCAGATGGTGAATTTGAAGAAAATAATGAACTGTATTTTTGAATTCTGGCAATGTTGGCTCAATGTTAATAAATTTATTCATGTAGAATAGGACTTATAAATCTTTTTTGCAAATTGTTACATAGATAATGTAAAAAGTAAAATTACCAAATTATTCCACCCGAGGTAACAAACATCTTTCCTTTTTATTATCAAAATATTATGTTAACTGTTGAGTCTTCTGGCTTTTTGACAAACTGTTCCTTATTTTTTTAGGAAGTAAGTTCCTATAATCATTGTTACTTATTGCTGTGTATTTCCAAATTATTGACTTTAATAATTTCTTGTCTTTGGATACTATAACTTATGTTACTCACAGAGGATGGCAGGGACATAAATAGAAAAACACAATATTTCTAACCTGATGAACAAGAAAAGTGAAGCTGGAAACTATGAATGCTGAAGAGTGGGTAAACCTAGAAGGGATAGAGACAGGGAGAGATCTCCAAACTCAGTACTCATATCTCTGACTGACCCTTAAACCACTTGTGCATGGTACAGAAAAGGTCAGCTAAAAATAAAAGATTTAAGAGATTGGAGTTGCCCTCCAAAACACAAGTTCATAGTTCAAATCTAGTCAAAAATATTACCTGATAAAAACAAAGAAAACAACAGCTAAATTAACAAAATCTACAATATTCACAACTTGACATTCCAATATCTAGGTTACAATCTAAAAATATCGAATATACAAAGAACCAAGGAAATTAAACACATTTTAGTTCAACCCCAAGTCTCATCTGTTGATGAACCAAATGTTAGAATAGACAAAGATTTAAAAAGAGCTATTATAATTATCTCAGCAAAATACAACAAAACATGTCTTTAATAAATGAAAATCTCAGCAAGGAAATAGGAAATCTCAATAGATAAACAGAAACAAAAAAGAACCTAATGGAAATTCCAGAACTGAAAAATATAATTTTTGAAATAAAAAATTCAGTGGATGAACTTAACAGCTGAATAGACAAAGGAAGATTAATGAATACATGAACTTTAAGAAAAATGAGTAGAAATTATCCAAGGTGAAAAACAAAGAGAAAAAAATTAAAAAAAAAGTGAACAGACACTCAGAATCTCGCTAGATGATATCAAATGGTCCAACACGTGTAACTGGAATACCAGACAGGAAGGAAAAAGAGAATGGGGTAGAAAATGAATCTGGGGGAGAACCTAAGATGGCGGCCAACTATGTGTTGCCTACAACTCACTTCAAATAAAACAATAAAAGCAGTCTGAAAGTAAAAGGTTAAAAAAAAGATATATTATGCAAATGTTAGCCAAAAGAAAGCAGGAGTGACTTTATTAAATCAGATAAAACGGACTTCAGAGCAAACAAAATTACAAGCGACAGAGAGGGATGGACATTACATAATGATAAAAAAGTGCACCTACCAAGAAGACATAGCAACCCTAAATGTATGTGCACCAAGCAACAGAGCAACAAAATGTGTGAAGGAAAAAACTGATAGAACTGAAAGGAGAAATACATAAATCCACAATTATAGTTAGATACTTCAACATTCCTTTCTCAACAGATGCAACAACTAGACAGAAAATCAACAAGGTAAAAGAACTAAGAACTCAACAATACCATCAATCAACATCTAATTGCCATTTATTGAACACTTCACCCAACAATAGTAGACTACGGAATTCTCTTCACGTGCCCATGGAACATACACAAAGATAGACCATATGCTAAACCATAAAACAAACCTCAAAAAATTGAAAAGAACTGAAATCACACAGTGTGTTCTTTGACCACAACAGAATCAACCTAGAGATCAATAACAGAAAAATAACAGGATAATCTCCAATACTTGGAAACTAAACAACAAATATCTAAATATTCCATTGGTCAAAGAGAAAGTCTCAAGGGACATCATAAAAAATACATTGAACTGAACAAAAATGAAGACAATATATCAAAATTCATCCACTTTAGAACACAATATAACATTTCTCTTATAAACAATTATACTATGAGCCAGAAATGCTACTTCTAGGAATTTATCCAAGAGAAAAGAAAGCATATATCCACACAATGAAATACACAAATTTTCATAGCTAGCATTATTCATAATATCCCCAAGCTGGAAGCAATCCAAATGTCCATACACTGGTAAATGGATAAACAAATTGTGATATATCCATATAAGAGAACACTACTCAGTAACAACAAGAGAGGAAATGTTATTATACACAACATGACTGAATTTCAAAAATATTTACGCTAAGAAGTCAAATACAAAAGTCTAGGTACTGTATGATTCCATTTATATGAATTTCTTGAAAAGGCAAAACTACAAAGATAGAAAGCAGATAAGTGGTTGCCTGACACCAGAGGGAACCAACTGGAAAGGGGCACAAGAAAACACTTAAGGGTGAAGGAACTGTTTTATAATCTTGATTGTGATAGAGGTTACGTGATTGTACACAATTACCAAAATTCATCAAAATATATACTTTAAATAGACAGGTTTTATCATATGTAAATAATATATATTTTTAAAAGTACTTTAAACATCACTCAGTTCATGCCCCAAATTCTATAAATATCCTTCCCTAAGACTCTGTTAAGGTAATGTTTAGTATTTTCCATTATCACAGTAAGCTTTCTGTGATAAATTTCAAGTGTTTCACTTATAAAAACCATTGTTATATACTTTATTATTATTACATCAATAATGGCCAACACATATGGTGTACTTACTATGTTACCACCACTTTATAAGCAACATTCCAATGAAACCTAACATCGAATCTGTTAAGGAGGAGCCATTATCAGCTACATTTTTCAGAACAGGAAAGACGAGAATAAAGTTACTTATCAGAGTCACAGCTAACACATGATATAATCTAGATAGAACCTATACTGGGATATGTGTACCCTTGGAAGTATATGAAGACTTTCCACTGGGTATTGGACACAGATCAATTTAAGGGAATAAATTCCCAAGCCTCAATTTCCCTGTGTACACTTCCCTTCAACAAACCTACCTCAGATAATTGCACCTGCAGCCCTTCCAGTAATTTTTTCCTGCCACGTTTTCACTGTCACCTTTCACACACCTCACAAAGGAAAAGCTTATCTCTCCCTAATCTCACTATGGAGCACTGCTTACAGGTATAAATACCTCTGGGAGGCCAAACTCCAAATACTGGTGTCAGAGAAGTCTCCTTTCATCACTATAAACCCATAGCTTTATGACTCTCCTGGCCTTAAACATATTTGTATTAAAGGTAAAGCATGGTGCAGGAAAGTGGCTTTTGAGGTTGTTTTAAATTCATATACATTCTAGAGTGAGGCGGTATGCGAAAAGACAATTTTTGTTTAACCACCTTGCTTTTTTTCCATTCTCCTCCTATTCTTAAAAGAATTCATTGCTCCTGTGTGAAGAGGCCTGGAGAACACAGCCAAGAAATATTAGGTAAGAAATAATGAAAGCACAGGTGCCTGTAATAGTGCTGTCGAATTAAAAAAAAAAAAATAGAAAAAACATACTGGGAAACACCAATCATACCAGAGCATACTTCCTCTGTCTTTTCACTATGCTTAGTAGTGAGAAGAAGCTTGATGATCACTTTCATTTTGCCAAAAGATTATTGGACATTGAAAGCCCATGTTTTTAAAATTTAAGCACAAATCTCCTGCTCCCTGTCACTAATCTCTCTTTTTGCTTATTTATTCCAATTACATACTTAGTAATTTTAGATTTACTTAATAGGAATAGATTATGGATTCCAGTGCAAGCAATACCTTAATAACACTCATTAATACACTTTTTTGTAAGATCCAAATTTAATAATGGCCCAATGTCTTCTCTGCCTTTTATGAATAATGTTCACAAAGTAAACTGAACTGTACTCTTGAGAAGTAGAACACCCACTTTTATTATACAGGTGTAAGATAGAAGTTTCCAAAATGCAACCTAGAAAGCAATACCGTAAACATTCAAAAAGTCATGAGAAAAAGGTCTGAGAGAATATTCTACAATTTTAAAAGTGGTTACTTGTGAAGGAGGGGTGATCAAGAGAAAAAGACTTTATTTTAATTTGTTTTTAATGAGCAAATACTATCTTTGTAATAAAAACAATTACAACCACAAAATCTTCAAAGTAAGAATTAAAAGGTAACCATGGGGAGAACCTAAGATGGTGGCTAGGTGAGACAGGGCAAAAAAACACCTCCATGAAAAATACTAGATAAAAGCCAGAAAGTGACCCAGAACACCAGTTCCAGCGATGCACCAGCCGGACAAGGTCTGCTGAATCCACAGGGACCGTCCATTTGGTGAAACTGGGAGTCTGCATTCTGAAACGAGTGAGTGAGCCGGCTGAAAGTCTGGCAGCCGTGCTGCAGTGTGGGGAAACTGTGGGTTGGCGTTTGGAGACAGACTAGTTCGTTTTTTAAAAAAAACTGGGAGCAGCTGCGGATATGGAGGCGAGAACCACACAGTGAAGCACAGCAGGAGCAGGCTGTGCCAACACCTCAGTGTCTGGCATGGAGGATAGCCCTTCCCACACCTGCTGCTGATTGTCTCGGGGCCAGGGGAGCAGAGGGGAGCCAAAAGGAGAAAGAAATCACGCCCCTTGCAGCCATCTTCCTGGCGGGCTGGGGACGCTCCTGCTCGGGGCTGGAGCCATAGCCCAGAGCCACGCAAAGGGTCCCAGTGTGACAGGGAGTGTTTCCCGCAGCACTGTGCACATGCCACAATATCGGCCGTGGACAGTGGCCTTTAGTGCACCCACAGCTAATTGTCCCGGAGCTGGGAAGGCGGAGCTGTGCGAAAAGGGGGAAATTAACACACCCCATTCAGCCATCTTTACAGCAGGCTGGGAATGCCCCTGCACAACCCGGCGGCCCAGGGCTTCCCTGGAGGGCTGGCGCACACTTGTGATGTGGCACAGCCTTCCCTCAGCAGAGGTCCTGGAAGAGCACGGCTGAGAAGGGGGACCCGCTCAGAAATCCCAGGGACCCTAAGCCAATACCAAGGACTTGTAGGTCAGTGGCAGAGACAATCTGTGGCAAGTCTGAAATGAAGGCTTAGACTCTTGCAACAGCCTTAAATCTCAGGGAACACCCGGGAGGTTAGATTATTAAAGCTGCCCTGCCTCCCTAACCACTCAGACACACACCCCTCATTCAGGGCAGACAGCACCAACAACACACCCAAACTTAGTGCACCAATTGATACCCACAAGAATAAGATCCCCACACACCACAAAGACAAAGTTGGGGAGAACTGACTTCAGGGGAATAGGTGACTTGTGGATGCCATCTTCTGGTTAGTTAGAGAAAGTGTATGCCACCAAGCTGTAGATCTGACAAATCAGAGACTGGCATTTTTCATATCCTGAAAGAACCGTATCAAGTAAAGGAAATGCCAAGAGGCCAAAAACAACAAAAAATTTTAAAGCATATGATAAAACCAGACGATGTGGAGAACCCAAACCAAAACACCCAAATCAAAAGATCAGAAGAGACACAGTACTTGGTGCAATTAATCAAAGAACTAAAGACAAACAATGAGAGCATGGCACAGGATATAAAGGACATGAAGAAGAGCATGGTACAGGATATAAAGGACATAAAGATGACCCTAGAAGAGCATAAAGAAGAAATTTCAAGAGTAAATTAAAAAAATAGATGATCTTATGGAAATAAAAGAAACTGTTGGTCAAATTAAAAAGATTCTGGATACTCATAGTACAAGATTAGTGGAAGTTGAACAACGACTCAGCGTCCTCAAGGACCACAGAATGGAAAATGAAAGAACAAAAGAAAGAATGGGGAAAAAATAAAAAAAAAACTGAAATGGATCTCAGGGATATGATAGAGAAAATAAAACATCCAAATTTAAGACTCATTGGTGTCCCACAAGGGGAACAGAAAGGTAAAGGTCTAGAAAGAGTATTCAAAGAAATTGTTGGGGAAAACTTCCCAAACCTTCTACACAATATAAATACACAAAGCATAAATGCCCAGTGAACTCCAAATACAAAAGAAACAACATAAGACTAAGTAGTGACTACTCAGCGGCCACCATGGAGGCGAGAAGGCAGTGGCATGATACATTTAAAATTCTGAGAGAGAAAAATTTCCAACCAACAATACTTTATCCAGCAAAATTCTCCTTCAAAGTTGAGGGAAAGCTTAAATTTTTCACAAACAAATGCTGAGAGAGTTTGCTAATAAAAGACCTTCCCTACTTCAGATACTAAAGAGAGCCCTACCGATAGAGAAACAAAGAAAGGAGAGAGAGAGAGAGAAATTTAACAGACATATATAGAACATTACATCCCAAAGCACCAGGACACCCACTCTTCCCTAGTGATCACAGATCTTTCTCCAGAATAGACCATATGATGGGACATAAAACAAGCTTCAATAAGGTTTTAAAAAATTGAATTTATTCAAAGCACATTCTCTGACCACAATGGAATACAAATAGAAGTCAATAACCAACAGAGACTTGGAAAATTTACAAACACCTGGAGGGTAAAAATGAGGGGAAGATGAAAACATTCCCAGATAATCAAAAGCTGAGGGACTTCATCACCAGTAGATCAGTCCCATAAGAAACGCTAAATGGAATTGTGCAGGCTGAAAGGAAGGGACACTAAACAATTGACTGAAACCACATGAAGAAATAAAAGATTTCTAGTAAAGATCACATGGTAAATACAAATACCAATACTACTGTATTTTTGATTTGTAACTCCACTATTTACTTCCTACAGGATCTAAAATACATAAACTGTAATGATAAATTAGTGGTTTTGGACTCAACGTAAAATATGTAATTTTTGACAAGAACTACATAAAGGTGGGGGAATGGAGGAGTATAGGAACATAGTTTACGTTTCCTATTGAAGTTAAGTTGACATCAAAGAGAAACAAGATTGTTATAGATTTAAGAGGTTAAATTTAAGCCCCACGGTAAACACAAAGAAAGTATCAGAGAATATAACCATAGAGATGAAAAGTAGAGTATGGGTTATGAGAAGTGGGGGAAGGGGCATGGGGAGTTAAGAAATGAATGTAGGGTTTCTGTTTGGGGTGAAGGGAAATTTCTAGTAATGGATGGTGGGAAAGTGATGGTATTGTAACATTCTAAATGTGATTAATCCCACTAACAGAATGCTAGGGAGGGGTTGGAATGGGAAGATTTAGGCTGTATACATGTTTCCACAATTGAAAAAAAAAAAGACAGTCTAAATAGATAATGACAATTAAATGTCAAGGATGATCCTGGATGGGATCTGAGGATGGAAGAGAGAAGGCTCAGAAGGACACAGTTGGGACATAAGAAAAAAAAAGGAAATATAGAATGTAAGCTTTGTATTAATGTTGAATTTCTTGAACTTCTTAGCCGTGCTTAATGGGATTGTATAAAAGAATGTTCTTGTTCATGGGAAATGTATATGCGAATTATATTGTTTGTTCAAGGATGTGTTCAGCTTGTTCTCATATGTTCAGAAGACAGAGCAATAGATGATGGATGATAGATAGGGAGGGAGGGATGGAGGGAGGAAATAGCGATGTCACAGCGTGTTAAAGTTGGTGGATCGGGGTATCGGGGGAGGGGGGAGGGGTATGCTGGAGTTCTGTGTATGGGGTTTGTATTGTTTTTGCAACTGTTCCTGTAAGTTTGAATTTATTTCAAAATAAAATAAAATTAAAACAAAAAAAAAAGGTAATTATTTGCCTATTACCTCTCTTCTGGAAGGTACATCAATTCTGACCTGCAAAAGAAATGAAAATTGAAGGGGGAAGGGGTACATACAAAAGGAGAGGGGGGTGGGGGAAAGGCACCTTGTTTAAGCTCTTGATTTCAGAATTTGATCTTGAGAACAGGTCCATGTTCCTGGCAACAGAGATTTGCACCTGGAATCACACATCTACTAGCTCTGGGGGAGGAAGAATATCCTGTGTTCTTCTACTTGGCAAAATATTTCTGTAGGGAAAATGCCTGGAATAACTGTCAAACACAGAAAATCAAGTTCTTGGCAACAAAGATTTAAATTTCAATATGCAGTCACCACCCCATACTCAATAAATATGGAGTTAATATATACAAAGCAGTTAGAACAGTGCCTGACAGTTAAGTGTAAAGTATTTGTTACTATTATCATCATACTGCATTCTGGGTGAAAAATGCTTAATTCATCCATCCATTCCTTCACTCATTAAGTTTCTACTAAATATCTACTATGTGCCAGGTAATCTGGGATTTAATAAATCACAAGATGGGTCTGGTCCCTGCAAGGGAGCTTACAGTCTGGGAGAGGAGAGGTGTTGAACAAAACATCACATTAATTAATACAAATTATAAATAGAGGCAAATTCTGCAAAGGATAGGAATAAATCCTGAGAGAATAAAACAAATGAAAGTTCATATAAAATGTTCTTAATGAATTGCATATGTTTTATAAATTCCTATTTTTAAAATGTTTTTTCATAAAGATTTTTTATTAGTCTAATAATTTTAATTTTAATAGTTGTGGATCATACCTAAAATAAAAATGTATATCCCACTTGAAAATATACTAATTACTTAATTAGCCCAGCTCTGGCTTTTGTTGTTGTTAGGAATTTTTCATGCTTACAAAGTGAAAAATACTCATTCTCTAATATATCTGTTTCGTGAGTTGAGATTTATAAATTTGAGAGTCCCTTAAAGGGAGATATATCTAAATAACAAAGGAATTTGGTCAGTTTTGCAAAATAAAAATACCAACTTAAATCTTTAAGCCACTGAAATAAATAATCAATATATAATCTGGGCACAACTCTATTTACAAGGTGCAATAACTTCAAGCAGAACTTTGAACTCTGTCATGCTCCCGCACTTAGGATATCTCTGGGAGAACATTTTAAAAAATAGAAGCAAAGGAACAGCTAAAGGAACAGACTATTCTGAAACCAATTCCAGGAACAGGGATTGTTTAAACAAAACGTATTAAGTGAAACCAGCTGCAATAAGGGTTGATGCCATCTGAAGTGGAATTCTAAAAACCACCCACTTCATAATATCAGAGTAATTATTCATTTCTGTTGCTATAAGTGAAATATTCAATGAAGTACTAACTATAGGACCTCATGGCAAGGAGCAGTTCACAAATGGACAAAAGGCCCAATTGTAGTGCAAGTGGATGCACCCAAGAAGCCACGTGGGTCCCAGCTAGGCTAACTTGCTTTTATGCTTCACATACCACTCACCGAACAAGTGCTTAAGAAACATCAAGGAGGTCAAGGGCAACGAAAGGGAGATTAACCTGCTCTCCGTGGCGCTCTTCTGAGGGTACCAGAGAGGGACAATCTTGCAGTCGGGAATACGTAACATACTCAGTCAGTGGGTCAGTTGATGATGCTTTTACAAAAGTTAATGTTCAAAAAACTCCACTAATTAAAAATATGCTCTAGGGAATCTCTAAAATTGACACCTGTTCTATATTTGAAAAGTAAAAAAGATTTTAAGAAAAATGGAGCCTGAATCCTAAGTAAGGTTTTATTATTTAAAGTCATTTTCCTAAATTTATAACAAAAGCACAGGAAAGGTCCTATGCGAACTATGCAAAGACCTTATTGCTTTGAGAATTCCTAGAGGAAACACATCAGGATAACTCTTCATGAAGTCATGTGACTGAGTCAACAATGATCACCAGTTATGAAAGTGTTTCCGAATGCATCACCAGTACAGCCAGTAGAATTGTAATCAAAACAATATACTTGAGAAATGCAGCCATTAATCATTTTATTTTGGAAACCAATTAGGGGATGATGAAGGAAAAAAAGCAGTGATTCATTTGTTTTGATGAAATGTGGCCTTCAAAAGATAAAACAGGCTAGAAAATCCACTTTTTTCTTTTTTTTTTTTTTTGTTTAAGGTATCTTAAACTTGGCCTTTTAAAAAAGATTCTTCCTAAGCTCACTAAGTGAACAAAATAAATCAGCTAGTTCATAAAGCAAAGTCTCTTGACTATGACATATTCTGATAATTACATGAATGTGAGCTCACATGTAAAAAAAATATGGCCTAAGGGTAGCTACAAGCTTTGCAGTTTGCAGCACTTAAATCAACAAGATGGCAGTGCACCATGATCCAGTGTCATCTGTAGGATAATGGTGGCTTAAGTTTGAAACGTCACTCATTAGATTGGCTTGCCTCACTCTTTAAAAAGCAAGCAGAGGCGGGGCAAGATGGCAGACTGGTGAGCTGTAAGTTTTAGTTACTCCTCCAGGAAAGTAGGTAAAAAGCCAGGAACTGCGTGGACTGGACACCATAGAGCAATCTGTCTTTGGGCATACTTCATACAACACTCATGAAAACGTGGAACTGCTGAGATCAGCGAAATCTGTAAGTTTTTGCGGCCAGGGGACCCGCGCCCCTCCCTGCCAGGCTCAGTCCCGGGGGAGGAGGGGCTGTCAGCTCCGGGAAGGAGAAGGGAGAATTGCAGTGGCTGCTCTTATCGGAAACTCATTCTACTGATTCAAACTCCAACCATAGATAGACTGAGACCAGACACCAGAGACTCTGAGAGCAGCCAGCCCAGCAGAGAGGAGACAGGCATAGAAAAAAAACAACACGAAAAACTCCAAAATAAAAGCAGAGGATTTTTGGAGTTCTGGTGAACACAGAAAGGGGAAGGGCGGAGCTCAGGCCTTGAGGCACATATGCAAATCCCGAAGCAAAGCTGATCTCTCTGCCCTGTGCACCTTTCCTTAATGGCCCTGGTTGCTTTGTCTATTAGCATTTCAATAACCCATTAGATCTCTGAGGAGGGCCGTTTTTTTTTTTTTTTTTTTTTTTTTTAAATCCTTTTTGCTTTTTCTAAAACAATTACTCTAAGAAGCTCAATACAGAAAGCTTCAAAGAATTGCAATTTGGGCACGTCAAGTCAAGAGCAGAACTAAGAGAGCTCTGAGACAAAAGGCAATAATCCAGTGGCTGAGAAAATTCACTAAACAACACAACTTCCCAAGAAAAGGAGGGGGTCCGCTCACAGCCATCATCCTGGTGGACAGGAAACACTCCTGCCCATCGCCAGCCCCATAGCCCAGAGCTGCCCTAGACAACCCAGTGTGACGGAAGTGCTTCAAATAACAGGCACACACCACAAAACTGGGCGTGGACATTAGCCTTCCCTGCAACCTCAGCTGAATGTCCCAGAGCTGGGAAGGTGGAGCAGTGTGAATTAACAAAGCCCCATTCAGCCATCATTTGAGCAGACTGGGAGCCTCCCTACACAGCCCAGCAGCCCAGAACTGCCCTGGGGGGACGGCACTCACCTGTGACATAGCACAGTCATCCCTCAACAGAGGACCCGGGGTGCACAGCCTGGAAGAGGGGCCCACTTGCAAGTCTCAGGAGCCATACGCCAATACCAAAGACTTGTGGGTCAGTGGCAGAGACAAACTGTGGCAGGACTGAACTGAAGGATTAGACTATTGCAGCAGCTTTAAAACTCTAGGATCATCAGGGAGATTTGATTGTTAGGGCCACCCCCCCTCCCCGACTGCCCAGAAACACGCCCCACATACAGGGCAGGCAACACCAACTACACACGCAAGCTTGGTACACCAATTGGGCCCCACAAGACTCACTCCCCCACTCACCAAAAAGGCTAAGCAGGGGAGATCTGGCTTGTGGAGAACAGGTGGCTCGTGGACGCCACCTGCTGGTTAGTTAGAGAAAGTGTACTCCACGAAGCTGTAGATCTGATAAATTAGAGATAAGGACTTCAACTGGTCTACAAACCCTAAAAGAACCCTATCAAGTTCAGCAAACGCCACGAGGCCAAAAACAACAGAAAATTATAAAGCATATGAAAAAACCAGACGATATGGATAACCCAAGCCCAAGCACCCAAATCAAAAGACCAGAAGAGACACAGCACCTAGAGCAGCTACTCAAAGAACTAAAGATGAACAATGAGACCATAGTACGGGATATGAAGGAAATCAAGAAGACCCTAGAAGAGCATAAAGAAGACATTGCAAGACTAAATAAAAAAATGGATGATCTTATGGAAATTAAAGAAACTGTTGACCAAATTAAAAAGATTCTGGACACTCATAGTACAAGACTAGAGGAAGTTGAACAACGAATCAGTGACCTGGAAGATGACAGAATGGAAAATGAAAGCATAAAAGAAAGAATGGGGAAAAAATTGAAAAAATCAAAATGGACCTCAGGGATATGATAGATAATATGAAACGTCCGAATATAAGACTTATTGGTGTCCCAGAAGGGGAAGAAAAGGGTAAAGG
Source organism: Choloepus didactylus (assembly GCF_015220235.1). Lineage (NCBI taxonomy): Eukaryota > Metazoa > Chordata > Mammalia > Pilosa > Megalonychidae > Choloepus > Choloepus didactylus. The sequence goes on from NC_051316.1 coordinate 90,719,501, forward strand.
TCTAGGAAGAGTATTCAAAGAAATTGTTGGGGAAAACTTCCCAAATCTTCTAAACAACATAAATACACAAATCATAAATGCTCAGCGAACTCCAAATAGAATAAATCCAAAAATACCCACTCCGAGACATATACTGATCACACTGTCAAACATAGAAGAGAAGGAGCAAGTTCTGAAAGCAGCAAGAGAAAAGCAATTCACCACATACAAAGGAAACAGCATAAGACTAAGTAGTGACTACTCAGCAGCCACCATGGAGGCAAGAAGGCAGTGGCACGATATATTTAAAATTCTGAGTGAGAGGAATTTCCAGCCAAGAACACTTTATCCAGCAAAGCTCTCCTTCAAATTTGAGGGAGAGCTTAAATTTTTCACAGACAAAGAAATGCTGAGAGAATTTGCTAACAAGAGACCTGCCCTACTGGAGATACTAAAGGGAGCCCTACAGACAGAGAAACAAAGACAGGACAGAGAGACTTGGAGAAAGGTTCAGTACTAAAGAGATTCGGTATGGGTACAATAAAGGATATTAATAGAGAGAGGGAAAAATATGGCAAACATAATCCAAAGGATAAGATGGCCGATTCAAGAAATGCCTTCACGGTTTTAACGTTGAATGTAAATGGATTAAACTCCCCAATTAAAAGATACAGATTCACAGAATGGATCAAAAAAAATGAACCATCAATATGTTGCATACAAGAGACTCATCTTAGACACAGGGACACAAAGAAACTGAAAGTGAAAGGATGGAAAAAAATATTTCATGCAAGCTACAGCCAAAAGAAAGCAGGTGTAGCAATATTAATCTCAGATAAAATAGACTTCAAATGCAGGGATGTTTTGAGAGACAAAGAAGGCCACTACATACTAATAAAAGGGGCAATTCAGCAAGAAGAAATAACAATCGTAAATGTCTATGCACCCAATCAAGGTGCCACAAAATACATGAGAGAAACATTGGCAAAAGTAAAGGAAGCAATTGATGTTTCCACAATAATTGTGGGAGACTTCAACACATCACTCTCTCCTATAGATAGATCAACCAGACAGAAGACCAATAAGGAAATTGAAAACCTAAACAATCTGATAAATGAATTAGATTTAACAGACATCTACAGGACATTACATCCCAAATCACCAGGATACACATACTTTTCTAGTGCTCACGGAACTTTCTCCAGAATAGATCATATGCTGGGACATAGAACAAGCCTCAATAAATTTAAAAAGATTGAAATTATTCAAAGCACATTCTCTGACCACAATGGAATACAATTAGAAGTCAATAACCATCAGAGACTTAGAAAATTCACAAATACCTGTAGGTTAAACAACACACTCCTAAACAATCAGTGGGTTAAAGAAGAAATAGCAAGAGAAATTGCTAAATATATAGAGACGAATGAAAATGAGAACACAACATACCAAAACCTATGGGATGCAGCAAAAGCAGTGCTAAGGGGGAAATTTATAGCACTAAACGCATATATTAAAAAGGAAGAAAGAGCCAAAATCAAAGAACTAATGGATCAACTGAAGAAGCTAGAAAATGAACAGCAAACCAATCCTAAACCAAGTACAAGAAAAGAAATAACAAGGATTAAAGCAGAAATAAATGACATAGAGAACAAAAAAACAATAGAAAGGATAAATATCACCAAAAGTTGGTTCTTTGAGAAGATCAACAAGATTGACAAGCCCCTAGCTAGACTGACAAAATCAAAAAGAGAGAAGACCCATATAAACAAAATAATGAATGAAAAAGGTGACATAACTGCAGATCCTGAAGAAATTAAAAAAATTACAAGAGGATATTATGAACAACTGTATGGCAACAAACTGGATAATGTAGAAGAAATGGACAATTTCCTGGAAACATATGAACAACCTAGACTGACCAGAGAAGAAACAGAAGACCTCAACCAACCCATCACAAGCAAAGAGATCCAATCAGTCATCAAAAATCTTCCCACAAATAAATGCCCAGGGCCAGATGGCTTCACAGGGGAATTCTACCAAACTTTCCAGAAAGAACTGACACCAATCTTACTCAAACTCTTTCAAAACATTGAAAAAAATGGAACACTACCTAACTCATTTTATGAAGCTAACATCAATCTAATACCAAAACCAGGCAAAGATGCTACAAAAAAGGAAAACTACCGGCCAATCTCCCTAATGAATATAGATGCAAAAATCCTCCACAAAATACTTGCAAATCGAATCCAAAGACACATTAAAAAAATCATACACCATGACCAAGTGGGGTTCATTCCAGGCATGCAAGGATGGTTCAACATAAGAAAAACAATCAATGTATTACAACACATTAAAAACTCGAAAGGGAAAAATCAATTGATCATCTCAATAGATGCTGAAAAAGCATTTGACAAAATCCAACATCCCTTTTTGATAAAAACACTTCAAAAGGTAGGAATTGAAGGAAACTTCCTCAACATGATAAAGAGCATATATGAAAAACCCACAGCCAGCATAGTACTCAATGGTGAGAGACTGAAAGCCTTCCCTCTAAGATCAGGAACAAGACAAGGATGCCCGCTGTCACCACTGTTATTCAACATTGTGCTGGAAGTGCTAGCCAGGGCAATCCGGCAAGACAAAGAAATAAAAGGCATCCAAATTGGAAAAGAAGAAGTAAAACTGTCATTGTTTGCAGATGATATGATCTTATATCTAGAAAACCCTGAGAAATCAACGATACACCTACTAGAGCTAATAAACAAATTTAGCAAAGTAGCAGGATACAAGATTAATGCACATAAGTCAGTAATGTTTCTATATGCTAGAAATGAACAAACTGAAGAGACACTCAAGAAATAGATACCATTTTCAATAGCAACTAAAAAAATCAAGTACCTAGGAATAAACTTAACCAAAGATGTAAAAGACCTATCCAAAGAAAACTACATAACTCTACTAAAAGAAATAGAAGGGGACCTTAAAAGATGGAAAAATATTCCATGTTCATGGATAGGAAGGCTAAATGTCATTAAGATGTCAATTCTACCCAAACTCATCTACAGATTCAATGCAATCCCAATCAAAATTCCAACAACCTACTTTGCAGACTTGGAAAAGCTAGTTATCAAATTTATTTGGAAAGGGAAGATGCCTCGAATTGCTAAAGACACTCTAAAAAAGAAAAACGAAGTGGGAGGACTTACACTCCCTGACTTTGAAGCTTATTATAAAGCCACAGTTGCCAAAACAGCATGGTACTGGCACAAAGATAGACATATAGATCAATGGAATCGAATTGAGAATTCAGAGATAGACCCTCAGATCTATGGCCGACTGATCTTTGATAAGGCCCCCAAAGTCACCGAACTGAGCCATAATGGTCTTTTCAACAAATGGGGCTGGGAGAGTTGGATATCCATATCCAAAAGAATGAAAGAGGACCCCTACCTCACCCCCTACACAAAAATTAACTCAAAATGGACCAAAGATCTCAATATAAAAGAAAGTACCATAAAACTCCTAGAAGATAATGTAGGAAAACATCTTCAAGACCTTGTATTAGGAGGCCACTTCCTAGACTTTACACCCAAAGCACAAGCAACAAAAGAGAAAATAGATAAATGGGAACTCCTCAAGCTTAGAAGTTTCTGCACCTCAAAGGAATTTCTCAAAAAGGTAAAGAGGCAGCCAACTCAATGGGAAAAAATTTTTGGAAACCATGTATCTGACAAAAGACTGATATCTTGCATATACAAAGAAATCCTACAACTCAATGACAATAGTACAGACAGCCCAATTATAAAATGGGCAAAAGATATGAAAAGACAGTTCTCTGAAGAGGAAATACAAATGGCCAAGAAACACATGAAAAAATGTTCAGCTTCACTAGCTATTAGAGAGATGCAAATTAAGACCACAATGAGATACCATCTAACACCGGTTAGAATGGCTGCCATTAAACAAACAGGAAACTACAAATGCTGGAGGGGATGTGGAGAAATTGGAACTCTTATTCATTGTTGGTGGGACTGTATAATGGTTCAGCCACTCTGGAAGTCAGTCTGGCAGTTCCTTAGAAAACTAGAGATAGAGCTACCATTCGATCCAGCGATTGCACTTCTCGGTATATACCCGGAAGATCGGAAAGCAGTGACACGAACAGATATCTGCACGCCAATGTTCATAGCAGCATTATTCACAATTGCCAAGAGATGGAAACAACCCAAATGTCCTTCAACAGATGAGTGGATAAATAAAATGTGGTATATACACACGATGGAGTACTACGCGGCAGTAAGAAGGAACGATCTGGTGAAACATATGACAACATGGATGAACCTTGAAGACATAATGCTGAGCGAAATAAGCCAGGCACAAAAAGAGAAATATTATATGCTACCACTAATGTGAACTTTGAAAAATGTAAAACAAATGGTTTATAATGTAGAATGTAGGGGAACTAGCAGTAGAGAGCAATTAAGGAAGGGGGAACAATAATCCAAGAAGAACAGATAAGCTATTTAATGTTCTGGGGATGCCCAGAAATGACTGGTCTGTTAATTTCTGATGGATGTAGTAGGAACAAGTTCACTGAAATGTTGCTATATTATGTAACTTTCTTGGGGTAAAGTAGGAACATGTTGGAAGTTAAGCAGTTATCTTAGGTTAGTTGTCTTTTTCTTACTCCCTTGTTATGGTCTCTTTGAAATGTTCTTTTATTGTATGTTTGTTTTCTTTTTAACTTTTTTTTTCATACAGTTGATTTAAAAAAGAAGGGAAAGTTAAAAAAAAAAAAAAGAAAGAAAAAAGACAAACAAGGAAAAAAAAAAAAGATGTAGTGCCCCCTTGAGGAGCCTGTGGAGAATGCAGGGGTATTCGCCTACCCCACCACCATGGTTGCTAACATGACCACAGACATAGGGGACTGGTGGTTTGATGGATTGAGCCCTCTACCATAAGTTTTACCCTTGGGAAGACGGTTGCTGCAAAGGAGAGGCTAGGCCTCCCTGTATTTGTGCCTAAGAGTCTCCTCCTGAATGCCTCTTTGTTGCTCAGATGTGGCCCTGTCTCTCTGGCTAAGCCAACTTGAAAGGTGAAATCACTGCCCTCCCCGCTACGTGGGATCAGACACCCAGGGAAGTGAATCTCCCTGGCAACGTGGAATATGACTCCCGGGGAGGAATGTAGACCCGGCATCGTGGGATGGAGAACATCTCCTTGACCAAAAGGGGGATGTGAAATGAAATGAAATAAGCTTCAGTGGCAGAGAGATTCCAAAACGAGCCGAGAGATCACTCTGGTGGGCACTCTTATGCACACTTTAGACAACCTTTTTTAGGTTCTAAAGAATTGGGATAGCTGGTGGTGGATACCTGAAACTATTAAACTACAACCCAGAACCCATGAATCTCGAAGACAGTTGTATAAAAATGTAGCTTATAAGGGGTGACAGTGGGATTGGGAATGCCATAAGGACCAAACTCCACTTTGTCTAGTTTATGGATGGATGTGTAGAAAAGTAGGGGAAGCAAACAAACAGACAAAGGTACCCAGTGTTCTTTTTTACTTCAATTGCTCTTTTTCACTCTAATTATTATTCTTGTTATTTTTGTGTGTGTGCTAATGAAGGTGTCAGGGATTGATTTAGGTGATGAATGTACAACTATGTAATAGTACTGTAAACAATCGAAAGTACAATTTGTTTTGTATGACTGCGTGGTATGTGAATATATCTCAATAAAATGACGATTAAAAAAAAAAAAAAAAAAAAGCAAGCAAAGTTTAGTGCTAAAATTCAAGCCAAAATTTGCGATTCACAACATAGCTTGCATGGACACCAGTTGTTTCTCAGAAGAAATAGTGCAAAACTTTAAAAATCCACAGAAAGGATAATATCAAGGATGTCTTGAAAGGTATATAAAGAACATTCCAATTACAGGAAATCTCAATTAGCATGGTTACCACAAGTTAAAAATTCATAATAATTCAAGTGCAGGATAAAGTTCACAATATTTGGGGGGAAGAAAGGGAGAAGACACTAAGTAACAGTGTAATCATACTTAGAGGAGTTGGGGAAGTGGGAAGCAAAATAAATCTATGGAAAACCTTTTAAAGTAACCCATCCATCCCCAAAGGAATATTAAAAATAAGCTAATTCCATAAGATTCTTCTTAGCTGATTAAAAACTTGTTTCTTATCAACAGTTTGTAAGTCATTATGGTGTGCAGGCAAGACAGTATTAGGGGACAGAGCATTGAACTAGTAATCAGGGAGAAGCCATGAGGTCTAGTCCTGGGACTCTGCCACTTTCTAACTTCATGACCAAGGCTGTGAATAGGGATAGTATCTGCCATCTCACATGGTATCAAGCGAGATAATGTCATATGAACAAATTTGCCAAGTACAACTACGTCAATGGAAGGCACAGTCTTATTTGAAATATCTCTTAAAATATCCCATTTGACATTTTTCACACAACTTAACCCCTTTTATTCCTTCCCCTAATTCAGTACTTCCTTTCCCTGTGCTCCTGGCCTCCAGGCCAGAAATCAGATTTAATAGGTCTACTGGTTTATTAAAGAGAAAGGAGTAGAACTAGAGAACTGAATGAACAAAGAAACTCTTAGAGAACCAACAGGTACAGGAAGTGGCTGATGGAACTTTAGAAAAGGATAAAGAAGAGATCAAGATGACAAGAGAAATTAATGTTGTTCTATTCCTGACAACACTGGAGAGGCTTTTGGTGACTAGAGGATTTAGGCTACCATGAGGCCTCTTGAAGGGCAGAAAGTAAAGATCTCAGTCTGACCAACCAGTGTGAGGAGAAAGGAAAACTGGCACATTAGCAATGGGAAGCCCAGAGCAAATTCCTGGAAGCTACCAAGACTCAACTTAAGTGGTCTTGGCAAAAATGTAAGGCTTTTCTCAAAAGCACATTCATGGCACTCTATGTCCACTTCCAGGATGGAAATGCTATTCTGTTTTCAACTTTATTTCTTTATCTCATTTTGTCTGGCTGGAAGAAAGATGATTTGGTAAAATCCAGACTCTGTTCTGAACAAACTGAGATCTTTAGCCAAGTTAATGCATCTTTCCCAATCTATTAAATGTCTCCAGATCTTTCTTCTGGAGTCATTTTCTTCTTTCTTAAAATACGTCCTTTAGAATGTCCTTTAATAATGTGTTGTTGGTGGTAAACTCCCTTTGCTTTTATTTACCTGAAATGTCTTTATTTTATTCTCACTCATGAAAAACAGTTTCACAGCTACATAATTCTAGGTTAACAATTATTTTCTCTGCCTATTTCTAGTATTTCAGGGCTTCCACTTTTGCTGTAGAGAAGTCAGCTATCATTCTAATCATTTCCTTTGTAGGTAATCTATTTTTTCTCTAGCTACTTTTAAGAATCTTTTATGTCCTTAATGTTCTACAGGTTCACTATGATGTTTAAACATGGATTTCTTTCCTTTCTTTTTCCGTTTTTTACTGCTTCGGAATTCCATGGACTTCTGAACCTGGGCCTAAACCTAAGAACTTTTTATGTCTTGCTACCACCCATAGAACCTGGGACCCCAAGAGAAGCCCCCATCTTAGGCTCTGTAATTTAAAAGACTCCACCTCTCCTCACAGGCAAGGAGTCTTAAGGCTCAAGGAAATGTGCCCACCCAGAGTCCATTACTATATTCTAGACACCCAAGATCCTGGAATTCCCTACCTAATTGACCTCAAGCCCATTTTAGGGCTTGCATGGAGCTCTTCCCCCAGTCTATGCTCCTGAAAGTGAAATGCATCAGCAGTATAGGTGCAGGTCTGAGGTGTCCTATTTGTGGGGAGTGTGAATGGAGCTTGGATATGCAGGCTGAAGTGTTTACATGCATGTATGTGAAGCTCCTCACAGTGTGGGATAAAGCTGGGAAGGAAGAAAAGGCTGAGTCACATGCCACAATCTGGCTTAACTTATGCTGCTACCTGTCAGAGCACAACTTGTTGAAGTCCAAGAACTCTAAATTTAAACTTGGTCTTCTAGGTTATTATGATGGTCTATTTGTAGAAACAGGTAGAAATAGGTAGAAACATAGAACTTATTTTATTTAATAGTTTGTTACATTTATAACTTTTAAATACTTAGACATAGGGTCTAAATATTTATACTCCATTTATACTGCTGCCATAGGGTTCACAAAAATATGGGAGAGCCTGTTGTTCACAAATTATGAAAAATTTCATCCATTATTTCTTTCAATATTGTTTCTTTGCCATACTCTGTAGCATCTTCTTCTGGAACTCCAATTAGACATAAGTTGGTCCTTCTCATTATTACTTTATGTCCCTTAATCTCTCATATTTTCCATCTCTTTGTCTCCCTAGGCTGCAGTCTGTATAATTCCTAAAAATTTCTTTCAGTTCACTAATTCTCTCTTCAGCTATATCTACTATTCTGATATTTAGTGCCCTCTTGAATTTTTTACTTCAACAATTATGTTTTTCACTTCTGGAAGTTCTATTTGGGTGTGTATGCATGTGTGTGTGTGTACATGCACATCTGCCTAGTTGTTTTAGATTGTTTATTTTTCTTTATTCATATTTTCAATTCCTTCTTTTGTTTCCTCAAAAGTACTAAATGAATTTATTTTATACTCTGTATTCAGTATTTCCAATATCTGAAGTCTTGACTCTTGCTCATGATATTTTGTTTCTGAGAGAGAGAGAGAGAGAGAGAGAGAGAGAGAGAGAGAGAGAGAGAGAGAGAAAGAGAGAGAGAATGAGAATGAACCCGCTCCCTTTTTGTGTGTGTGAGTTTATATTGGTTAGAATAATCTATGGGAACTCTTTGAGTCCAGGAAAAACTTCAATTTGCTTCAATTTGCTTCTGCCAAGTGCCCAGGGACATTAACAACCTGGTCCATTCAACAATAAAAAGATAAACAACCCAATTTAAAAATGGGCAAAGAATTGGATAGACATTTCTCTAAACAAAGATATACAAATGGCCAATAAAGATGTGAAAAGATGCTCAACATCATTAGCCACTATGGAAATGCAACTCAAAACTACAATTAGATACCACCTCACACCCACTAAAATAGCTATTATGAGGAAAAAAAAAAGGAAAAGAACAAGTGCTGGTGAGGATGCAGTGATCCTGCATTGTTTGTGGGAGTGTAAAATGTTGCAGCTGCTGTGGAAAACAGTTTGGCAGCTCTACAGAAAGTTAAATAAAGAATTATCATATGACCTGGCAATCTTACTTCTAGGTATATACCCCAAAGAATTTAAAGCAGGGGCTCAAAGAGATATTTGCAAACCAATGTTCATAGCAGAATTATTCACAATAGTCAAAAGGTGGAAGCAACCCAAGTGACCATCAATTGATGAATGGAAGAACAAAATGTAGTGTGCATGTGTGTGTGTGTGTGTGTGCGTGTGTAACGGAATATTATTCAGCCTTAGAAAGGAATGAAGTTCTGATACACATCACTACATGGATGAGCCTTAAAGACACCATGTTGAGTGAAATAAGTCAGACATAAAAAGACATATTTTGTATGATTCCACTTATATGAAATAGCTAGAATATGCAAACATATGGAAATAGAAAGTAGTGTACAGGTTACCAGGAGCAGGAGGGAGGAGAGGAATCGGAACTTAATGCATAACAGGCATACAGTTTCTGCTTAGGGTGATGGGGAAGTTCTGGTAATGGATGTTGGCAAGGGTAGCACAGCATTGTGAATGTGATTAATCCCATTGGATGGTATGTTTGGGAGTGATAGAGATGAGAAAGTTTATGTTGTATATATATAAAAAAAATGCTTAATTAAAAAAATAAAGAGCCAATGACATTAAATGCAATACATTACCCTGGACTGAATCTAATAATGGAGGAGAAAAGGCTCAAAGGGACATTATTGGGACATATGAAAAAATTGGAATATAGACTGTAAACTTTATATGAATATTAAAGTACTTAAGGTAGTTACATAGGTGAATATCTTTGTTCCCAGGAAATGTACATGGAACTATTATGCGTTCAAGAAGCATGATGTATACAGCCTAGTCTCAAAATATTTAGAAAATAGATAAATAAATAGATAGACATATAGACAGACTGACAGATAAATGGATAGATAAATAGAATGATAAAGCAAATGTGGCAAAATGTTAAAAATGGTGGGTCTGGGTATCTAGGAAAGGTGTATGTTGGAGTTCTCTGTATGGGTTTTGTATTGTGTTGCAACTGTCTTGTATGTTTGAAATTATTTCAAAATAAAAAGTTTAAGAATAAAAAACAAAACAAAACCTGGTCCATTTTAAATCACGATTTTCAACTTGAAGTTTTTGGGGGTCAAACAAATAGTAAAAACTCAATTTCCAAACCCACATAGAAGCTGTTCAGTAGCCACACAATCTCATGTGATTTTTTTTTTCTTTGCCTTCCATCCACAGCCAGAGCTGATGGATATTGTGTAAGGTATTCCTCACCTAGTTCACCTTTTTCCTTGAGGGTATAGCCTATCTGATGGCTCTGGCTTTATGCAAAATGGTCCTGGATCACTAATACCTCTCTCTACCCTAAGAAAGCCCAAGGTGTGTCACAAAGTTAAGACATTAGGATCTATACATCCAAGAATATTGCCAATGGATGCTAAATCTAATGGTTAAAGTTTGATGAGAAGTGGGTTATTTACTTGGTCACACAATATCTGCCCACAGACTGCTTTTTAGTAGCAAGAGGAAAACTAGAAAATATACAATGGAGGAACCAAAAATATCTTGACTAGGTAATAAAAATTAATATCATTAATGATAGGCAGAAGGACACTGTATGAATCCAATGTGATACATGAGAAAGACACAGAATTAATTAATACATTAATTCTGTAGTATTCTAACCAGAATGCATAATTTGAATCTAATAATAAGGTAACACCTAACAAACCAAAATTGAAAGACATTTTATAAAATAACTGGCTTATAGTCTTCAAAAATATCAATGTCATGCAAGACAGAAAGGCTAAGAAACAGTTCCAGAATACAGGAGATCAAAGAATATGACAAATTAATGCAATTCACGATCCTGGACTGGACCCTACACCAGAGGGAGAAAAAGCCATAAAGGGCATTACTGAGACAATTGGGAAAATTGGATTATGGACTGTAGATTAGATATAAATATTGTATCCACACTAAATTTCCTAAAATTTATAATTCTACTAAATGAATTCGAGAATATCCTTGTTTTTAGGAAATACAATTGAAGTATTAAGGGATAAGGGAGCAAAATGCAATCTTCCCTCAACTGATTCAGAAAAATGAATTTTATATCCAAACATATACACCGAGAGAGAGCGAGAAAGAGAGAAAGAATAATAGAGCAAATGTGGCAAAATGTTAAAAATTGATGAATCTAAATAAATAGCATATGGAAATTTTCTGTAAACCACTATTCTTGTAAATTTTCTATAAGTCTGAACTTATTTCAAAATACAAAGTAAAAAAAAAAATTGGTGGTCAAACTTGAGCCAACAGTAGACATAGAAAACAATAAATATACATACAGTGTTTGGACTAGCAAAGTGCATTGATCTGTAAGGAACCAAAAAATCCACTTTACTTATATAAGTCTGCTAAGGGATAGGTGAAGAAATAATATAGAATTCCACTCCCACTTAGGATATAGAAAGCCATAAGAGAACATCACTCCTATCCTAACAACAAGAAAAAGTCATATAATCTACAAAATCATAACTTTTCTTGAGCGAATCAGAAAACTGAGTCAGAAGGCAACCAGGGGAACTGAATTCTAAAGAGTGACAAGTCCTTTCAAGAGAGATGAGACACTCAAACTGTTTGGCCTTCCAGAGAGTACAGGAGGAAGAGATTGCCACCATAAAAATATGTAAGAGGAAAACAGCTTAAATTTTAATGAATTTGTATGAAGCTGAGTGTGAGCTAGCATAACATTACCCAATCCCTGAGAGCCCAGACACAAGGGCAGTCCAAACTCACTTACAAGCTCTTTTTTATGGGGCTTCTACCAGGTGCTTATGAGAAAGATTGGGAGCAGGACAGGAGACTGGAGAGAGCCTCCTGGATTTCAGACTGGGATAAAATTTTACCCACTTCCTGGACCCTTCTCTCATACAATGCAAAAGCCTTAATCCACTGGGGGAAGGGAAAGACACCCTCCTTGTCCCTAGGATGCAGGCAAAGATCTGCTTCTGGAGGTGGGGTAGAAGCAAAAGTCATTTATTACTGCAATGACACATAGCAGATGTTTGCCACCACTGGGGGATGAGGGGCACATGAGAAATTCTATCTCACTCAAGTCCTCCCCACTCACATGGAGAGAGAAGGCAGAGTTTAGGTGCTATGGAGGGCGGAAAAAAAGGGTTAACTAATAAAAAGTGGTTAGTGACTCTACAAGGGGTAAAACAGGACTGACTATAAGAGGTCCAGAAGCAGCAAATGCAGAAAGCATCTACTACACCTAGGGCTGAGGGAGAGTGAACAAGGAAGGAACTAAGAACTTAGAAGAGCCTTTCTTCCACCCCAAAGCTGAAATTCAGACCTCTTTAGAGGGGAACACAGTCCGCTGATTGCAAAGATGCTTGCCAGAAAGTGTGATCCAGAAGAGCTGGTATATGGGCGAGGCCCACCACATGAGGGAGAAACTTATTGGAGGGTGTGGATGGGTTGGAGCTGGTCCATGGCACAGCCCACTGGGTGGTCTGAGGGTTGATGAGGTGAGTGCTAGTGGGCCTTATGCACACCAGACCACTGGCTACCCCAGTGAAAAGTCAGCACACCAGAAATAGGAAAGGGAAGTCTCTCCTACTATGGCCTTGAGGTATCCCTTCAGCACCCTCTATTGGCAAAGCCTAATATTAAGCCAGCTGACAAAGGAGAAATGTGGAGTCCAGCTCCCATGTCACAAAGCAGGGCAAAGAAGTATGGATTTAGAGAGGAAAGACAATAAATCGATAACTGACACAGATAATAAAGGGAAGGAAGGGCAGGCTGGTAGTTAGATTGAAGGGAAAGCAATGGGGTTTTTTCCCCACTTCCTAACTGAAACTCTGGGAGAAGACCACCTGAAGGATGCAACCTCCCCACTCTTCCATTCCAACATAGGATGGCCACAGAATAAAAGCGTGGTATCACTAGCATGATTAGCAGACAGAGAATCTGAATTTTAGCACTTGAGCATCCCTTAGTTTCCCTGTGGTAAGAAAGGAATCATGAAGTTCTTTTCTGCCCCATGGAAAGTAACCAAGTGGAAAGACACAATATTTGCCATAGGGTGAATGTACTGAAGGGCAAGCAAGAACGATCCCCTGGACTGAAGGAAACAAAAGAATAAAACACAGGGTCATAAAATTCATCTCAGGTGACTTCCATACAAAGGGCCAAGGATAAGTCCAGACTAGATCTCCCACAGCCAAGATCAGCAAAGACAAGCAAGCATAGCTAAGGAACCCTCCCTCATCACAAGATTTCATAATCTCCTAAGACACACATATATCATTTTTTACTATCACATCTCCTAGAAGCCCAAAAGCAAGTAAGGAGTATGTATGTGCATGGGAGGTGGAGGTGAAGAATCCATGGTGGGCAACTGAACAGCAGAGAATTATTTTAATTGTGCCTTCCCAAAGCATATCATACATCCTAGTTTAAGCAATTAAATGGGAAAAGTGGAAAAAAAAAATCATTCTGCATGTTTTTAAGGTCCACTATTAAAGGATGGTTTTCTGTGAATTAATTTTGCCATTACCAAATGAAATCATAGGGAGAAAGTACTGTATCTTTAAATCCACAGCTATATTTCATTCCAAGTTTCTGTCTGAGACCATTACTGCTCCCTTGGGACTATGTTGACTCACTGCATTTTCAGAATGACGCAAGTGAGCTTTTCTGCACAACTTCAAAACAGACTGTGACTATATCCAGGCAAAGGCTGGCTCCTGAGCCAGCAAATCAATCAGGCACCCATTTCCAGAATCTCTAGGACCAGGCAGGTGACCAGGCCATTCTTCTTCTTGTGTTTAATTTTATCATGTAGCCAGGTGGCCTTCTTTAATTGGTATAGTAGCTCTACCATTTTTTCTGAATCTTTTCTTAACTTGCCCCATCCTCTTTGTGACCTCATATCCATCTTCCTCACTGTCCTCTCTACACTTTCAGAGTCCAGTCTACTTTCTTGGATTTATTTGGTCATGTGGTAAGAAAAGAACGGAAAAAAGCAATCCAGTTCAAATCTCACCAGTTTACCTTCTTTAATAATTTTCATATAAAAAAAGAAAAATTCTAGTGTGAAGTAGGAGAGCAACCTCTACTATCCATGTTCTCCTACCCCATTTTTTGAAATAACTGAGAACTGGCTATAGTTATTTCTTCTAGTCTGAATAGAAACATCACTGAATGGCTCACCTAACTTAAATCAGGACCCATCTGAGCTCACCAAAGATAACAAGCCATGGATAACAGACAGGACTGGCGACGGCATCCCATTCGCTCAGCCATTCAAAAAGTATATAACAATATTCCCATAAAATGCAGGCTCCGGCGATAGAGCAGACTGAACAAGGCAGTCTCAAATTTGACTGGGGTAAAGAAAGGTCTCTGTGAAAGTGACGTATATACCAAGACCTGGAAGATGAGACAGTATTAATCAGGTAGAGGGGAGTCTGGGACATGGGAAGAGCAGGGAGAATGTGGGCGGGGCAAGGGGGGCAGTTCACCTGGAAACAGCAGGTAGAAAGGCCTGAGACAAGAAAGAACCTAGTACCTGTATAGACATGAGTGGAGTATAATCCAAAAACTAAAAATGCAAGAGGTTTCATTTGGAAATTGGTCAGATGACAAATCAGTACGATGACGATAAATGGGGCTACATCCACATGCAATGTAACCAGATAAACTCAGTGTCACCTGGTTGACCACATTTCCAAAAGGTTCTAATGTTCCCTTCCTAAAACGGACAACCAAAACTCAGAGAATAAAATGTGTTTGCTTTTTTTAAAAAGTAGTTTACATTTGGGGCTGTTCACTTTCACATAGTGTTCTTTTTGAGAACAGTCAAATTAGAAAAGGCGTCTGTGGTGCCAGAAGGCAGAATGGGCTCCCTTAATAGAAGAGCAGAGCAGCTGTAAATACTCAAACCTCCAGTAATCAAGTTAAATGTCTGGTTCTGCCAGTAGTATCCTTCAAAACCAAATGCAACTTCACCATATTTCTTTTATCTTTACTGATGAATCACACTCATGGTTTATTACAAGACATTAACGACCTAAAAGCATCAAGGGTATGGTATCGTTTTAAACCCAAAGTAATTTCCTGCATAACGGATTACTTATACAGTATGTATGCTTTTTCTAGAGTGGCCATCAAATGCATCACTGCAAATCAATTTCTCTGTATAAATTTATAAGACCCCCCCTTGCATAATGGGCCAAATACTATAAGGCCCTTTCATATCTTTCTGTTGGGAACTAAAATCTTTAAAATATCTCAAGACTTTACAGAGGTGAAATTGTATTGTATTAGGCCATAGATCAGCAAACTCCGGCATTAAGTAAAATTTGGTGGTGGGCAGCAAAGAGGCAAAGGATGGAATTTTTATAGTAAACAACTTTGCCATTGTGAATAATGACTGTTATTAAAAAGTGCTGTTGCTTTTCCAGTATCTCTCTTTCTTTCTCCCTCTGTTGATCTTGGTTGCCATAACTACTATTTGTATCATTTTAACAAACTACGTACACATCTCCAGTGCTGCTATTGCTACTCTATGGCTGCAGATCAGCTTTCATTCACCCGGCAGCTGTTCAGGCCAAAGGCCATTATCAAGTCACAACCTGGGGGCTGATTTGAGAACAAGTAATTCAAAGTCAATTATAAGATTAGATTTTTTTTTAAATGACAGAGTTCTCGTCAATATTTGATATTTAAACCTCATTTAATCATAATGCTCAATTAACTAGAACATTTTTTCCTTCCTTATTTAACAGACTTGTTAAAACGTTTAAGGAGAAAATAACAAATTTTCAAAATAAAGTTTTTTTTTTTTTTTTTTTTTGAAAATTCTAAACAAGCTCCAGATAATATCCTGGAGGTTAATATATTATTTGGCTTGATGGCCTATGTTTTCTCTATTGCAGTAATCCATAACCATCAAAGGCATTAAAATAATGACTCAGATTTCTGGGTCAAGATAGTGAACTGAGCACACACATTTATTTCCTCTCCTGCCTATGACTCCTTTATATTACAGTAAAGGAATAAAAAAGGTATAAACCCACAATAATGAAGAGAACACAAAGGGGGTTGTCATCACACATGAGATTTCAACAAACTTTTGGAATCTGGAAAGTGGATGTGTGAGCACAGCCTGGCAAAGTGGAGCAGAGGAAGTTAAAACTGAGGAGTGTCTGGGAGGGGCTAAAGTGATAGAGGGAATCATCTGCTCAAAGAACACCAAAAATGAAAATAGAAAGTAGAATGGAGGGTAAGAGTGAGATATGGGGCTTGAAAACTGGGGATTACTATCCTGTATATGAAATAGTAACAGTCAAAACACACACCTGACTCACCTTTACCCATCAATGGACTTCGACAGATGTTTAGCCCCAGTTACTGGAGGGATCTTCTCTAAAGAAATTAAAATGAAAGCCTGGCAAGTACAATGCTGGGTATTGGTGCCCCAATGTAAAGCCTTCCAAGAGGGTTCCTTGATTTTCCTACCCATTAATCCAATAATCTAACTAGCCAATCTACACTTCCACCCACATACATGGAACTCTCAGTCGCCTTCCAATGTCCACTTTCTTAAATATGAATGGACAACCAGAATCACTAGAGTTTTGAAGAAAGTCTAGAGCATCACTGAGATAGACTAAGACGAACAGATTATCTAACCCTAAGGAAAATATAATTCAGGAAACTGGAGAGAATCCAAAATCAAAGAACAAAAAACACAGCACTCCTCTAATTCATATCCTCAGAGAGACTCATAAAGATTATGTGCCCAGAAATCAAAGATGTGGTGCTATGAAAAAGATTTTGAAACTAAGAAGGAGCTTTTTGTAGTTAAAAACATAACTGCCAAAATAAAAAAATAATAGAAAATGAATGAAAAATAGTCAAGGAAACTTCCAAAAACCCAGGAAAAATACAAAGATCCAGGAGGGCCAACATTAAATTAGCAAGTGTAAAGAACCCTTTCTAAGCAACATGGCCCTGTTCCATTGCTTCTGGAGCTGTTCACACTATCCTTGCAACTCTGCCAAGCTCATCCAGGGCCTTCTACTACATAACTGCCTGCCCACTAACATGCAGCCTCTGATGACCTCAAGAAATCAGTTACCACATCTTCTTAACTTTGGTTAACCTGAAGCTCACTTAATTCAAATCTCACAACAGATATCTTTAGAATATACTGACAGAATGAAACAAGACAGTATGGCTTAACTCTTTTATCTCAGAGAACCAGCCTTATCACTCCTGAGCTAGCCTGCTGTGTGATACTAACCATTCTCTCTTTTTTTTTTTCCTCACCATTCCTTCTTGCATCTCAGACAGTCTTCCTTCTGGGGTTATTATCTTTTCATATAGAAGTTCCTTTGTGAGAGTCTGCTGGAGGTAAAAACTCTCACAGTTTTTGTTTATCTGGAAATGTCATTATCATGCACTCATTATTGAATTATATTTTAGCTGAGTTTAAAATTTCAGCTTGGCAATAGTTTTCTCTTAGCACTTTAAAAAATTTTTAATCATATTTTTTATTGTAGAATATAACATATACACATAGAAGTGATAACTTTCCATGTGCAATTTAACAAGTAGTTGGAGAGCAAATTTCAAAGAATGTTATGGGTTATAGTTCCACAGTTTCAGTTATTTCCTTATTATAAAATATAACATATATACAAAAAGGTGATAACTTTCAAATTATAACAAGTAGCTACAGAACAAATTTCAAAGGATGCTATGAGTTACAGTTCCACCATTTCAATTCTTCTAGCTATTCTAATATCCTAGCAACTAAGAAGAAGAAAATTATATAGAGATTCAGTATTCATAATCTTTTGTTCAATTCCATCTTGTCTTTTGCTACCCTTCCTCTAGTTTAATCACTTTCCTGATCGTCAGGGATGTCTAGGCAGTGACCACCCTAACTTGTTCATGTTGAAAAGGGGTGTCAACATTATAGGAAAAGAGGACACATCTGGTTGATGTTCTTGAAGAGGCTACTGCCTCTGGGTTTTGCGACTTAGCTGGCATAGGAGTTCTCTGGAGGATTTAAGTTTCTGAAGAATAAATTTAGTGAGTGAAACTTTTATAGAATCTCAGATAGGGATCCAGGTATCCTTTAGGGCTTTTAGGACTACTTTTGACTAAGGCTTATCATATCATGGTCATTTGGCATATCCAGCTGAAGCTTGCATAGGAGTAACCTCCAGGACAGTCTCTTGACTTCATGTGAATTCTCTCAGCCACTGTCTCTCAGCACTTTTAAGATACTATTCCACTATCTTCTGGTTTCCACTGTTGCTGTAGAAAAGTCTCCTTTCAGTCCAATAACTTTTACTTGGGAGATTATCAGTTTCTCACTGACTTTAAGATTTTATTTTTGTCTTGGTGTTCTGTTTACTCCAATTTGCCTGGAAAAGCTTTTTTTTTTTTTTAATTCCACTTGGGAATTGCTATGATTTCTGAATCTGAAGATTCATATTTTTCAATATTCTTGGAAATTTCTAGCATTATTTCCTCAAATACTGACTCTCCCCTGTTATCTCTATTGTCTTCTTTTGCCTCTCCACATAGGCTATATTAGACCTTCTCATTCTATTCTCCATATCTTAAGATTTAATTTTCATATTTTTTCATCTTTGTCTCTTTGCTGCATTCTGTAAAATTCCTTCAGATCTATCCTCCAATTTACTAAATCTCTCTTCAACTATGTCTAATTGGTTGTTTAAGCAATCCATTGGGGTTTTAATTTCATTGATTATATATTTTTCATTTCTTTTCAATTCTTCCTGTTCTTTCTTCATGGGATTTTAGTCCTTATTTATTTTCTAATCCACATTTTATTTCTGTAAATGTTTTTAAACCATTATTTTGTATTCTGAATCTGATAATTCTAATAGCTAAAGATCTACTCTGGTTCTGCTGCTCTTTTTCTGCTGTCTTGCTCACAGTTATTTGCTTCCCCATGTTATTAATTTTGGATTATGAGTTCATATTTGGAGAGGCCTTATCTCTGGGGATACTGGGCTAAGACTAAAATAAAGGTAGTTATATTTGAAGAGGAAACACTGACTTCTGCCAGGGATTCAGGAACTCTACAAATCCAAGATCTCTTTAAGATAATTTCTCGTGTTGGAATTTCTCAGACTACACAGGTAAGGTAAATTCAAACAAAATTCAAGAGGAGACAGGCCTAGGAGAAAAATTATCCAGGCAGATTTTTTTTTCTATCACTCAAAGCACATATCAAGTCAAACAAGTTACTTTTTTTCAATTCTCTGCCAATGGGCTTATTTTTTCCAGTCTACCATTTTGCTACAGGTATGGTCCTTCAAGGATGCCAGCTTTATATGGTGGTCTCAGTTCCACCTCCCTGTTTTCCATGAGCCCTGTGATGGTTAGGTTCATGCGTCAACTTGGCCAGGTGATAGTACCCAGCTGTCTGGTCAAGCAAACACTGGCCTAACAATTGCTGTGAGGACATTTGTGGCTGGTTAATAAACCAACAGGCTGGTTTATTAAATCATCAGTCAATTGACTGCAGCTGTGACTGATGACTCACCAAAGGGCGTGTCTTCCACAATGAGAGAATGCAATTGGCTGGATTTAATCCAATTAATCAGTTGAAGACTTATAAGTGAGACAGTTAGAGGACCTTCACTTCTTCTTCAGCTGCCCAGTGAAAAGTTTCCTGAGGAGTTCGTCGAAGTTGCCAGTTCGTTTCCCGAGGAGTTCATCAAACATGTTCGTCGAAGATCCCAGTTCAATTCCTGAGGAGATCATCGAAGTTGCCGGTTCATTTCCTGAGGAGTTCATCGGACATCTTCCTTGGAGTTGACAGTTTGCTGACTGCTCTACAGAATTTGGACTTGTGCATATCCACAGTTGTATGAGTCACTTTTATAAATCTGATAGTCAGAGACACCTCTCATTGATTCTGTTTCCCTAGAGAACCCTAACTAATACAGCCCAATACTTTGTCTTCTGTGCCCCAAACAGTCTTTAAAACCCAAGCTTCATAGACACCTACCATATGACCCAGACATTCCATTTCTAGTTTTTCTGCCAGAGAAATGAAAGCACACATCCATACAAAGACTTGTCCACAAATGTTCTTGCAGTTTCATCTATAACAGCCAAAAACTGGCAAACAGCTCAACTGCCCATCAACAGGTGAATAAACAAATTATGGAATATCCATACAATAGAATATTACTCAGCAATAAAAAGGAATGAACTATTGATAAAAACAACATGCATGAATCTCAAAATAATTACCTTGGGTAAGGAAGAGTATACAGTATATGACTGCATTTTCTAGAATTTTATATAAATGGAAACTAATTTATGGTGACAAAAAACAGTTAAGTAGTTGACTAGGAATGGAGGAAGGCAGACCAAGAAAGGATTACAAAGAGGCATAAGGAAACTTGAATATGATGGTTATGTTCACTGTCTTAATTGTTTTCAGGATTTCATGGGTATATACCTATGTCCTAATTCATAAGACTGTATACTTTAAATATGTAAAGCTTATTGTTTGTCAATTATACCTCAATAAAACTGCTTTTTAAAAAAGCCTCTTTGTTATTGAAATCAGGAAATGACTCTAAGATAGCCATAGTTTTAGCTTGCCCTCTTATTTTCACCTCCTCCTTCATTTTAGGGGGCCTTGAGAATTTCCTTCCTTTCTTGAAAGTTCAGCTATACATTTAGAAAGATGTTTGTTATATTTTAGACATCATGTCTAAGTGTTTTTATCAGGTCGATTTTCAGGATAGCTAATCTATCAGATTGCTAGTAAAAGTCTCCCTCATATCTGAGTTTGAAGAGAATACAAAATTTTCCTAAGAAGATTCTTTCATGTTGCCCCCACTCCACTCAAAATCCGACAGCAAAACCCCTTATCCCTTAGAAAAGCATACAAAGTTAAATCATAATCTAATCCCCATGTACTTTGCATTTTTCTTTCTTCATGCTCTTGCTTGGGACATTCCCTTTGCCCAGAATCTCCCTGTCCTTCCTGTACGCTTTATGTCCTTTCAATAGTCAAATTGGGTGGAGTGAAATCCTACCTCCTTATTCCAGGTCTCTTCATATGCCCAGATGCCCTTTCTGAATCTTCCCCCACCAAAAATATTCCCATATTTTTCTCTGACCAGACACCCCAGTGAGAAGCAGTCTCTTCTTCCTCTCAATCACTATAATTTTTTTTTACCTATATTACTAATGTGACCCAAACAATGCCTTGCATTGGAATTAAGTATATGGATGTTTCATCTTCTCTATTCGATTCCTGAAAATTAGGACCACCTTTGAGTCTCCCACAGCACTAGAACAATGACTTGTACTCATGTGAACAATAAATTCTTGCTAAATTAAGCAACAAACTTATGCAGAATTCCTTAAGGGAAATCAGAATATTTGGGAGAGATCTCCATTCCCTCCCAAAGATGCACAAGGGCTGACCAGTCTGACATTCTGCTGTAAAGGATCTAAATCCAGTCAACCACAGCAACACACAAACCACTGCTTAGAAGCATCCATTTCAAATCTATAAGGCAGGTACACTTCAAAAGAATAACTAAAATGTTAAAATTGCATTCCCTACATTAATTACCAGGCTATATGTTTTTAAACACCAAAAAGATGTTTTGAAGGAACAACATCTTTAATATCTTTACAGATATATTTTTTTCCTGTTAAACAGGCAAAAAAAAGGAGTGAAGATATCTGGAATATTTAAAAGTATATCATCAGTTGATGTACGATGAATATGTCATAATGTCTAAGAAAGAACAAATGCTGCTATATTTACATCTGCTTAACCTATTGAGCCCTAAATTTGTTTCCCAAAACTCAAAGCACAAATATATAGAACATAAACTGACAATCCAGCTGTCCCTAATCAATTCCAGTTCTAATATTCAATGTTGACCTATAATTTTTGTTTGATTTTTTAAGGGAGTGCCACCACGTGGTGAATGTTTTTAGTATGCTTTTAATATAGATACCAATAGGATGTGTTATCTTAAAAACAGAGGAAGGAACAAATCATTCAGGGCCAATATGATATAAAATAAACAGATACAGTCACCTTTTATAACAAATTATTTCTGTAATGGTCAAACTTTAGAGTTTAAATATTAGAGTTAAGATGTTGTCTGTTCCCTTCAGGAAGATTCAGATTATGATCCACATTTCATACATGAGTGAGGTCCAGAAAGAGTCAATTAATAACCCAGGTCATTTGAACCTGTAATTGGGGGCAAGGGCAGGCTGAGGAAGAGATACTACTAGGGCCTACAACCCTGGTCCACTGCCTTTTTTATTATCCCACGGCCCCTCTTTTCTCTATATGAAATGCAAATTATTTAGAGGCTTTTAAATTTTTATTTATTTAACATCTATAGCATTTACTACATCCTAAGAACTATTTGTAAAGCAATATTTACAACAGCACCTGGCACACAGTAAACATATGTGTTAAATAAAATTTTTTTAATCTTCAAATAAGTTGTATATGATACAGTTTCTTTCATGAGATTTTAAAATAACAGACTATATTATAAATCTCAAAATCTTCTAGGGTAAAAAGAGACACAATTGGTACAAAAAAAGGTAACAGCAAAAGTCAGAAGTCTGTGCTCTAAAAGCCTAGACCACTGCCCTGAAGCTGGTAAATAGATAAACAAACTATGGTACATCCATACAACAGAATACTACTCAGAGATATAAAAGCAGGAGCTATTAATAACATGCAGCAGTGTGGATGAGTCTCAATACATTCTGTTAAGTGAAAGAAGTCAGACTCAAAATGCCACACACTGTAATATTCCATTTAGATGAAATTCTGGAAAAGGCAAACTATAGGGACAGAAAACAGATCAGTGGTTGCCAGGAGCTGGGGCTGGAGGAGAAGGGATAACTACAACTATAACTATAGTTACAACTTACTGAGTGCTATGTGATAGATACTATTCTGTTTCTTTAGTTTACTGCTTAATTTTTTTGTGTCAATTACAGATGCATGAAAAGAGTGAAAAATCCCCCCTCAACTCTCCACACCATACTCCCTTATCCACTCCACTCCCCAGAGACAGCCACTATTAATAGACTTTAACCTATGTACTTACAAACCCACAGTTTTCTCTGTAGTATGAATAGGATCATATCTTGCTTTTCCATTGAACATACCTCGAATCTCCCTCCATGTCAACAGACATAAAGCTACCACAATCTTTTTAACAGCTGCATGATATTGCACAGTATTATGGCCACAATTTATTTAGCCATTTCCTAATAATGAATATTTCAGTTACTTCCAGTTGTTCTAAGTTAGATTCCTCTCAGAGACTTTAATTTAATCCTCACAAAAAGCCTACAGAGTGGGCCTACTGTAGATAAAGCTCCCAAGGCTCAGGAAGATACACTAATTCATTCCTTCAACAAATACTATCCTGTACAGGGTCAGATAGCATCTTTGTTGTCAAATAATTTACTACCTGTCTCTTCACCAGCTGTAATAATCAACAATCCCTTGGCCAGTGCAAACAGGGGAACCACAAGCACGCTAGGAGCTGTTAGACCAGACAGTCTCTGCTACTTGGTCCTGCCTCCTCTTCCTCTCCATCACATTGAGGGAGGACACATAATGAGAATCAGTCACTGGCTCCGTCTTCTCCATGCTGGGGGACCCCATCAAGGCTTTGCTTTCACCAATAAAAGTCTTCCATAAGCTCCACAATGCTGCTAAATGCCATCATATTTTTTCTTTTTTTATAGCTTTTTTGAATTCAGATCTTAATAAGCTCCATACACTGCAACTGATTATGCCTTAAATCTCTTGTAATCTATAGGTTCCATTTCATTTTTTCCTTATAATTTATCTGCAAATTAAATAGGACATTTGTTCTAATTCATAGAGTTCTCCTTGGCCTAGATAGATTTTGATAATTGAGTTTAACTTGCCAGATGCTGTATTTAATGTTTTCTTCTGTGTAAAAACTTTCTTCGCTCAAAGGCAGGTAGCTATTTCTGTTTTTAAAAGATGCCCTGTTTTCACATTTGCAAGTGTGTCTTTCCAAAAGATGCCACTTGAGCTGGAGTCTGCATGATCTGATGTTCTACGAGTATTCCAGGCAAGCCTGGGGCCCCAGGCAGGCACTAACTGTTGACAAGTACAGCCAATGACACAAAGGGAGTGAAAGGTGACATCTGAGAGGGAAACCAGGACCAGACCAAGCAGGCCCTAGGGGCTATGGAGAGGAGGTGGGATTCTATTCTAATTGAAATGGGTACCCACTGGATGATAAAAAACTGAGTAGTGAAAATACTTGATTTAAATTTCTAAAAGGTCTCTCTGATGTCTGCAAGAACAGACGCAATGAAAACAAGAAGGCAAGGAAGCCAGTTGGGAGGCTGCAGAAATCTTTCAGGTCAGAGATGGTGGTGGCTTGGGCTAGGATGGTAGCACTGTACTGCAGAGCAGTGATTAAATGTGGGACTTATTTTGGAGGGCTTGCTGCTACGTCAGATGTGGCGAATGAAGGTAAGGGAGGGGTCAAGGATGACACTAAGGTCACAGACTATAGCCTGCTCCCAAGCAGGATTATTTGTTGGGAACCCATTAAGTCAAAAGAAAAAGTCCCTGAAAGTGGCTTCACCTCTTCATCTTCATAATCATAGATATTTTCATTTGTATCCTGATGAGATAAATGAAATCCCAGCCACCATGGGTTGCCTACCTACTCAGATCTTCAATTTCCTGCCAGAAGCCATCTTTGGCTAGTGCCGCCTTTCACCACATGTTTATCATTCTCTTCTCAGGATCCTAGTCAGAGGTTTGTCTATGATCGTCATTTCTCTCCCCGAGCCAACAGTAAGGCATCTGTCCTGTTCCAGCAAAACCCACTTTCCATGCTATGGTCATGTGGGTTGTTCTGGTTATAATGCATAACCATGAGCAAGCTGGCCGAGTTGGGGGTGGGGGACTGAGGCAGTGCTGGGAGGAGGCCAAGTGTGCTTGGTATGTGTCTGCGGAATGCCACGGGCCACATTCTTCAGGGCGCACCAACGCAAGCCACGGGCTCCAAGTCCCTCACTCCTGAGCAACTGTTTCTCCACAACCCTGGGAAACTCGTCGTGGGCGATGACCTGCACCCACTTGGTCTCCATTCTGCCAAACACAATCTGATGAATTAATCTAATTCTTTGTTTTATCTTTTCCCTCCTCAGAGAATCACTCAAAATGAGATCAACACCCTATCCTCATGACTGTTTCCTTACCTAATTCTGCTGACAAACAGTTTTTCCACAAAGCTATCACATACCAGTGATAAGTTTGCTTAGTTTCAGGATTGGGAAAACCTGCTGGACTATTATTCCCCATTAGATACACCATAATTTTCAAAGATTTCAGCATTAAGCCTGTAGTATAAATGAGAAAGCAAAAAGAGGTCTTCAGGGACCTGAAGGAAAGACTAGAAATACTGACGTTGTCAGGTCCAATTGTGGCTCTCTGCCACCAAATGACTTTGATTTCCTCCCTTATAAAGGGAAATAAATACTGATGTGTCATTGTAAATGGAACTGTATATTGATACACCTTCCTGAGGGGCAGTTTAACAATATGTATCAAAAGTCTTTGAAAGTACCCTTTCGATGCAGAAATTCTACTCATACGAAATTATTCTAAGGAAATAGTAAAAAATACATGAAAATGAAGCATGAACAAGATTCTGGAAGAAAAACAACAATCACTTTAACTGTTCATCAATAGAGGATTAGGAGAATACATTACAGCATATCTGTACATTACATGGATTTCCATATACATCTGACTTCCATCTTATTATATTTTTGCATAGCACTCCATTCTCCTTCAAGAACTCTAAAGAAAAGTGGTGAACAGGATCTAGGTATTCTTCAGGTTGCTACCTACAGCACTGATATACTACCCCAAAGCCTTATCTTGCACCTCCAACAAACCCTCTGAGGAAACTGACAAAGGATACGGACTCCTCACCAAAAAAAAGACCATGTGAATATACAAATTTTGCATATAACTTTAGGAAAGCCTGGAAAGTCTAGAGAAAAGCATTTAACTAATATTTAACAATGAAAAATAACCTTGACAGGGAAACAAATTCTAAAAATGGACAACACTGACATAAAAGAAAAGGGACAAGTAATGCACTACTAATTTTACTTGTATCCTTTGAAATGATAAAATAAATCCAAACCCAGTGTGTCAGAAACACAAAAAACAATATACTTGACCTTGCTCATAGCAAGCAAAAGGAAACAATGTGCCACGAAGAACAGGAAATTTGTACAAATTTCCTGGTTTAATGGTTGCATCCATTGGAACAATAATCTGATACTGCTAAATAAACTAAATACATTGTTGCAATAACAACAACAAAAGCAACAAACAGAAAGAAAAGCACGTCCCTTGAAGGGAAGAGGGGACCTTTAACATGCAAAAAGGTGAGCAATAGAGTTTATTCCAACCCAGAATACCCTGTTATTTGTTTCTTTCCAGCAGTAAGGAAATAAAACAACTTGAAGAGCTCTGGGGAGATGCATGTACACAAAAAGCTCACTTCACAGAATAAATGCACTCCAGAAAACTTGGCTCTTATTTTCTCCACTGATTTCCAAGATAAGCTCAGCTACATTCCTAGAGAAGAAAATCTCCCTGAAGGGCATGGTACAGGTCACATCCTGGCTTCTGTACCCTCTGTGGTCCAGGCCCTGCCCACCCTGCCACTTCCCTTTACGCCACTTTCCCCACTCTTGCAATATTCTACCCTAGTCATACTGGCCTTCCCACTCAGAACCTTCACACATTCTGTTCCCCTTTTCCTGGAATGCTCTTACCTTTCCAATGTCTGTGCGTTGTTTCAGTCTTGGCTTAGATGTCACTGCCTCAGATAAGCCTTCCTGTCCCCATCCCCATTATGTTAGGTTCATTTTTCCCTTATGCTGGTAGAGAAGGTGGTAATGGTGGCAATAATAATAAAGCACAACCACAACTAAGATTTTTTGAGTGCTTATTCTGTATCAGGGCTTTTTCTTATTTGCTTTATATGTATTATCTCATTTAATCCTCACTATATACCAGAAATACAGAACCATTTCATGTTCATTTTACAGACTATGTGGTAGCCAGCCTCCAAAATGGTTACCTGATAATTCTCATTTCACTTGTTTAATCCCCTCTCTTCACTGAATGAAGTTGACCTGTGTAACCAACTGCAGGAATGACAAAGTGTGACTCCTGAGGCTAGGTCATAAAAGACATAAAAGACATTGTTGCTCTGTCTTGCACTCTTGGATTGCTTGCTCTGGGGAAAATAGCTGCCATGCTATGAAGACACTCAGGCAGCCTGTGGAGAGGTCCTGTAGTGAGAAACTGAGGTCTCCTGCCTACAGCCAACCTGCCACTGACTTGCCAGACCTGTGGGTAAGCCAACTTGCAAGTGGACCCTCCAGTCCCCGTCAAGCTGTCAAATAACATCTTGACTGCAAACTCAAGAGAGAACACAAGTTGGAACCAACCAGCTTCCTGCTTCTGAATTCCTGACCCACAGAAAATTTGAGATAATACAGATTTGTTGTTTTAAGCCTCTACATTATGAGGTGATTTGTTATGCAGAAATAGACAGCTAATACTGATGGGAAAACTGAGACTCAGAATTTAAGTAACTAGCTTGTGGTCACACAACTTGTAAATGGTAGAACCAATATTTCTGAATCCTGATAGTCTAACTCTAGAGCTGACTTCTTTTATTTTCGTTTTTTAATTTTTAATTTTGAAATTATGTAAAACTTAACAGAATAGTTGCAAAAATAATAAAAACCAATATAGAGAACTCCAATACATTCCCTACCCAATGCATACCTAGATATCCACATACACCAACTTTTAACATTTTGCAACATTTATTTTTTCTTGTTCTCTTTTTCCCCTTCCTTCCTTTCTTCCTTCCTTCTAAACATTTGAGAATAGATTAACTTGAACACTTCCACTTCCATGTATATTTCCTAAGAACAAGGCAATTCACTTGGCTACCCACATTAAATACAGTTATCAAATTTAAGAGAGCTAACATTGAAATAAAGCTTACCATTGATATTTCATTTTTTTCAACTGTTCCAGTAATGTCCTTTTTTGGGCATTTTATCCTCCATTACTAGATCCAGTCCAGGATCATGTATTACATTTAATTGTCACTGTCTCTTTAGTCTCCCTCTTTTTTTAATTGTGGAAACATATATATAACATAAA
The DNA here is from genome assembly GCF_015220235.1 of Choloepus didactylus. NCBI lineage: Eukaryota > Metazoa > Chordata > Mammalia > Pilosa > Megalonychidae > Choloepus > Choloepus didactylus. The sequence continues at coordinate 90,748,032 of NC_051316.1, forward strand.
GTTTCCCATCTCAATCACTCCCAAGCATACAGTTCAGTGGGTACTATCACCATAATCCATTACTAAAACTTTCCATCAACTCAAACAGAAACCCAGCACCCATTATGCATTAACTTCCCATTCCCTCTTCCCCCCAGTCCCTAGTAGCCTGCAGTCTACTTTCTGTCTCTATGAATCTGCATATTCTAGTTACTTAATATAAGTGGAATCATACAATATCTGTCATTTTGTGTCTAACTTATTTCATTCAACATGACGTCTTCAAGGTTCATCCATGTTGTAGAATGTATCAAAACTTCATTCTTTTTAAGGCTGAACACTATTCCATTGCTGTATATACTACTTGTTGTTTATCCATTCTTCTGTTGATGGACCTTTTGACTATTGTGAGCAATGCTGCTATGAACAATGGTGTAGTCCTCAATTCTTCTGGATATATACCTAGAAGGGGATTTACTGGGTCATGTGGTAATTCTATGTTTAATCAGAGTCATAGTGCTGAACAATTTTTACACCATGCAGCCTCTCCACGGAATGTTTAATGCCCCAATAGACCTCAAAAAGACAAGAACCATGACTTTTTTAATGCTATAACTACAACAAAAATCAGTATCACAAAAATGTTAAAAGTGCGATCATGGGCTTATGAGTGACCTATGTTCTATTCCATACTTTGCTAAATTAAAAATTTTTCCAAAATACATACAATGTATTTCTAAAATTTTTAAATTTTTTTAAAATTTTAAAAATTTTTCCAAAATACATACAATGTACATGTATTGTGGTGCTCAACTCGCCTGAATTCATTTTGAATAGGGACCTGAATGAAAAGAAAAAGCCAATCATTCAAACATCTCAGGGCAGAGGAACGAGCAAAAAGTACAAATACCCTGAGTTTGAAACTAATTTGTCCCTTTTAAGGAATAGAAAGATGAGCCAACAATGCCAGGGACATAGGTCAGATCTTGCTTAAACATTTGACTTTAAGTAGAATGAGAAGCTACTGGAGGGTTTTAAGCAGGGGAGCAACATGATCTCATTTGCATTCCTCTAAGATCATTCAGGTTTCCTTATGAAAAGTAAATTGTAGAGGAGAAAGACTGAAATCAGGAGCGTCAGCAAGGAGATTATCGCACAAGTCCAGACTAGGTGGCGGATTCAATGAAATAGATCCTGTAGAGTGTTGAACACAAAGCCTGGCACACTGTTTGGACCCAACAACTTCATGCTCAGTTTGAAATTCACTATAAACAAATTTTCAAAAAATGTGCACACACACATGCAAACAAAATTTTTTAAAAAGCTGTTTGTTACATTCTATATTCAATGACATGGAAGAATGTTTATGAAATAGATTAAGTGTTTTTTTTAAGGCAAATTAATGAAAACAGCCTATCTAATATGAACCCATCTGTGTAGGAGGAGTGTGGCTATAAGAAAAACAAATCTGAAAGATTATCATATTAGAAACAATGGTTATCAGTAAGTGGTGGGATTGTGGATTTTGTCCCTTTCTATACTTCTGAATTTTCTTTTTATAGTGAGCACTTATTTCTTTTATAATGAGAAAAATATAAAACCCTTTTCCTTTGTGGAAAAAAAATAGAAAAAAATCGTAAGTTTCCTGTATACTAAAAAAAAAAAAAAAGAAATTTGAAGAAGTGGCTGGATAGTCTACCAAATGAAGACAAACTATTTCAGAGGAGAAATAATGTTAACTAGAGTCTTTTGAATACATTGTAGCAATAAATGGTAATGTTTGTGAGATAGGAATTCTTGATTATGGTGAATGGCTTCTTAACTGTTAACATCTAACAATAATCTTTTTTTCAAGGGAGAGTTGATTAAAACAGGGACATTTCAGCATTTCTTAATTCTGTTCCCCTTCTAGTACTAATAATGCTTCAAAACAAAAAAGTTCTGTTCTTAAATATGACACCAAAAGCACAGGCAACAAGTAAATACATAAAATAGATTTCACTAAAACTAAAAGCTTTTGTGTATCAAAGGACATTAACAAGAAATAGAAAAGACAACCTATCTAATGGGAGAAAATATTTGCAAATCATATATATGGTAAAGGTTTTAATTTCCAGAATATATAAATAAATCCTACAATTCAACAACAAAAAGACAAACAAGCCAGTTAAAAAATGGGCAAAAGACTTAAACAGACATTTCTCCAAAGAAGATATACAAATGGCCAACAAGCACATGAAAAGATGCTCAACATCATCATTAGGGAAATGCAAATCAAAACCACAATGAGATACCACGTAACCCTGACAAGGATGGCTAGCATCAAAGAAATGGAAAATAAGTGCTAGCAAGTGTGGTGGTTTGAAGCTGTCTGTACCCCAGAAAAATGTTCTTAATCCATTCCTATTGGTGTAAACCCATTGTAAGTAGAATCTTTTAATGAGGCTACTTCAGTTAAGGTGTGACCCACCTCATTCAGGATGGGACCTAATCCTATTACTGGTGTCCTTTATAACTGAGATGAACACATAGAGAGAGACAAAGCCACAAAAGCAAGAAGCCGAAAGCAACGAAATCCAGAAGAGAAGAGAGAGCCCAGCATACACTGCCATGTGCCTTGCTACATGGAGAAGAGACAAGGATCTCCAGCAGCTGGTCTTTGGGAAGAAAGCATCACCTTGATGATACCTTGATTTGGACATCTTCTGGGCCTCAAACTGTAAGCTAGTAAATTCCTACTGTTTAAGCCAACCCATTTCACGGTATCTGCTTTACGCAGCCTAGAAAACTGAAACAGCAAGGATGTGAAGAAATTGGAGCCCTCATGAATTACCTCATGAGTATAAAGTGGTATAGTTGCTGTGCAAAACAATTTGGCAGCTCCTCAAAAAGTTAAACATAAACACATGACCCAGCAACTTCATTTCTAGTTATATACACAGAAGAATTGAAATCAGGGATTCCAACAGATACTTGCACACCAAGTTCACAGCAGCACTATTCACAATAGCCAAAAGGCAGAAACATCCCAAATGTCCATCGACAGATGAATGAATAATCAAAATGTGGTATAAACACATAATGGAATATTATTCAGCCCTAAAAAGGAATGAAGCTCTGATATGTCTACAGTATGAATGAACCTTGAAAACATAATGCTTAGTGAAATAAACCAGACATAAAAGGACAAATATTGTACTATTCCACTTATATGAAATACCTAGAATAAGCAAATTCATTGATACAGAAGGTAGACTGGAAGTTATAGGATGGGAGGAGGAGATGGTGAAGAGGAAGAAGGAATGGGGAATTATTGCCTAATGGGTACAGAATTTCTGTTTTGGTGATGAAAAAGTTTTGGAAACAGATACTGGTGATGATTATACAGCATTGTGACTGTAATTAATGCCATTGAATTGTACACTTAAAATGGTTAAAGTGATAAATTTTGTTTATATATATATATATTTCACCACAATAAAATTAAAAATAAATAAATTCTAAAACATACACACCTAAGACTTTTCCTTCACAAGGAAAAGAGAAAGGCTATGGGGGGCTTAGGGTAGGAAAAGACTGGCTTCCTGCAAACTAAGTCCTTAACTGTGAGAAGTAAAGATAAAATGCCACTCTCCCAACCGGAAGTCAATTATCAGATTCTAATGATAGGCCTGTAACTGTGACTGGCCACAACATGGAGAAAAAATATATTTAACCCCAAAATTTTATACCAAATAATTTTTCTTCCTTAAAATAAGTGGAGAAGCAGTATACTGATGATTTACTATAATAATATTTAAGCAGAAAAGTTGTCCCCTAATATTTTCTACAAGGATCAGCTATGTAGCCACTTGTAAAAAATCAGAATATATTCCACTTTCAAGAACACTTGACATTCGTAAGACTTGGAAAGGTACTATGTTAAGAGAACAAAAGGAAATCCAGGAACAACATACCTTTTGTTATCAAGATTAACTACTGAGGAGGACAGTAGCTTCTATTACAAACCCCAAAGGAGCAGGAATCCTAACCATAACAATGTTCCAGTTCTTAAAAGTGTAGAGTCCCCACACTAAAAGACTGATTTAAGGAGGGGTAAGGGACCAAGTACAGCTATTGTTTATCCTTGGTACAGCAAAATAACATCCCAACAGCCTCATGATCTGAAGGTAAGGCAATGGCAAATTTAACCACAATTAGCCTGTGGCACAAGTATAAAGTGACCACCTTTCAACCAGGTTAAATCTTTAAAACTAAACAACTATAGTGTGACCTAAGGGAAGGAACATGAGCCTCCGAGTTTGTGACAGGAGCCTGGCTCCAATCCAGGCTCCACCACTCAAGACACAAGCTCTTCAAACCCGTTTCAGGAGTTGAGGGGTATGGCTAGTAATACTATCCCTGCCGAGTTATTGGGAAGATTAAGCAAGGTAACTGTATGTAAACTCCTAGGAAAAGCCCAGACACACAATATATGCTCAATAATTGTTAAAATAAATGGCTGGTATCCTCACCCCTTGCTCCATCTGAACCTGAAAGCTGTGAAGTCACCCCAAGCCTCCACAGCCCTGTAACTTTTGGAATACATCTTATCAGACCTCCATCCACTCTGATGAATGAGATAATCCCCTCTCTTATTCAATGTCCTAAACCCAGTGAAATACGTATAATTTGGCTGAAATACAGCTAGTAAAGAACAGAATCAGAATTCCACTCCAGGTCTGTCTGACTTCTTGGGCCCAAACTGCGGAAGGGAACAAGATCAAGATATATATCAGGCTTAGCACAGTGCTCAACTCAGATCAAGTTTGTGAATCATTCAAATAATACTAACAAGATCCCTACAAGGAAGATGTTATTATTCTCATTTTACAGCTAAGAGTACTCAGATAAACTCTGGGGTGGGGAGGGACAGGTGCTGGGGAGTGCCTTGAAGGGGCATTAGAGTCTTAGCTTTCTCCATAATCTTTATCAACCTTCTCCAGCCTTTTAAAGGAAATTTCTATTTTCAACAGGAAGTGTTGGATGAGCCCCTGATATGGCTGATCTCAAAGTCTGTCTTTGCACAACTTGTTACAACCAAGTTCAAGGAATTTAAGTGCCTCATGGCCTCAGTTTCTTCAATTTAAAAACAAGATTCTAAAAGGGCCCAGAACTGCCTTCTTACAGAGCCAGAATAGAACTTTGCAGAATAAAACAGTCTGAGAGTGCCTCTTTCCAGCAGGTGTTCAGTACGTCCTCCTTTTTCTTGAGTAAAATTGCAAAGTAGAGCTAGTGAGCAGCACCTGAGGGGCCCAGTCTGAGGGCTTGGAAGATTCCAAATGCCCAAATATCACAACCATAGTGCAAGGCAAGAAGTAGCTTTGTTTTAATTTTTCTTTTATAACACCTCCAGACACACACACCCCCAAATCTTCTTAGTCAAGTCAAACTGAGGGAGGGGAGAGAAGAGACCATGAAAGAGCCCTTGAGCAAAGATAGTTACTCAGGGTCGGGAGGGCCTGTCCGGCAGACACCTTGCCTGGGGGCCACACACTTAAGGGGAATACCCGGCGCCAGCCTACCCTGGGGAAAGGGCAGTAAGTAAAGCTAATCTATAAAAGCAAATGGTTCCACATTGCTGGGGCCTCTCGCCTCTGACCTTTCTTTTCTTTGCAAGAGTGCCTGCATGTCCCTCACACACACCTTCTCAATAAATTTTCTACCTGCTTACTCTATGCTGTACTGTGCCCTTGAATTCTTTTTTGCGCCATGGCCAAGAACCTGGAAGCCCAAATCCAGCAACAAAAGTGGATACAATCAGTTATCAAATATTAGAACACAGTCAGCCATGGTGTTACTAAGGCCGGCAGCAAGCTGGCATCGTGTACACAAGTTTCTTTTAGACATCTGAAGAGAAGACAGCTCAGCAAGTAGCAACAGTAGAAACATCTCCTTTCCCTCAACTCCCACAAGCCCTAACTTCTTTCCTTTTTTGGCAAATCACTATCAGGTTGCCTTAAACACTGTCAAGATACTCCCAAAGGTGAAGAGAGAATGTGGGAATAACGTGCATTTCAGTGGCTTGGAATATTAAAACTTCCATTTATAGCAATGCTGGAAAAGAGCTGAAAAAGGCACTGACTTCATTGTGCTAGAAAATGTAAAATGTTTTAAAAGTTGTGGAGAATCAAATGACCCCAATGAATTACCTAATCTAAAACATAAACATTGCTACAATGGTATGTGGTAAATTTGATGTAAATGGTTATCTTTCATTTGACCAAAAAAATAATTAAAAACAGACATCCAAATGCAGAGAATTTCTAAGAGAAGCATCTCTCTCCAGAAAAATTGAATGGAAAAGCTTCGGTGCTAACTGGGTTTGTCAAATGTCAAGGAGAAAGAGAAGTGACACAAACCTCTAAACTCAGCTTTTTTTTTTTTTTCCTAAATAAGTGTAAATTTGGAGGCAGGCCACAGCTTTATATTTGTTTGATCTTTTCACTTACAAACCTGTTTTTCTTTATAAGAAAAGTGATTGTGCCTTTTCTTACAAAGAGACTTTCTTCCTTTGAAATAATGCTAAATGGCTTAGGTCACTGTTTACAAGCCAGGGGACCCAGGACCCAGGCCCGCTCCTCTCCATAGTGAAAGTGAGTTATTGCATGTAGCGCCTACTTGACCAGGTCAGACGTTAACGGTCATCAGACCTCCCCAGGAAGGGGAAATAATGTACAAATGGTATCATAAACAAAGCATTAAAACTTTCCTCCAAGCTAAGCCTACTCATAATTATGCCTAAGAGTCACCCCCAGAGAACCTCTTTTGTTGCTCAAATGTGGCCTCTTTCAGCCAATTCTACAAATAAACTCACACCCTCCCCCTACATGGGACATGACTCCCAGGGGTGTAAGTCTCCCTGGTGATGAGGGACTAGACTCCATGGATGAGCCTGGTCCTGGCATCGTGGGATTGAGAAAGCCTTCTTGACCAAAAGGGGGAAAAGAAATGAAACAAAATTAAGTTTCAGTGGCTAACAGATCTCAAATAATTCTGGAGGTTATTCTCATACATTATATAGATATTCCTTTTTAGTTTCTAGTGATTAGAATAACTAGAAGGAAATAACCTGAATCTGTTGAATGTTAATCCAGTAGCCTTGATTCTTGATGATAATTGTATAACTATACAGTTTTTATCATATGACTGTGTGATAGTGAAAACCTGGTGACTGACACTCTCTTTAATCAGTGTATGGGCAGATGAGTAATAAAACAATGACAAAAAATATATAAATAATAGGGGGGATATAGACAACCCTTTTTAGGTTCTAATGAATTGGAATAGCTAGTAGTAAATACCTGAAACTATCAAACCCAGAACCCAAGAATCTTGAAGACAATTGTATAAAAATGTAGCTTATGACGGGTGACAATGTGACTGGGAAAGCCATATGGACCACACTCCCCTTTGTCCAGTGTATGGATGGATGAATAGAAAAAAGGGGTCAAAAAAACCAAACACCCTGTGTTCTTTTTTACTTTAATTGTTCTTTTTCACTTTAATTTTTATTCTTATTATTTTTGTGTGTCTGGTAATGAAAATGTTCAAAAATTAATTTTGGTGATGAATGCACAACTATATAATGGTACTGTGAAGAACTGAATGTATGCTTTGTATGACTGCATGGTATGTGAATGTATCTCAATAAAAATGAATTAAAAAAATAATGGGGGGAATGAGGGGTATGGGATGGTTTGGGTGTTCTTTTTAATTTTTATTTTTTTTCTTTATTTTGGAGTAATGAAAATGCTAGAAAATTGATTGTGGCAATGAATGCACAACTTATATGATAATACCGTGCACCACTGATTGTATACTTTGGATGGGTTATATGGAGTGTGAGAGTATTTCAATAAAATTGCATTATAAAAAAAAACTCCCTTCCCCTGATCACTGCTAATAACAAATCTCCATACCCCTGTGTCACAAGACCCTGCTGAAACTCTGTTCTCACATCCTATAGAATCCTAACCCTTATAAACAATCCCCTGGCACCCTCCATTCTTTGCAGAGCACTAACTTCCATCCTTCCCAGCTGGCCACCACCATGGAACCATTTCCCATCTGTAAGTCCTATTAAAATCACGTTTAACTGGAGACGCTCTGAAAACTCCAGTGGGGTTGCTAACTGTTTTGCAACAAATAGCAGGACAATTAAATTTGAATAAGAAGAAAAGAGACTGCCAAATAGTGGCAGCCATAGCATGGCCTCTTTAGGAGCCTTGCAGATAGTCACTGAGGCAGAACAAGTGGCAAAAGCTGCTGCGGGCCATTTAGAAGAGAAAGTAAAGCTAGAAAGAGAGATGCACCTTGCCTAAGCAGAAATGAAGGATACTCTTACCAATCACCTGCTCCAAGTGAACAATTGGTTAGAGACTCTGGCTTGTAGATATACCTGAGTCAAAGCCATATGTTGCCTTGGGCTTCAGTCTGGAGGATTTTAGCTACTCCAGGGTGGGACCCAAAGCATGGGACCCCTAGACTCCTCTTCAGAAGAAGAAGGAGAGGAAGGCCACCTCAGGCGTCAGAGAGGGTGGAGCACATTCCCCGGGAATTGAGGAGAGCCTGGCCACCACCCCACTGTTTGGAGAGGGTAGAGACTTTGCCCCGGAGAGGCAGAGTCCAGATGGCGCCCAATATTTGAGTAGGGTGGGGCCGAAAAGATGGTCTCCCAATGTGTGGATATGTCGGAGTACTCACCCCAGCGTTTGGAGAGAAAAGGGCTACCACAAAAGCCTTTGGAAAGGATTGGACTCCTGCTCTCTCAAGCCCCAAGGATACATCATTCTGTTAATGACTCTCAGACTTTGAAATCTAATGGAGTTTGCCCTTCAGGTTTTAGGAACTGTTTTGGTCCTGTTAACCCTGTTTTCCTTTCAGTTTCTCCTTATGGCAATGGGAATGTTTATCCTATGACTGTCCCTCCTTTGTATATTGGAAGTACATAACTTGTTCTAAGTTTCACAGGTCTACAGCTAGAGGGGAATTATGACTTAGGACACATTATACCTGTAACTGATTTAATGGGATCTTGTACTTACCTATTGTTACCTAAATGATTTAAGTTTTTGTGATATTGTGATGGGATGAATGTATTTTGTATATGAAAAGATCATATCATTTTGGGGTCCAGGGGATGGAATGTGCTGGTTTGAATGTATTATGTCCCCCAAAACACCATTATTCTTGATGCAGTCTTGTGTAGGCAGGAAACATATTGGTGTTGATTGGGTTGGAGACTTTTGACTGGATGTTTCTGTGGAGATGTGATTGCTCAACTGTGGGAGAGATCTTTCATTGGATAATTTCCATGGAAGTGTGGCCCCGCCCATTCAGCATGGGCCTTGATTAGTTTACTGGAGCATTATATAAGCTCAGACAGAAGGAGCAAGCTTGCTACATCCAAGAGGGACACTTTGAAGAATGCACAAAAGCTGAAAGAGTAGCTGCAGATGAGAGACAGTTTGAAGATGGCCATTGAAAGCAGACTCTTGCTCCAGAGAAGCTAAGAGAGGACAGACACCCAAGAGCAACTAAGAGTTACATTTCTGAGGAACTGCAGCCTAGAGAGAAACATCCTGGGAGAAAGCCATTTTGAAACCAGAAGTTTGGAGCAGACGCCAGCCACACGCCTTCCCAGCCAACAGAGGTTTTCCAGACACCATTGGCCATCTTCCAGTGAAGGTACCCGATTGTTGATGACTTACCTTGGACACTTTATGGCCTTAAGACTGTAACTTTGTAACCAAATAAACCCCCTTTATAAAAGCGATCCATTTCTGGTGTTTTGCATTATGACAGCATTAGCAAACTAGAACAGATGGGAAGTAAATGTGCACCCCAAAATACAACAGAAATAGAAGATGTCACAAGATTAACCCCTCGAGGTTCAGCAATTCCAGCCTCCTGAATAGAAATTATATGTTACTATGAGAGACCATACCACTGATAAATTGGACAATTTAAGGCAGTGATTTAGACAAAAAACTAGGGAGTCCCTATCCAACTGTCTCCTGAGATCTCAGGATACCAGAGCAGAGGGGGTAGTGCTACCTAGAGTGGAGCTGAGTAAATTGGTGTCTATTACAACCCATCCTTTGCTATGACAATGCTTGTATGCTACCTCAGCTAATGCAAAAACCGCTTCCTTATTGGTATGCCTGGCTGACAGATGTAAGGCTGCATGGCCTAATGAAGGGGACACACCACACAAAACCCCCCAATGGCAAACTACGGAGGAGCTATAAGATGTTTTCAGGGAGCTAGGAATGAAGCACACCATTTATACCCAGCTTTCATAGGTCCTGACACTGAGGCTTTTACCGCAGGAATGAAAATTATGGTATTGCATACTGCCCCCAAACATTACTATGGGCCTCTCGTGTCTATCCCAAATTTGCTAGCAGGACAGCCCATTTCCCTTGCTGACCTTGGACAGCTGGAGAGGCTGCAGAAAAGGGGGGTGGGAGTAAGGGCAATGGGAAAGTCTCCTCATGAGCATGACAGCCCTAATCGGATATCCCGCAGGCAGATGTGGGCAGATCTCATCACTGAAGGCACAGAAATAAAAGCTATAGAAAACAACCTAATGTAGACCCAGTAAAGCTATGGAGCAAACTGCCTAAGGGCCAGAGATTTACTAAAATAAGCTCCCTAACCTCTGAGGGAGAGAGAAGTCAGGAAAGAAACCACCATTCAAAGCCCAAGCCCAGGAGCCCTCCACTCTCCCAGAAGAAGCATGGCAAGCCGCTTTCCCATTAGCACTAGCAGATATGGGAGGCAAACGTACCTTAATCTATGGGAATGTAGCTCGATTCCACGGGCCAGTACTAGCCATAGACAGCTATGGGGGAAAAAGAATCAGAGCCAAATGGCATAATTTGATACTGCAAATTGGGAGACTGTCCCCCCAAGTGCATACAGGTATATATTTCTCATATACCGGAATACACCTTCTACAGAATGCCACACATGCAGACCACTGTAGGGGCATTCCGCCTTCCATGTAGAGTAATCAAAGCAGTCTTAAAGGAGTAGACAAAATGGTCCCCTGTAAAAGTACCTCTGCCTTGGAGGGTCTTGGCTACAAAACCACAAACTTCTGGGAAGAAGAAGAAGACATCTCATCCACTATCAAAGATCTGGAGTGGTGGGGATAATAGCCACCCATAGCCCTTTCAATAGTCCTGTATGGCCAGTACAAAAGCCTGATGGAAAAGTAATGCCACCATTATATGACGCAGTCCCAAACATCGCTGGTTTATTAAAGAAATTAGTACTCAATTATGTCCGTATCATTTTGTATTGGATCTTGCTAACGCTTTCTTTTGTATCTCTCTAGAAAAATCAAAACAGCCTGCATTCACTTTCTCCTGGGGAAGCCAACAATGGACTTCTACTGTTTTTCCCCAAAGCTACGTACATGGTCCGACTATCTGCCACAGTCTCATGGCAAAGGATTTGGCTAAATGGAAAAATCCTGCAAGTGTAACTCGATTTCACTACATTGATGATGTCACGTTACCCAGTAACTCTCTTTCAGAATTAAAAGAAGCCCTCAGGCTCATTGCTATCTCACCTTGAAAGCTGGGGATGGGCAGTCCATGGTAACACACTGCCAGGCCCTGGCTGCTCTGTCAAATTCTTGGGTGTTGTATGGTCAGATAAGACAAAAACTATACCTTCTGCCATAATTGATAAGGTGCAATGTTTCCCCACACCACAAAACCAAAACAACTAATGCTTTTCTTAGGGCTACTGGGGTATTGGAGACCTTTTGTTCCTCACTTAGCCCAAATGTTAAAACCTTTGTATGTTTTAATTAGGAAAGACCATCCCTTGGAATGGGATACCTCCCAACAGGCTGCGTTTGGAAAGGCAAAAAGGGCAATAGCACAGGCACAAGCACTGGGGGGCGTAGATCCAGGCCTGCCCTGTGAATTGGATGCAGCCAGCACTGATACTGGCTTTGGGTGGGGTCTGTGGCAGAGGCAACATTCTAAATGAATGTCCCTTGGCTTTTGGTCACAATTATGGAAAGGGGCAGAACTGAGATACAACCCCCTAGAAAAGCAATTGTGTGCTTCATAAAATGCCTTACTGCAAGTGGAGGGATTGACGCAAAGATGCCCAGTCACCTTGAAATGGCCATCCCTATTCATGGGTGGATAACCAACACAGCTACTAAGCTATGTTCTGGCAGTGCCCAACTAAGCACACTGACCAAATGAAAAGCCTCCCTGCTACAGTGCAACATTTTCAATACCAGCCCTCTGAGTGCAGAAATGCACAAAATTCTTAGTTCAGTGTCCTATATAGATGATTCAACAGCTAAAGTTGCTGCTCCTGAAATAGCTATTGAAATGGGTACATTCCCAAGTCTGCTTGGTACACTGATGGGTCTGTTAGCAGGCAGCCTTCCACATGGACAGCTGTGGCAATGCAACCCAGTAGTGACATGACATGGTGGGAGACTGGTGCTATACAAAACAGTCAATGGGTTGAGTTAAGAGCAGTGTGGACAGTAATAGTGCATGAACCAGGAGATAGGCTAACCATCTGTACCAAAAGCTGGGCTATTTACAAAGGCCTTACAATCTGGATGGCAACCTGGAAGGAGGAGCAATGGACAATCATAGGTTGCCCCCCCGGGGACAAGAGTTGCGGAAAGACTTCGGGGGGCACCTACCAATGACGAAAGGTAACTGTTTATCATGTCCTTGCCCACACTCCCAATATGTTACTGGGGAACATGGAAGCAGATGCACTCGTACAGGTTAGGAGCAGCACAGCTGAAACCAGAGAAGTGGCCAAGTGCCTTCATCAGAAAAGCAGACACCAAGTTTATCAAATCTTGTGGCATCTGGCTCAGCAGTTTCAGCTGCCAATCACAAGCAATCTCTAGTGGACATCACTAGGGAGTGCCCTTCATGCTCTCTGTGCCAACAAGGTAGTCTACCACACAAGATGGGACATATCAGCCAGTCACAAATCCCAGTGACCTGGTGGCACATGGACTACATTGGTCCCTTTCCACTCTCAGAAGAGGCAAGGTGCGCTTTTACTGCCGCAGACACAACTACAGGACTTTTCTTAGCTTTCCCAGTGGGGAAGGCAAACCAGTGAGCCACCATACACTGGAAAGAATGAGCCCTCTATATAGTGTACCTACACAAATAGATAGTGATCAGGGACCCATTTCACTGGACAAATGACCCAAGCACGGGCTATGAACTATGATGTAATGTGGACTTTCCATCTACTTTATAACCCCACACGTGCAGGCATTATTGGAAGGATAAATGGTTTGTTAAAGGAACACCTAAAAGATGATAAAAGGTACTTGCAGCAGTGGACTAAAAGGCTCTATCAGGCCTTAACTTGCTTGAATGCAATGCCTCGGGCTGCTGCACCTGCCCCCATTGAAATGCTAAGGCAGGACCAATGCGAGCACTGAGAATCCAAGTTAAAGGGTTAGCCACCTTACAGCCTAAGTGGGGAAACAGTAATAACTTGTTGCCTGTGCCTCAGACCATACAAAATGGGGAAAACGAGGTCAATTAACCTTGGTGCTGGCCTATGCAGCCACATTAATTATGAATCCTAAGTCCCTGGAGGAATAGGAGTTACCCAAAATACTGTAATAAGACCTCAGTTTATTCAGAAAATGCCTGTTAAAATCTTTATCACGAATCTGGGGCCTCCTGCTCCCACAGGAACTTTATGCATGACTATATGGACCCTTCTTATGCCCAAAATAATGACTGATATAACAGAAGACTCTCAGAATTTTCAGGGGGAGAATTTCTGGTATTTAAAACTTCCCCATAATGTTCCTGCACCGAGTACCTTGTTATCAACCAATGAACTCTAGCATATATATTGTTAGATCAGCAGGAATTACCCCTTATTGTTCCCCATAAACATCTTTTCACCCATAGTGCCCTAGCAAACACCTTCCTACAATGGGCTTCAGCAGTTAACTCATGCCCACAATTGAACCCACTATTGGGTTTGCATGGTCTTGCCATCTTCAGGTGCTACCTTGGACTGTGACCCCTGCAAATTGGACTATGTGGAATACCTTGCTGGTGTGGCAGAATTCAGTGCATAGGAAAATCTGGAAAAGAATCTTTTCATTTAAGACAAATCCAACTACCATCCTATAATGAGACTGGGGCTTACATCTCCTTCCTTGTACAGGAGCAGGTGAACAAGCCCCAATTTATACTGGGGTATGCTGTATAAGATGGTTTAGGGTGGCTGATAGCAGAAGCTGTAACAGTAGACCATGTTGTCCCTGTCTGTATGGAATGACTTGATGGAATTCATGATGTGGGGTGGCTACCTCCCAAATTGTATAATTTTACTGTTAAACTACAAAACTACAATAATCTTTTCCACAGGCAAAATATCTCCAACCAACATGGGGCAGATCCTTCCCCTAAGGGATGGCTATGGACCTGTGGGCAATATAGTTGGTCCTATTTACCCTATAACTGGGCAGGATACTGTAGGTGGGGACAGCCGTATTTCCCCACTACCTTATTTGACTCTTTATCCCATACTCCTAGTAACTGGGAAATGGTTAAAGCTAGATATAAAATAAAATGCACTCCGTGGGGGTATTATCCTTTAGCCATTCTTGCACCAGGTGGAGGTGCAATAGTTACTGAAAAACATGTAGCAGCTTTAGCCAATCACACTGCCCAAGCACTTAATGATTCCAAAAGAGCTTCATCCTTGCTAAATGAAGAAACCACACAGCTTAGGAAATTAGAAAAATGGCTTTAGATATCCTCACTGCAGCAAAGGGCGGCACCTGTGCCTTAATTAATGTGCAGTGCTGCATATATATTCCTGATCATTTGCACAATGCTTCACAAGTTTTAAATCATATGCAAGAGCACATACATAATATTGATCAATTATCAGTAGACCCCTTGTCTAAATGGTTTGATTTCTTTTCTTGGTCATGGCAGCATCTCTTTGTGGGGCTGATATCTCTATTGGGGGAGGGAGGTGGATTTCTAGTGTTCTGTTGTCTCTTACACTGTTGTTGTGGAGTATGGATGCATGTCTGTCCTATGGTCAATGTAGTCTACTGCTTGGAGGTGGACTGTGGAGACCCTGGGCCCAGGCCCCCTCCCCTCCATAGTGAAAGTGAGTTATTGCACACAGCCGCACACTTGACTAGGACAGACATTAAAGGTCATCAGACCTCCCCAGGGGGAAAAAGAATGTACAAATGGGATTGTAAACAAAGCATTAAAACTCCCCTCCCCTGATCACTGCTGATAACACATATCCACACCCCTGTGTCATAAGAACCTGTGAAAACTCTGTTCTCACACCCTATGGAATCCAAACCTTTATAAACCACCCTCTGGCACCCTCCACTCTTTGAAGAGCACTAACTTCCATCTTTCCCAGCCACCACCATGGAACATCTCCTTTCCATAAGTCCATGATTAAACTTCTGTCTAACTCCATGCCTGACATGTTCTTCAGTCTTGGGGCTGAGCTGGGTTGGGACATCATCCATGATGCTAGTGTTATTTCTGCACCAAAGACACTCTTGAAAGACACAGGTCCTGGGCAGTGCTCTCCTCCTCTTTGGTCACCACCCTCACAGCTAGAAGAGACATCTGCCTATGGATGGAAGATCACAGGGCCGAATTCTAGAGGCCAAAGAGAGCAGCATTCAAGCAGAGGCCCCTGGTGCTGTTGTTCATGCAGACTGCCATTATTCCATCAGCCTACAATAACCCAGAAAAGGACCTTCAGAGCCTACAGCAAGGTCTTGTTTGCTCAAGAAAATAGAGCTTTCATTTTTCCAAGATGTGAAAAGGGGGAGAATTTGTTAAAAGAGTTTCCTAATTTGCACACTATCAAACACATCTAATAAATGAACAGGGAAATCACATGAAGGGGTGTGTCTTGATGAACTCAAAGGAAATAAGGTCCTACCAGGCAACTATTTGATAATTTACAATAGATTCTTTCCAGGGACCTACACTTCAATGTCACGGTGAAAACGTGACATAAAAATAAATGATGAGTGAATGACATATATGTATAAACTACCAGGGGAAAGAGTGCAAAGAGATTGTTAACTCAATCCTGTTATGCTAGTCCAGAACCAAAAACCTCACCTTCTTCTGCTTAAGTAGGAACCACAGAGGACTATCCTGTTACCCTGACTATCATTCCCATTTCTAGTCACCAGAATCAAGTTCATGGAATCATCTTTACCTCTTCCCCCTCTTTCCCATTTGACCATTTGACCAGTCCAGACAATCCCACATCCAAGACGGCTCTTGGCATCATCTCCCTTTCTTCAGGCCTTCCTTACCTCCTACTTAAGTGTCTTCCCTTCCATTCCAACCTATTACAGATTACAGATTAATTGTCCTAAATAATAGCTCTGATCATTCAACAAATTCCTCCAACAAATATTTATTGAACATCTACTATGTATCAAGCATTATTCTGGGTGCTGGTAATACTTTCATGACACTAACCTCCCACTGGGAAACATCTATAACTCCCGCTGCCCATAAAATATCTCCAAAATCTTTGGCTTGGCACTCAAGGTCCTCTCTGAAGTAACCCAAATATGCCTTTCGTACTTTATTCCTGGTACTTCTCTGGATAGCTCAGTCAAACTATTTGTAATATACTTTGTCCTTTCCTACTTGAATATGTATCTTCTCTCCCTGACCAGATCATAATCTTCCTGAGAACAGAAGCCCTTTCCTTTATATTCCCTAGTGCACTCAATAAAAGCACTGAGAAGAAAGAGTCCCAACAAGCCCCATACAATATCTGAAATACATCTACATCTTGATATCTTGGCTCTACTTGAATACCTCCAATGAAAGGTTAATCACTGCCTTCCAAGGCATGACATTCTGAAGTCTGAGAGCTCTTGTCATACTGAGTGTAAAGATGCCTTATTTTGTAACTTCCATTCACTACTCCTAATCCTGCCTTGTAAAGCTGTGCATAGTAGCAGGACCAACCCCCCTTTTACATAACAGTCCTTTAAATATTTTCAGATGACAAACACATGTTCCCTTAGCAGTCTCTTTTCTAAGCTAAAAACATCACCTAGTTTTTTTAATCACTCATTACTCATTTATTCATTTTAATACATATTTACTGGACATTTTTATGTGCTAGGCTCCAAACTAGGTGCCAAGTAGACAACACAATCTCTTCTTTAAAGAAATTTAAAGCAGATAAATAGCACAGTGATAAGGAAGATGCGGTGGGAGCAGAGAAAGTCATATATAAATTTAATCCTGCAGCACAAAAAACAGTTACCACGGCGGGGCAAGATGGTGGACTGGTGAGCTGTATGTTTTAGTTACTCCTCCAGGAAAGTAGGTAGAAAGCCAGGAACTGCGTGGACTGGACACCACAGAGCAATCTGACTTTGGGCATACTTCATACAACACTCATGAAAATGTCGAACTGCTGAGATCAGCGAAATCTGTAAGTTTTTGCAGCCAGGGGACCCACGCCCCTCCCTGCCAGGCTCAGTCCCGTGGGAGGAGGGGCTGTCAGCTCCAGGAAGGAGAAGGGAGAACTGCAGTGGCAGCCCTTATCGGAAACTCATTCTACTGATCCAAACTCCAACCATAGATAGACTGAGACCAGACACTAGAGAATCTGAGAGCAGCCAGCCCAGCAGAGAGGAGACAGGCATAGAAAAAAAAAAAAAACACGAAAAACTCCAAAATAAAAGCAGAGGATTTTTGGAGTTCTGGTGAACACAGAAAGGGGAAGGGCAGAGCTCAGGCCTTGAGGCGCATATGCAAATCCCGAAGAAAAGCTGATCTCTCCGCCCTGTGGAGTTTCCTTAATGGCCCTGGTTGCTTTGTCTATTAGCATTTCAATAACCCATTAGATCTCTGAGGAGGGCCCTTTTTTTTTTTTTTTTTAATCCTTTTTTCTTTTTCTAAAACAACTACTCTAAGAAGCCCAATACAGAAAGCTTCAAAGACTTTCAATTTGGGCACGTCAAGTCAAGAGCAGAACTAAGAGAGCTCTGAGACAAAAGGCAATAATCCAGTGGCTGAGAAAATTCACTAAACACCACAACTTCCCAAGAAAAGGGGGGTGTCCGCTCACAGCCACCATCCTGGTGGACAGGAAACACTCCTGCCCATCGCCAGCCCCATAGCCCAGAGCTGCCCTAGACAACCCAGTGTGACGGAAGTGCTTCAAATAACAGGCACACACCACAAAACTGGGCATGGACATTAGCCTTCCCTGCAACCTCAGCTGATTGTCCCAGAGTTGGGAAGGTGGAGCAGTGTGAATTAACAAAGCCCCACTCAGCCATCATTTGAGCAGACTGGGAGTCTCCCTACACAGCCCAGCAGCCCAGAACTGCCCTGGGGGGACGGCACTCACCTGTGACATAGCACAGTCATCCCTCAACAGAGGACCCGGGGTGCACGGCCTGGAAGAGGGGCCCACTTGCAAGTCTCAGGAGCCATACGCCAATACCAAGGACTTGTGGGTCAGTGGCACAGACAAACTGCGGCAGGACTGAACTGAAGAATTAGACTATTGCAGCAGCTTTAAAACTCTAGGATCACCGGGGAGATTTGATTGTTAGGGCCAGCACCCCTCCCCGACTGCCCAGAAACACGCCCCACATACAGGGCAGGCAACACCAACTACACACGCAAGCTTGGTACACCAATTGGGCCCCACAAGACTCACTCCCCCACTCACCAAAAAGGCTAAGCAGGGGAGAACTGGCTTATGGAGAACAGGTGGCTCGTGGACTCCACCTGCTGGTTAGTTAGAGAAAGTGTACTCCACGAAGCTGTAGATCTGATAAATTAGAGATAAGGACTTCAATAGGTCTACAAATCCTAAAAGAACCCTATCAAGTTCAGCAAATGCCACGAGGCCAAAAACAACAGAAAATTATAAAGCATATGAAAAAACCGGACGATATGGATAACCCAAGCCCAAGCACCCAAATCAAAAGGCCAGAAGAGACACAGCACCTAGAGCAGCTACTCAAAGAACTAAAGATGAACAATGAGACCATAGTACGGGATATAAAGGAAATCAAGAAGACTCTAGAAGAGCATAAAGAAGACATTGCAAGACTAAATAAAAAAATGGATGATCTTATGGAAATTAAAGAAACTGTTGACCAAATTAAAAAGATTCTGGACACTCATAGTACAAGACTAGAGGAAGTTGAACAACGAATCAGTGACCTCGAAGATGACAGAATGGAAAATGAAAGCATAAAAGAAAGAATGGGGAAAAAAATTGAAAAAATCGAAATGGACCTCAGGGATATGATAGATAATATGAAACGTCCAAACATAAGACTCATTGGTGTCCCAGAAGGGGAAGAAAAGGGTAAAGGTCTAGGAAGAGTATTCAAAGAAATTGTTGGGGAAAACTTCCCAAATCTTCTAAACAACATAAATACACAAATCATAAATGCTCAGCGAACTCCAAATAGAATAAATCCAAAAAAACCCACTCCGAGACATATACTGATCACACTGTCAAACACAGAAGAGAAGGAGCAAGTTCTGAAAGCAGCAAGAGAAAAGCAATTCACCACATACAAAGGAAACAGCATAAGACTAAGTAGTGACTACTCAGCAGCCACCATGGAGGCAAGAAGGCAGTGGCACGATATATTTAAAATTCTGAGTGAGAAAAATTTCCAGCCAAGAATACTTTATCCAGCAAAGCTCTCCTTCAAATTTGAGGGAGAGCTTAAATTTTTCACAGACAAACAAATGCTGAGAGAATTTGCTAACAAGAGACCTGCCCTACTGGAGATACTAAAGGGAGCCCTACAGACAGAGAAACAAACACAGGACAGAGAGACTTGGAGAAAGGTTCAGTACTAAAGAGATTCGGTATGGGTACAATAAAGGATATTAATAGAGAGAGGGAAAAATATGGCAAACATAAACCAAAGGATAAGATGGCCGATTCAAGAAATGCCTTCACGGTTATAACGTTGAATGTAAATGGATTAAACTCCCCAATTAAAAGATATAGATTCACAGAATGGATCAAAAAAAATGAACCATCAATATGTTGCATACAAGAGACTCATCTTAGACACAGGGACACAAAGAAACTGAAAGTGAAAGGATGGAAAAAAATATTTCATGCAAGCTACAGCCAAAAGAAAGCAGGTGTAGCAATATTAATCTCAGATAAAATAGACTTCAAATGCAGGGATGTTTTGAGAGACAAAGAAGGCCACTACATACTAATAAAAGGGGCAATTCAACAAGAAGAAATAACAATCGTAAATGTCTATGCACCCAATCAAGGTGCCACAAAATACATGAGAGAAACACTGGCAAAACTAAAGGAAGCAATTGATGTTTCCACAATAATTGTGGGAGACTTCAACACATCACTCTCTCCTATAGATAGATCAACCAGACAGAAGACCAATAAGGAAATTGAAAACCTAAACAATCTGATAAATGAATTAGATTTAACAGACATCTACAGGACATTACATCCCAAATCACCAGGATACACATACTTTTCTAGTGCTCACGGAACTTTCTCCAGAATAGATCATATGCTGGGACATAAAACAAGCCTCAATAAATTTAAAAAGATTGAAATTATTCAAAGCACATTCTCTGACCACAATGGAATACAATTAGAAGTCAATAACCATCAGAGACTTAGAAAATTCACAAATACCTGGAGGTTAAACAACACACTCCTAAACAATCAGTGGGTTAAAGAAGAAATAGCAAGAGAAATTGCTAAATATATAGAGACGAATGAAAATGAGAACACAACATACCAAAACCTATGGGATGCAGCAAAAGCAGTGCTAAGGGGGAAATTTATAGCACTAAACGCATATATTAAAAAGGAAGAAAGAGCCAAAATCAAAGAACTAATGGATCAACTGAAGAAGCTAGAAAATGAACAGCAAACCAATCCTAAACCAAGTACAAGAAAAGAAATAACAAGGATTAAAGCAGAAATAAATGACATAGAGAACAAAAAAACAATAGAAAGGATAAATATCACCAAAAGTTGGTTCTTTGAGAAGATCAACAAGATTGACAAGCCCCTAGCTAGACTGACAAAATCAAAAAGAGAGAAGACCCATATAAACAAAATAATGAATGAAAAAGGTGACATAACTGCAGATCCTGAAGAAATTAAAAAAATTATAAGAGGATATTATGAACAACTGTATGGCAACAAACTGGATAATGTAGAAGAAATGGACAATTTCCTGGAAACATATGAACAACCTAGACTGACCAGAGAAGAAATAGAAGACCTCAACCAACCCATCACAAGCAAAGAGATCCAATCAGTCATCAAAAATCTTCCCACAAATAAATGCCCAGGGCCAGATGGCTTCACAGGGGAATTCTACCAAACTTTCCAGAAAGAACTGACACCAATCTTACTCAAACTCTTTCAAAACATTGAAAAAAATGGAACACTACCTAACCCATTTTATGAAGCTAACATCAATCTAATACCAAAACCAGGCAAAGATGCTACAAAAAAGGAAAACTACCGGCCAATCTCCCTAATGAATATAGATGCAAAAATCCTCAACAAAATACTTGCAAATCGAATCCAAAGACACATTAAAAAAATCATACACCATGACCAAGTGGGGTTCATTCCAGGCATGCAAGGATGGTTCAACATCAGAAAAACAATCAATGTATTACAACACATTAAAAACTCGAAAGGGAAAAATCAATTGATCATCTCAATAGATGCTGAAAAAGCATTTGACAAAATCCAACATCCCTTTTTGATAAAAACACTTCAAAAGGTAGGAATTGAAGGAAACTTCCTCAACATGATAAAGAGCATATATGAAAAACCCACAGCCAGCATAGTACTCAATGGTGAGAGACTGAAAGCCTTCCCTCTAAGATCAGGAACAAGACAAGGATGCCCGCTGTCACCACTGTTATTCAACATTATGCTGGAAGTGCTAGCCAGGGCAATCCGGCAAGACAAAGAAATAAAAGGCATCCAAATTGGAAAAGAAGAAGTAAAACTGTCATTGTTTGCAGATGATATGATCTTATATCTAGAAAACCCTGAGAAATCAACAATACACCTACTAGAGCTAATAAACAAATTTAGCAAAGTAGCGGGATACAAGATTAATGCACATAAGTCAGTAATGTTTCTATATGCTAGAAATGAACAAACTGAAGAGACACTCAAGAAAAAGATACCATTTTCAATAGCAACTAAAAAAATCAAGTACCTAGGAATCAACTTAACCAAAGATGTAAAAGACCTATACAAAGAAAACTACATAACTCTACTAAAAGAAATAGAAGGGGACCTTAAAAGATGGAAAAATATTCCATGTTCATGGATAGGAAGGCTAAATGTCATTAAGATGTCAATTCTACCCAAACTCATCTACAGATTCAATGCAATCCCAATCAAAATTCCAACATCCTACTTTGCAGACTTGGAAAAGCTAGTTATCAAATTTATTTGGAAAGGGAAGATGCCTCGAATTGCTAAAGACACTCTAAAAAAGAAAAACGAAGTGGGAGGACTTACACTCCCTGACTTTGAAGCTTATTATAAAGCCACAGTTGCCAAAACAGCATGGTACTGGCACAAAGATAGACATATAGATCAATGGAATCGAATTGAGAATTCAGAGATAGACCCTCAGATCTATGGCCGACTGATCTTTGATAAGGCCCCCAAAGTCACCGAACTGAGCCATAATGGTCTTTTCAACAAATGGGGCTGGGAGAGTTGGATATCCATATCCAAAAGAATGAAAGAGGACCCCCTACCTCACCCCCTACACAAAAATTAACTCAAAATGGACCAAAGATCTCAATATAAAAGAAAGTACCATAAAACTCCTAGAAGATAATGTAGGAAAACATCTTCAAGACCTTGTATTAGGAGGCCACTTCCTAGACTTTACACCCAAAGCACAAGCAACAAAAGAGAAAATAGATAAATGGGAACTCCTCAAGCTTAGAAGTTTCTGCACCTCAAAGGAATTTCTCAAAAAGGTAAAGAGGCAGCCAACTCAATGGGAAAAAATTTTTGGAAACCATGTATCTGACAAAAGACTGATATCTTGCATATACAAAGAAATCCTACAACTCAATGACAATAGTACAGACAGCCCAATTATAAAATGGGCAAAAGATATGAAAAGACAGTTCTCTGAAGAGGAAATACAAATGGCCAAGAAACACATGAAAAAATGTTCAGCTTCACTAGCTATTAGAGAGATGCAAATTAAGACCACAATGAGATACCATCTAACACCGGTTAGAATGGCTGCCATTAAACAAACAGGAAACTACAAATGCTGGAGGGGATGTGGAGAAATTGGGACTCTTATTCATTGTTGGTGGGACTGTATAATGGTTCAGCCACTCTGGAAGTCAGTCTGGCAGTTCCTTAGAAAACTAGATATAGAGCTACCATTCGATCCAGCGATTGCACTTCTCGGTATATACCCGGAAGATCGGAAAGCAGTGACACGAACAGATATCTGCACGCCAATGTTCATAGCAGCATTATTCACAATTGCCAAGAGATGGAAACAACCCAAATGTCCTTCAACAGATGAGTGGATAAATAAAATGTGGTATATACACACGATGGAATACTACCTGGCAGTAAGAAGGAACGATCTCGTGAAACATATGACAACATGGATGAACCTTGAAGACATAATGCTGAGCGAAATAAGCCAGGCACAAAAACAGAAATATTATATGCTGCCAGTAATGTGAACTTTGAAAAATGTAAAACAAATGGTTTATAATGTAGAATGTAGGGGAACTAGCAGTAGAGAGCAATTAAGGAAGGGGGAACAGTGGTCCAGGAAGAACAGATAGGCTGTTTGGCATTCTGGGGATGCCCAGAAATGACTATGGTCTGTTGGATTCTGATGGATGTGGTAGGAACAAGTTCACAGAAATGTTGCTATATTATGTAACTTTCTTGGGGTAAAGTAGGAACATGTTGGAAGTTAAGCAGTTATCTTAGGTTAGTTGTCTTTTTCTTACTCCCTTGTTATGGTCTCTTTGAAATGTTCTTTTATTGTATGTTTGTTTTCTTTTTAACTTTTTTTTTCATACAGCTGATTTAAAAAAGAGGGGAAAGTTAAAAAAAAAAAAAGAAAGAAAGAAAAACAAGGAAAAAAAAAGATGTAGTGCCCCCTTGAGGAGCCTGTGGAGAATGCAGGGGTATTCGCCTAACCCACCTCCATGGTTGCTGGCATGACCACAGACATAGGGGACTGGTGGTTTGATGGGTTGAGCCCTCTACCATAAGTTTTACCCTTGGGAAGACGGTTGCTGCAAAGGAGAGGCTAGGCCTCCCTGTATTTGTGCCTGAGAGTCTCCTCCTGAATGCCTCTTTGTTGCTCAGATGTGGCCCTCTCTCTCTGGCTAAGCCAACTTGAAAGGTGAAATCACTGCCCTCCCCCCTACGTGGGATCGGACACCCAGGGGAGTGAATCTCCCTGGCAACGTGGAATATGACTCCCGGGGAGGAATGTAGACCTGGCATCGTGGGACGGAGAACATCTTCTTGACCAAAAGGGGGATGTGAAAGGAAATGAAATAAGCTTCAGTGGCAGAGAGATCCCAAAACGAGCCGAGAGGTCACTCTGGAGGGCACTCTTACGCACACTTTAGACAACCCTTTTTAGGTTCTAAAGAATTGGGGTAGCTGGTGGTGGATACCTGAAACTACCAAACTACAACCCAGAACCCATGAATCTCGAAGACAGTTGTATAAAAATGTAGCTTATGAGGGGTGACAATGGGATTGGGAAAGCCATAAGGACCACACTCCACTTTGTCTAGTTTATGGATGGATGAGTAGAAAAATAGGGGAAGGAAACAAACAGACAAAGGTACCCAGTGTTCTTTTTTGCTTCGATTGCTCTTTTTCACTCTGACTATTATTCTTGTTGTTTTTGTGTGTGTGCTAATGAAGGTGTCAGGGATTGATTTAGGTGATGAATGTACAACTATGTAATGGTACTGTAAACAATCGAAAGTACGATTTGTTTTGTATGACTGCGTGGTATGTGAATATATCTCAATAAAATGATGATTTAAAAAAAAAAAAAACAGTTACCAGTGGTGACAAAGAATCTTGCCCTGAAGAAAGGAAAGAGCTTCCCAGGGACAGCTGGAGACTTGAGATATCCATGTTACCTAGGCCAGCCCACTCACTGAACCTGCCTTGTGAAGAAGTAGCAGCAATGTGTCCCCATAAGGGACAGTATGAAGTAGCAGAGAGCATGAGCTAATGGAGTCAGATCCCATCTCGAAGTCTGATGTGAATGGTCTTGGCAAACTACCCAGCCTCAGGGTGATGGTTGGGTTCATGTGTCAACTTGATCAGGTGATAGTCCCCAGTTGTCTGTCAAGCAAGTACTGGCCTAACCATTACTGCAAGGACATTTGTGGCTGATTAATAAACCAAAAGGTTGGTTTATTAAATCTTCAGTTAACTGACTACATCTGTGGCTGAGTACATCAACAAAGGGAGTGTCTTTCACAATGAGAGAATTCAATCAGCTGGATTTAATTCCTCAGTTGAACGCTGTTAAGGGAGAAGAGAGAAAACTTGAACTTCTTCAGCCAGCCAGCATCTCCTGGGGAATCCACTGAAGACCCTCATCGGAGTGCCAGCTCGCAGCCTACTCTATGGAATTTCTCTTCTTAAGCCAGCCGGCCTTTCCTGGGGAGTTCATCAAACACCTTCATTGGAGTTGCCAGCTCGCAGCCTGCCCTATGGAATTTGGACTTATGCATCCTGCCCTACAGAATTTGGATTCACGCATCTCCACAGTTGTGTGAGACACTGTTATAAATCTCATATTTACAGATATCTCCTGTTGGTTCTATTTCCCTAGAGAACCCTGGATAATACAGCTCGATGCCTACAGTGGAATGGTTCTTGAGAAACAGAATCTTAAAATGGGCTTTTACAATTGGTTTTCTACTTTGATTACATTCAAAGGCATTAATGACACTATATGCTGGACACAGTTATAAGAGAAAGGGATGAGCTAAAGGCTTCAAATTTACAACTTAAATGCTGTATGAAAGATGTAAAGGTTTCTATGTGTGCCTTGAAGGAAAATCTTATTTCTTATGGCCGCAGACTTGAGATCTCTAAAAACCAGACCCAGAGTTTTATTGGGTGAGTAGCAGATTTACAATGCAACTAAAATCTCAACCTTGCAGGGTGACTGCTGCTAAAGTAAAAGCATTGATTGGAAAAGAATTAGATCCTGAAGACTGGGATGGGGACATATGGGTTGATAATGATGGCAGTGGAGACACTGGAACCTTGGATTCTGCTGAGCCTTTGCTAGATATACCTGTAATGGTCAGCCCTAAGGAAATGCACCCCGTCCCCTTCAGCCTGCCCTGAGGTAAGAGCTATCCAATCTCCAGCCCAACCTCCAAGCTGCCTTGAAGAAACAGCTTCCTGACCTCCAGTCTGCCCTGAGAAGCCTGTCATCTAACCTCGGCCTAAAGAGATTAATCCTTCAGCACCTGCTAAACCTGCAACCACCTCCCCTGGGGAAACAGTTCTCACGACTCTGTCTGGAGAGATTAATCCTGTTTCGACAGATGAAACTGCAACGGAATGCCCTGAAGTAGTTGGCTTAAAGGTTACCTCTAATTCTTTTCATGGCCTACCCCCACCACCACTCTTTTCTTCAAGACCTATAACTAGACTAAAGTACCAACAGGCCCCAAAAGGTGAGGTACAAAGTGTAACCCATGAGGAAGTACACTATACTCCAAAAGAACTGCATGAATTTTTCAATATATATAGATAGAAATTGGAGGAATATGTGTGGGAATGGATATTAAGGGGGGGGAGATAAGGGTGGAAGAAATATAAAGTTGGATCAGACTGAATTTATTGATATGAGCCCATTAAGCAGAGATTCTACATTCAATGTTGTAGCTCAAGAGGTTAGAAAGGGCATAGTTTGTTTAGGTGGTTGGCTGAAACACAGATCAAAAGGCGACTGATATTACCTGAGGTCAAAATGCCAGAAGTGCCCTGGTATAATGTAGAGGAGGGAATCCAAAGGCTTAGAGCGATTGGAATATTACAGTGTATTTATCATGGGAGACCTGCTCACAAACCCTAGGAATGTCCAGAGGATACAACTTTTACCAGGACTGTGAGGAATAAATTTGTGAAACTAGCTCTATCATCCATGAAGAGCTCTGTAGTCACCCTTCTCTGTAGGTCAGATATTACTGTGGGAATTGCTGTCACTGTGCTGGAATCCTTAAATACAATGGGGATAATCCAATCCTGAGTTGGCTGAAGCCACTTGGCAGCAGTTAATTGCCAAAGACAAGGTGGGCATGGTTACCATAACGGACAGCAGGTTCAAAGCAGCAGTCAAAATAATATGATTCACAGAGACTTATGGCATTGCCTAGTAGATCATGGGATACTTGGAAGTAAATAGACGAACAGTCTTCTAAATTCTTTTTGATCTGTATAAGCAGAATTCTAGGTCAAATTAACAAAAGTCTAACTTGAATTATAAAACAGAGAGTCACGGCCCCTGAATCAATTCCCAGACTTGAGACAGTTTACAGACCCAGAGCCCCTTGAATGAGGGGAATGCCGGATATTCTTGGGGAAGAACCCTGTTATGCTGCCAAAAATGTATACTGGTAATCTTCCTCCCAGCCTTCCCCACAGGGACCTACAGCCTTTTACCAAGGTAACTGTGCACTGGGGAAAAGGAAATGATCCAGTATTTTGGAAATTATTACATACTGGCTCAGAAGTGACATTAATTTCAGGAAATCCACAATGTCACTCTGGTCCACCAGTCAAAGTAGGGGCTTATGGAGGTCAGGTGACTGATGGAGTTTTAGCTCAGGTCCATCTCATAGTGGGTCCAGTGGGTCCCTAGACCCATTCTGTGGTTATGTCCCCACTTCCAGAATGCATAATTGGAATAGACATACTCAGCAACTGGCAGAATCCCCACATTGGCTCCCTGACTCATGGAGTGAGAGCTATTATGGTAGGAAAGACCAAATGGAAGCCACTAGAATTGCCCCTACCTAGCAAAATAGTAAATCAGAAGCAATACCAGATTCCTGGAGGGATTGCCGATTAATGTCATTCTTAAGGACTTGAAGGATGCCAGGGTGGTGATTCCTACCACATCCCCATTCAACTCTGCTATTTGGCCTGTGCAGAAAACAGATGGGTCTTGGAGGATGACAGTGGATTATTGTAAACTTAACCAGGTGTTGACTCCAATTGCAGCTGCTGTTCCAGATGTGATATCACTGCTTGAGCAAATCAACACATCCCCTGTTACCTGTCATGCAGTTATTAGCTGACAAATGCTTTTTTCTCAATAGCTTTTAGTAAGGATCACCAGAAACAGTTTGCTTTCAGTTGGCAAAGCCAGCAGTATACCTTCACCATCCTACCTCAGGGGTATATCAACTCTCCAGCCCTATGTCATAATAATGTCCACAGGCACCTTGATTGTTTCTCCCTCCCACAAGACATCACCCTAGTCCATTATATTGATGATATCATGTTGACTGGCCTTAGCGAACAAGAAGTAGCAACTACTCTAGATTTATTGGTAAGGCATTTGTGTGCCAGAGGATGGGAACAAAATCCAACAAAAATACAGGAACCTTACACCTCAGTGAAATTTCTAGGTGCCCAGTGGTGTGGGGTATGCCAAGATATCCCTTCTAAGGTGAAGGATACAATGTTGCATCTGACTCCCCCCAACCAAAAAGAGGCACATGCCTAGTTGACCTCTTTGGATTTTGGAGACAACATATTCCTCATTTGGGTGTGCTACTCTAGCCTACATATCTAGTGACCAGAAAAACTTCTAGTTTTGAGTGGGGACCAGAACAAGAGGCGGCTTCTGCGACAGGTCTAGGCTGCTGCACAAGCCACTCTGCCACTTGGACCCTATGATCTAGCTGATCTAATGGTGCTGGAAGTGTCAGAGGCAAACAGAGATGCTGTTTGAAGCCTTTAGAAGGCTCCTATAAGAGAATCACAAAGCAGACCCTTAGAATTTTGGAGTAAAGCCTTATCATCCTCTGCAGATAACTACTCTGCATTTGAGAAACAGCTTTTGGCCTGCTACTGGGCCTTAGTAGAACAGAATGCTTAACCATGGGCCACCAAGTTACCATGTTGGCTTCACATGAAGCACACAAGGGTCAAAGCTGTCAGACACAAGGACTTTCCACAAATCCTTTCTGGATAACTCCATCTCCAAATTTGGCTTGTACTGGAATGGTGGTCGGGTTCCATGTTTGGTTAAATCTTCACGTGGGGCTTTAACTTCTGTGGTTCCACCCTGGGAAGCTCAGAGTTTTCCAGGCCATTAATTTCTGGTTTCTTTGAAACCAAGAGTTCAGTTCTCAGCTTATCTCTGTCTTCTCGCATTTTACTATAAGGTGCAAGGAGAAGCCAAGCTATATCTACAATTTCTAGTTTTGAAATCTCATCAGCCAAGTATCCCAGCTTGTTGCTCTCAAATTCTTCCTTCCATCCAACACCAGGACTCAATTTTGCCAAATTCTCTGCCACTTTGAAACAAGGATCACCTTTCTTCCAGTTGGCAATGACACATTCAACATTTCTGCTCATGGCCCCATCAGAAGTATCTTTAGAGTCCATATTTCCACAGTCTCTTCAAAGCAGTGTAGGCCTTTTCTATCAAGCTCCTCACAATTCTTCCAGAATCTTCCCCTTATCCATTTAAAAAGCCACTCCCACATGTTTGGCATTTGCAAACTGAGCAGCACCAGCACCCCACTCTAGGTACCAAAATCTGTTCTAGTTTGCCAATGCTGCCAGGATGTAAAATACCAGAAATGGATTGGCTTTTATAAAGGGGGTTTATTTGGTTGCAAAGTTACAGTCTTAAGGCCATAAGGTGTCAAAGGTAAGTCATCAACAATCGGGTGCCTTCACTGGAGGATGGCCAATAGTGTCTGGAAAACCTCTGTTAGCTGGGAAGGCACATGGCTGGCGTCTGCTCCAGAGTTCTGGTTTCAAAATGGCTTTCTCCCAGGATGTTCCTCTCTAGGCTACAGTTCCTCAAAAATGTCACTCTTAGTTGCTCTTGGGGCATTTTTCCTCTCTTAGCTTTTCTGGAGCAAGAGTCTGCTTTCAACAGCCGTCTTCAAACTGTCTCTCATCTGCAGCTACTCTCTCAGCTTTTGTGCATTCTCCAAAGTGTCCCTCCTGGCTGTAGCAAGCTTGCTCCTTCTGTCTGAGCTTACATAGTACTCTAGTAAACTAATCAAGGCCCACGCTGAATGGGCGGGGCCTCACCTCAATGGAAATCATCCAATGAAAGATCTCGCCCACAGTTGAATGATCACATCTCCACAGAAACATCCAATCAAAAGACTCTAACCCAATCAACAACATTATGTTTCCTGCCCACACAAGACTACATCAAAGATAATGGCCTTTTTGGGGATGTAATACATCCAAGCCAGCACATGAGGTAAATTCAATTTTGTTCGGTTTCAGAACTATTTGATGTCTTTGCTTGATGTATGTATTTTTCATTTTTCCTTTCTAGTTCCTTTATTTTTATAAAGTTTTATTTATTTTTGTTTCCACTGATTAAGAAAATAAATATTTTTAATGTTTTTAAGAAGCAAAAAAATAAAAGAAAAATAAATAATGACCTAGATCTATATGCATCAACACAGTTAAATCTTAAAAACAATGTTGAATGAAAATAGCAAGTTTCAATAGGATGTGTACAGAATAATACCATTTATATATTCTTAAACATACTTATAAACATATTTTCAAAAAAAGTATAAAACCTCTTCCCTATTCTATCAAACTCCTCCACCACTGGGTATCCGCCATCATCCCAACCCTTCCAAAAAGCTTAACATAAAAAGAAACATGTTATGAATAGGATGCTTTGTCCTCTTTAATTTACCCCTACAATCTTACTATCAAAACTTGAAAGAAATAAATTGAAAAGAAAGTAATGAAAAAGCCTTCAACTGCCTATCTCTAAGATTTAATTTTACTTGGCAATCTTCTTTAAGTAGGTGACAAGAACTTCTATAAGCATTAGTATTAGAATACAGATCTTATTTTTCAAATTATAAAGATGATCTGCAATTTCATGAAATAATAGTAATCCCATACATTTAAAAAGCATTTTATAGTTTGCAAAGTGCTTTCAAAGACATCATAAGTACATCTCAGTCTCCCACTACCCTGGGAGGGAGCAAGGAAAGACTACATTACCATCCCCAGTTGACAGATGAGGAAACTGGGGCTCAATTTTACCCTATCAGCTAGCTGAGTTCTCCAAGGTCACATGGCTGGCTTGTAAGTAGCAGGAGCAGAAAGAACTAGAAGCAAATATTTATAAACAGTAAATGTTTGATGAAGTCAACTATTGGCAGAAACTTAGCAGATCAGAAATGTAAATCCCTATAATCTTTGGAGGTGGTATGCTCTTAGATTAGTGAGGAAATGTCATATAAACCTAAAGAATGGGAGAAAATAGTTGCAAATCATATATTTGATGAGGATTTATCTCCTACAACTCAACAACAAAAAAAGAACAACCCAATTTAAAAATAGGCAAAGGTCTTGAATAGACATTTCTCAAAGAAGATATATGATTGTCCAATAAGCACATGAAAAGATTCTTACCATCACTAGTCATTATAGGGAAATGCAAATCATAACCACAATGAGGTACCATGTCACACACACAAGGATAGCCATTATTTAAAAAGCAGAAATAACAAATGCTGATGAGGATGTGTAGAAAATGGAACCCTAGTATACTGCTGATGGGAATCCAAAATGGTACAGCCACTGTGAAACCAATTAGGCATTTAACTTTAATATTTAAAGTCAAACATCAGAATTTCAGCAATTCTACTCCAAGGCATATATCCAAAAGAACTGAAAACAGGGACTCACACAGTATCTGTACACATATTCATAGCAGAGTTATTCACAGTAGTTATTAGGTAGAAACAACCCAAGTTTCTATCAACAGATGAATGGATAAACAAACTATGGAATATACATAAAGTAGAATATTATTCAGCCACAAAAAGGAATTAAATTCTGAAACACGCTAAAACATAAATGAACCTTGAAAACATAATGCTGAGTAAAAGAAGCTAAACCCAAAAGGACAAATTTGTTATGATTCCACTTAAATGAAATATCCATAATAAGTAAATTCATAGAGACAGAGAGTAGAGTAAGGTTACCAGGAGCTGGGGAGAGGGGATAATGGAAATTTATTGGTTACTGGGTACAGCATTTCTGTTCAGGGTGATGAAAATATTTTGGTAATGGAGGTGAGGATGGTTAGCCAACATTATGAATGTAACTAATGCCATTGAATTGTACACTTAAAAATGGCTAAAATGGGAAATTTTACATTATATGTTGCCACAATAAAATTTTTAAAAAACTGTACACAAGTGTTCGCTTCGGCAGCACATATACTAAAATTGGAACGATACAGAGAAGATTAGCATGGCCCCTGCACAAGGATGACACGCAAATTCGTGAAGCATTCCATATTTTTAAACAGCATGGTACTGGCATAAAGATAGACATATTGGCCAATGGAATCAAATTGAGAGAAATAGCCCTTCACATACGTGGCCAACTGGTATTTGACAACGCTGCCAAGACCACTCCAGTGAAACTGAATATTCTCTTCAACAAATGTTCCAGGTCATCTGGATATCCACATGTGAAAGAATGAAAGGGAACCCCTGTCACTAGAACAAAAGTTAGAAAGATGAAACATGGGGCGGTATAACACAGTGAACTCTTGTTGTGGACAATGGACTGTGGTTAATAGTACAAGAATAAGAATATTCTTTCATGAATTATGACAAATGTACTCCACTATTACAAGTTGTTAATTATAGGGTGGTATATGGTAAAAATACACCTAATGTAAACTATAGACTATAGTTAAAAGTAATATTTTAATAATCTTTCATCAGTTGTAACATAGGTACCACACTAATGCAAAGTGTCCACAATAGGAGGATGATGGGAACGCTGTATTTTTTACATGACTTTTCTGTAAACCTATAATGTCTTTTATTAAAAAAATAACAATATTTTTTAAAAAAGAAAACAAAAAAACAAAAAAAAAACTGTGCACAAATGTTTATAACATCTATATTCATAATCACCAATAACTAGAAACAACCCAGATGTCTTCAGTGGATGACAAGATATTTGTACACCAGTGCTCACAGCAGCATTATTCACAATAACTAAAAGGTGGGAAGCAACAAAAGTGTCCATCAACAGATGAATGGATAAACAAAGTATGGTATATAAATACAACAGAATATTATTCAGCTGTAAAAAGGAATCAAGTTCTGATACATGTGACAACATGAATGAATCCTGAGGATGTCAAGTTGAGTGAAATAAAACAGACAAAAGGACAAATATTGTATGATTTTACTTACATGAAACACCTAGAATATGCATATCCATAGAGACAGAAGTAGAGTGCAGGTCACCAGGGGGAGAGGTAGGGGGGAGAATGGGGAGTTAATGCTTAGTGGTTACAGAGTTTCTGTATGGGGTGACAAAAAGGTTTCAGTAATGATTGGTGGTGATGGTGACACAATATTGTGAATGTAATTAATACCAATGAACTATAAACTTGAAAGTGGTTAAAATGGGAAGTTTTATGTTACATATATGTTAACACAATAAAAATTAAAACACAAATTTTGGTTGACAATATGGAGGTGTAAGATGCTCTAGGGTACTGTTCCCAGATGGAATCATTGAACAATTAGCAAAAACTTGCAGAGCTACCTTCCTCAAAACTTGAAAATAGTTAACAGGCTGTGGTAACAGAGCAAGGGACAAATTTTTTTTAAATGCAGCTTTAAAAACAGTTGGAAAAGCTTGTGGAACCCTTGCTGGCCCTTCCCCACTACCATCCTGGGGGTCCCTGGCCCTGGTGTGGAGGGAGCAGAGTAAACCTTATGCACATTCTGGGTTGACTGTACGTCCATGCCAATCTATCGGACAGCAGCATGAAAGATGGAACTAGGAAAATCCTCTCCATCTCACCTGCCCAGAACTTGCCCTTAGGGCAGAAGCAGCTTGTGGACAGCTAAAGCAGTGAAAGAAACAATTAAGTCAAAGTGGGATGGGCCAAGACACATAGTAGTCAAACATTGAATGCCAAGGAAAAGGAGAAAGTCCTGAAAGTTGCAAGAGAAAAGCAACATGTTATGTACAAAAGAGTCCCAATAAGATTAAATGCTGATTTCTTATCAGAAATCATGTAGGCAAAAAAATAGTATGATAAAATATTTAAAGTGCTGAAAAAAAAAACAATTGCCAACCAATAATTTTGTATCCAGTGAGACTTTCTTTCAAAACCAAAAGCTGAGGGAGTTCATCACAACTAGACCTACCCTACAAGAAATTCTAAAGGAAGTTCTTCAGACTGAAAGAAAAGGACACCAGAGAGGGGATCAAAGCATCATAAAGAAATAAAAACCTCCAATAAAGGTAACCATATGGGTAAATATACATGCCAGTACTATCGTCTATTTTTTTCGTCTATACTATTTTTTGGTATGTAACACCAGTTTTTACTTCTTACAGGTTCTAAAATGCAAATGCATAAACATTAATGATAAATGTACAGTTTTTGGACATATAATGTATAAAGATATAATTTGTAACAAATACAACAAAAAGATGTGAGGATGGAGGGTTAGAACGACAATGTATTTGTATGACATTGAAATTAAGTTTGCATCAAATCAAACATGAGTGCCATAGATTTAAGATGTTTAAATTTAAATTTAGCCCCATGGTAACCACAAAGAAAATATATGAAAAAATGTAAAGAAAGACATGAGAAGAGATTCAAAATGGTACACTACCAAAAATCGAATAAATATGAAAGTAGGCATTAATAGAAGATTCAGGGTCAAAAAAGGTATAAAATTTACAAAGATTAAATAGCAAAATGGAGAAGAAAGCCCTGAAATATCAGTAGTTACTTTATATGTAAATGGATTAAACTCTTCAGTCAAAAGGCAGCGACTGGCAGAATGGATTTAAAAAAGCATGACCCAACCATCTGCTGTATACAACTGACTCACCTTAAATTCAAAGAAACCAACAGGCTGAAAGTGAAAGGATAGAAAAAATATATATACCAGGCAAACAGTAACCAAAAGAAAGCTAGAATAGCTATACTTATATCAGATAAAATAGATTTTACATCAATAACTTTTACAAGGGACAAAGAAGGCACTATGTACTGACAAAGGGGTCAATTCAACAAGAAGACATAACAATTATAAATATATATGCACTAATGGCAGAGCAGCAAAATACATGAAGCAAATATTGACAGAAATGAAGGGAGAAAGAGTTTTATATTAATACGAGGAGATGTCAATATATCATATTCAGTAATGGGTAGAACATCTAGACAGAAGATCAGTAAGGATACAGAAGACTTGAATGATACTCTAAACCAAATAGACCTAACAGACACAACAGCAGCAGAATACCCATTCTTCTCTAGTGCACTTGGATCATTCTCCAGGATAGACCAAATATTAGGTCACAAAACAAGTCTCAATTAGTTGAAAATATTGAAACAATACAGTGTTTCTTTGCTGACCATATTGGAATGAAGCCAGAAATCAACAACAAAGTGAGAACTGGAAATTTTACAAATATGTGGAAACTAACACACTCTTAAACACCCAGCGGGTCAAAGAAGAAATCCCAAGGGAAATTAGGATATATCCTGGGGCAAATAAAATGAAAACACAACTAACCAAAACTTCTAGAATGTAGCAGAGGCACTGCTGAGAGGGAAATGTATGGTTCTAAATGCTTACAATTAAAAAAGATCCCAAATCAAAGATCTAACTTCACAACTGGAGAATCTAGCAAACCAAAGCAAGCAGAAGAAAGGAAATAACAAACAAATAGAACAGAGATATATGAAACAGAGAATTAAAAAACAATAAAGAGAATCAAAAGCCAAATTTGGTTCTTTGAAAAGATCATTAAAATCGACAAACCTTGAACTGGATTGACAAAGAAAAAAATGGAGAACACAAATAAATAAAATGAGGAAAGAAAGGGGGGATATTACTACTGACCCCCCAGTAATAAAAAGGGTTATATAAGAGGATACTATGAGCAAGTGTACACTAATAAATTAGATATCCTAGATGAAATGGACAAATTCCTAGAAATACACAGACTATCAACAATAACTCAAGAAGAAATAGAAAATCTCAACAACACAACAAAAAACAATACAAAGTAAAGAGACTGAATCAGTAATCAACCCCCTTCCAACAAAGAAAAGCCCAGAGCCAGACGGTTTCACTGGTGAATTTTACCAAACATTCTAAAAATTAATACCAATCCTGCTCATACTCTTCCAAAAAAACTGAAGAGAAGGGAACAATCCCTAACTCATTCTATGAGGCCAACATCACTCCAGTACCAAGCCAGATGAAGATAACACAAAACAATAAAATAAAACACCAATATCCCTTGTGAATATAGATTTTAAAAATCCTCAACAGAATGCAGGGGTATTCGCCTACCCCACCTCCATGGTTGCTAACATGACCACAGACATAGGGGACTGGTGGTTTGATGGGTTGAGCCCTCTACCACAGGTTTTACCCTTGGGAAGACGGTTGCTGCAAAGGAAAGGCTAGGCCTCCCTATGGTTGTGCCTAAGAGCCTCCTCCCGAATGCCTCTTTGTTGCTCAGATGTGGCCCTCTCTCTCTAGCTAAGCCAACTTGAAAGGTGAAATCACTGCCCTCCCCCCTACGTGGGATCAGACACCCAGGGGAGTGAATCTCCCTGGCAACGTGGAATACGACTCCCGGGGAGGAATGTAGACCTGGCATCATGGGACGGAGAACATCTTCTTGACCAAAAGGGGGATGTGAAAGGAAATGAAATAAGCTTCAGTGGCAGAGAGATCCCAAAACGAGCCGAGAGGTCACTCTGGTGGGCACTCTTATGCACACTTTAGACAACCCTTTTTAGGTTCTAAAGAATTGGGGTAGCTGGTGGTGGATACCTGAAACTATCAAACTGCAACCCAGAACCCATGAATCTCGAAGACAGTTGTATAAAAATGTAGCTTATGAGGGGTGACAATGGGATTGGGAAAGCCATAAGGACCACACTCCACTTTGTCTAGTTTATGGATGGATGAGTAGAAAAATAGGGGAAGGAAACAAACAGACAAAGGTACCCAGTGTTCTTTTTTACTTCAATTGCTCTTTTTCACTCTAATTATTATTCTTGTTATTTTTGTGTGTGTGCTAATGAAGGTGCCAGGGATTGATTTGGGTGATGAATGTACCACTATGTAATGGTACTGTAAACAATCGAAAGTACGATTTGTTTTGTATGACTGCGTGGTATGTGAATATATCTCAATAAAATGAAGATTAAAAAAAAAAATCCTCAACAAAATACTAGCAAACCAAACTCAAGAGCATATTAAAAGAATTTTATACCATGATCAAGTGGAATTTATTCTAGTTATGCAAGGGTAGTTCCACATAAGAAAATCAAAGGATGTAATACAAATCAAAAAAGACCTAAATAAATGAGGACATTTCTGTGTTCATGGATTGGAAGACTTAATATTGTTAAGACATCAGTTCTACTCAGAGTGATTTAAAGATTCAATTTAATCCCAATCAAAACTCCAACAGCCTTCTCTGCAGAAACGGAAAAGCCAATCATCAAATTTATATGGAAGGGAGGATTGTGGGGAGATGGTGGAGTAGGAAGCCCCAGAAATCACTCACTCCACAATATCAACTACTAAATGGCAGTAACTGAATCAACTCTTTTGAAACTGTGGAGCATAGAACACTGGACAACATCCCAGGAAGAGCAGGAGAAAGAGACCGGAAAACTGTTGCAAATACTGGTGAACTTTACTTTCTGTGCAGTGGCTACCATTGCCCATCCCCCACCCTCACAGCAGGCAGCAGTGAGGTCCTCAACCACAGCTCCTGGTGCAGCTTGCTGGTGCCAGGGTTGATATAAAGACCTAATCCTCCAAGATCCAGAGGTATGACGTCCAATTGCTGATCACTGCTTTTGATCAGCTTCTTCAGATCGCTGGGTCCAGCGGTGAGGACTGCCATTGTTCCAACCCACAGGCAGGGAGGGGAGGAAGCAGCAGGAGTCTTAAAGACAGTACCCTTCCTCAAAACTAGGGAAAAATGTTAAACGGCTGTTTTTACTGAGCAACTGCTGAATCAAAGAAACACATCTTCAAAAAGCCTTAAGAGAAACTGAAGAGCTGGCCCCTCCATCACCTCCTTCCAGGGCAGTGTGGAGCTGATTGGCATTCCCATTGTGGGTCCCTGGCCTCATTCCAGCTGGGAAAGACCAGCCTAGGAAACACCTCTCTGGCTCACCCCATCCCAGAATTTCCCCTACAGGCAAAAGCAGCTTGGGACAGTTAAGCGGTGGAAGAAACAACTGACTTGGGCAGCCTGGGCAAAGGCTTATCTGCTTTAAGTTCTGCATTTGAGCACCAAGGAGAGGGAGAAGGTCTGTTTCATAGGGAAAAGAAGGGTCATTCAAATTCATGTAAACAGGGGAACTCGTAAGGCCCCTAGTAAGCACAAACCCAGACAAGACACAGGCCCAGAAAACACACGACCTTGCACTTTGCATTCGTCTTGTGCTGACCTTCTTGAAAGGAGGGCTAAACTCTGAAGAAGGACACTGGCTAATACAAAGTCAATCTGCAGACTGAGAAAGGTGTTTCTTGCATTGGTTTGTTTGGTTTTGTTAGCTCCTGGCATTCAAGAATATCTCTGTCATATCACTAACTGGATACAAACTCAAGAAACAGACAGATAAGGAAATAAATCCCAGAGGTAACAATTTAAAGTATTAAAATGTACAGCATGCAAAAAAAGATTACAAGACAAAGAAACAGGAAATGATGGCCATTCAAAGCCAGAGCATAAAAATCCAGAAAACATCAACAAATACCAGATAGTGGACATACCAGACAAAGACTTTCAAAAAATGATCCTCAGTATATCAAGGAGAGTGACTTCTGGGAAGACAGTGGAGTAAGTTAGGCAGACCAGGCTTCTTCTCTATGAAAGTAACTACAGAGGGGCCAGAGGATAGCTGGGACTGTGGTTTCAGGGTGTGATCAGTCATAGAGGATCCCCCATAGTACATGGAAAAACTGGAAGAGAGCCAACGGCTTGAGCAACAAGGAGAGTTTGTTCCTGTCTGGACCCACACCCCCCCTGCCCCGAGGCCTGCAGCAGTGAGACCCTCGCTGGGCAACGGAGTGAGCAGCAGCTCTGCACTCCCATGTACTACCTTGACAGTTTGCTGGGGAGATGATCATCCACATCCAGACAGCAGGGAGCTCCCATGAGGGAACCCAGAGGGCAGCATCTGCTCTCCCTCAACAGAAGTCCAGGGGATGCACTGGCGAGAAGCAGGAAGGGAGAAGCACCATACTGATGATGAGGAGCCCCTCACACACACCAGTGACTCGCAGGCGGACGGCAGACAGGGAGCAGGCAGGCAGGGCCCACATTCCATCTGGGGGTGCCCCTGAGCAGACTCCCTGCCTACCTGCTCAGGGCCCATGTCACAGCCCCAGGACAGGCAGTCTCTAGAACACACAGAGATTCAGTGCACTGATTGGTTCCCAACCTGGTTAGGACTCTGCCCACTGCACAGCAGAACTTCAGGGAAGACCTACTTGAGAACTACCACCTGCTGGCAGGATTGGGAAACTGCACTCCAGAAAGCTGTAGCTTTTACCAAATTATATTTAAATACTCAAATAATCCTGCATTTCCCCAAATAACTTATGAAGACAAGCAAATGCCGTGAAGCCAACAGAAAATCACAAAACACTTGAAAAGTCTAGAAGATATGGACAAACCAAATGAACAAATTAAAAAGCCGGAAGAGAAACAAATTTGGAGCAATTGATTAAAGATATAAAAAACAAATCTCCAAAACAACTTCAGTGAGACAACTAAAGACATAAAGGTAATCAAGAAGACTCTACAAGAGCATAAAGAAAAATTTGAAAGAGTAAAATAAAAACAGAACAGACCTTATGGAAATAAAAGATACTGTGGATCAAATTAAAAATATACTAGAGATCTAAGATGGCAGCATAGAGAGGAGCGGAAGCTAGTTAGTCCCCCTGGAACAATTAATAAACAACCAGGAACAACTAGTAAATAATCCAGAATAACTGCAGAGGGACAAACGTGACCGTCCACTCATCATACACCAAACTGAATTGAGAGGAATGCCCGAGGTTGCAGATAAAGTCTGTAAGTAAAAACTGCAGATCCAAGCCGGGAGCCCCCTACCCCTATGGCCCAAACTGCAAAGCCTTGTGGAGCTAGAGA
Organism: Choloepus didactylus; assembly: GCF_015220235.1. NCBI lineage: Eukaryota > Metazoa > Chordata > Mammalia > Pilosa > Megalonychidae > Choloepus > Choloepus didactylus. The sequence goes on from NC_051316.1 coordinate 90,788,616, forward strand.
GCAGCTCTCTCTGAGCAAGCAAATATAGATCAGCTGAGCTCCAACTGGGGTTTTAATTAACAAGCAGCCCCTGAGCCTGGGGGAAAACAGCCAAGGGACACACCTCCTTACACCAGTCTGGTGTTACAGGCTAACAGGCGCCACCTGCTGGGCAGAAAAGCACAGTGACCTGAGGCCTCAGAAGATGTACCAATTTTCTAAGACACACCCTCAGGGAAACCAGATACTGAATAGTTCTTCCTTCTGGGACTGGAGCCTGTTTTGGTCTGGGAAAACCTGACTGGGGTAACCAAGGAAACCAGATGCCTAGACAATAGAAAACTACAACCTACACTACAAAAAACGAAGTTATGGCCCAGTCAAAGGAACAAACTTACACTTCAACTGAGATACAGGAATTTAAACAACTAATACTAAGTCAATTCAAAAAGTTTAGGGAAGATATGGCAAAAGAGATGAACCGTATAATGAAAACACTGGGTGTACATAGGTGGAAATTGAAAGTTCGAAAAACCAACTGGCAGAATCTATGGAAATGAAACGCACAACACAAGAGATGAAAGACACAATGGAAACATGCAACAGCAGATCTCAAGAGGCAAAAGAAAACACTCAGGAACTGGAGAACAAGAAACCTGAAAGCCTACATACAAGAGAACAGATAGAGAAAAGAATGGAAAAATACAAGCAATGTCTCCAGGAACTTAAGGACAAAACGAACATTAGGAATGTACGTCTCATTGGTGTACCAGAAGGAAGAGAAGGGAAAGGGGGCAGAAGCAATAATAGAGGAAATGATCAATGAAAATTTCCCATCTCTTATGAAAGATATAAAATTTCGGATCCAAGATGTGTAGCATACCCCAAACAGAATAGATCTGAATAAGCCTATGCCAAGACACTTAATAATCAGATTATCAAATGTCAAAGATAAAGAGAGAACCCTGAAAGCAGCAAGAGAAAAGCGATCCATCACATACAAAGGAAGCTTGATAAGACTATATGCAGATTTCTCAACAGAAATCATGGAGGCAAGAAGGAAGTGAGATGATATATTTAAGACACTGAAAGAGAAAAACCCCAAACAAGAATCCTATATCCAGCAAAACTGTCCTTCAAATATGAGAGAGAGCTTAAAATATTCTCAAACAGACAATGACAGAGTTTGAATAAGATACCTGCTCTACAGGAAACACTAAAGGAAGCACTGCAGACAGAAAGGAAAAGACAGGAGTGAGAGGTTTGGAAAACAATTTTGGGAGATAGTAGCACAGCAATGTAACTACACTGAACAAAGATGACTGTGAGTATGGTACAAATATGTTTTTACATGAGGTAGAACAAATGAATGTCAACCTTGCAAGGTGTTAAAAATAGGGTAGGACTGGGGGGAAAATACAATCAACGCAAACTACAGACTATAACTAATGGAAACATTGTATTATGTTCCCTTTAATATAACAAAGGCAATATACCAAAGCTAAATGCATATGGGGGGGGCAAATAGGGGAAGGATATGGGACTCCTGGCATTGGTGATGTTGTCTGACTCTTTATTCTACTTTAGGTTAATGCTATCTTTCCTTTTGTTGCTTTCTAGCTGTCATGTTTTTTTTCTTGTTGTTTCTCTCTCTCTCTCTCTATCTCTCTCTCACTCTCTCGCTCTCTTTTCTTTTTCCTTTGTCTCTCTGCCTTCTTTGAGTCTTCCTCCTTCTTTCTGGAAGAAATGGAGATGTCTCTATATAGATAGTGGCGATAGTGCTCAATACATAAATATGTGACTATACAGGGTACCAATGATTGTTTACTTAGGACGGAATGTATGGCATGTGAACAAAACTGTCTTAAAAGAAAGGGGTTGATGAAGGAAACTTGAGGGAACTATATTGACTGAAATAAGACAGACACATAAAGGCAAATATTGCAGGGTCTCACTGATATGAACTAATTATAAACTCATAGACATGAAATTTAAATTACCAGGATATAGAATGAGGCTAAATAATGGGGAACAGTTGCTTAGTATGAGCAAAATGTTCAACTAGGGTGAACTTAAATGTTTGGAAATGGACAGGGGTGATGGTAGCATGTTGTGAGAATAACTAACAGTATTGAAACGTGTGTGAAGGTGGTGGAAAGGGTAAGCTCAGAGCCACGCATGTCACCAGAAGGAAAGTTGGAGGTTAAAAGATGGGAATGTATAAAACAGTGAATCCTGTGGTGGACAATGTCCGTGATTAACTATACAAATATTAGAAATCTCTCTCACAAACTAGAACAAATGTATGACACTATAACTAGAAGTTAACAATAGAAGGGCATATAGGAAAAAATAAATACCTATTGCAAACTATATACCACAGTTAGTAGTATTTTACTATTCTTTCATCAACAGTAACAAATGTACTATACCAAAACTATGAATCAACCATGGGGGGGGGGGGTCGGGGTATGGGAGAATTTGAGTTTCCTTTTTTTGTCTTTATTTCTTTTCTGGAGTAATAAAAATGTTCTAAAAATTGAAAAAAAAATTAATTGTGGTGATGTATGCACAGCTGTATGCTGGTGGCGTGGGCAACTGATTGTACACTTTGGATCTTTGGAGAGCTGTATGGTGTGTGAACAAACTCAACAAAAAAAATATACATATATATATATATAATATACTAGAGACATACAACAGCAGATTTGAAGATGCAGAAAAAAGGATAAGCGAGTGAACTTTACAGCAGAGTAACTGAATGCGAGCACACTAAAGAACAAATAGAAAAAAATCGAAAAATTTGAAATGGAGCTCAGAGAAATTATGGACAACATGAAGTGAACAAATACAAGAATCACTGGTATCCCAAAAGGAGAAGAGAAGGGTAAAGAGCTAGGAAGAGTGTTCCAAGACAGCTGAGCAAAACTTCCCAAACTTTCTATATGACATAAAACTATGGAAATCAAAGATGCCCAATAAACTCCAAACAGAATAAATCCAAATAAACCTACTCCAAGACATATACTGATTAGACTGTCAAATGCTGAACAGAAGGAGAAAGTTCTGAAAGCAGCAAGAGAGAAGCAATTCACCGCATACAAGGGAAATAACGAAAGACTAAGTAATGACTACCCAGCAGGCATCATGGAAGCAAGAAAGCAGTGGTATGACGTATTTAAGATTCTGAAACAGAAAAATTGCCAGCCAAGAATTCTTTATCCAGGAAAGCTCTCCTTCAAAATTGACGGAGAGTTTAAAATTTTCACAGACAAACAAATGCTGAGAGGACTTGTTAACAAGAGACCTGCCCTGCAAGAAATACTAAAGGGAATTCTACCAGCTGAGAAAAAAAGAAAGGAGAGAAAGGTCTGGAGAACAGCACAGAACTGAAGAGTATTAGGAAGAGTAACTTATAGGAAAAAAGAGAGAGGGGGAAAAAACAGATCTAACAATTAAAAACCAAAGGATAAGATGGCTGGTTCAAGAACTCCCTTCACAGTAATAACTTTGAATGTGAATGGATTAAACTCTCCAATTAAAAGATAAAGACTAGAGAGATTCTGAAGATGGCGGCTAGGTGAGACAGGGCAAAAAAACACCTCCGTGAAAAATACTAGATAATAGCCAGAAAGTGAACCAGAACACCAGTTCCAGCAATGCACCAGCCGGACAAGGTCTGCTGAATCCACAGGGACCGTGCATTTGGTGAAACTGGGAGTCTGCATTCTGAAACGAGTGAGTGAGCCAGCTGAAAGTCCGGCGGCCACACTGCAGTGTGGGGAAAACATGGGTTGGTGTTTGGAGATGGACTAGTTCTTTAAAAAAAAAAAAACCTGGGAGCAGCCGCGGATACTGTGGAGAGAATTCTGCACTGAAGCACGGCAGGAGCAGGCTATGCCGATGCCTCGGTGTCTGGCGTGGAGGATAGCCTTTCCCACAATGGCTGCTGATTGTCTCAGGGCCAGAGGAGCACAGAGGAACCAAAAGGAGAAAGAAACCGTGACCCTTGCAGCCATCTACCGGTGGGCTGGGGATGCTCCTGCCCGGGGCTGGAGCCATAGCCCAGAGCCACGCCAAGGGTCCCAGTGTGACAGGGAGTGTTCCCCGCAGCACCGCAGCACGCCACAATATCGGCCATGGACAGTGGCCTTTAGTGCACCCACAGCTAATTGTCCCGGAGCTGGGAATGTGGAGCTGTGTGAAAAGGGGGAAATTAACACACCCCAATCAGCCATCTTTACAGCAGGCTGGGAATGCCCCGGCACGGCCCAGTGGCCCAGGGCTTCCCCAGAGGCCCAGCGTGCACTTGTGATGTGGCACAGCCTTCCCACAGCAGAGGTCCTGGAAGAGCATGGCTGAGAAGGGGGACCCACTCGGAAATCCCAGGGACCCTATGCCAATACCAAGGACTTGCGGGTCAGAGGCAGAGACAATCTGTGGCAAGACTGAAATGAAGGCTTAGACTCGCAACAGCCTTAAATCTCCGGGAACACCTTGGAGGTTTGATTATTAAAGCTGCCCTGCCTCCCTAACCACTCAAACACACGCTCCACATTCAGGGCAGACAGCACCAACAACACACCAAACTTAGTGCACCAATTGAACCCAACAAGAATCAGATCCCCACATACCACAAAGACAAAGTTGGGGAGAACTGACTTCAGGGGAATAGATGAGAGGCGGACACCATCTGCTGGTTAGTTAGAGAAAGTGTACACTACCAAGCTGTAGATCTGACAAATTAGAGATTGGTATTTTTCATATCCTAAAAGAACCATATCAAGTAAAGCAAATGCCAAGAGGCCAAAAACAACAGAAAATTTTAAAGCATATGATAAAACCAGATGATATGGAGAACCCAAACCCAAACACCCAAATCAAAAGATCAGAAGAGACACAGTACTTGGCGCAATTAATCAAAGAACTAAAGACAAACAACAAGATCATGGCACAGGATATAAAGGACATGAAGAAGACCCTAGAAGAGCATAAAAAAGAAATTGCAAGAGTAAATAAAAAAATAGATGATCTTATGGAAATAAAAGAAACTGCTGGCCAAATTAAAAAGATTCTGGATACTCATAGTACAAGATTCGTGGAAGCTGAACAACGACTCAGTGCCCTCAAGGACCACAGAATGGTGAAAAAACAAAAGAAAGAATGGGGAAAAAATTGAAAAAATCAAAATGGATCTCAGGGATATGATACATAAAATAAAACATCCAAATTTAGGACTCATTGGTGATCCAGAGGGGAAGAGAAGGGTAAAGGTCTAGAAAGAGTATTCAAAGAAATTGTTGGGGAAAACTTCCCAAACCTTCTACACAATATAAATACACAAAGCATAAATGCTCAGCAAACTCCAAATAGAATAAATCCAAATAAACCCACCCCAAGACATATTCTGATCAGACTGTCAAATACTGAAGAGAAGGAGCAAGTTCTGAAAGCAGCAAGAGAAAAGCAATTCACCACATACAAAGGAAACAACATAAGACTAAGTAGTGACTACTCAGCGACCACCATGGAGGTCAGAAGGCAGTGGCATGACATATTTAAAATTCTGAGAAAGAAAAATTTCCAACCAAGAATACTTTATCCAGCAAAACTCTCCTTCAAATTTCAGGGAGAGCTTAAATTTTTCACAGACAAACAAATGCTGAGAGATTTTGCTAATAAAAGACCTGCCCTACTTCAGATACTAAAGGGAGCCCTACCGACAGAGAAACAAAGAAAGGAGAGAGAGATATAGAGAAATTTAACAGACTTATATAGAATATTACATCCCAAAGCACCAGGACACACATTCTTCTCTAGTGATCACAGATCTTTCTCCAGAATAGACTATATGCCGGGACATAAAACAAGCCTCAATAAATTTTTAAAAAATTGAATTTATTCAAAGCACATTCTCTGACCACAATGGAATACAAATAGAGGTCAATAACCACCAGAGACTTAGAAAATTCACAAACACCTGGAGGGTAAAAATGAGGGGGAGATGAAAACATTCCCAGATAATCAAAAGCTGAGGGACTTCATCACCAGTAGATCAGTCTTATAAGAAACGCTAAAGGGAATTGTGCAGGCTGAAAGGAAGGGACACTAAACAATTGACTGAAACCACATGAACAAATAAAGATTTCCAGGAAAGATCACATGGTAAATATAAATACCAATACTACTGTATTGTTGATTTGTAACTCCACTATTTTCTTCCTACAGAATCTAAAATACATAAACTGTAATGATAAATCAGTGGTTTTGGACTCAAGGTAAAATATGTAATTTTTGACAAGAACTACATAAAGTTGCGGGAATGGAGGAGTATAGGAACACAGTTTACGTGTCCTATTGAAGTTAAGTTGGTATCAAAGAAAAACAAGATTGTTATAGATTTAAGAGGTTAAATTTAAGCCCCACAGTCAACACAAAGAAAGTATCAGAGAATATGACCATAGAGATGAAAAGTAGAGTATGGGTTACAAGAAGTGGGGGAAGGGGCATGGGGAGTTAATAAATGAGTGTAGGGTTTCTGTTTGGGGTGAAGGAAAATTTCTAGTAATGGATGGTGGGAAGGTGATGGCATTGCAACATTCTAAATGTGATTAATCCTACTAATGGAATGCTAGGGAGGGGGTGAAATGGTAAGATTTAGGCTGTATATATGTTTCCACAATTGAGGAAAAAAAAAAAAAAGACAGTCTAAATAGATAATGACAATTAAATGCCAAGGATGATCCTGGATGGGATCTGAGGATGGAGGAGAGGAGGCTCAAAGGCACACATCGGGACATAAGGAAAAAAAAAAGGAAATATAGAATGTAAGCTTTGTATCAATGTTGAATTTCTTGAACTTCTTAGCTGCACTTAATGGGATTGCATACAAGAATGTTCTTGTTCATGGGAAATGTATATGTGAATCATATTGTTTGTTCAAGGATGTGTGCAGCTTTCTCTCATATGTTCAGAAGACAAAGCAATAGATGATGGATGATAGACAGGGAGGGAGGGAGGGAAAGAAAGAAATGGTGGTGTGACAGGATGTTAAAGTTGGTGGATCAGGGTATCGGGGGAGGGGGTCAGGGTATGCTGGAGTTCTGTATATGGTGTTTGAATTGTCTTTGCAACTGTTCCTGTAAGTTTGAATTTATTTCAAAATAAAATTAAAAAAAAAAAAACTGTATTAGAGCAGTTAGAGAGCTACGGAAAAATCATGCAGAAAGTACAGAGTTCCCACAAACCCCATAAACACACAGTTTTCCCTATTTGTAATAATATCTTAAGCTTGAAAAATTAAATATTCTATTTAAATCCTAGGTCTACTTTCAGTAATCTAAATAAATAATATTATTTTATGACAAAAAAAAGATAAAGAATGGTAGAGTGAATTAAAAACTATGACCCATCAATACACTGTTTATAAGAGACTCATCTTAGACCCTGTGACACAAAGGGACTGAAAGGAAAGGATGGTGTATTAGTTAGGGTTCTCTAGGGAAACAAAATCAACAAGAGATATCTATAAATATAAGATTTTATAAAAGTGTCTCACGCAACTTTGGGTATGTACAAGTCCAAATTCCGTAGGGCAGGCAGCAAACTGGCAATTCCACTGAAGGTGTTCGATGAACTCCTCAGGCAGCAAACTGGCAACTCCAACGAAGGTGTTCAATGAACTCCTCAGGAAACACTTTGATGGCTAGCCAAAGAAGAAGTGAAGGTCCTCTCCCGCTCTTCCTTTAAAAGTCTTCAACTGATTGGCTTAAATCCAACTGATTGAATTCTCTCATTGCAGAAGACACACCCTTCATTGATATGATCAGTAACAGCTGCAGTCAACTGACTGATGATTTAATAAACCAGCCTTCTGGTTTACTAACCAGACACAAATGTCCTTGCAGTAATGGTTAGGCCAGTGCTTGCTTGACCAGACATCTAGACACCATCACCTGGCCAAGTTGACACAAGAACCTAACCATCATAAAAGGAAAAAGATATTCTATGTAAGCTGCAACCAAAAGAAAGCTGTAGTAGCTACACTAATATCAGACAAACTAGACTTTAAATGCAAAGACGACATAAGAAACAAAGAAGGACACTACTTATTAATAAAAGGGATAATTCACCAAGGAGAAATAACAATCATAAATGTCTATGCAACCAATCATGGTGCCCCAAAATACATGAGACAAACTACTGGCAAAACTGAAGGAAACAATAGATGTTTCCACAATAATTGTGGGAGACTTCAATACATAACTGTCTCCTATAGAGAGATCAACCAGAGAGAGGACCAATAAGGAAACTGAAAACCTAAACAATCTGATAAATGAATTTGAATTAACAGACATATATAGAACATTACATCCCAAATCATCAGGATATACATTCTTCTCTAGTGCTCACGGAACTTTCTCCAGAATAGATCATATGCTGGGCCATAAAACAAGCCTCAATAAATTTAAAAAGATTGAAATTATTCAACGCCCATTCTGTGATCACAATGGAATACAATAAGAAGTCAATAACCATCAGAGACTTAGAAAATTCACAAATATCTGGAGGTTAAATAACACACTCCTAAACAATCAGTGGGTTAAAGAAGAAATAGCAAGAGAAACTGCTAAATATATAGAGATGAATGAAAAAGAGAACACAACAAATCAAAACTTATGGGATGCAGCAAAGGTGGTACTGAGGGGGAAATTTATAGCTCAAAATGCATACATTAAACAGGAAGAAAGAGCTAAAATCAAAGAACTAATGGAACAACTGAAGAAGCTAGAAAATGAACAGCAAACTAATCCTAAACCAAGAAGAAAAGAAATAAGTATTAAAGCAGAAATAAATGACATAGAGAACAAAAAAACAATAGAGAAAATAAATAACACCAAAAGTTGGTTCTTTGACAAGATCAACAATATTTAGAAGCCCCTAGCTAGACTGACAAAATCAAAAAGAGAGAAGACCCAAAGAAACAAAACAATAAATGAGAGAGTTGACATTACTGCAGATCCCAAAGAAATTTAAAAAATAATAAGAGAATCCTGTGAACAAATGAATGCCAACAAACTAGATGATGTAGAGGAAATGGACAATTTCCAGGAAACACATAAACAACCTAGACTGACCAGAGAAGAAATAGGAGACCTCAACCAACCAATCACAAGCAAAGAGATCCAATCAGTCATCAAAAAGCTTCCCACAAATAAATGCCCAGGGCCAGATGGCTTCATAGGGGAATTCTACCAAACTTCCCAAAAAGAACACACCAATCTTACTTAAACTCTTTCAAAACTTTGAAGAAAATGGAGCACTACTTAACTCATTTTATGAAGCTAACTTCACTCTAATACCAAAACCAGGTAAAGATGCTACAAGAAAGGAAAACTTCAGGTCAATCTCCCTAATGAGTACAGATGCAAAACTTCTTAACAAAATACTTGCAAATCGAACCCAAAGACACATTAAAAAAATCATACACCATGACCAAGTGGGGTTCACTCCAGGTATGCAAGGATGATTCAACATAAAATCAATCAATGTAATACAACATATTAACAAATCAAAAGGGAAAAATCAAATGATCATCTCAATAGATACTGAAAAAGCATTCGACAAAATCCAGCACCCTTTTTTGATAAAAACACTTCAAAAGGTAGGAATTGAAGGAAACTTCCTCAATATGATAAAGGGCATATATGAAAAACCCACAGCCAGCATAGTACTCAATGGGACTGAAAGCCTTCCCTCTAAGATCAGGAATGAGACAAGGACGCCTGCTGTCACCACTGTTATTCAACATTGTGCAAGAAGTGCTAGCCAGGGCAATCTGGCAAGACAAAGAAATAAAAGGCATCCAAATTGGAAAGGAAGAAGTAAAACTGCCATTATTTACAGATGATATGATCTTGTATCTGAAAAACCCTGAGAAATCGACAACACAGCCACTTGAGCTAATAAACTAATTTAGCAAAGTAGTGGGATACAAGAGTAATGCACATAAGTTCCTATACACTAGAAGGGACCTAACTGAAGAGACGCTCAAGAAAAAGATACCATTCTCAATAGCAACTAAGAAAATCAAGTACCTAAATAAACTTAACCAAGGATGTAAAAGACCTATACGTAGAAAACTACATAACTTTACTAAAAGAAAAAGAAAGGGACCTAAAAAGATGGAAAAATATTCCTTGTTCATGGATAGGAAGGCTAAATGTCATTAAGATTTCAATTCCACCCAAACTCATCTACAGATTCAATGCAATTGCTATCAAAATTTCAACAACCTACTTTGCAGACTTGGAAAAGCTAGTTATCAAATTTATTTGGAAGGAGAAGATGCCTCAAATTGCTAAAAACATTCTAAAACAGAAAAATGAAGTGGGAGGACTTATACTCCCTGAATTTATTTTTTTTAATCTTCATTTTATTGAGATATATTCACATACCACACAGTCATACAAAACAAATCGTACATTCGATTGTTCACAGTACCATTACATAGTTGTACATTCATCACCTAAATCAATCCCTGACACTTTCATTAGCACACACACAAAAATAACAAGAATAATAATTAAAGTGAAAAAAAGCAATTGAAGTAAAAAAGAACACTGGGTATCTTTGTCTGTCTGTTTGTTTCCTTCCCCTATTTTTCTACTTATCCATCCATAAACTAGACAAAGTGGAGTGTGGTCCTTATAGCTTTCCCAATCCCATTGTCACCTCTCATAAGCTACATTTTTATACAATTGTCTTCGAGATTCATGGGTTCTGGGCTGTAGTTTGATAGTTTCAGGTATCCAACACCAGCTACCCCAATTCTTTAGAACCTAAAAAGGGTTGTCTAAATTGTGCATAAGAGTGCCCACCAGAGTGACCTCTCGGCTCCTTTTGGAATCTCTCTGCCACTGAAGCTTATTTCATTTCCTTTCACATCCCCCTTTTGGTTAAGAAGATGTTCTCCATCCCACGATGCCAGGTCTACATTCCTCCCCAGGAGTCATATTCCACGTTGCCAGTGAGATTCACTCACCTGTACACTCCCTGACTTTAAAGCTTATTATAAAGCCACAGTAGTCAAAACTGCATAGTACTGGCACAAAGATAGACATATTGATCAATGGAATCGAATTGAGAATTTGGAGACAGACCCCCAGATCTACAGTCAACTGATTTTTGATAAGGCCCCCAAAATCACTCAACTGAGACATAACAATCTATTCAACAAATGGGGCTGGGAGAGCTGGATATCCATGTCCAAAAGAATGAAAGACAACTCCTACCTCACACCCTACAAAAAAATTAACTCAAAAGGGACTAAAGACCTCAATATAAGAGACAGTACCATAAAATTCCTAAAAGATAATGTAGGGAAACATCTTCAAGACCTTGTATTAGGAGGTCACTTCCTAGACCTTATACCCAAAACACAAGCAACAAAAGAAAAAATAGATAAATGGGAACTCCTCAAACTTAAAAGCTTCTGAACCTCAAAGGAATTTGTCAAAAAGGGGAAGAGGCAGCCAACTCAATGGGAAAAAATATTTGGAAAACATGTATCTAACAAAAGACTGACATCTTGAATATATAAAGAAATCCTACAACTCAACGACAATAATACAGACAGCCCAATTATAAAATGGGCAAAAGATAGTGAAAAGACAGTTCTCTGAAGAGGAAATACAAATGGCCAAAAAACACATGGAAAATAATGTTAGCTTCACTAGCCATTAGGGAGATGCAAATTAAGACCACAATGAGATATCATCTCACATCAATTAGACTGGCTGCCATTAAACAAACAGGAAATTACAAATGCTGGAGAGGGTGTGTAGAAATTGGAACTTTTATTCATTGTTGGTGGGGCTGTATAACGGTACAGCCACTCTGGAAGACAGTCTGGCGGTTTCTTAACCAGCAGTTGCACTTCTCAATATATACCTGGGAGACCTGAAAGCAGTGACATGAACAGATATCTGCACAACAATGCTCACAGCAGCAATATTCACAATTGCCAAGAGATGGAAACAACCCAAATGTCCTTCAACAGATGAGTAGATAAATAAATGTGATATATACACACTATGGAATACTACGCAGCACTAAGAAGGATGTCATGAAATATATGACAACATGGGCGAACCTTGGCAACATAATGCTGAGCAAAATAAGCCAGGCACAAAAACAGAAATATTGTATGTTACCACTAATGTGAACACTGTGAAATACGTAGAATAAATGGTTTATATTGTAGAATGTAGGGGCCCTAGTGATAGGCAGCAAATAGTGAAGGGGGAACGATAATCTAATAAGAACAGATAAGTTATGGAGGGTAAACTTAATGTTCTGGGAATGCTCAGGAATGACTACAGTTTGTAAATTTCTGGAGAGTATGGTAGGAACAAGTTTGCAGAAATATAGTTGTTTTAGGTTATTTGTTTTTTTTTAATTCCTTTACTGGGTAGGGTAGGAACATGTTGGAAGCAATGTAGTTATTTTAGGTTATTTGTTTTTTCTTATTCCTTTGTGCTGCTTTTGTTTGAATGTTGTTTTTTTATTGTTTGTTTTTTAGATTTTTTTTATAAAGTTAAAAAAAGCAATGAATAAGTGTGAAAAAAGTGAACAATGGGGGGAGGAGGAGAATGGAATGTTTTGGATGTTCTTTTATATGCAATGATTGTGGCGATCAATGCACAACTATGAACAACTGATTGTACACTTTGAAGGACTGTATGCTCTGTGAATATACCTCAATAAAATTGCATTTTTAAAAAAAAGACTATATGTGGATTTCTCACTAGAAACCATGGAGGCAAGAAGGCAATGGTACGATATACTTAAGATACTGAAACAGAAAAACTGCCAACTTAGAACTCTATATCCAGCAAAACTGTCCTTTAAAAATGAAGGAGAGAAAGAAGGCCACTACATACTAATAAAAGGGGCAATTCAGCAAGAAGAAATAACAATCGTAAATGTCTATGCACCCAATCAAGGTGCCACAAAATACATGAGAGAAACATTGGCAAAACTAAAGGAAGCAATTGATGTTTCCACAATAATTGTGGGAGACTTCAACACATCACTCTCTCCTATAGATAGATCAACCAGACAGAAGACCAATAAGGAAATTGAAAACCTAAACAATCTGATAAATGAATTAGATTTAACAGACATCTACAGGACATTACATCCCAAATCACCAGGATACACATACTTTTCTAGTGCTCACGGAACTTTCTCCAGAATAGATCATATGCTGGGACATAAAACAAGCCTCAATAAATTTAAAAAGATTGAAATTATTCAAAGCACATTCTCTGACCACAATGGAATACAATTAGAAGTCAATAACCATCAGAGACTTAGAAAATTCACAAATACCTGGAGGTTAAACAACACACTCCTAAACAATCAGTGGGTTAAAGAAGAAATAGAAAGAGAAATTGCTAAATATATAGAGACGAATGAAAATGAGAACACAACATACCAAAACCTATGGGATGCAGCAAAAGCAGTGCTAAGGGGGAAATTTATAGCACTAAACGCATATATTAAAAAGGAAGAAAGAGCCAAAATCAAAGAACTAATGGATCAACTGAAGAAGCTAGAAAATGAACAGCAAACCAATCCTAAACCAAGTACAAGAAAAGAAATAACAAGGATTAAAGCAGAAATAAATGACATAGAGAACAAAAAAACAATAGAAAGGATAAATATCACCAAAAGTTGGTTCTTTGAGAAGATCAACAAGATTGACAAGCCCCTAGCTAGACTGACAAAATCAAAAAGAGAGAAGACCCATATAAACAAAACAATGAATGAAAAAGGTGACATAACTGCAGATCCTGAAGAAATTAAAAAAATTATAAGAGGATATTATGAACAACTGTATGGCAACAAACTGGATAATGTAGAAGAAATGGACAATTTCCTGGAAACATATGAACAACCTAGACTGACCAGAGAAGAAATAGAAGACCTCAACCAACCCATCACAAGCAAAGAGATCCAATCAGTCATCAAAAATCTTCCCACAAATAAATGCCCAGGGCCAGATGGCTTCACAGGGGAATTCTACCAAACTTTCCAGAAAGAACTGACACCAATCTTACTCAAACTCTTTCAAAACATTGAAAAAAATGGAACACTACCTAACTCATTTTATGAAGCTAACATCAATCTAATACCAAAACCAGGCAAAGATGCTACAAAAAAGGAAAACTACCGGCCAATCTCCCTAATGAATATAGATGCAAAAATCCTCAACAAAATACTTGCAAATCGAATCCAAAGACACATTAAAAAAATCATACACCATGACCAAGTGGGGTTCATTCCAGGCATGCAAGGATGGTTCAACATAAGAAAAACAATCAATGTATTACAACACATTAAAAACTCGAAAGGGAAAAATCAATTGATCATCTCAATAGATGCTGAAAAAGCATTTGACAAAATCCAACATCCCTTTTTGATAAAAACACTTCAAAAGGTAGGAATTGAAGGAAACTTCCTCAACATGATAAAGAGCATATATGAAAAACCCACAGCCAGCATAGTACTCAATGGTGAGAGACTGAAAGCCTTCCCTCTAAGATCAGGAACAAGACAAGGATGCCCGCTGTCACCACTGTTATTCAACATTGTGCTGGAAGTGCTGGCCAGGGCAATCCGGCAAGACAAAGAAATAAAAGGCATCCAAATTGGAAAAGAAGAAGTAAAACTGTCATTGTTTGCAGATGATATGATCTTATATCTAGAAAACCCTGAGAAATCAACGATACACCTACTAGAGCTAATAAACAAATTTAGCAAAGTAGCGGGATACAAGATTAATGCACATAAGTCAGTAATGTTTCTATATGCTAGAAATGAACAAACTGAAGAGACACTCAAGAAAAAGATACCATTTTCAATAGCAACTAAAAAAATCAAGTACCTAGGAATAAACTTAACCAAAGATGTAAAAGACCTATACAAAGAAAACTACATAACTCTACAAAAAGAAATAGAAGGGGACCTTAAAAGATGGAAAAATATTCCATGTTCATGGATAGGAAGGCTAAATGTCATTAAGATGTCAATTCTACCCAAACTCATTTACAGATTCAATGCAATCCCAATCAAAATTCCAACAACCTACTTTGCAGACTTGGAAAAGCTAGTTATCAAATTTATTTGGAAAGGGAAGATGCCTCGAATTGCTAAAGACACTCTAAAAAAGAAAAACGAAGTGGGAGGACTTACACTCCCTGACTTTGAAGCCTATTATAAAGCCACAGTTGCCAAAACAGCATGGTACTGGCACAAAGATAGACATATAGATCAATGGAATCGAATTGAGAATTCAGAGATAGACCCTCAGATCTATGGCCGACTGATCTTTGATAAGGCCCCCAAAGTCACCGAACTGAGCCATAATGGTCTTTTCAACAAATGGGGCTGGGAGAGTTGGATATCCATATCCAAAAGAATGAAAGAGGACCCCTACCTCACCCCCTACACAAAAATTAACTCAAAATGGACCAAAGATCTCAATATAAAAGAAAGTACCATAAAACTCCTAGAAGATAATGTAGGAAAACATCTTCAAGACCTTGTATTAGGAGGCCACTTCCTAGACTTTACACCCAAAGCACAAGCAACAAAAGAGAAAATAGATAAATGGGAACTCCTCAAGCTTAGAAGTTTCTGCACCTCAAAGGAATTTCTCAAAAAGGTAAAGAGGCAGCCAACTCAATGGGAAAAAATTTTTGGAAACCATGTATCTGACAAAAGACTGATATCTTGCATATACAAAGAAATCCTACAACTCAATGACAATAGTACAGACAGCCCAATTATAAAATGGGCAAAAGATATGAAAAGACAGTTCTCTGAAGAGGAAATACAAATGGCCAAGAAACACATGAAAAAATGTTCAGCTTCACTAGCTATTAGAGAGATGCAAATTAAGACCACAATGAGATACCATCTAACACCGGTTAGAATGGCTGCCATTAAACAAACAGGAAACTACAAATGCTGGAGGGGATGTGGAGAAATTGGAACTCTTATTCATTGTTGGTGGGACTGTATAATGGTTCAGCCACTCTGGAAGTCAGTCTGGCAGTTCCTTAGAAAACTAGATATAGAGCTACCATTCGATCCAGCGATTGCACTTCTCGGTATATACCCGGAAGATCGGAAAGCAGTGACACGAACAGATATCTGCACGCCAATGTTCATAGCAGCATTATTCACAATTGCCAAGAGATGGAAACAACCCAAATGTCCTTCAACAGATGAGTGGATAAATAAAATGTGGTATATACACACGATGGAATACTACGCGGCAGTAAGAAGGAACGATCTCGTGAAACATATGACAACATGGATGAACCTTGAAGACATAATGCTGAGCGAAATAAGCCAGGCACAAAAAGAGAAATATTATATGCTACCACTAATGTGAACTTTGAAAAATGTAAAACAAATGGTTTATAATGTAGAATGTAGGGGAACTAGCAGTAGAGAGCAATTAAGGAAGGGGGAACAATAATCCAAGAAGAACAGATAAGCTATTTAACGTTCTGGGGATGCCCAGAAATGACTATGGTCTGTTAATTTCTGATGGATGTAGTAGGAACAAGTTCACTGAAATGTTGCTTTATTATGTAACTTTCTTGGGGTAAAGTAGGAACATGTTGGAAGTTAAGCAGTTATCTTAGGTTAATTGTCTTTTTCTTACTCCCTTGCTATGGTCTCTTTGAAATGTTCTTTTATTGTATGTTTGTTTTCTTTTTAAACTTTTTTTTTCATACAGTTGATTTGAAAAAAGAAGGGAAAGTTAAAAAAAAAAAAAAAAAAGAAAAAAGACAAACAAGGAAAAAAAAAAAAAGATGTAGTGCCCCCTTGAGGAGCCTGTGGAGAATGCAGGGGTATTCGCCTACCCCACCTCCATGGTTGCTAACACGACCACAGACATAGGGGACTGGTGGTTTGATGGGTTGAGCCCTCTACCATAAGTTTTACCCTTGGGAAGACGGTTGCTGCAAAGGAGAGGCTAGGCCTCCCTGTATTTGTGCCTAAGAGTCTCCTCCTGAATGCCTCTTTGTTGCTCAGATGTGGCCCTCTCTCTCTGGCTAAGCCAACTTGAAAGGTGAAATCACTGCCCTCCCCCCTACGTGGGATCAGACACCCAGGGAAGTGAATCTCGCTGGCAACGCGGAATATGACTCCCGGGGAGGAATGTAGACCCGGCATCGTGGGATGGAGAACATCTTCTTGACCAAAAAGGGGATGTGAAAGGAAATGAAATAAGCTTCAGTGGCAGAGAGATTCCAAAACGAGCCGAGAGATCACTCTGGTGGGCACTCTTACGCACACTTTAGGCAACCTTTTTTACGTTCTAAAGAATTGGGGTAGCTGGTGGTGGATACCTGAAACTATTAAACTACAACCCAGAACCCATGAATCTCGAAGACAGTTGTATAAAAATGTAGCTTATGAGGGGTGACAGTGGGATTGGGAATGCCATAAGGACCAAACTCCACTTTGTCTAGTTTATGGATGGATGTGTAGAAAAGTAGGGGAAGCAAACAAACAGACAAAGGTACCTAGTGTTCTTTTTTACTTCAATTGCTCTTTTTCACTCTAATTATTATTCTTGTTATTTTTGTGTGTGTGCTAATGAAGGTGTCAGGGATTGATTTAGGTGATGAATGTACAACTATGTAACGGTACTGTAAACAATCGAAAGTACAATTTGTTTTGTATGACTGCGTGGTATGTGAATATATCTCAATAAAATGATGATTAAAAAAAAAAAAAAAAAGAGTAAATATATTGAAAAAAAATGTGTATGTTGAAGAGAAACTCAACTCCTTATTAGGAAGTTATTAAACAATAATATAAAAATTTTAAACCTACTAGTTATTCCATGACAAAGCTGACTTAAGCAAATTGTGCATTCATTCACAGGAGAAATAAGCATATCACTGGTTTTAAAAGTTACATAAAAATATTTTCTATTATACTTCAATGTGATATCATCTTTACATGTCATATGTTATGAAAAATTTTCACATGCACTAAAAACCTAGTAATTTAAAATAAAATTTTGGTTCATTTAAAAAAAAAAAAAAAAAATGAAGGAGATTCAAATTTGAGGGAGAGCTTAAATTTTTCACAGACAAACAAATGCTGAGAGAGTTTGCCAATAAAAGACCTGCCCTGCTTTAGATACTAAAGGAAGCCCTACCAACAGAGAAACAAAGAAAGGAGAAAGAGATATACAGAATTTTAACAGACATGTATAGAATCTTACATCCCAAATCACCAGGCCACTCATTTTTCTCTAGTGATCACGGATCTTTCTCCAGAATGGACCATATGCTGGGACATAAAACAAGCCTCAATAAATTAAAAAAAAAAAATTGAACATATTCAAAGCACAATCTCTGACCACAATGGAATACAAATAGAAGTCAATTTTTGAATTGTAACTCCACTATTTACTGCCTACATGATATGAAATACACAAACTCTAATGACAAATCAGTGGTTTCGAACTCCATGTAAAATATGTAATTTTTGACAAGAACTATATAAAGGTGGGGGAATGGAGGAGTACAGGTACATAGTTTATGTGTCCTATTGAAATCAAGTTGGTCTCAAAGAAAAACAAGATTGTTATGGATTTAAGAGGTTAATTTTAAGCCCCACAGTAAACACAAAGAATTACCACAGAGATGAAAAGTAGAGTGTGGGTTAAGAGAAATGGGGGAAGGGGCAATGGCATGTTAAGAAACGAGTATAGGGTTGCTGTTTGAGGTGAAGGGAAATTTCTAGTGATGGTGGGAAGGTGATAGCATTACAACATTCTAAATGTGATTAATCCCACTAATGGAAGGCTAGAGAGGGTGTGGAATGGGAAGATTTAGGCTGTATATATGTTTCCACAATTGAGGGGGAAAAAAAAAAAAAGACAGTCTAAATAGATGACAATTGAATGCCAAGGATGACCCCGGATGGGATCTGAGGATGGAGGACAGGAGGCTCAAAGGGTCACAGTTGAGACATAAGGAAAAGGAAATATAGAATGTAAGCTTTGTATCATTGTTGAATCTTTTGTACTTCTTAGCTGCACTTAATGGGATTGCATAAAAGAATGTTCTTGTTCATGGGAATTGTATATGTGAATTATAGTGTTTGTTCAAGGATATGTGCAGCTCTCTCTCATATGTTCTGAAGACAGAGCAATAGATGATGGATGACAGATAGGGAGAGAGGGAGGGAAAGAAATAAACAGCAGTGTGACAACATGTTAAAGTTAGTGGATCGGGGTATCGGAGGAGGGGGGTCAGGGAATGCTGGAGTTCTGTGTATGGAGTTTGTATTGTTTTTGCAACTGTTCCTATAACTTTGAATTTATTTCAAAATAAAATGTAAAAATAAATAAATGAATGAATAAAAAATAAATAAATAAATAAGTAAAAAAAATGAAGGCAAGTTTAAAATATTTTCAGACAAACAGACACTGAGATTGTTTGCTAAGCCTGCTCTACAAAATATACCAAAGACAGCACTGCAGGCAGATAGGAAAAGACAGGAGAGAGAAGTTTAGAAGGCTAGGAGCATGTATGGCACCAGAAGAAAAGATGAAAGATAAAGACAGGGCTGTATAACTTAATGAAATCTAGAGTGGTCAATGATGGTGATTAAATATACAAATGTAAGAATGTTTTTACATGAGGGAGAACAAATGAATGTCAACATTGCAAGGTGTTAAAAATTGGATGGTATCGGGGAAAAATAAAATCAATGCAAACTAGAGTCTACAGTGAAACAGTAACATTGTAATATGCTTCCATTAATTGTAACAAAGGCAGTATACCAAAGCTACATGTCTATAAGAGTAGGATATAAGGGAGTGGTATGGGATTCTTGGTGGTGGTGTTGTTGTATGACGTTTTCATTGTATTTTATTTTATTTTACTGTTTTCTTGTTTTATTTTTTATTCCTCTTTTTTTTTTCCTCCTCTTCCTCTTTCTTTGCCATAGAAATGGAAATGTCCTCATATAGAATACAGTGGTTAATGCATAACAATGTGATTATACCAGGAACCATCCATTGTTTACTTAGGATGGATTGTATGGTGTGTGACTAAAACTGTTTAAAAAGTAAACAGAGAAAAAAAATTTAAAAATTTAAAAATTTAAAAAAATTAAAAAAAAATTAAAAAAGTAGAGGCCTCACCAATATGGACTAACTACAATGTGTAAACTCAGAACTGAATCTTAGAACACAGTCTAACAGGGGAATGATTATTGTTAATGGTCCCTAGATTGTAAGCTCTTACAGCAGTCAACTCTATTCCTGAATTGTAATGGCTATCTCCAAACTTTGAGATGCTGAGCCCTTAGTGTATAACCTGATTGGTCTCTGGAACACTGGGTAGCTGTGTGACACCTAAGACTCAGAGCTAGAGCTCAGCAGATATGAATGTCAGTATTAGTGCATACAGCAACTGTTTAAAAAAAAAAAAAAAAAAAAAAAAAGCTGAAAAAGAGCCCTGACTTCAATTAGTGATTTGAATGAAGCAGATCTGGTTGAGACTAGGGCAAACCGGGCCAAAGGGTAAAGGTTGAAATTGACTGTTTTAAAACTTCAACTTCCATGTGAGACCAAGGGAAGAGATGTCTATTTGGTGCAGGATCTATATTTTCTGAATAGTATAACTCAACAGTCAATTTGTTCAAACACCACAATTACATGGAACTTTGAATAGGAAGTGAGATATGGTATGTTCATATACATTAGAGTGAAAGTGACACATCCCAAAGTAATTTGGACAGACAATAAAAATATATTTGCAGGGCCTCCCTGAGGAGCTGGGGGGGAATGGAGAAGTGTTGAACTTCCTCACCTGGACTGATGCTGATGTTGTCAAAAACATTGAGGACTGGTGGTTTGATGTGCCGAGCCCCCTATTATGGGACTTGCCCTTATGAAGCTTGTTACTGCAAGGGAGAGGCTAAACTTGCATATAATTGTGCCTAAGAGTCTCCCTGAGTACCTCTTTGTTGCTTAGATCTGGCCCTCTCTCTCTCTCTAAGCCACCTCAGCAGGTGAACTCACTGCCCTCCCCCCTATGTGGGTCCTGACTCCCAGGGGTGTAAATCTCCCTGGCAATGCAGGATATGACTCCCAGGGATGAATCTGGACCCAGCACCGTGGGATTGAGAATATCTTCTTGACCAAAAGGGGGATGCAAAATGAAACGAAATAAAGCTTCAGTGGCTGAGAGATTTCAATGGAGTCCAGAGGTCACTCTGGTGGACATTCTTATGCACTATATAGATAACACCTTTTAGGTTTTAATGTATTGGAATAGCTAGAAGTAAATACCTGAAACTATCAAACTCCAACCCAGTAGTCTGGACTCTTGAAGACAATTGTATAACAATGTAGTTTACAAGGGGTGACAGTGTGATTGTGAAAACCTTGTGGATCGCACTCCCTTTATCTAGTGTATGGATGGATGAATAGAAAAATGGTGACAAAACCTAAATGAAAAATGGGGTGGGATGGGGGGGATGATTTGGGTGTTCTTTTTTACTTTTATTTTTTATTCTTATTCTGATTCTTTCTGATGTAAGGAAAATGTTCAAAAATAGATTGGGGTGTTGAATGCATAACTATATGATGATACTGTGAACAGTTGATTGTACATCATGGATGACTGTATGGTATGTGAATATATTTCAGTAAAACTGAATTTAATTTAAAAAAAAAGTAAAAAGAGGGAGACAAGTGCTAGAGAAAACATGGAGAGAGGGATGTACCTATTCACTGTTGGTGGGGAAGCAGAATGGTGTAGCCCATCTGGAGCACAGCGTGGTGGTTCCACAGGAAGCTAAGCATGGGGTTGCCATATGGTCCTGCAACCCCGTTATTGAGTGTATACTTGGAGAAACTGAGAGCAGGGACACAAGTGGACATTTGCACACTGGTGTTTGTGGCAGCAGTATTCACAATTTGCAAAAGAAGGAGGTGGCCTAAGGGTACACTGACGGATGAACGGAATGGTGAACTGTGGTATATACATACAAGGGAATACTGAGTAGTGGCAAGAATGGGATGGTTTGGGTGTTCTTTTATTCTTACTTTTACTTTTATCTTTTAGAGTAATGAAAATGTTCAAAAATTTGTGGTGATGAATGCACAATAATATGATGATGCTGTGGTAAGTATTGTACACCTTGGGTGATTGTATGGTAAGTGAAAATATGTCAATAAAATTGCATTTTTAAAAAGTGGTGTTGAAAAAACACGATATCCACACGTAAAAGAATGAATGTGGGAGGAGGCGGGGCAAGATGGCGGAGTGGTGAGGAGCAGAATTTCGTCTCTCCTGTAGAGCAGCTGGCAGTTACCCAAGAACTATATGAAACAGTGTTTTCGGGATCTCCAGTAACCAGTCACACATTGGACACAAGTTTGGAATTGGAGGAAAAGCGGAGATCGCAGCAAACATTGTAAGTTTCCCGGACCAGGGGTCTGGCGCCCCTCCCCACCCAGACCTCACAGACTGTCTTGCTGCCAGCTCCCTGAAAGGGGGGAAAAAAAAAACAAAACAAAACAGCAATCTGCTGAGGGCAAGAAGGGAGGCTCAAACCAGCCTCAACTGCAGAATTAATTAACAAATTAATTAACTAACTTTGGGAGCTGGGGTGCTAAAGAAGGGCTGGGCTCCAAGAAGTGGGGGCACGTAAAAGCGGGCACCCATTCCCAGACTCCAAAAAAGCCATTTTTTTTTTCCCTTACATTTTGTCCCTTCTGGCTTCTCAGCCGATCCCTTATCTTTTTGCATTTCAATAGCCCCCGGCAGGGGTGGAACTGAAGCGGTTGGAGAGTAATTATCAGACAATAGCCCAAAGCATTTCTTTAAATGCTCTATTCTGACACTGACAAAACTTCCAGGCTGGGGAAAAACATTTAAAAGAGACTCTTTTTTTTTTTTTCCTTTTTTCTTTTTCTTGATTTCTTTTCTACTTTTTTTTTTTTTTTAAAAACTAAAAGTAATATATGTGGTTATTTTCTATCGGAAAGCCCAGGTTGAGGGACTAGGCTAGGCTTGAGGGGAGACAGAGTACCTACAGTGTCTTTGAATTCTGTATTCACTACTGAAGGCCTCCACCCCCGTCTTTAATTGGCAACTCAGGCTGACCAAGGAATCTACCTGGAGAGGCCCCAAAGAGGAGAGAGGAGAAGGGAATAGTGCCCCTGAGAGACAACTGGAATTCTGAGGATTGGGAGAGTGGAGGGAGGCCCAGCTCAACTGGCAGTCCTCCTTCTGGGAATTCAGACCCCAGGGGCTGGAATTCAGATTCCAGCTTCAGTCAGCCACGCCCCTGACAGGATCAGAGTCACCAGGAGAACTAAAGGCTCCATACCTCCTTACACTGGTGGGGGAGCTGCGGGCTGGCCAGCGCCACCTGCTGGACAGGAGAGGAAAAGCACCAATTCTAAAGGCCTCATAGGAGGGTCTCATTCTCAGGAAAACTCTATACCCTCCCAATGAGACCTGGGCCTCACTAGACTGGGAAAATCTGACTAGGGTCGACCATATCTGAGGAGACCCACTCACAAAAAGGTTACATAGAGGCAGAGCAAGAAACAGAAAAAACAAGAGGGGAAAAATTCTGATCAACTAAATAGAACCTAAGTTAGAGGTCTAGAATAAGTTGAACTGAATAACAGAGGCCAGAAAACAAAGCCAAACAACAAGAAAACCACTAAGTAAAAGACAGAAAACAAGCTCCAAAATAAACTAATCAAGAGAATCAGATGCCTAGACAACTTAAGATAACAAGTCATACCAGGAAACACGAAAACATGGACCAGCCAAAGGAACAAACTAATAGCTCAGCTGAGACACAGGAGTGGAGGCAACTAATGCTAAATAAATTTGATGAAATGAAGGAAGATATAGCAAAAGAGCTGAAGGATATAAAGAAGACACTGGCTGACCATAAAGAAGAATTCATAAACTTAAAAAAACAAATGGCAGAACTCATGGGAATGAAGGCCACAATGGAGGAGATGAAAAACACAATGGAGGGACACAACAGTAGATTTGAACAGGCAGAAGAAAGGATCAGTGAACTGGAAGACAGGTCATTCGAATTCATACACACAAAAGAACAGATGGTGAAAAAAATGGAAAAATATGAGCAGGGTCTTAGGGAGCTGAGTGACAACATGAAACACACCAATATACATGTTATGGGTATCCCAGAAGGAGAAGAGAGGGGAAAAGGGGCAGAAAGAGTAATAGAAGACATATTCACTGAAAATTTCCCAACTCTTATAAAAGACAGAAAATTAGAGATTCAAGAAGTACAACGTACCCCAAACAGAATAGATCCCAATAGACCTACTCCAAGACACTTACTGGTCAGATTGTCCAATGTCAAAGACAAAGAGAGGATTCTGAAAGCAGCAAGAGAAAAGCAATCCATCACGTACAAGGGAAAGTCAATAAGACAATGTACAGATTTCTCTGCAGAAACCATGGAGGCAAGAAGACAGTGGCATGATATATTTAAGATACTGAAAGAGAAAAACTGCCAACCAAGAATTCTATATCCAGCAAAACTTTCCTTCAAAAATGAGGGAGAGATTAAAACATTTTCAGACAAACAGACACTGAGAGAGTTTGTGAATAAGAGACCGGCACTACAAGAAATACTAAAGGGAGTGCTACAGGCTGATAGGAAAAGAATGAATGTGGATCCCCATCTCACAAGATATATAAAAATAAACTCAAAACAGATCAAGGACCTAAATATAAGAGCTAAAACTATAAAATTCTTAGAAGATAACACAGGGGCAAATCTTTATGACCTGGGATACAGCAATGGATTCTTAGATATGACATCAAAACCACAGCAACAAAAGAGTCAATAGATAAATTCAACTTCATCAAACTTAAAGCTTTTGTTCATCAAAGGATATTATCACGAAAAGGAAATCTAGCATAGGAGAAAACAGTGGCAAACTATATATTGTACAAGGGCTCAAGATACAGAAAACATAAAGAACTTCTATGATGCCACAACAAAAAGATAACCGAATTTAAAAATAGGCCAAGGGCTTGATAAGACACTTTTCCAAAGATGAGATATCAAAGGCCAATAAGCACATGAAAAGATGATCAACATTAGCCATTAAGGAAATGGAAATCTAAAACACAATTAGATATCACTGCACACTGGCAAGGATGGCTATTATTTAAAACATGGAAAATAATGAATGTTGGAGAGGATGCAGAGAAATTGGAACACTGGTGTATTGTTGGTGGGATTGTAAAATGGTGGTTCCTCAAAAAACCGAATAGAGAATTACCATTCTATCTTACAATTCCACTCCTAGAAATATAACCCAAAGAAAGGAAAAACAGGGTCTCAAACAGATACTTTATACACCAATATTTAGAGCAGCATTAATCACAATAGCTAAAGGGTAGAAAACAACTCATGTCAATCAAGAGATGAATGGATAAACAAACTAAGGTACATACACACAATGAAATATTATTCAGTCTGAAGAAGGACTGAAGTTCTGAGACATGCTGCCACCTGGAAGAAACATTATGCTGAGTAAAATAAGCGAGACACCTAAGAATGTTTGACGTCCTTATGAGAGAGATCTAGAAATAGCAAATTCACAGAAACAAAAAGGAGGTTACCAGAACAGTGGGGGGTGGGGGGATGGGGGAGTTTTTGATTGATGGTTACATAGTACTTATAAATAACAACAAATAAAGGCATTTACACATTTTAGATTAGAATTGAAAGCCAGTAGTAATGAATATAGATGAAACCCTTTTTAAAAGGTACTTTTATTTCACATCTGACTTATATCACAAAGAAAGACATGACTTGTGCTAAATTACTTTTATTACTGTAACATCTCTATATTTGTTAAACATTCAAACGAATATAATTGTTAATTTTCTTTCTGCTTGAGTCACTATGCCATGCACTTAATTTTTATTATTGCTTTAATTTTTCTGATTTTCCCACCAAAAAAAATAGAAAATTTTTTTAGGAATAAGGATGCATGATTTTTAAAAGCTGAAGGCTCTTACTTTACATAATGGAAGCCATTGGACAGTTTTAGGCTATAGAACTCCACATTCAGATTTGCACTTTATAATGAGGTCTTTGGCAGCATTTGGTAACTTTTAAAAATAGTACGTCAAGGGTTTTGCACAGTGCCTAATATAGAGGAAACACTCAAATAGCAGCCATAATAGGTAAGGAATATATATAACACCTTGTGACTGAATAAGATGAGTTATCAACACACAATACATTATCTGTGAATCAAATAACTACCTCCAGTTTTCCTAACGCAGTTCATAAGAGACAGAAGCGCTTTTGTAGAAATGGGGCTTAATTCCAGCCAGTGGAGAAGTTTTAAATGTAGTCATCAGTACTTCTCAGAAGTGTGCCAGAAAAGTGCACCAAATTGTATTAATAACTGAAAAGCTATGCATGCATTCCAGCTGACTCACTGCTGAGCATACATCCTCAAAAGGACATCCACTGCAGCTGGAACATATAAATTATGTGTAAAAAGTACCATTACTCCTCACAAATGTCCATCCTTTGAGCTCAGTCAAAATGAGGGGCAACCAGAGAACACACGTAAAGGGAACCAGCATAACTTCGGTGGGCCTAGGAATGAGTCTCGTACCATGACAAAGAATTACGACTACGGGGCAAAGTATCATATGGTCATGTTCCTCCCTCTTTACCATGTGGAGGGGACTGGTCTGCAAAGTGCACCAAGTCCCCTGCCTGAAAAGCTTCAACCCAGATGCACCACAGTCACCACTGGCTGTGGTACATAGCACCACTGGTGTTGTTCAGCAGCAAGAGGCTGTGGCACTCACCAGTCCCAACCAGCCCACTTTATCCCCTTTCCTAATCTCAAATCCAATTTCCTTTCTCACTCCTTTTTTCTTGCCTTGGTCTTGTTCTTCTCTGCACTAGAAACTAAACATCTGAGGACAGGAGTGGTCTTGCCCCCTGTTCTAGTTTGCTAATGCTGCCAGAATGCAAAGCACCAGAAATGGATTGGCTTTTATAAAAGGGGGGTTATTTGTTTACACAGTTACAGTCTTAAGGCCATAAAGTACCCATCAACAAAGGGTATCTTCACTGGAGGATGGCCAATGGCATCCGGAAAACCTCTGTTAGCTGGGAAGGCACGTGGCTGGTGTCTGCTTGCTCCCAGGTGGCGTTTCAAAATGGGGTTCTCCAAAATGTCTGCATCAGCTTCCAACGGCCATCTTCAAAATGTCTCTCAGCTCCAGCACCCAATGAGCTCCTTCTGTCTGAGGAGCTCCAGTAAACTAAACAAGGCCAATGCTGAATGGGCAGTGCCACGCCTCCATGGAAATTATCCAATCATAGTTATCACCTACAGTTGGGTGGGTCACATCTCCGTGGACACTAAACCAGTAAGTTCCAACCCAATCCACACTAATACGTCTGCCCCCACAAGAATGCATTAATGAATATGGCTTTTTCTGGGGGACATAAATATACAAACCGGCACACCCCCATCTGTACAACCCACAGGTCACAGTCCAACTGGCATTCCTGCTCTCCTTCCTCAATATAAGAGACCTCAATATAAAAGAGAGCAAAATAAAACTCTTAAAAGATAATATAGGGAAACATCTTCAAGACCTGGTAATAGGAGGTGGCCTCTTAGACCTTACACCCAAAGCACAAGCAACAAAAGGAAAAAAATAGATAAATGGGAATTCTTCAAAATCAAAAGCTTCTGTGCCTCAAAAGATTTTGTCAAAAATGTGAAAAGGCAGCCAACTCAAGGGGAGAAAATATTTGGAAACTATCTGATAAGAGACTGACATCCTGCATACATAAAGAAATCATTCAACTCAACAATAATAGTACAAACAGGATGTGGAGAAATCGGAACTCTAATTCATTGTTGGTGGGAATGTGTAATGGTACAGCTGCTGTGGAAGACAGTTTAGCAGTTTCTCAGAAAACTAGCTATCAAATTACTCTACAATCTGGCAATTCCACATCTCTGTATATATCCAGAAGATCTGAAAGCAGTGACACAGATGTTTGTACACCAATGTTCATAGACGCATTCTTCACAATTGCCAAGAGAGAGAAACAATCCAAGTGTTCTTCAACAGAAGAGTGGATAAACAAATTGTTGTAGGTATATAATTCCATACGATGGAATACTATGCAGCAGTTAAGAAGGAACAAAGTCTGAAACATATGGCAACATGGATGGACCTTGAAGATATAATGCTGAGTGAAATAAGGCAGACACAAAAGGAGAAATATTGTATATTACTACTACTATGAACTCCCTGAGCAATGTAAAACTGATGTCATTGGGGACCTAGTGATGGAAGCTAGAGGAGGGGGAATGATAATCTAACATGTTCAGATATATTAATGAGGGTGAATTCAAAGGTATGGGTCTGAATGGGGTGATGATTGTTTGTGAATGAGATTATAAGTATCAGAACTGGAGGCGGGGCAAGATGGCAGACTGGTGAGCTGTATGTTTTAGTTACTCCGCCAGGAAAGTAGATAGAAAGCCAGGAACTGCGTGGACTGGACATCACAGAGCAATCTGCGTTTGGGCATACTTCATACAACACTCATGAAAACGTGGAACTGCTGAGATCAGCGAAATCTGGAAGTTTTTGCGGCCAGGGGACCCGCGCCCCTCCCTGCCAGGCTCAGTCCCGGGGGAGGAGGGGCTGTCAGCTCCGGGAAGGAGAAGGGAGAACTGCAGTGGCAGCCCTTATCGGAAACTCATTCTACTGATTCAAACTCCAACCACAGATAGACTGAGACCAGACACCAGAGACTCTGAGAGCAGCCAGCCCAGGAGAGAGGAGACAGGCATAGAAAAAAAACAACACGAAAAACTCCAAAATAAAAGCGGAGGATTTTTGGAGTTCTGGTGAACATAGAAAGGGGAAGGGCCCGGAGGCGCATATGCAAATCCCGAAGAAAAGCTGATCTCTCTGCCCTGTGGACCTTTCTTTAATGGCCCTGGTTGCTTTGTCTCTTAGCATTTCAATAACCCATTAGATCTCTGAGGAGGGCCTGTTTTTTTTTTTGTTTTTTTTTTTATCCTTTTTTCTTTTTCTAAAACAATTACTCTAAGAAGCCCAATACAGAAAGCTTCAAAGACTTGCTATTTGGGCAGGTCAAGTCAAGAGCAGAACTAGGAGAGCTCTGAGACAAAACGCAATAATCCAGTGGCTGAGAAAATTCACTAAACACCACAACTTCCCAAGAAAAGGGGGGTGTCCGCTCACAGCCATCATCCTGGTGGACAGGAAACACTCCTGCCCATCGCCAGCCCCATAGCCCAGAACTGCCCCAGACAACCCAGTGTGACGGAAGTGCTTCAAATAACAGGCACACACCACAAAACTGGGCATGGACATTAGCCTTCCCTGCAACCTCAGCTGATTATCCCAGAGTTGGGAAGGCAGAGCAGTGTGAATTAACAAAGCCCCATTCAGCCATCATTTCAGCAGACTGGAAGCCTCCCTACACAGCCCAGCAGCCCAGAACTGCCCTGCGGGGACGGCACTCACCTGTGACATAGCACAGTCATCCCTCAACAGAGGACCCGGGGTGCACGGCCTGGAAGAGGGGCCCACTTGCAAGTCTCAGGAGCCATACGCCAATACCAAAGACTTGTGGGTCAGTGGCAGAGACAAACTGTGGCAGGACTGAACTGAAGGATTAGACTATTCCAGCAGCTTTAAAACTCTAGGATCACCAGGGAGATTTGATTGTTAGAGCCACCCGCCCCTCCCTGACTGCCCAGAAACACGCCCCACATACAGGGCAGGCAACACCAACTACACACGCAAGCTTGGGACACCAATTGGGCCCCACAAGACTCACTCCCCCACTCACCAAAAAGGCTAAGCAGGGGAGAACTGGCTTATGGAGAACAGGTGGCTCGTGGACTCCACCTGCTGGTTAGTTAGAGAAAGTGTACTCCACGAAGCTGTAGATCTGATAAATTAGAGATAAGGACTTCAATAGGTCTACAAATCCTAAAAGAACCCTATCAAGTTCAGCAAATGCCACGAGGCCAAAAACAACAGAAAATTATAAAGCATATGAAAAAACCGGACGATATGGATAACCCAAGCCCAAGCACCCAAATCAAAAGGCCAGAAGAGACACAGCACCTAGAGCAGCTACTCAAAGAACTAAAGATGAACAATGAGACCATAGTACGGGAGATAAAGGAAATCAAGAAGACCCTAGAAGAGCATAAAGAAAACATTGCAAGACTAAATAAAAAAATGGATGATCTTATGGAAATTAAAGAAACTGTTGACCAAATTAAAAAGATTCTGGACACTCATAGTACAAGACTAGAGGAAGTTGAACAACGAATCAGTGACCTCGAAGATGACAGAATGGAAAATGAAAGCATAAAAGAAAGAATGGGGAAAAAAATTGAAAAAATCGAAATGGACCTCAGGGATATGATAGATAATATGAAACGTCCAAATATAAGACTCATTGGTGTCCCAGAAGGGGAAGAAAAGGGTAAAGGTCTAGGAAGAGTATTCAAAGAAATTGTTGGGGAAAACTTCCCAAATCTTCTAAACAACATAAATACACAAATCATAAATGCTCAGCGCACTCCAAATAGAATAAATCCAAATAAACCCACTCCGAGACATATACTGATCACACTATCAAACACAGAAGAGAAGGAGCAAGTTCTGAAAGCAGCAAGAGAAAAGCAATTCACCACATACAAAGGAAACAGCATAAGACTAAATAGTGACTACTCAACAGCCACCATGGAGGCAAGAAGGCAGTGGCACGATATATTTAAAATTCTGAGTGAGAAAAAATTCCAGCCAAGAATACTTTATCCAGCAAAGCTCTCCTTCAAATTTGAGGGAGAGCTTAAATTTTTCACAGACAAACAAATGCTGAGAGAATTTGCTAACAAGAGACCTGCCCTACTGGAGATACTCAAGGGAGCCCTACAGACAGAGAAACAAAGAAAGGACAGAGAGACTTGGAGAAAGGTTCAGTACTAAAGAGATTCGGTATGGGTACAATAAAGGATATTAATAGACAGAGGGGAAAAATATGACAAACATAAACCAAAGGATAAGATGGCTGATTCAAGAAATGCCTTCACGGTTATAACGTTGAATGTAAATGGATTAAACTCCCCAATTAAAAGATATAGATTCACAGAATGGATCAAAAAAAATGAACCATCAATATGTTGCATACAAGAGACTCATCTTAGACACAGGGACACAAAGAAACTGAAAGTGAAAGGATGGAAAAAAATATTTCATGCAAGCTACAGCCAAAAGAAAGCAGGTGTAGCAATATTAATCTCAGATAAAATAGACTTCAAATGCAGGGATGTTTTGAGAGACAAAGAAGGCCACTACGTACTAATAAAAGGGGCAATTCAGCAAGAAGAAATAACAATCGTAAATGTCTATGCACCCAACCAAGGTGCCACAAAATACATGAGAGAAACACTGGCAAAACTAAAGGAAGCAATTGATGTTTCCATAATAATTGTGGGAGACTTCAACACATTACTCTCTCCTATAGATAGATCAACCAGACAGAAGACCAATAAGGAAATTGAAAACCTAAACAATCTGATAAATGAATTAGATTTAACAGACATATACAGGACATTACATCCCAAATCACCAGGATACACATACTTTTCTAGTGCTCATGGAACTTTCTCCAGAATAGATCATATGCTGGGACATAAAACAAGCCTCAATAAATTTAAAAAGATTGAAATTATTCAAAGCACATTCTCTGACCACAATGGAATACAATTGGAAGTCAATAACCATCAGAGACTTAGAAAATTCACAAATACCTGGAGGTTAAACAACACACTCCTAAACAATCAGTGGGTTAAAGAAGAAATAGCAAGAGAAATTGCTAAATATATAGAGACGAATGAAAATGAGAACACAACATACCAAAACCTATGGGATGCAGCAAAAGCAGTGCTAAGGGGGAAATTTATAGCACTAAACGCATATATTAAAAAGGAAGAAAGAGCCAAAATCAAAGAACTAATGGATCAACTGAAGAAGCTAGAAAATGAACAGCAAACCAATCCTAAACCAAGTACAAGAAAAGAAATAACAAGGATTAAAGCAGAAATAAATGACATAGAGAACAAAAAAAACAATAGAAAGGATAAATATCACCAAAAGTTGGTTCTTTCAGAAGATCAACAAGATTGACAAGCCCCTAGCTAGACTGACAAAATCAAAAAGAGAGAAGACCCATATAAACAAAATAATGAATGAAAAAGGTGACGTAACTGCAGATCCTGAAGAAATTAAAAAAATTATAAGAGGATACTATGAACAACTGTATGGCAACAAACTGGATAATGTAGAGGAAATGGACAATTTCCTGGAAACGTATGAACAACCTAGACTGACCAGAGAAGAAATAGAAGACCTCAACCAACCCATCACAAGCAAAGAGATCCAATCAGTCATCAAAAATCTTCCCACAAATAAATGCCCAGGGCCAGATGGCTTCACAGGGGAATTCTACCAAACTTTCCAGAAAGAACTGACACCAATCTTACTCAAACTCTTTCAAAACATTGAAGAAAATGGAACACTACCTAACTCATTTTGTGAAGCTAACATCAATCTAATACCAAAACCAGGCAAAGATGCTACAAAAAAGGAAAACTACCGGCCAATCTCCCTAATGAATATAGATGCAAAAATTCTCAACAAAATACTTGCAAATCGAATCCAAAGACACATTAAAAAAATCATACACCATGACCAAGTGGGGTTTATTCCAGGCATGCAAGGATGGTTCAACATAAGAAAATCAATCAATGTATTACAACACATTAACAAGTCAAAAGAGAAAAATCAATTGATCATCTCAATAGATGCTGAAAAAGCATTTGACAAAATCCAACATCCCTTTTTGATAAAAACACTTCAAAAGGTAGGAATTGAAGGAAACTTCCTCAACATGATAAAGAGCATATATGAAAAACCCACAGCCAGCATAGTACTCAATGGAGAGAGACTGAAAGCCTTCGCTCTAAGATCAGGAACAAGAGAAGGATGCCCGCTGTCACCACAGTTATTCAACATTGTGCTGGAAGTGCTAGCCAGGGCAATCAGGCAAGACAAAGAAATAAAAGGCATCCAAATTGGAAAAGAAGAAGTAAAACTGTCATTGTTTGCAGATGATATGATCTTATATCTAGAAAACCCTGAGAAATCGACGATACAGCTACTAGAGCTAATAAACAAATTTAGCAAAGTAGCGGGATACAAGGTTAATGCACATAAGTCAGTAATGTTTCTATATGCTAGAAATGAACAAACTGAAGAGACACTCAAGAAATAGATACCATTTTCAATAGCAACTAAAAAAATCAAGTACCTAGGAATAAACTTAACCAAAGATGTAAAAGACCTATACAAAGAAAACTACATAACTCTACTAAAAGAAATAGAAGGGGACCTTAAAAGATGGAAAAATATTCCATGTTCATGGATAGGAAGACTAAATGTCATTAAGATGTCAATTCTACCCAAACTCATCTACAGATTCAATGCAATCCCAATCAAAATTCCAACAACCTACTTTGCAGACTTGGAAAAGCTAGTTATCAAATTTATTTGGAAAGGGAAGATGCCTCGAATTGCTAAAGACACTCTAAAAAAGAAAAACGAAGTGGGAGGACTTACACTCCCTGACTTTGAAGCTTATTATAAAGCCACAGTTGCCAAAACAGCATGGTACTGGCACAAAGATAGACATATAGATCAATGGAATCGAATTGAGAATTCGGAGATAGACCCTCAGATCTATGGCCGACTGATCTTTGATAAGGCCCCCAAAGTCACTGAACTGAGTCATAATGGTCTTTTCAACAAATGGGGCTGGGAGAGTTGGATATCCATATCCAAAAAAATGAAAGAGGACCCCTACCTCACCCCCTACACAAAATTAACTCAAAATGGACCAAAGATCTCAATATAAAAGAAAGTACCATAAAACTCCTAGAAGATAATGTAGGAAAACATCTTCAAGACCTTGTATTAGGCGGCCACTTCCTAGACTTTACACCCAAAGCACAAGCAACAAAAGAGAAAATAGATAAATGGGAACTCCTCAAGCTTAGAAGTTTCTGCACCTCAAAGGAATTTCTCAAAAAGGTAAAGAGGCAGCCAACTCAATGGGAAAAAATTTTTGGAAACCATGTATCTGACAAAAGACTGATATCTTGCATATATAAAGAAATCCTACTACTCAATGACAATAGTACAGCCGGCCCAATTATAAAATGGGCAAAAGATATGAAAAGACAGTTCTCTGAAGAGGAAATACAAATGGCCAAGGAACACATGAAAAAATGTTCAGCTTCACTAGCTGTTAGAGAGATGCAAATTAAGACCACAATGAGATACCATCTAACACCGGTTAGAATGGCTGCCATTAAACAAACAGGAAACTACAAATGCTGGAGGGGTTGTGGAGAAATTGGAACACTTATTCACTGTTGGTGGGACTGTATAATGGTTCAGCCACTCTGGAAGTCAGTCTGGCAGCTCCTTAGAAAACTAGATATAGAGTTACCATTCGACCCCGCGATTGCACTTCTGGGTATATACCCGGAAGATTGGAAAGCAGTGACACGAACAGATATCTGCACGCCAATGTTCATAGCAGCATTATTCACAATTGCCAAAAGATGGAAACAACCCAAATGTCCTTCAACAGATGAGTGGATAAATAAAATGTGGTATATACACACGATGGAATACTACGCGGCAGTAAGAAGGAACGATCTCGTGAAACATATGACAACATGGATGAACCTGGAAGACATAATGCTAAGCGAAATAAGCCAGGCACAAAAAGAGAAATATTATATGCTACCACTAATGTGAACTTTGAAAAATATAATACAAATGGCTTATAATGTAGAATGTAGGGGAACTAGCAATAGAGAGCAATTAAGGAAGGGGGAACAATAATCCAAGAAGAATAGATAAGCTATTTAATGTTCTGGGGATGCCCAGGAATGACTATGGTCTGTTAATTTCTGATGGATATAGTAGGAGCAAGTTCACAGAAATGTTGCTATATTAGGTAACTTTCTTGGGGTAAAGTAGGAACATGTTGGAAGTTAAGCAGTTATCTTAGGTTAGTTGTCTTTTTCTTACTCCCTTGTTATGGTCTCTTTAAAATGTTCTTTTATTGTATGTTTGTTTTCTTTTTAACTTTTTTTTCATACAGTTGATTTAAAAAAGAAGGGAAAGTTAAAAAAAAAAAAAAAAAAAAACAAGGGAAAAAAAAAAAAGATGCAGTGCCCCCTTGAGGAGCCTGTGGAGAATGCAGGGGTATTCGCCTACCCCACCTCCATGGTTGCTAACATGACCACAGACATAGGGGACTGGTGGTTTGATGGGTTCAGCCCTCTACCACAGGTTTTACCCTTGGGAAGACGGTTGCTGCAAAGGAGAGGCTAGGCCTCCCTATGGTTGTGCCTAAGAGCCTCCTCCCGAATGCCTCTTTGTTGCTCAGATGTGGCCCTGTCTCTCTAGCTAAGCCAACTTGAAAGGTGAAATCACTGCCCTCCCCCCTACATGGGATCAGACACCCAGGGGAGTGAATCTCCCTGGCAACGTGGAATATGACTCCCGGGGAGGAATGTAGACCTGGCATCGTGGGACGGAGAACATCTTTTTGACCAAAAGGGGGATGTGAAAGAAAATGAAATAAGCTTCAGTCGCAGAGAGAATCCAAAAGGAGCTGAGAGGTCACTCTGGTGGGCACTCTTACGCACACTTTAGACAACCCTTTTTAGGTTCTAAAGAATTGGGGTAGCTGGTGGTGGATACCTGAAACTATCAAACTACAACCCAGAACCCATGAATCTCGAAGACAGTTGTATAAAAATGTAGCTTATGAGGGGTGACAAGGGGATTGGGAAAGCCATAAGGACCACACTCCACTTCGTCTAGTTTATGGATGGATGAGTAGAAAAATAGGGGAAGGAAACAAACAGACAAAGGTACCCAGTGTTCTTTTTACTTCAATTGCTCTTTTTCACTCTAATTATTATTCTTGTTATTCTTGTGTGTGTGCTAATGAAGGTGTCAGGGATTGATTTGGGTGATGAATGTACAACTATGTAATGGTACTGTGAACAATCGAAAGTACGATTTGTTTTGTATGACTGCGTGGTATATGAATATATCTCAATAAAATGAAGATTAAAAAAAAAAAAAAAAGACATAATGCTGAGCAAAATAAGCCAGGCACAAAAAGAGAGATATTGTATGTTACCACTAATGTGAATTCTGTGAAAAATGTACAATGTTTTATACTGTAGAATGTAGGGGACCTAGAGATACCAATTAGTGGAGGGGGAATGATAATCTAATAAGAACAGATAAACTATGGAGGGTAATCTCAAGGTTATGGGAATGCTCAGGAATGATTATGGTTTGTAAACTTTCTTGGATATAGGAAGATCATGTTGGAAGCAATAGAGTTATTTTAGGTTTTTTTTTTCTCTTATTCCTTTGTTTTCTTAGGGGTTGTTAATTTTCTTGGGGTATGGTAGGAACATGTTGGAAGCAATGTAGTTATTTTAGATTATTTGTTTTTCTTACTCCTCTGTTTGGACATGGTTTATTAATTTTCTTGGGGTATGGTAGGAACATATTGGAAGCAAAGTAGTTATTTTAGGTTATTTCTTTTCCTTAATCCATTGCTTTGTTTGAAATGTTGTGGGGTTTTTTTGGTTGTTGTTTGCCTGTTTGTTTTTAATTTTTTGATAAACAAAAGTTAAAAAATTGAAAAAAAAATCAGTAGAAAAATGGGAGTAAAAACTAAATGACAAATAGGGTGGGATGGGGGGAGGGTTTGGGTATTCTCTTTTCACTTTTATTTTTTATTCTTATTCTGATTCTTTCTGATGTAAGGAAAATGTTCAGAAATAGATTGTGGTGATGAACGCATAACTATATGATCATACTGTGAACAGTTGATTGTATACCATGGATGACTGTATGGTTTGTGAATATATATCAATAAAACTGAATTTTAAAAAAAAATTAAATAAAATAAGTATCAGAACTGTATTGAATGTGAATAGGGTTGTTTCAAGGCAAATATCCCACAGATCAGCACTACAAATATAGATAGGTGCTTGCATGATATAATTCTAAGGTATGACAATAGTAAAGAGAGATAACAGAATGGTATATGGGAAAAATCTACATATTGCACACTAGGGACTATAATTAATAGGAATACCTTACTAATACCACATAAATACTAGGCACAAATAATTAAGGGCTGACAAGAGTTACGGGGTATTTTGGGTCATGAGAATTGTTTAAAATGGAGAGTGATGAGATTGTACAACTAAGTGAGGATGTGAGAATATGGAAGGATTATCATGGATATAACATATGCTATGTGAACTTAGGAACCCCCTACTTTATAAGTCAAGCCCTCAATATTGAGGCTTGCTTCGGTAAAACTTGTGGTTGTAAAGGGGAGGCTAAGCTCACCTATGATTATGCCTAGAAGTCACCTCCAGAGAATGCTCAAATGTGGATGTTCTCTAACCCCAACTCTGTAAATAAATTCATCACCCTCCTCCCGACATGGGACAGGACACTCTGGGTGAATGAGTCTCCCTGACAATGTGGGACATGGATTCTGGGAATGAGTCTGGCATCGAGTGGTTGAGAATGCCTGTTTGACCAAAAGGAGGAAAAGAAAGGCAATAAAATACAGTTTCCATGGCTAAGAGAATTCAAATAGAGTCAAGAAGCTGTCCTGGAGGTTTCTCCTTTGCAAGCTTCAGCCAGATATGCCAAATGGCCACAGCATGATAAGCCAAATCAACAGCAGTCCCGAAAACCCTAAAGAATACTCGGATCCTTATCTGAGATCTATACAATTCCACTAAGTTTATTCTTCAGAAACTTAAAGCCTCCAGAGAACTCCTATGTCAACTAAGTCCCAAAACCCAGAGGCAATAGCTTCTTCAAGAACATCAACCAGATGTGTCCCTTTTTCCCATAATGTCAACACCCCTTTCCAACATGAACAAGTTAGGGTGGTCACTGCCTAGACATCCCTGAAGATTGAGAAAGTGATTTAACTAGAGGAAGGGTAGCAACAGACAAGATGGAATTTAACAAAGGATTATGAATTCTGGATCTCTAAATAATTTTATTTTTCTTAGACGCTAGGGTATTAGAATAGCTAGAAGGAAAGAATTGAAATCATGGAACTGTAACCCATAGCATTCTTTGAAATTTGCTCCATAGTCACTTGCTAAATTGTAATTTGAAAGTTATCAAAGCTAATTTTTTAAATGCAATAGCTTTTAATATGAATAATAAACTACTGCCAACTCAAAAATGTATATGAAATACACAGGGGGCAAGAACAACCAAGACAATCTGGAAGAAGAACAAAACTGGAAGTCTCACTCTACTGGATATTAAGACCTAAGCTACAGTATTTAAAGCAATGTGCTGGTTTGGATGTATTATGTCCCCCAAAACTCCATGTTCTTCAATGCAATTTTGTGGGGGCAGACATATGAGTGTTGGTTAGGTTGGAATATTGGATTAAGTTGTTTCCATGGAGATGTGACCCACCCAACAACTGCAGGTGATAATTCTGATTAGATCATTTCCATGGAGGTGTGGCCCCGCCCATTCAGGGTGGGTCTTCATTGATTTATTAGAATACCTTAAAAAGAGCCACACAGGCCCAGACTCTTGCTGCAACCATGAGGGACACTTTGAAGAATGCATAGGAGCTGAGAGAGGAGCTGAGACGCAACCTAGGAGCAAGCAGACACCAGCCACGTGCCTTCCCAGCTAACAGAGGTTTTCCAGATGCCAATGGCCTTTCTCCAGTGAAGCTATGCTGTTGTTGATGCCTTACCTTGGACACTTAATGGCCTTAAGACCGTAACTTTGTAACCAAATAAACCCCCTTTATAAAATACAATCCATTTCTGGTACTTTGCAAAATGGCAGCATTAGGAAACTGGAACAAGCAGTATGATACTGGTGCAACAATGAACAGAAAAACTGAACACAGCAAGGAGTACCAGAGCTAGATGAAATGGAAAATGAATCTATGCAGAAAAAATGAATTCCAAGTGAACTGCAAATCTAAATATGAAAGATAAAAGAACAAAACTTCTTTACGATCTCGGGATAGGCAAAGACTTCTTAAAAGGAACACAAAAAAGTACTAATAATAAAGAAAAGATTGTTAAATTGTAATACTACATTACAGAATTAGTAGACAAAAAATAATTAGAGAAGATTTTAAACAACACAATCCATCAACATGATCTAACTTATCTTAGAGAAAATTATACCCAACAACTATAGAACACATTGTTTTATATGTGACTATTCAAATATATTTGATTTTATATATATATAAATGTGAATTTACATATAAAATGTTTATATATAAATGTTTATATATATTTATATATATAAATTTATATATATAAATGTGAATTTCTATAAATTCACATATATATATATACATGTGAATTTCAAATGGAATATTTACCAAGATAACTCATATGCTGGGCCATAAAATTAGTCTCAGTAAATGTTAAAAGATGGAAATGTATAAAGTATTCTCTGACCACAATAGAATTAAATGAGAAATCAGTAAGATATCCAGAATCTCTAAATATTTTGATTTAAACAATGCTTCTATATAATATATGGGTCAAAGAAGAAATCACAGAGGAAATTGGAAAATATTCTAAGTGAATAATAATGAAAACACTGCATCAAAATTTGCATAAAGTAGCTAAAGCAGTGTTTAGAGAGAAATTTACAGCTTTAAATGTATCAGAAAAGAAGAAAGGTTTAAATCAATAACCTAAGTTTCTACCTTAAGAAGTTTAAAAAAGAAGAGCAAATTAAACCCAAAGTAAAATCAAAATAAAGAGCAGAAATCAATAAAACCGAAAATAAACAATTGAGAAAAGCTGACTTTCCCCCCCCGCCATGCGTATTTTTTTTAATTGAGATTGTTCACAAACCATACAATTATCCAAAGATGGTACCTCCATGGTACCATCACACAGCTGTGCATTCATCACCATAATTAATTTTTTTTTAATTTTTAGAATGTTTTCATTACTCCAGAAAAGAAATAAAGACAAATAAAGGAAACTCAGATTCTCCTACACCCCTAACCACCACCCCGCTCCATTACTGATTCATAGTATTGGTATAGTACATTTGTTACTGTTGATGAAAGAATGTTAAAATACTACTAACTGTAGTATATAGTTTGCAATATGTATATTTTTTCCTATATGGCCTTCTATTATTAACTTCTAGTTATAGTGTCATACATTTGCTCTAATTCATGAAAGAGATTTCTAATATTTGTAGTTAATCACAGACATTGTCCACCACAAGATTCACTGTTTTATATATTCCCATCTTTTAACTTCCAACTTTCCTTCTGGTGACATATGTGACTCTGAATTTAACCTTTCCACCACATTCACAGACCATATAGCACTGTTAGTTATTCTCACAACAAGCTACCATCACCTCTGTCCATTTCCAACCATTTAAGTTCAACCTAGTTGAACATTCTGCTCATAAGCAACCGCTCCCCATTCTTTAGCCTTGTTCTATATCCTGTTAACTTATATTTCATGTCTATTAGTTTACACATTATAGTTAGTTCATATCAGTGAGACCCTGCAATATTTGTCCTTCTGTGTCTGTCTTATTTCACTCAATATAGTGCCCTCAAGGTTTCTTCACCAACCCATTTTTTTTAAAGACAGTTTTGTTCAAACACCATACATTCCATCCTAAGTAAACAATCAATGGTTCCCTGCATAGTCACATATTTATGTATTCACCACCATCACCACTATCTCTATTTCTTCCACAAAGAAGGAGGAAGAGTCAAAGAAGGTAGAGAGACAAAAGAAAAAGAAAAACAGAAAGAGGAAAAAAAAAACATGATAGCTAGGAAGCAACAAAAGGAAAGAGAGCATTAAACTGAAGTATAATAAAGAGTCAGACAACATCACCAATGCCAAGAGTCCCATAACCCTCCCCTATGACCCCCGCATATGAATTTAACTTTGGTGCATTGCCTTTGTTACATTCAAGGAAGCATAATACAATGTTCCCATTAATTATAGTTTCTAGTTTGCATTGACTGTATTTTCCCCAAATCCCACCCTATTTTTAAAAATTTATATATATATATATATATTTATTGAAATTGTTTACATACCATACAACTATCCAAAGATCCAAAGTGTACAATCAATTGCCCACGGCACCACGATACAGCTATGTATCCATCAACAAAATTAATTTTTTTCAATTTTTAGAACATTTTCACTACTCCAGAAAAATAAAGACAAAAAAAAAGGAAACTCAGATCCTCCCATACCCCTAATCACACCCCCCTCCATTATTGATTCATAGTTTTGGCATAGCACATTTGTTACTGTTGACGAAAGAATGTTAAAATACTACTAACTGTAGTATATAGTTTGCAATAGGTATATATTTTTCCCTATATGCCTCTCTAATAACTTCTAGTTATAGTGACATACATTTGTTCTAGTTCGTGAGAGATTTCTAATATTTGTAGAGTTAATCACAGACATTGTCCACCACAAGACTCACTGTTTTACACATTCCCATCTTTTAACCTCCAACTTTCCTTCTGGTGACATGTGTGGCTCTGAGCTTACCCTTTCCACCATCTTCACACACGTTTCAGCACTGTTAGTTATTCTCACAACATGCTACCATCACCCCTATCCATTTCCAAACATTTAAGTTCACCCTAGTTGAACATTCTGCTCATAATAAGCAACTGCTCCCCATTCTTTAGCCTGATTTCTATATCCTGATAACTTATATTTCACGTCTATGAGTTTACATATTATAATTAGTTCATATCAGTGAGACCCTGCAACATTTGCCTTTATGTGTCTTATTTCAGTCAATATAGTGCCCTCAAGGTTTCTTCATCAATCCGTTTCTTTTAAAATGGTTTAGTTCACATCCCATACATTCCGACCTAAGTAAACAATCGTTGGTTCCCTGTATAGTCACGTATTTATGTACTGCGCATCATCGCCACTCTCTAAATAAGGACATCTCCATTTCTTTCACAAAGACAGTGGAAGAGTCAAAGAAGGCAGAGAAGCAAAAGAAAAAGAAAAGAGACAGAAAAAGAAACAAAAAAACAAAACTTTATAGCTAGAAAGCAACAAAAGGAAAGATAGCATTAACCTAAAGTAGAATAAAGAGTCAGACAACATCACCAATGCCAACAGTCCCACACCCTTTCCCTATTCCCCACCCCCCCCACCCATATATGCATTTAGCTTTGGTATACTGCCTTTGTTATATATTAAAGGAAGCATAATACAATGTTTCTGTTAATTACATCTCTAGTTTGCATTGATTGTATTTTCCCCCCAATCCCAATGTTAACATTCATTTGTTCTACCACATGTAAAAACATATTTGTACCTTTTATCACAATCATTGAGCACTCTAGATTTCATCTTTCCTTCTGGTGTCCCACATGGTCCCAACCTTCCTTTTTCAATCATACTCACAGTCATCTTCGTACAGTGTACTTAAATTGCTATGCTACTTCGTGGGACGGAGAACATCTTCTTGACCAAAAGGGGGATGTGAAAGGAAATGAAATAAGCTTCAGTGGCAGAGAGAATCCAAAACGAGCCGAGAGGTCACTCTGGTGGGCACTCTTATGCACACTTTAGACAACCCTTTTTAGGTTCTAAAGAATTGGGGTAGCTGGTGGTGGATACCTGAAACTATCAAACTACAACCCAGAACCCATGAATCTCAAAGACAGTTGTATAAAAATGTAGCTTATGAGGGGTGACAATGGGATTGGGAAAGCCATAAGGACCACACTCCACTTTGTCTAGTTTATGGATGGATGAGTAGAAAAATAGGGGAAGGAAACAAACAGACAAAGGTACCCAGTGTTCTTTTTTACTTCAATTGCTCTTTTTCACTCTAATTATTATTCTTGTTATTTTTGTGTGTGTGCTAATGAAGGTGTCAGGGATTGATTTGGGTGATGAATGTATCACTATGTAATGGTACTGTAAACAATCGAAAGTACGATTTGTTTTGTATGACTGCGTGGTATGTGAATATATCTCAATAAAATGAAGATTAAAATAAAAAAAAAATTGCTATGCTACTATCTCCCAAAACTGTGTTCCAAATCTCTCACTCCTGTCTTTTCCTTTTTGTCTGCAGTGCTCCTTTTAGTGTTTCCTATAGAGCAGGTATCTTGTTCACAAACTCTGTCACTGTCTGTCAGAGAATATTTTAAGCTCTCTCTCCTATTTGAACGACAGTTTTGCCAGATATAGGATACTTGGTTGGTTGTTTTTCTCTTTCAGTATCTTAAATATATCATCCCATTTCCTTCTTGCCTCCATGGTTTCTACTGAGAAATCCGCACATAGTCTTATCAAGCTTCCTTAGTATGTGATGGATTGCTTTTCTCTTGCTGCTTTCAGGATTCTCTTTATCTTTGACGTTTGATAATCTGATAATTAAGTATCTTGGTGTAGGTCTATTCAGATCTATTCTGTTTGGGGTACACTGTGCTTCTTGGACCCATAATTTTATATCTTTCATAAGAGATGGGAAATTTTCATTGATTATTTCCTCTATTATTGTTTCTGCCTCTTTTCCCTTCTCTTCTTCTGGGACACCGATGGCACATACATTCCTGCATTTCATGTTGTCATTCAATTCCCAGAGGCATTGCTTGTATTTTTCCATTCTTTTCTCTATCTGTTCTTTTGTGTGCAGGCTTTCAGGTGTCTTGTTCTCCAGTTACTGAGTGTTTTCTTCTGCCTCAAGATCTGCTGTTGTATGTCTCCATTGCGTCTTTCATCTTTTGTGTTGTGCCTTTCATTTCCATAGACTCTGCCAGTTGGTTTTTCGAACTTTCAATTTCCA
Source organism: Choloepus didactylus (assembly GCF_015220235.1). NCBI lineage: Eukaryota > Metazoa > Chordata > Mammalia > Pilosa > Megalonychidae > Choloepus > Choloepus didactylus. Next base: position 90,832,790 of record NC_051316.1, read on the forward strand.
CCTTATGTACCCAGTGATTTCATTATATGGTTCATCTCTTTTGCCATATCTTCCCTAAACTTTTTGAATTGATTTAGCATTAGTTGTTTCAATTCCTGTATCTCAGTTGAAGTGTAAGCTCTGGGCCATAACTTTGTTTTTCTTAGTGTAGGTTGTAGTTTTCTGTTGTCTAGGCATCTGGTTTCCTTGGTTACCCCAATCAGGTTTTCCCAGACCAGAAAGGGCTCAGGTCTCAGAAGGAGGCAACAGTATCAGGTTTCCCTGAGGGTGTGTCTAACATTGATACACCCTGTGAGGCCTCAAGCAACTGTTTTTCTGCCCAGCAGTTGGCACTTGTCAGCCTGTCTCTCCTGACTGGTGTAAGGAGGTGTGTCCCATGGCTGTTTTCCCCCAGGCTCTGGGGTCTGGTTCTGAATGGAAGGTGGGTAGTAGAGCTCGGCACCACCACTTTCCTCTTAGGGTAGATACACCCCTTTGGGAGATATCATTTGCATTTGAATAGTCTCTCTTACTCTACTATCTCCACTCTTGTCTGGGTCAGAGTGCTGGGAACTGAAAATGGCTGAGGCTTTCTCCACTGAGCTGAAAAAGGGACATAAAACCCCCCTCCAGTCTGCAGCTACCTTCAGTTTCACCCCTCTGTCAGAGATAGCACGTGGTCTTCTGGGGTCCCCCTCCCTCCCAGAGAGGTCCTCTGGCTCGCCAAGGTCAGTTGTCACCAAAAGCCTCTGTCTGCTTCTTGGGGTTTGTAGCTTATATTGAGCAGACATTTGCTAATTAAAACCTCAGTTGGAGCTTGTCTGAGGTATATTTGCTTGTTCAGAGAGTGCTGCTCTCCATCACAGCAAGGCTTTTCAGTTTGGGCTGCCATGGGGAGAGGGGGCTCTCAGCTTGGGTCCACAGTTTTTACTTGCAGATTTTATGCTGCAATCTTGGCATTTCTCCCAATCCAGGTTGGTGTATGATGTATGGACAGTCACGTTTGTCCCCCAGCAGTTATTCCAGATTATTTACTAGTTGTTCCTGGTTGTTTATCAGTTGTTCTGGGGGACTAACTAGCTTCCACTCCTCTCCATGCCGCCATCTTCCTCTAAATCCCTTTATGAGTATTTTGAGTTCCCAAGTGGTGTTTTCTTCAATAAAAAAAATTCTTATTTATACAATTTTTCCCACAGGATAAGATGTAAACATTTATCTTCTCAAGGTGGAAACAATTTTATTTTTCTGACACAAAGGCAGACTGAGCCTTGTGTTGGCTAAAGAATGTTACCATTTTATATCTCAGAATTGAATCCCATGAATGCTTTGATGGTTGTGTTTTTCCTGTAGAATACAGATTTCACTGATCTCAGCTGCTCCACACATTCGTGAATGTTGTACGAGTATGTCCAAACTCAAATTCCTCTGTGATGCCTGGTCCACATAGTTCCTGGCTTTCTACCAACTGCCCCAGAGGACTCACTAAAACCCACACTTCACAACTCCACCATTTTGCCCTGCCTCCAAAAGTTGACTTTTCAAAAGATTAATAAAATTGATAAACCCCTAGCAAAACTAACCAAGGGAAAAAAGGGAGCAAGAAAGAAAATTTGAATTAACCAACACCAGGAATGAAAGAAGGGATAAAATTACAGAGCTTATAGACATTAAAAGAATAATAAGGAAATTTTATTAACAAAAACATGGGAAACAAATCTATGGTGACAGAATCTAAGATAGTAGTTACTTCTGAGGAGGAGGAAGATGATAGTGAAATTTGGAGGGGGACTTTTGGGGTGTGCTAATTTTTCACTTCTTGATCAGGATGGTGGTCACAAAGGGGTATTAGTTTTGTCATTTATCAAGCCATTTTTCACTCATCAAGGAGAAATTACTTAATCAAGAATTTGCTCCCATTCCTTGCAAGTGGACTAAAAAGTCCAATTTCTAATTTAGACCATGTAATATAATTCTTATCAAACAAGAATTGTTTTAATTGATGGTCTATGTACTTAGCATTGTGCTGAAGGTGATAGAAAATGAGATAGATCCTGCCTTCAAAGTCTTAGAGTTTACTTGGGCACTCAACTCATGAAACTGTCAGGGACTTTCTCAAAACATTATGCTTAAATCTTCATTTGTGTGACAGAAGTTTTACAAGGGCAGAATTCACAGAAAATTAATGTGGATGAGAGGTGTCAAATATGGTTTCAGGAAAGAAGTAGGGCTCATGCAGAGTTTTTAAAGGCAGGTAGGTTGTGAACACAGAGGTGATGTCAGGATCAAACTAGCAAAAAGGTAGGAATGAACAAGGCAAGGGGTCAGGGACCAGGAGAAGAACAAGCACAAAGAAGGGCTTAAGAGAGTGCTTCCTTTTACTGAAACCAATCTTCTGAGCAGCAATTTTAACCTTTCCCCCTACTAGACCTAAATAATATGCCTGATGTACTCCTTTCCCTCCAACTCAAAAAAGCATCTATTTGCAACCTACTTTATAACACACCAGTGTATTTTACAGAGATATGACAAACAACTCAAGTTCTTAACTGAGTAAAAAAAAAAAAGTTTCCATGTTTTCTCTAATTTCTATTATTTTATTTGGTAGGACACTTCATTTAAATTAGGTAAAAAGTCTTTTTGGTTAAGTCATCTTTGATCATCCTCCTTTACCTACCATACAACTGAAATTTCTGTTTTCTCCTATACTATCTGCATAGTTCTCAAAATAGGCAATAATTAGGTTTCACAAATGATAAGGTCATACAAAATGTATTAGACTGTGGGAAATAGAGTACTCAAAATAATGTACATACATGCAATTTTGTATTTTCATGTACTACAACTCAATCCTTAACATAAATAAATGGATTTAATCTTTACAAACAACCCCTTTAAAAATCTGATTAATTTAAATTTATTCAATGCCTACAAGTCTCAGTAGTTGCCCTTTCTCCCACCTCTTAAGATACATGGATGCTTGGTATAATTTAAGAGTTATGGAAATTTCAGTATTGGTCTATCAAGTTCCTATTACATACTATTACCTTTAATAAAGCTTTATTTGAGAACTGTAAAGTACTTTTGAACTGTTAGTAATCCATTTCTAAAAACTCATTTTCAGTTAAGCTCATAACAAAACATCTAACATAAACAAGTTAAGTAAGTAAATACCTTGAAGAACCAAGGAACACGAATTAAAATTAGAATATACAGAAATTACATGTAAAAAAGCTTCCATTTTTTTAAGTGTAACTAGAAAAGTATTACAAAACTTTTAAAATTGAAGTAACTTTATATTTAAAACAACATTTACTACAAAGGAAAAAAAGAAAAATTACATGCAAATTTTATTTTTTCAATTAAAGATGAATTAAAATAATTGCCAGGAAAAATGTGAATGACACCCCCTTAAAAAACATTCAAACTAATATATTTTTAACATGTAAAGTCTTAAACTACTTAAACTAGTAAGTATACTTAAATTATAAACTACTGAATGTCACCTTACATACATGAAAGACATACACAGAGACGTCTGCTTTGGTAACCTCACCAACTCTCTTTTTTTTTGTTAAGAATTTCTCCAGCCACAATCCTTTATTTTTTTTTTAGTTTTTAATTTTTTTTTTTGGTCTTTTCATTTCTGGTTTATTTCACTCAACATACTGTCCTCAAGGTCCATTCACCTAGTTGCATACCTCACAATTTCATTCCTTCTTGCTAACGCTCAATATTCCATAGTATGTAAAACCACAGTTGGCCATCCCATTCATCAGTCAATATACCCTTACGCCACCTCCATCCATCGCAAATCGTGAATACTGCCACCATAAACCCCACTGTGAAAATGTCCATTCATGTCCCTATTCTCAATTCTTCCAAGTATACACCTAACAATAGGGTTGCAGGACCATATGGCACCCTATACTTAGCTTCCTGTGGAACCACCCCACTACCCTCCAGATGAGCTGCACCATTTTACTTCCCCACCAACCAACAGTGGTTAGGTACATCCCTCTCTCCAGATTTTCTCCAGCACTTGTATCCCTCTGTTTATTTTTTAAACAGTTTTATCCACATATCATACATTCCCACCTCAGTAAACAATCAAGTATAATCACATATATAATTCCTGGTATAATCACATTGTTATGCATTCACCACCACAATCTATACGAGAACTGTTCTAGTTTGCTAATGCTGCTGAAATGCAAAACACCAGAAACGGATTGGTGCTTTTATAAAGGAGGTTTATTTGGTTACAGAGTTACAGTCTTGAAGCCATAAAGTGTGCAAGATAACACATCAACAATCGGGTACCTTCACTGGAGGATGTCCAAAGATGTCTGGAAAACGTCTATTAGCTGGGAAGGCATATAGCTGGTGACTGCTCCAGAGTTCTGGTTTCAAAATGGCTTTCTCCCAGGACGTTCCTCTCTAGGCAGCAGTTCCTCAAAAATGTCACTCTTAGATGCTCTTGGGGTGTTTCTCCTCTGTTAGCTTCTCTGGAGCAAGAGTCTGCTTTTAAAGGCCGTCTTCAAACTGTCGCTTATCTGCAGTTACTCTTCTCAGCTTCTGTGTATTCTTCAAAGTGTCCCTCTTGGCTGTAGTAGGCTTGCTCCTTCTGTCTGCGCTTATAAAGTGCTCCAGTAATTTAATTCAGACCCACCCTGAATGGATGGGACAACACCTCCATGGAAATTATCCAACCAAAGATCTTGTTCACAGTTGATTGAATCACATCTCCATGGAAACAACCAAAAGATCTCAAAATCTAATCAACACTAATATGTCTGCCCACACAAGATTGCATCAAAGATAATGGCATTTTGAGGGACATAATACATCAAACTGACACAAGGACATTTCCATTGTGTCAAGGAAGGAAGAGGACATAAAAGAAAAAAGAAAAAAAAAAGACCAAAAAAAAAAATAAAAGTAAAAGTAAAATAAAATACAATAAAAAGGTCAGACAACACCAATGCCAATAATCCCACACACCTCCCTTATATCCCCCTTTTACAGACATTTAGCTTTGGTATATTGCCTTTGTTACAATTAATGGAAGCATGTTACAGTGTTACTGTTAACTATAGACTCCAGTTTGCATTGATTGTATTTTCCCCCAATACCATCCCATTTTCACCACCTTGCAAATTTGACATTCATTTGATCTCCCTCATGTAAAAACATTCTTAAATTTGTACATTTAATCACAATCATTGACCACTATAGGTTTCACTAAGTTATACAGTTCCAGTCGTTATCTTCTACCTTTCCTTCTGGTGTCATACGTATCCCTAACCTTCCTCTTTCAACCATACTCACAGACATCTTTGTTCAGTGTACTTACAGTATTATGCTACCAACACACAGTAATGTGCTATCCATATCTGGATTTATACAATCAATCCTCTTGGACATTCTATACTCCTTCAGCATCAGATGCCCAATCTCTACCCTCTATCTCCTGACATCTTCATTTCTATGCTCTTCTCAAAACCTCTCTGTTCCGGTTTGCTAATGCTGCCATTTTGCAAAACACCAGAAATGGACTGGCTTTTATAAAGGGGGTTTATTTGGTTACGGAGTTACAGTCTTAAGGCCATAAAGTGTCCAAGGTAAGGCATCAACAATCAGGTACCTTCACTGGAGAAAGGCCATTGGCATCCAGAAAACCTCTGTCAGCTGGGAAGGCACGTGGCTGGCGTCTGCTTGCTCCCAGGTTGCGTTTCAAAATGGCATTCTCCAAAATGTCAGCATCAGCTTTCAATGGCCATCTTCAAAATGTCTCGAAGCTGCTCTGAGTTCCTTCTGTTTGTCAGCGCCTTCATATGGCTCCAGTGATATAATTCAGACCCATCCTGAATGGGTGGAGTAACACCTCCATGGAAATTATCCAATCAAAGGTCTTACCCACAGTTGACTCTCATCTCATCTCCATGGAAATACTCGATCAATAGATTCCAACCTAATCGACACAAACACATCTGTCCCCACAAGACTGCATCAAAGAACACAGCGTTCTGGCAGACATAATATATCCAAACCAGCACACTCTCTCTCCTGTCTTTTCCTATCTGTCTGTAGCACCCCCTTTAGTATTTCTTGTAGAGGAGGTCTCCTATTCATGAATTCTCTCAGTGTCTGTTTATCTGTAAATATTTTAAACTCTCCCTCATTTTTGAAGGACAGTTTTGCCAGATGTACGATTCTTGATTGGCAGTTTTTCCCTTTTGGTATCTTAAATATATCATACCACTGCCTTCTCACCTCCATGGTTTCTGCTGAGAGATCAGCACTTAATCTTATCGAGCTTCCCTTGTATGTGATGGATTGCTTTTCTCTTGCTGCTTTCAGAATCCTGTCTTTGACATTTGAAATTTTGATTAGTGTCTTAAAGTAGGTCTATTTGGATCAATTCTGTTTGGGGTATGCTGCACTCTTAGACCTGTAATTTTATGTCTTTCCTGAGTTAGGAAATTTTCATTGGTTATTTCCTCTATTATTCTTTCTGTCCTGTGCCAGTTTGAATGTATTATGTCCCCCAGAAAAAGCCATATTCTTTGATGCAATCTTGTAGGGCAAACATATTAGCGGGTGTGCCGGTTTGAATGTATTGTGTCCCCCAAATGCCATTATCATTGTGGTCTTGTGGGACAGACGTTTTGGTGCTGGTTAGATTTGCTTGGAATGTGCCCCACCCATCTGTGGGTGGTGACTTGGGTGGGAATCTCCTATGGAGGTGTGACCCCATCCATTCAGGGTGGGCCTTGATCAGTGGAGCCATATAAAACATGCTGACTCAAAGAGACTGAACAGAGTGCAGCTGTGAGTGACGTTCTGAAGAAGAGCAAGCTTGCTAGAGAGGAACGTCCTGGGAGAAAGCCATTTTGAAACCAGAACTTTGGAGCAGACGCCAGCCACGTGCCTTCCCAGCTAACAGAGGTTTTCCGGACGCCATTGGCCATCCTCCAGTGAAGGTACCCGATTGCTGATGTGTTACCTTGGACGTTTTGTGGCCTTAAGACTGTAACTGTGTAGTGAAATAAACCCCCGTTTTATAAAAGCCTATCCATCTCTGGTGTTTTGCATTCTGCAGCATTAGCAAACTAAAACAGATTTTGGTACCAGAGAAGTGGGGTGCTTTTGCTGCTGAGTTTGCAGATACCAAACATGTTGGAACGGCTTTTTAAATGGATAAGGGGAAGATTCTGGAATAATTGTGAGGAGCTTGATAGAAAAGGCCTAAACTGCTTTGAAGAGACTGTTTGTGGAAATATCGACTCTAAAGATACTTCTGACGAGGCCTTGAACAGAGATGATCAATGTATTGTTGTGAACTGGAAGAAAGGTGATCCTTGTTTTAAAGTGGCAGAGAATTTGGCAAAATTGAGTCCTGGTGTCAGATGGAAAGAAGAATTTAAAAGTGACAACCTGGAATACTTAGCTGAGGAGATCTCCAGACTACCTGTGGAGGATATACCCTGGCTTCTCCTTGCAGCTTATAGTAAAATGCGAGCAGAGAGAGATAAACTTAGAACTGAACTCTTGGGTTCAAAGCAACGAGAAGCTGATGGCTTGGAAAATTACCAGCTTCCAGGGGGTGGAATCCCAGAAGCTACAGCCCAACATGAGGATGTAACCAAACGTGGAACCCAGCCACCATTTCAGTACAAGCCAAGATTGGAAAAGGAGTTAAGCAGAAAGGATTTGTGGAAAGTCCTATTGTCTGATGGCTTTGACCCCTGCATGCTTCATGCAAAGCCAACAGAATTTTTGAGAGATATTTATAGACAGAGCCATTGCCGGTCTGGACTGGAGGAGACAGACAAGGAAAAAATTAAAGGAAAAATCTCTTCAAAGACAGAGCCATGGAGGTTGAGGTCTGGAGTCAGGAGGTCTCGGGCTGGGAGAGCGGAGCAGCCCACATGCGTGGAAAGGGTGAGTTTGCCCTGGAGGTCGAGGGCAGGCTTTCCGCCTCGATGCTCTGGAAGAGTTTTGCCACCTCAGGTCCCAAAGAGGGTGGAGCACATTTCCAGGGAATTGAGGAGAGCCTGGCTGCCACCACACTGTTCTGAAGGGGTTGAGCGTGTGCCCCGGAGATGGAAGGGAATCCGGGAGCAGCCCCGATGTTTGAGGAGGGTGGGGCCGAGAAGGTGGTCTCCCCAATGTGTGGAAATGTTGGAGCACTCACCTAAGCATTTGGAGAGGAAAGGGCTGCCAGAAAGGCCCTTAGGAAGGGTTAGACTCTCGCTCTCTCAAGCCCCAAGGATGCAACGTTGTTCTGTAAATGACTCTCAGACTTTGAAATCTAATGGAGTTTGTCCTTCAGGTTTTAGGAACTGTTTTGGTCCTGTTAACCCTGTTTTCCTTACTCTTTCTCCTTATGGCAATGGAAATGTTTATCCTATGAATGTCCCTCCTTTGTATACTGGAAGCATATAACTTGTTCTAAGTTCACAGATCCACAGCTAAAGGAAAAGTATGCCTTAGGACTGACCACGCCTATATTTGATTTTGATGGGATTTTGTACTTAACTTTTGTTACTGAAATGGTTTAAGTTTTTATGATATTGTGATGAAATGAATGTATTTTGTATTTGGAAAGATAATGTCATTTTGGGGTCCAGGGGGTGGAATGTGCCGGTTTGAATGTATTGTGTCCCCCAAATGCCATTATCATTGTGGTCTTGTGGGACAGACGTTTTGGTGCTGGTTAGATTTGCTTGGAATGTGCCCCACCCATCTGTGGGTGGTGACTTGGGTGGGAATCTCCTATGGAGGTGTGACCCCATCCATTCAGGGTGGGCCTTGATCAGTGGAGCCATATAAAACATGCTGACTCAAAGAGACTGAACAGAGTGCAGCTGTGAGTGACGTTCTGAAGAAGAGCAAGCTTGCTAGAGAGGAACGTCCTGGGAGAAAGCCATTTTGAAACCAGAACTTTGGAGCAGACGCCAGCCACGTGCCTTCCCAGCTAACAGAGGTTTTCCGGACGCCATTGGCCATCCTCCAGTGAAGGTACCCGATTGCTGATGTGTTACCTTGGACGTTTTGTGGCCTTAAGACTGTAACTGTGTAGTGAAATAAACCCCCGTTTTATAAAAGCCTATCCATCTCTGGTGTTTTGCATTCTGCAGCATTAGCAAACTAAAACAGCGGGGATTAAGTTGGAACATTTGGATTAGGTTGTTTGCATGGAAATGCACCCCACTCAACTGTGGGTAATGACTCTGATTGGATAATTTCCATGGAGGTGTTACCCTGCCCATTCGGGGTGGGTCTAAATTAAATCACTGGAGCCATATAAATGAGCCAGCAATCAGAAGGAACTCAGTGCAGCTGTGAGTGACATTCTGAAGAAGAGCTACAGCCAAGAGGAACACTTTGAAGAATGCACTGGAACTGAAACAGGAACTGCAGTTTACAGAGACAATGTGGAGATGGCCTTTGAAAGCAGACTTTTGCTCCAGAGAAGCTAAGAGAGGACAAATACCCCAAGTGCAATTACAAGTGACATTTTTGAGGAACTGCAGCCTAGAGAGGAACATCCTGGGAGAAAGCCATTTTGAAACCAGAACTTTGGAGAAGATGCCAGCCATGTGCCTTCCCAGCTAACAGAGGTTTTCCGGACACCATTGGCCATCCTCCAGTGAAGGTACCCGACTGCTGATGTGTTACCTTGGATACTTTATGGCCTTATGACTATAACTGTGTGACCAAATAAACCCCCTTTTATAAAAGCCAATCCATCTCTGGTGCTTTGCATTCCGGCAGCATTAGCAAACTAGAACATGTCCCTTTACTCTTCTCTCTCCTTCTGTAACACGTATAACATGCATATTCATGTGATTCATGTTGTCATTCAGTTCCCTCAGACCCTGCTCATATTATTCCATTCTTTTCCCCATCTGTTCTTTTGTGTATAGGATTTCAGGTGTTCTGTCCTCTAGTTCAGTCATCCTTTCTTCTGTCTCTCCAACTCTACTGCTGTCTCCAATGTGTTTTTCATCTCTTCTATTGTGGCTTTCATTCACATAAGTTCTACCATTTGTTTTTTCAACCTTAAGAATTCTTCCTTGTGGTCACCCAGTATCTTCTTTATATCCTTCATCTCTTGTCACATTTTCATTCAACTTTTATGGGAACCACATAGTCAGAGCACAGAGACTGAATGAGCATGGGCTGTGTAGAGAATGGGGAGACATCTCTTGGGTACAGACCATAAAGACACAGGAAATGAGGTGGAAGTGTAGAGTGAGGCCAAATTATGAGATGCAAGGTATATTCTGTAGACAAAGGAGAATGACAGGCAAGTTTTAAGCAAGAGAATTACATAACATTTGTGTTTTGAAAACATAATGCAGGAATAATAAAAGAGATTCTTTTTAGTTGCTTTAGTTATTCTATTTGCATTCTAACTAGTGGCATTTCATTAAAATAGCTTAACAGGCACCACAGATAAAGTTTTCTTAAAGAGCTAAAAAGCCAAAAGTAAATAAATAAATAAATAAATAAATAAATAAATAAATAAATAAATAAATAAATAAAATAGAGCATTTTTTACCTCTAGGCTCACTAGTGTTCTTCATACATAAAAACAGCCATTTATTTAGTACCAAAATATATTTGAACTCACCTCTTACAAACAGAATTATATAACCTGAACAAGGCTACCCACACAAATGGATTTAGAAGATTTGTTTGAATATCTTTAGTTGTTTCGATTCTTGAATCTCAGTTAAGGTGTTAAATTGTCCCTCTGACTGGGCCACATCTTCACAGTACGGCTCATGATTTTTGCTGTCTAGGCATCTGATTTTCTTGATTAGTTTATTCTGGAGGTTGTTTTCTCTCTTTTGCCTAGGATTTTCTTCATAGTTGTCTTTGATTTCTATCTTTCCTTTGTTTCTCTCACCAGCCTGTTGTCAGATCGGCTCTGCCCACCAGTCTTTCCCCAAAAATCAGTCGCCCCCTGTGGCCTGCCACAGGGATGGGAGGTAGGCACTAGACACCTCAGCAAGTTCACTGTGTGTGTGGTAATACAAATCTGCCGGCTTCTAGTAGTGTTCTGTTTTCCACCAACCAGCAAGACCTGGGTTTGTTTTAGGGTCCTGCTTTAACAGTTGGGTCTTCCATATTTCTCAGCCCAAAAAGGCCAGGTTTCCATACAGGACATGTAGAACAGCTCCTGTGGTCCTAAGAAAGGATCTGAAGCATCTTTTTAAAAGAGTTTCAATTCCTTTGCACCTTCCAGACTGTCCAGAAGATGGTACTGGTCAGTAAGTTAATTGTCCTCAGAAGCTGCTTTGCCTCCAAGCACAGGCTGCGTCTATACAGGTGAGCTGAAACTGCGGGATTCCTATGCCATCACTGTGCCAGCCAAAATCTGGCTGAATGTGGGGCTCCACCTGTGGCTAAGCACTCCCTCAGCTGACCTGGTACTCCAGCCACCCCCCCAGGCAAGGAAATGGCCACCTGCTGCTGTTCCCCTCAAGGGTGGGGGAAGGGCTTTCAGACACATGGCTGGAAGCACAGTCTCTGACCACATTTTCTCACTCTCTTTGTCCCTCGCTGACCTGGACCTTGAAATGTTCTCCCCTGTGCCCTGGGTCTTCAAACAGTAGTGATATGTCTCACTGCTGTGAGACATTTTATAGTCTGTGTCCATCGTCGTAGGGGTACAATCTGCTGATTCTGTGCCTTTCCTACACTGAAACCGAGTGGGGGGGGTGGATTCCTGGTCCAGACAGAACATTCCTTCCTGATATTTCTTCTCTTTCTTCAGTTCAGCATTTTCATGGTCCTTCTCCAATCTATATCCTCCTCCAGAGTTTCAAACAATTCAGAATTGTCCTTTTTTTGTTGCATCTCTGGAGAGACGTTTTCAGTAGCTGTTTATGTCACCATGTTGATGATGTTACTCACCTCACCCACTCTTTTTTTTTTTCATTTTTACTGAGATTGTTCAGATACCATACAATTATCCAAAGATCCAAAGTGTACAATCACTTACCCCTGGGTACCCTCATACAGCTGTGCATCCATCACACTTAATTTTTGTTCAATTTTTAAAAACTTTTCATTACTCCAGACAAGAAATAAAGTGAAAGATGAAAAAAGAAAAAAAGAAAAGGAAACTCTAATCCTCCCCTATCCTTAACCAACCCCCCTCAATTGTTGACTCGTAGTATTGGTATAGTACATTTGTTACCATTTATGAAAAAATGTTGAAATACTACTAACTGTAGTATATAGTTTGTAACAGGTATATAGTTCTTCCCTATATGCCCCTCTATTATTAACTTCTAATTGTATTGTCATACATTTGTTCTGGTTCATGGAAGCGGTTTCTAGTATTTGTACAGCTGATCATGGACATTGCCTGCCATAGGATTCAGTTTTATACATTCCCATCTTTTGACCTCCAACTTTCCTTCTGGTGACATATATGACTCTGAGCTTCCCCTTTCCACCTCATTCACACACCATTCGGCGCTGTTAGTTATTCTCACATCTTGCTACCAACATCCCTGTTCATTTCCAAACATTTAAGTTCATCCTAATTGAATATTCTGCTCATACTAAGCAACCACTCCCCATTCTTAAGCCTTGTCCTATATCTTGGTACCTTATATTTAATGTCTATGAGTTTACATATTATAATTAGTTCCTATCAGTGAGACCCTGCAATAATTGTCCTTATGTGTCTGGCTTATTTCGCTCAGTATATTGCCCTCGAGGTTTTGTCATCAACCCATTTTTTTTTTTAATATGGTTTTGTTCACTCACCATACATTCCATCCCAAGTAAATAATCGATGGTTCTCTGCATGGTCATACATTTATGTGTTCACCACCTTCACCACTATCTATATAAGGGCACCTACATTTCTTCCACAAGGCAGGAGGGAGAGTCAAAGAAGAAGAGAGCCAAAAGAAAGAGGAAAAAAAAAAAATGACAGCTAGGAAGCAGCAAAAGGAAAAATAACCTTAAATCAAAGTAGAATAAAGAATCAGACAATACCACCAATGTCAAGTGTCTAACATGCCTCCCCATCCCCCCCTCTTATCTGCATTTACCTTGGTATATCACCTTTGTTACATTAAAGGAAGCATAATACAATGATTCTATTAGTTACAGTCTCTAGTTTATGCTGATTGCATCCCTCCCCCAATGCCTCCCCATTTTTAACACCTTGCAAGGTTGACATTTGCTTGTTCTCCCTCGTAAAACAACATATTTGTACATTTTATCACAATTGTTGAATACTCTAGATTTCACCAAGTTACACAGTCCCAGTCTTTATCTTTCCTCCTTTCTTGTGGTGTCTCACGTGCTCCCCACCTTCCTCTCTCAACCGTATTCATAGTTACCTTTGTTCAGTGTACTTACATTGTTGTGCTACCATCTCCCCAAATTGTGTTCCAAACCACACACTCCTGTCTTCTACCACCCTGTAGTGCTCCCTTTAGTATTTCCTGTAGGGCGGGTGTCTTGTTCACAAAGTCTCTCATTGTCTGTTTGTCAGAAAATATTTTGAGCTCTCCCTCATATTTGAAGGACAGCTTTGCTGGATATAGGATTCTTGGTTGGCGGTTCTTCTCTTTCAGCATCTTAAATATATCACACCATTTCCTTCTTGCCTCCATGGTTTCTTCTGAGAGATCCGCACAGTCTTATTAAGCTTCCTTTGTATGTAATGGATCGCTTTTCTCTTGCTGCTTTCAGGATTCTCTCTTTGTCTCTGACATTTGATAATCTGATTATTAAGTGTCTTGGCATAGGCCTATTCATATCTCTTCTGTTTGGAGTACGCTGCACTTCTTGGATCTGTAATTTTATGTCTTTCATAAGAGATGGGAAATTTTCATTAATTATTTCCTCTATTATTGCTTCTGCCCCCTTTCCCTTCTCTTCTCCTTCTGGGACACCAATGATACGTACATTATTGTACTATGTTTCATCCTTGAGTTCCCGGAGACGTTGCTCATATTTTTTCATTCTTTTCTCCATCTGCTCCTTTGCATGTAGGCTTTCAGGTGTTTTGTTCTCCAGTTCCTGAGTGTTTTCTTCTGCCTCTTGAGATCTGCTGTTGTAAGTTTCCATTGTGTCTTTCATCTCTTTTGTTGTGCCTTTCATTTCCAGATTCTACTAGTTGTTTTTCTGAACTTTTGATTTCTGCCATATATATGGCCAGTGTTTCCTTTACAGCCTCTATTTCTTTTGCAATATCTTCTCTAAACTTTTTGAATTGATTTAGCATTAGTTGTTTAAATTTCTGTATCTCTGTTGAAGTGTACGTTTGTTCCTTTGACTGGGCCATAACTTTGTTTTTCTTAGTGTAGGCTGTAATTTTCTGTTGTCTAGGCATGGTTTCCTTGGTTATCCAAATCAGGTTTTCCCAGACCAGAACAGGCTCAGGTCCCAGAGGGAAGAAATATTCAGTATCTGGTTTCCCTGCGGGTGTGTCTTAGAAAATTGCTCCACCCTTTGATGTCTCAGGTCACTGTGCTTTTCTGCCCAGCAGGTGATGCCTGTTAGCCTATAATTCTTGACTGGTGTGAGAAGGTATGGCCGTGTTCCCCCAGGCTCTGGGGTCTGGTTCTGAATCCCCTCACCCACTCTTAACTGCTTTAAATACCATCTATAACTTGATGATTCCCCATTTCCCTCTCCAATCTGGACTGCTTTCCCTGAATATAAACTCACAGATCCAACTGCTTATTAGACATCTCCAACTGGATGCCTCAAATGTAGCATACCCAAAAAGGAGCTCTTGAACTTCTCCCCTCACCCCCCAAATTCCATAAAAGGCAACTCCATTCTTCCAGGTATTCAATCCAAAAACCTTGGAGTTACCCTTGACCTCTTTTTCTCTCACATCCCACATCCAATCCAGAAGCAATTGGTCAGCTCTGCCTTCAAATAGAACAGACTCTGACCCCTTCACTAACTGCCACCACCCTGATCCAACCCACATGCTGTCATCTATGTTACTGCAATAGACCCCTGACTAGACTCCCTGCCTTCTCCCTTACTTTCCTTCAGAACACAGCAGCCAGAAAGATTTCATTAAAACATAAATCAGCTCTTGTTACTCCTCTCTCACAACTCTCCAGATAACTTCCCAAACCACACAAGTCTTTGAAATGGCCAACAAGGCCATACTATTCTCCAGCCATTCTGTTCCCCACCCCATGACCCCATTTTATCTCCTATAACTCTCCCTTTGCTCTCTCAGTTCCAGCTACACTAGCCTCTAGACTATTCCTTGAACATGCTAAGCAAGCTCTGCTTCAGGCCAATGCAACCTGATTCCCTCTGCCTGAAATACTGTTACCCCTTATTTCCATCTGGTTTGCTCTCTCAGTTCCTTCTTGTCTTTATTGAAATGCTATCTTTTCATTGGGGCTTTCTCTTAGCCATTCTAACTAAAATTAAAACCTCCAGCATTTCCTATCCCCTTCTCTATGTTATTTTCCTCCTTAGCACTTATCACCATCTAACACATTCTGTATTTTACTTATTTAGCTTATTTATGGTCTACTCCACCTAGTAAGTTCTAGGAGGGCAGGGATTTCTTTTTTGTTCACTAATGTATTAACAGTGACTAAAACAATACCTGGCACATAGTGTTTACTCAATAAATATTTGTTGAAGAAAGAAGGAAACACTAAGGAAAAAGAGGTTTATTAGCTAACGCTTTCGATCCTGTTTTATCAACTCTCCTAAAAGTGAATTTTTTTAGTCAAGTCACTGAAATTTGAAAGGCCCATATGATACATGAAATAAACATCATGGTTTCCATTTTTTTCTGTACATATGACTAGCACTTTTGACCATTAATGATCCTGGCAAAAAATTGCCATCTGGTCCATTCCTTTCACACTAACCATCACTACCACCACCACCATCGACGACAACAATAACAATAACAACAAACAATATTATGCTTGGCTTCCAGATTCATGTCTGATGCAACACTGCATATTTCTAACTGCAAGTTTCTGAATCCAACCTACATGGGTATTAACCAACACCAGAAAGACCAATGATAATTTGTAACACAAAATAAGACTGCATTTCCCTAGAAAAAAGAATACCCAAAGTCCAAAGAAATTGATTTATCATCAATAAAACATGATTTAAGTAAATTCTTTCATAAAAAGGTGTCACAAAGAAGTGACTATTTGGTTGCTTTCGTTTTGTATTAAGAAAATAACCCAAGTTTTATGTAAAATGAAATTTGAAACATCACAAATATAAATTAAAATTTTCTCCTTTCCCACCTAAATCCCAATTGCCTGGAGATAACAATTATTTAGGTTTGAATCCTTCCATACTTTCTCTACACATATACAAATAACTATGTATTTTTGTTTTACAAAAATGGGGTCATAGCACATATACTCCTCTCCAAACTGCTGTTTTCCATTTACCAATAGCATGGACTTATAAGTGTTAGTACTTTATAGTAATCCTGCAATAAATATTCTTGTGTGCCCTCTTAATAGACTTTTTATAGCAACTGTTGTCAAATTTTTTAATCTCAGGACCTCTTTACACTCTTTAAAAACACTGAGAAACCCAAAGAGCTTTTGTTAATGTAGGTTAATCTCTAACAACATTTACCATATTAGAAATTAAAACTGAAATTTAAAATATATTTTATTCAGATTTTTTTTTTTTTAAATAAACTTTTCAGATAACTGTAGATATTCTTCTTTGAAATTACACTAAAACTTGATAGGCAATCCTCCATTTCTGGGCATTAAGTTGTTTCCAAATTTTGACTGTCATCAGTAACATTACTACAAACATCTTTAATCACTCAATTTTTTTCCCTTTAAATTTTTCCCCACAACTGGAAAAATCAGATTAAAGGGTATATGTAACTTTATAGTTCTTATTGCGCATTGACTATGGAATCTCCCAAAGGGCTAAATCCCTTTCTGGTGCTATCTGCGATAGTATCAGTACATCAGAAACAACAATGATAGCGAGATGATGAAACCATTTATTGTGAACCCAGCATCGTGCTGTGGGCCTTCCATACCTTGTCTCACCTAATCCTCACAGTGAGTCTGTAAAATGATGTTGCTGTCTCATTTGTTCAGATAAGGAAACTGACACAGTGAGGTGACTTAATCTGTGCTCTCACAGCTAAGAGTCAAGTCATGTTTGTCATGCTTTAAGGTCAAAGCCTTTTTCCCTATATTTTCATCAATACAGATTCTCTTCATTTTCTTATTTATATTTTGAAACTTAAAAAGTTCCATGAGACCATAAAGTTGTTTTATTTTGCATTTCTTAACTAATAAGTAGGCCATGTGATAAGACACTTGTTAAACTACTTTTTTCATCTCCTCTGACCATGTGGTAGATTAAATCATGCACCCCAATGAAAGACATGTTTAATCTTAATCTGTGTTCCCGTGGATGTGAACCCATTGTAAATAGGACCTTTTGAAGATGTTACTAGTTAAGGCATGGCCTAAATGAATCAGAATGGGTCTTAATCTGTATTACTGGAGGCCTTATGAAGAGAGGAAATTTAGGTGCAGCCATTAAACACCAGAAACTGAAAGAAACCAGAAGACACAGAAGAGAGAACTCAGAGAAAGCCACAGAAGAAGACCATGTAACAGACACAGAGCTGCTAGTCAAGGATTGCTGCTAGCCAGCACCAGAACATGACAGACTTCGGGGAGAAGGCATGGCCTATTGAGACCTTGATGTTGGACTTCTAGCTGCTAAACTGTGAACCAATAAATTCTTGTTAAGTAAAAAAGAAAAAAAAAAATCTTGATAAACGGTAGTTTCTTAAAGGTTGGTTACGATGTAGAATTTGTAGAATTTGAAACCATACCAACAAACTTTTGTATTCTGATACTTTGAATGGATCTTTTATCTGCACATTATATAATATGCACGGACAATTTAGAAAATATTGGTTCACTAAGTCATGCAGCCCTTCCAAACAATACATTTCATGATAAGTCAAAATACCATATTTGTAAATAGTAACATCCATCTCTATACCACAGTGGTGGGTAAAAGTTTTACAAAATTCTAGTTTTCACTTGAAAGCTCAAATTTGATCAGTGGCAACAAATACTATCAGTTGTTTTCCTTGAAGGGACAGAGTCCTTCATACATTTTCCAGAAAATGTCTGCGAAATACTCAACTGTGAATAATCATACTTTATCTGTCAGTCATGCTTTCAGGTAGTCCATGAAAAAAGCAGGTAGTTCAGCTTGCAATTCAAACGATCACCCATGGGCTTTTCCTAATGATAACCATTGGATTTCAGTACACAATGAAGTGCTTTATGCATACTTCTCATTTTGTCCCACGGAATGTTAAAAAGACATATACTCAAGGGTCAAGATTTAATAAAAATAATTTTTGCTGCTTCATTAAGGACATTCTTAAGCAAAACTGACCTTTTTTTTTAAACTGTGGGTGCAGGGCATGAAAAATACAATGGATATTTTAGTACAGTTAAGTGCCACCACCTTGATTCATTCCAAGGCACCTGCATTACTTTTGCACCATTAGTACAGATCAACACAGTGAAGGAGACAAATAATATCTTAGTATTGTATCAATATGCAAATAGATTTAACCTCTTGACCCCCTTCCCTGAAGTGGTACCAGAGACATCAAGGGATATATGCTGTTCTATTCTAGGATGGCTTCCAAAAGTGAGATGACTGGGTCAATGGTATGCACATTTTAAATTCTGATAAATTCTGCCAGAGCTCTCCAAAAAGTTTGTATCAATTTTCACTGAGATTGCATGATCATGACTAGTTAAAATGTAAATAGCTCACTTTTTTTTTTAATAAAATATTTATTTAAAAAATATTTCAGTCATGTAGTTACATGTTGATACAATAAAATCTCCCATATGCAGTTTTGCCTCCATTCCCATCCCACCTTCAAAACTCTTCAGAAAAAAATACTCAAAACCTGCTCCTCCAGTATTATCTCCTTCAATGGGCACCAAATGTCAAGTTTGTGAATTTTGTGTTCTAAAAGGAAAATAGCTCACTTTTTAAATCGTGAATTTGGGAAGTACCATCAAGTAACACATTACCATATTTGCTTGTCTATAACCAATGCTAAAATACAACTAATGTTTAAAGGCAAAGTAAAATCCAGGTACCTAGATTTATTTAGATGAAGTGAAAATTTTTCTGTAAGAAAGAAAATATTCTGTAACTGTCAATTACAAGCTCATTGAACAGAGGCCTTAATTTACTTGTGTGGACCATTTGTGATGGAATTTCAAAGTATGTGCCATTTCTACATTTGCTTATAGGGTGGGTGGGCTCAATTGATATTTTAATACAAAGTACACAGTCTGAAAAAGGTCAGGCTGCAACAGTACAAACAAGACCAGAATTAGTAGTTCATAGCTGGCCTCTGTTACAGACATCAGTCTAAGGTGAACCTTAGCTTTAACTTCACATGGAATTATTAGAAGAAAATAATATAATATGTACTATCAGCACTCAAATGCCAACTATGTTCATACAAATGTCAAAGACAACTTTTTTTGCCCAGAATGTCATTTAAAGAGAGAAAGAGAGGAGGATGAAAGCTCATTTAATGCAGAAAGCTTATTCAGTATAAGGTAAAATAACTGAAAGTTGTGTATCTTCAATTCACAAGGAATGCTGCTTCCCCATTCGATTTTCCCACATAGCTCCAAAGTAAGTATTTAAGTCCTACTTATGACTGAAAATGTCAAAGATATCAGTATCAACTAGAATCTGTGGTTCTTAACCTGCTGGGGACCACACTTTGAGAATATGATAAAAACTTTCTGCAAATAAATGTACATACACACACACACACAAACTCAGAATTGTATGTGTAGTATTAAAGGATCCACGCACCAAAGAAGAGCCCATGTCTTCGATTATAGCAGACTTATAGAACTATGGATCCTAAGAAACCACAAAAGTCCAACTCCCTCAGGAAACTGAGGCCCTGGAACAGATCCCCAAGGACAACAGTAAGTTAAAAGGCAAGTCCGGCAAAAAATAAGCAACTCAAAGAGAATTTGAACAAAGCCGTAATAGAGTCATGAAGTAACTTTTTTTTACACAAAGAAAGTTCAAACATAAACTAAGAGATAACTAAAGTAAAAGAACCTTTAAGCAGAATTGGAAGGAACTGGAACAGCACTATTGTTCAGAAGTTCCTTGATGGACTAAGCTGAATGCATAAGGAAAACATGACTTCAGAAATCTTGAAAAGCACTCACCATGTTCCACAAAAACATTGCAGTGTGGACCCCCATGCCTTGATGAGTCCTTCTTCCCTCCTCCTTTGATAAAGGGCAGGGCCGGCAAACTTGGCCTTCTTTGGTCCCCAAGAACTTTTCCAGGCTGCTGCCCCATAAATTTAAGATAGGACCCCTTTCCAGAAAAGGGTTCAAGATCTTCCAGAATGGTCAGTGAGCTTAAAAGAAAAATGGTGTGTACATATATGGGGTTTCACATTCACTGCATCTCCACAAAGTCAGTAATTGAGGTCAATCACAAAAAAGACATCTTCCAAAATCGAGTGAAGTTTGGGTTTTAGGTTGATTCATGTAAACAGGAGTTCCGATTATTTTTGCAATCAATTTGAAGAAATGTAACTGTAATGTTACCCAAAAGTTTCTTGAATTTGTCTTTTACTGGCTGAATAGCAATTTCTTTAGGAGGAAAATCCTAAACAGAAATATTCACAGGGGATGCTGTAAAGGGTCAACAATATTAAAGTTCCACATATAAAGGAAATGTTGAATGTCTTTGGATGCTCTTCCAGAACTTTTCCTGTGGAAATCACCCACCCCCTATCATGGTTTCTTCATCTTCCAACAAATTTCCTGCTGAACTGGCTGCCGCTCCGGCTCCCCTACCCTGCTCTCCGGAAAAAGACACGGGTCATCCAGATTTCAGCGAGAGCTTGCCCTCGACTCTGCTGACAAGGAATGCATTGCCAGCAATTTTTAAGTCCGCTTTTTAAAGGGCCTGTGAAACCAATCCAGACTTTTCCTTTGCATTAAAGTTTTTGGCTGGGCTGAGACTAAGAGGGCCGTAGGTGACATTGGAAGAAGTCAGGGCATTAGAGGTTCGCGAGAGCAACTGGGGGGAAGGGAAAGCCACTTGACAGCAGGGAGGGGATGTGAATGCGGGGTTCCGCGGCCAAACTTGGGGCCGAGAGTAGGTGTAAAAGGCGGCTCGGGGATAAGAGGCTGCCAGGGCGGGGCACGGGCGGCTTACTCCGGGGCGAAGCTCCTCCACGCTTCAGGAAACGGGGTGTCCCAGGTCTGAGGAGCAGAGACCACCCCCAGTCACCCAGAAGCTGGAGCAAGGCCGTAAAGAACGAAGACCCTCGCGGCCCCGAAGAGGGTAGCAGGCGGAGGGGAGAGGAGGCCCGGCCACCTCAGCTGCCCCGAGCCCGAGGGGCTCTGCTCCACACAACCCCTCCCCCGGCCCGGACGTTGTCACTGTCGCCGCAGCGGAGAGGCAGTCTCATCCCCTGAACTCCGCTGCGGGACCCAGCTTTCCCCCACGCCAAGAAGAGCCGTCAACAACGGAGGAGTTCCTCAGCAGCAGGACCCGGGAACCGGCTCCAGCTCCAGCGCTACTCAGAGACAGACACTGACTCCCGCGGCAGCCATGATGGATTACGAGACGCTCCACAACGAGGCCAAGCCCCGCCCCTGGCTCCGCCCCCGGCGGCGGCCGGACCGCTCCTGGCGGAAACCAGAATGCCCCCGACTCCGATTTGGAGGGATGCCGCTGCGCTTTCGGACTCCGGTCTCACTGCCTGCGAGGTCCAAGTCCTGCATGACCTTTAAAAAGAGGTTTTTCTGAGCGCAAGGTGAGTGGTAAGGAAGCACCCGCCTCATCTGTATGGCCATTGGTCCCCGAAAATACGGGTCAGGCCTCTGTCCTCCGTCTTATTGGACGATGAGGGCAGTAAGGCTAGAGCTCTCAGCCAATCGCTTTGGGCGCAGCCTGCAGGGCATGCCGGAAGTTGTGGTTCCGCGGAGCCAGCTCCTGTCTGACGGCACCAGAGCTTGCTTGTTCTCTGCTGCCGATTCCTGAGCTTCGGTCCCGCCCTCCTGGGAGCCTGTGGACTCTTGCCGGCCTCGTGTAGGGCTGGCCGACGTCTCCCCTTCGCAAGTAGTGAGATCGGTTAAGAGCCAAAGCAAGAGGAAAACTGCGGATCGGATTTTCCCAGGACCGGAGTTGGATTACTTCCCTGAGCGTCCTTAGAGGAGAAAATTTGGCTCGCGCCGGAAAACCAGGCTATTTGGTGCTTACCCTCGCCACTCCTCAAATCTCCCAAGAAATATAAATATTAGAACTAGTGAAAAAAGACACAGCTGAAAAGTATCCGACGATTGCTAACGAATTCAGTTGTTTCCTGGGAGTATCAGTAGCTTCACAACAGCATTTGTTAAGCACCTCTCTTGAAAGCTATGCCAGGCGCATAGATGTTTGAGCTAGAATGAACCTTTAAGATTAAACGACCTCATTTCACAGGCGAACATGTATTCACATAAAAGCAGCCTCCAAATTAGCTGAGAAAAGACCCCGGTTGTTGGTTTAACAGGACAGCAGGCCTAGTCACTGACCCTGATACACCAAACTCACACCTGTCATTACCCATCTATTAAAAAGCACCCGGTTCCCCTATTCTTTGCTTTCTACCTCTCCCGAGTGGTGCACCTGACCGTGATGGAGCCATTTCTAAGGATATCCACTTATCTGCTAATCACTCTTCATAAACTCAGTCATCTAACACTTAGTCTAGCCCAGTGAAACATGTAGTAGTATTCCCCATTTATACAGAAGGGAAAACAGATGCAGAGATGTGACTTACTTAAGGTCACTCAGCTGATATGGAACAAAGCCAGGATTTGAGCTCAGAACAATCCTGCTCCAAAGTCCATGTTTTTTCCAGTGTATGATCATTCAGTATCAAAAAATTGTTGACCTAATGTTAGATAATTGAATTTTCAGAAGTTGCTAATATCAGGATAAAACAGCAGCCCCTAAGTGTTGCACTGTATATTCATCTGCTATATGTGGGTCACAAATTTACCCAACATGAGTTATGTATTTGTAAATAGTTCTACTGAATTGGGAAATGGTGCTATGATTTTATAGATATTAGCTTAAAGAGGATGTAAGGAGTTACCTGAAGATACTGAATGTCAAGCATATGAAAATGTGTGCCCAGATGTATAACTGTTAATTTATAAATTCAGATATTAATTGGTTTAGCTTTGCTCAGTCTTATGAAATAAACCATGTGGCTGACAAACTTAGTGGTCCTGATTTGTAGTCCAACCTGTGGGGTCATTCTTCAAACCTCAATGCCCTTGTTCCCCTTTGATTCCCCCACTGTCTTGTCCTAATTACCATCCTAGTTTTTCTTTTTGAAGATTTCACTTTTGTTATATTCATATTTTAGTCATTTCCTTCCCACTCCACTCTAGTTTAGCTCAAAATTAGGCATTTAAATCAGAACTCTTTCTAATACATGTACCGTGAACTAACAATTCATTCACCATTCAACAAGCATTTATGGAGCACATGATTTGCCAAGCACTGTTGCAGGTGCTGGGATACAGCAGTGGAAAAAATAACGACTTCTCTTTATTTTCATGGAGGATATGTGGCAGGAAGAATAGGCAATAAGCAAAGTAAGCAACAATCCAAACCATCAGTCTCAATGGAAACTAAATTTCTGGTCTGTAACCTTTCACAATCAGTCCAAATCTTCCTTAAAGAAGTGCTTTGATACCTCTCTAGAGCTTAAATCTATTCCTGACTCAAGTTGCTAATGGGCTTGGGTCAAGTCACTTGGGTCAATTCCCTGATTCTCTCTTTACCTATAAATGAGGGTCATATCTGCTTTCTTTACAAGATTATCAGGAGAATCAAATTAGACCATTCGGTTTTCCACAGTAAAAGGCTGAGACTATGCTTCATGACTGTCAGTGTATAGGTCAACTATACTTGATCTAAAAGCTAATGCCTAATTTCCATTTCCCATTGTTTTCTACTTTTAAGTGAGCACTACCCGAGACTAATTTTTCTAAAGCTGCAGTGTATTTTCTTACTTCCTTTATAACACTGTAGAATGATACCTTTGAGGACCCAAACCTAGAATCCAGAGTCCAACAAATGCCTGACAGAAGTAAATGTTACCAAATGTTGAATAAATCAAGCTCGTATATCCTTTTCATTAAGTGATTCAGTTCAGTCTTATTTTGTTCTCACTTTTATAAAGCAAAGTAACCCACCAAGTTGTTAAAGGAATTCAGTTCCAGTGTAAAAAGTTTAGCTTATTCCATATTTTACACCTACTGGAAGTACACTTAGCAAGGGCGCCCTCTGGTGGATCACGAAAGTAGCTAGTAGGCAAAAAGGTGCTCTCAAACCTTTACATTACCTCCACTACCAATATCAGGATAAAATAGCAGCCCCTAAGTGTTGTACTGTATACTGGAGGTAGTAACCATTCAGCAGATAGTGGATGGACACAGTCACCTTGAGGGAGAACAAGGGCTAAGAATAAACTTTCAATGGGTTTACTGTATGGTCCTAGTCAAAACCAAACCCAGGACTCAATCTCACTCTTCCCTATTCCCTCCTCTCAAAAAGCTTAAGATCTGGATAATTTCTCCAAAATACGATAAATAAGAAAAATCTAAGCTAGATTATTCAGTTGTCTTCAAATTCCTCAAAACTGGTAATACAACCTGGGACAGAAAAAAAAGAGATTAAAAAGCTGTCTATTGAATAATAAGTAATAAAAAAGAGCCAGTCTGTATTTCAAAACCATCAGATATGGTATTCAGTTATTACCACTGAAACTGTCTTAGATTCAAATTTTATTAGGCGATCCAAGTAGTAGTTAGGGCTTCTGTCAGAGGAATTTAAATCACTAAGCCTTCCTTCTAATGTACTCAGCTCCCAATTACACAGAAGACAAGAGAAACCAATGGTATTCACATCACATTTATAAATATATATATATATAAAAAAAATAGTTCACCACATACACGAAATAAAACAGCACTTTCATACGATGCCTTTGAAAAATGTTCCCCAACAACCTAAACTAGGGCACCACTTTTAGTTACCGGTAAAACAATAACACAGAGACACTAAAACTATTTTATCTAAATTTTAACACTAAATTGAGTTAATGCATTGCAACTTAAATTATAAGAGGAAAACAGCTGGGGAGGCGGGGCAAGATGGCAGACTGGTGAGCTGTATGTTTTAGTTACTCCTCCAGGAAAGTAGGTAAAAAGCCAGGAACTGCGTGGACTGGACACCACAGAGCAATCTGTCTTTGGGCATACTTCATACAACACTCATGAAAACGTGGAACTGCTGAGATCAGCGAAATCTGTAAGTTTTTGCGGCCAGGGGACCCGCGCCCCTCCCTGCCAGGCTCAGTCCCGGGGGAGGAGGGGCTGTCAGCTCCAGGAAGGAGAAGGGAGAATTGCAGTGGCTGCTCTCAACGGAAACTCATTCTACTGATTCAAACTCCAACCATAGATAGACTGAGGCCAGACACCAGAGACTCTGAGAGCAGCCAGCCCAGCAGAGAGGAGACGGGCATAGAAGGAAAACAACACGAGAAGCTCCAAAGTAAAAGCAGAGGATTTTTGGAGTTCTGGTGAACACAGAAAGGGGAAGGGCGGAGATCAGGCCTTGAGGCGCATATGCAAATCCCGAAGCAAGGCTGATCTCTCTGCCCAGGGCACCTTTCCTTAATGGCCCTGGTTGCTTTGTCTATTAGCATTTCAATAACCCATTAGATCTCTGAGGAGGGCCGTTTTTTTTTTTGTTTTTTTTTTTTTTTTAAATCCTTTTTGCTTTTTCTAAAACAATTACTCTAAGAAGCTCAATACAGAAAGCTTCAAAGAATTGAAATTTGGGCACGTCAAGTCAAGAGCAGAAATAAGAGAGCTCTGAGACAAAAGGCAATAATCCAGTGGCTGAGAAAATTCACTAAACAACACAACTTCCCAAGAAAAGGGGGGTGTCCGCTCACAGCCACCATCCTGGTGGACAGGAAACACTCCTGCCCATCGCCAGCCCCATAGCCCAGAGCTGCCCCAGACAACCCAGTGTGACGGAAGTGCTTCAAATAACAGGCACACACCACAAAACTGGGCGTGGACATTAGCCTTCCCTGCAACCTCAGCTGAATGTCCCAGAGCTGGGAAGGGGGAGCAGTGTGAATTAACAGAGCCCCATTCAGCCATCATTTGAGCAGACTGGGAGCCTCCCAACACAGCCCAGCAGCCCAGAACTGCCCTGGGGGGACGGCACTCACCTGTGACATAGCACAGTCATCCCTCAACAGAGGACCCGGGGTGCACAGCCTGGAAGAGGGGCCCACTTGCAAGTCTCAGGAGCCATACGCCAATACCAAAGACTTGTGGGTCAGTGGCAGAGACAAACTGTGGCAGGACTGAACTGAAGGATTAGACTATTGCAGTAGCTTTAAAACTCTAGGATCATCAGGGAGATTTGATTGTTAGGGCCACCCCCCCTCCCCGACTGCCCAGAAACACGCCCCACATACAGGGCAGGCAACACCAACTACACACGCAAGCTTGGGACACCAATTGGGCCCCACAAGACTCACTCCCCCACTCACCAAAAAGGCTAAGCAGGGGAGATCTGGCTTGTGGAGAACAGGTGGCTCGTGGACGCCACCTGCTGGTTAGTTAGAGAAAGTGTACTCCACGAAGCTGTAGATCTGATAAATTAGAGATAAGGACTTCAACTGGTCTACAAACCCTAAAAGAACCCTATCAAGGACAGCAAATGCCACGAGGCCAAAAACAACAGAAAATTATAAAGCATATGAAAAAACCAGACGATATGGATAACCCAAGCCCAAGCACCCAAATCAAAAGACCAGAAGAGACACACCTAGAGCAGCTACTCAAAGAACTAAAGATGAACAATGAGACCCTAGTACGGGATATGAAGGAAATCAAGAAGACCCTAGAAGAGCATAAAGAAGACATTGCAAGACTAAATAAAAAATGGATGATCTTATGGAAATTAAAGAAACTGTTGACCAAATTAAAAAGATTCTGGACACTCATAGTACAAGACTAGAGGAAGTTGAACAACGAATCAGTGACCTGGAAGATGACAGAATGGAAAATGAAAGCATAAAAGAAAGAATGGGGAAAAAAATTGAAAAACTCGAAATGGACCTCAGGGATATGATAGATAATATGAAGCGTCCGAATATAAGACTCATTGGTGTCCCAGAAGGGGAAGAAAAGGGTAAAGGTCTAGGAAGAGTATTCAAAGAAATTGTTGGGGAAAACTTCCCAAATCTTCTAAACAACATAAATACACAAATCATAAATGCTCAGCGAACTCCAAATAGAATAAATCCAAAAAAACCCACTCCGAGACATATACTGATCACACTGTCAAACATAGAAGAGAAGGAGCAAGTTCTGAAAGCAGCAAGAGAAAAGCAATTCACCACATACAAAGGAAACAGCATAAGACTAAGTAGTGACTACTCAGCAGCCACCATGGAGGCGAGAAGGCAATGGCACGATATATTTAAAATTCTGAGAGAGAGGAATTTCCAGCCAAGAATACTTTATCCAGCAAAGCTCTCCTTCAAATTTGAGGGAGAGCTTAAATTTTTCACAGACAAAGAAATGCTGAGAGAATTTGCTAACAAGAGACCTGCCCTACTGGAGATACTAAAGGGAGCCCTACAGACAGAGAAACAAAGACAGGACAGAGAGACTTGGAGAAAGGTTCAGTACTAAAGAGATTCGGTATGGGTACAATAAAGGATATTAATAGAGAGAGGGAAAAATATGGCAAACATAATCCAAAGGATAAGATGGCCGATTCAAGAAATGCCTTCACGGTTTTAACGTTGAATGTAAATGGATTAAACTCCCCAATTAAAAGATATAGATTCGCAGAATGGATCAAAAAAAATGAACCATCAATATGTTGCATACAAGAGACTCATCTTAGACACAGGGACACAAAGAAATTGAAAGTGAAAGGATGGGAAAAAAATATTTCATGCAAGCTACAGCCAAAAGAAAGCAGGTGTAGCAATATTAATCTCAGATAAAATAGACTTCAAATGCAGGGATGTTTTGAGAGACAAAGAAGGCCACTACATACTAATAAAAGGGGCAATTCAGCAAGAAGAAATAACAATCGTAAATGTCTATGCACCCAATCAAGGTGCCACAAAATACATGAGAGAAACATTGGCAAAACTAAAGGAAGCAATTGATGTTTCCACAATAATTGTGGGAGACTTCAACACATCACGCTCTCCTATAGATAGATCAACCAGACAGAAGACCAATAAGGAAATTGAAAACCTAAACAATCTGATAAATGAATTAGATTTAACAGACATCTACAGGACATTACATCCCAAATCACCCGGATACACATACTTTTCTAGTGCTCACGGAACTTTCTCCAGAATAGATCATATGCTGGGACATAAAACAAGCCTCAATAAATTTAAAAAGATTGAAATTATTCAAAGCACATTCTCTGACCACAATGGAATACAATTAGAAGTCAATAACCATCAGAGACTTAGAAAATTCACAAATACCTGGAGGTTAAACAACACACTCCTAAACAATCAGTGGGTTAAAGAAGAAATAGCAAGAGAAATTGCTAAATATATAGAGACGAATGAAAATGAGAACACAACATACCAAAACCTATGGGATGCAGCAAAAGCAGTGCTAAGGGGGAAATTTATAGCACTAAACGCATATATTAAAAAGGAAGAAACAGCCAAAATCAAAGAACTAATGGATCAACTGAAGAAGCTAGAAAATGAACAGCAAACCAATCCTAAACCAAGTAGAAGAAAAGAAATAACAAGGATTAAAGCAGAAATAAATGACATAGAGAACAAAAAAACAATAGAGAGGATAAATATCACCAAAAGTTGGTTCTTTGAGAAGATCAACAAGATTGACAAGCCCCTAGCTAGACTGACAAAATCAAAAAGAGAGAAGACCCATATAAACAAAATAATGAATGAAAAAGGTGACATAACTGCAGATCCTGAAGAAATTAAAAAAATTATAAGAGGATATTATGAACAACTGTATGGCAACAAACTGGATAATGTAGAAGAAATGGACAATTTCCTGGAAACATATGAACAACCTAGACTGACCAGAGAAGAAATAGAAGACCTCAACCAACCCATCACAAGCAAAGAGATCCAATCAGTCATCAAAAATCTTCCCACAAATAAATGCCCAGGGCCAGATGGCTTCACAGGGGAATTCTACCAAACTTTCCAGAAAGAACTGACACCAATCTTACTCAAACTCTTTCAAAACATTGAAAAAAATGGAACACTACCTAACTCATTTTATGAAGCTAACATCAATCTAATACCAAAACCAGGCAAAGATGCTACAAAAAAGGAAAACTACCGGCCAATCTCCCTAATGAATATAGATGCAAAAATCCTCAACAAAATACTTGCAAATCGAATCCAAAGACACATTAAAAAAATCATACACCATGACCAAGTGGGGTTCATTCCAGGCATGCAAGGATGGTTCAACATAAGAAAAACAATCAATGTATTACAACACATTAAAAACTCGAAAGGAAAAAATCAATTGATCATCTCAATAGATGCTGAAAAAGCATTTGACAAAATCCAACATCCCTTTTTGATAAAAACACTTCAAAAGGTAGGAATTGAAGGAAACTTCCTCAACATGATAAAGAGCATATATGAAAAACCCACAGCCAGCATAGTACTCAATGGTGAGAGACTGAAAGCCCTCCCTCTAAGATCAGGAACAAGACAAGGATGCCCGCTGTCACCACTGTTATTCAACATTGTGCTGGAAGTGCTAGCCAGGGCAATCCGGCAAGACAAAGAAATAAAAGGCATCCAAATTGGAAAAGAAGAAGTAAAACTGTCATTGTTTGCAGATGATATGATCTTATATCTAGAAAACCCTGAGAAATCAACGATACACCTACTAGAGCTAATAAACAAATTTAGCAAAGTAGCGGGATACAAGATTAATGCACATAAGTCAGTAATGTTTCTATATGCTAGAAATGAACAAACTGAAGAGACACTCAAGAAAAGATACCATTTTCAATAGCAACTAAAAAAATCAAGTACCTAGGAATAAACTTAACCAAAGATGTAAAAGACCTATACAAAGAAAACTACATAACTCTACTAAAAGAAATAGAAGGGGACCTTAAAAGATGGAAAAATATTCCATGTTCATGGATAGGAAGGCTAAATGTCATTAAGATGTCAATTCTACCCAAACTCATCTACAGATTCAATGCAATCCCAATCAAAATTCCAACAACCTACTTTGCAGACTTGGAAAAGCTAGTTATCAAATTTATTTGGAAAGGGAAGATGCCTCGAATTGCCAAAGACACTCTAAAAAAGAAAAACGAAGTGGGAGGACTTACACTCCCTGACTTTGAAGCTTATTATAAAGCCACAGTTGCCAAGACAGCATGGTACTGGCACAAAGATAGACATATAGATCAATGGAATCGAATTGAGAATTCAGAGATAGACCCTCAGATCTATGGCCGACTGATCTTTGATAAGGCCCCCAAAGTCACCGAACTGAGCCATAATGGTCTTTTCAACAAATGGGGCTGGGAGAGTTGGATATCCATATCCAAAAGAATGAAAGAGGACCCCTACCTCACCCCCTACACAAAAATTAACTCAAAATGGACCAAAGATCTCAATATAAAAGAAAGTACCATAAAACTCCTAGAAGATAATGTAGGAAAACATCTTCAAGACCTTGTATTAGGAGGCCACTTCCTAGACTTTACACCCAAAGCACAAGCAACAAAAGAGAAAATAGATAAATGGGAACTCCTCAAGCTTACAAGTTTCTGCACCTCAAAGGAATTTCTCAAAAAGGTAAAGAGGCAGCCAACTCAATGGGAAAAAATTTTTGGAAACCATGTATCTGACAAAAGACTGATATCTTGCATATACAAAGAAATCCTACAACTCAATGACAATAGTACAGACAGCCCAATTATAAAATGGGCAAAAGATATGAAAAGACAGTTCTCTGAAGAGGAAATACAAATGACCAAGAAACACATGAAAAAATGTTCAGCTTCACTAGCTATTAGAGAGATGCAAATTAAGACCACAATGAGATACCATCTAACACCGGTTAGAATGGCTGCCATTAAACAAACAGGAAACTACAAATGCTGGAGGGGATGTGGAGAAATTGGAACTCTTATTCATTGTTGGTGGGACTGTATAATGGTTCAGCCACTCTGGAAGTCAGTCTGGCAGTTCCTTAGAAAACTAGATATAGAGCTACCATTCGATCCAGCGATTGCACTCCTCGGTATATACCCGGAAGATCGGAAAGCAGTGACACGAACAGATATCTGCACGCCAATGTTCATAGCAGCATTATTCACAATTGCCAAGAGATGGAAACAACCCAAATGTCCTTCAACAGATGAGTGGATAAATAAAATGTGGTATATACACACGATGGAATACTACGCGGCAGTAAGAAGGAACGATCTGGTGAAACATATGACAACATGGATGAACCTTGAAGACATAATGCTGAGCGAAATAAGCCAGGCACAAAAAGAGAAATATTATATGCTACCACTAATGTGAACTTTGAAAAATGTAAAACAAATGGTTTATAATGTAGAATGTAGGGGAACTAGCAGTAGAGAGCAATTAAGGAAGGGGGAACAATAATCCAGGAAGAACAGATAAGCTATTTAACGTTCTGGGGATGCCCAGAAATGACTATTGTCTGTTAATTTCTGATGGTTGTAGTAGGAACAAGTTCACTGAAATGTTGCTATATTATGTAACTTTCTTGGGGTAAAGTAGGAACATGTTGGAAGTTAAGCAGTTATCTTAGGTTAGTTGTCTTTTTCTTACTCCCTTGCTATGGTCTCTTTGAAATGCTCTTTTATTGTATGTTTGTTTTCTTTTTAACTTTTTTTTTCATAAAGGTGATTTGAAAAAATAAGGGAAAGTTAAAAAAAAAAAAAAAAAAAAAAAAGATGTAGTGCCCCCTTGAGGAGCCTGTGGAGAATGCAGGGGTATTCGCCTACCCCACCTCCATGGTTGCTAACATGACCACAGACATGGGGGACTGGTGGTTTGATGGGTTGAGCCCTCTACCATAAGTTTTACCCTTGGGAAGACGGTTGCTGCAAAGGAGAGGCTAGGCCTCCCTGTATTTGTGCCTAAGAGTCTCCTCCTGAATGCCTCTTTGTTGCTCAGATGTGGCCCTCTCTCTCTGGCTAAGCCAACTTGAAAGGTGAAATCACTGCCCTCCCCCCTACGTGGGATCAGACACCCAGGGAAGTGAATCTCCCTGGCAACGTGGAATATGACTCCCAGGGAGGAATGTAGACCTGGCACCGTGGGACGGAGAACATCTTCTTGACCAAAAGGGGGATGTGAAAGGAAATGAAATAAGCTTCAGTGGCAGAGAGATTCCAAAAGGAGCCGAGAGGTCACTCTGGTGGGCACTCTTATGCACACTTTAGACAACCCTTTTTAGGTTCTAAAGAATTGGGGTAGCTGGTGGTGGATACCTGAAACTATCAAACTACAACCCAGAACCCATGAATCTCGAAGACAGTTGTATAAAAATGTAGCTTATGAGGGGTGACAATGGGATTGGGAAAGCCATAAGGACCAAACACCACTTTGTCTAGTTTATGGATGGATGTGTAGAAAAGTAGGGGAAGGAAACAAACAGACAAAGGTACCCAGTGTTCTTTTTTACTTCAATTGCTCTTTTTCACTCTAATTATTATTCTTGTTATTTTTGTGTGTGTGGTAATGAAGGTGTCAGGGATTGATTTAGGTGATGAATGTACAACTATGTAATGGTACTGTAAACAATCGAAACTACAATTTGTTTTGTATGACTGCGTGGTATGTGAATATATCTCAATAAAATGATGATTAAAAAAAAAAAAAAAAAAAAGAGGAAAACAGCTGTTCTTTTCCCAGCTCCATTTTTATTACTTTGTCTTCATGTTTTTAGCTTCTGATAAATGAAAGGAGTGCTCAAAAGTACAAAGACCCAGAATATTCATTCTATTAATAATTCAGCTTTTTATCATCCCTCAAAGGCAGGACAGTTTACAACAGCCTGGTGTGGCAATACTTGCAGCTATCAACAGAAAGAGCATTCAACGGGAAGTTATAGTCAAATCAAGCAAATAGTTGCTTGGTTAACTTTATTCTTCCATTCAACTACTGGGTTAACTTTACCAACTATATTCTTCAAATACAACTGGATTGTTGTACTTGTGCTTTGAAGGAGGTAGGAATAGAGGCCAAAACAGACAATTTAGGGGTAAGGGATGTCATGTTTTTTATAGGGCAATTTCATGGGATATTGTACATTTTGAATGATGGTGAGTAGAAGACAAAGGATTCTCCCCATTATTCTAGGATGGCTGTCCATTCAGCTGGAACACTGCATGCTCTGAAAGACCTGAAACTACCCCCTAGTGCTGGGACTCTGCCTTCAACCAGAGGAGCCAGAGGAACTGTTCACCTTCCACCCAGGCTTTTGTCTTAGAACAGGAGAAAGAAAGTCTGTGGGCTGGAAACAGCTCCACAGCCGTCGATGCGCATCAAGTGATGAGTTTCTTGGTTCTTCGCTGAGCCACACATGGGGACCATAAATCAGATTTCTCACTTTCAAGCACTGCTCCAGCCAGGTACACAGTCTCGTCTTTCAGATATTTCTCCTTAGCCCTCCTGTTCTAAAAGCCTCTGACGTGTTTCCATCACAATTTCCTCCATTATCTCTGGCTTTAAGATGTCTTTGATCTGAAAAAGAAAGGAGAAAGGTATTTGTCCAGAAAAGAAATCAATCATAAGCAGACTACCAAGCTAATCCAAATGTAGAAACCAAGCCTGGTTAATATAAACTTTCTGTATTCCTTTCATTTTTTAGAAGTTAAGTGTTGCAAAATAAATCAGCTTAATAAATCAGTAAGATTCTCTGGGATATAACTGACAGTAACAAAGACATTATTTTGGCATTCATTATAAAAATGGCTGAAATTTGGGATGGCCAAAATGAAGTCCAAAGGATAGCTGTCATAAACTAGCCCTGGCACATCCATCCCTCCAAATCCTTAGACTGATGCTAGACATTGAGAATGCTGTATCTAGGGGCAAGATCTACCAGACACACACTAAGGCTGTCCACTAGCCCAGTTCAGTTGGGAGATGTGCTTGCTGACACTGAGGAAACACTCGAGGAGATGGACAAACACCTAATACTTGCTCACAGATCTGTGAAGAAAAGGGAATCCCTGGGTAGAATACCTGATGTGGAAGGGATGCTTCATAGCAATACAGGATACTGGTATCATATAACATCATCCTCTGAGTTACCAGTGAGATAATGCAGTTCCGAAGCCGGGATATCACCTCTCGATCAGCAAGAGACACAGGCTACAAAGTAGATGCAAAGAGAACCAGGAAGGAAAGGGAAATGTAAACAGGACTAGAATAAGTGAATGGTCACAGTAAATCACAGAAAATAAATCATTTATGACTCAAGACAATATCACTCTGGTACTCCTAAATCAAACAAATCAAACAGCTAACTCCAAGGGAGATTAAAGAAGATAGCTTCTTCAGTGGCTCTTCAGCTATTACCCTGCAACTTTTGCCATCTCTGCCAATAAAGATCAAACAAATCACTAATTTCATCTCTTTAGAAAAGAGAAGGCAATACTACTATATTCATGAACACACCTCAATGGAAAGTCAAACTAACTCAGACTATAGCTAAGAAACAAACTCCACCTGCCATAAAAATACACCAAAAATTAAATGCCACTCCACCCAATAAAAGTAACAATTGTGTTTACTCACCTCCAGATTGGCAATGAATCCCCCTGCCTCCTCTTCCTTGTGCTCAGGAGTGGGGTAGATCCAGATGAAGCCATTGTTACCCAGAATCACTGAGGCACCACATGGCAAGTCATGGAAATGAGTCTTCTGACGTTTTACCAAGGAGGGGGAAACCTGGACCAAAACACCCTGACCTAGCTAAAAGAAATACATCATAAATCATTGTAGGATGAACAGAGATGAAAAGAAAGTAGATTTCAGAATATATACCCTAGTTATATTGGAATTGGGGTCCTTTCTATTAATAATTGCTCTCACCTATATGGACATACATAAGCATTCTTGCAGAGAAAACTGGATTTATAGGATTATACATCCCAATAGAAGCTGACTTTCATTACTATTCTTCATCATTTTCCTTCCTTGATTAACGATAATCATCAGCATTACATTTTAGTCCAGGGCTGGTGAGCTGGCCATTAGAAGCTGCAGCCAATGAGGACATGGGATGGAGCCTCTTGTGGGCCAAGAAACACTGCTCAGTTCCATGGCCCTACATTGTACCCTTAATCCCAAATAGCTATCTTGCACCTGAGGTGTGCGCCACCAGGCAAGAGCTGGGTGCAAATCCATCCCTGGTTCTGGCAGGACAGCTGAAAGTCCACACGCTGCAGAAGCAGGGTCTGCAGTATACTGGTGTGTGAAGGACAGTAGATGCAATGCAGCTGTTTCATCTCCTACTTCAAGGACTAGAGTATTGTTCCCATTCCACCAAGGGAAGTTTTTTTGTTCCTTTCAGGAAATCAAAAGTTTTATCCAGATAAAGACAAGAGACAAATAGGTCTTCATATTTTCTTAAGGAAGCATGCTGCCTTAAAAAAAATGGTCTCAATAATATATCTCTGTACAAAAAAAAAGCAGTGAAATTTCATTTAGAAGCTCAAGTGACAAAGCAATCTTTTCCACCAATAATATCCATTTTATTGATGAGATGTTTGTCTAAAGGCTAAGACTGTTCTGTTACCTGAGGCCATGACCTCCCTTTGTTCCAAGAGCTATGTCTCAGCCCTAGCCCAGTACAAAACTACAGCATCCTTTGGAAGGTACAGAGTTAGCAATCTCTCAGCCTACAGTCAGAGGGCTCTTATTCTGCCAGAACAATCTCAGTAGAAAAAGGACGAGCGTTATCATCCTTTACAATGCTACTGACCCACGACCATGTGAATCCTGACCTTCCTTCCTCTGAACTCTGGGAACGCAGTCATAGTTAGTGAGATGCCAACCCTTAATGCTTAACTTCCGAGGTTCTTTAGGCCAGAATTCCAGAGACCTTCAGAGATTCACAAACGGACTTGACATCAAAGTCAGCAAAAAGGAAAGGCAAGAGCTCAACTTACTTTTCCGTATTTTAGACTCCTTGTGTGCAGAGAAACAGCACCATCTGAGAACACTGCCTGGACCTCAGCCTGGCCAGGGTGATAAAGGAAAATAATGCAGCCTCGGCTGCCCACTTTCATGTCACCTACCTCCCCCTTCCCCAGCCCCAAGGCCTCCATCCTTTCCTATCTCCAGTAGTCCCACTCAGCAGTTCTTAAGAGCTGGAAGGAGCAGAGGATCTCTTCCCTCTAGTTGTGAGGAATATCTTGATATGAAAAACACCTTTTCTACTCCCTAGGATAAAAGTTAACCAATATTAAGAAAACATGAGTCTAGCCTAAAGAAGAGGCCACCTTAAGTTACAAGACCCAAATAGATGACAGTAGCAGGTCTGACCAAGAGCTGGAGGGTCAGCCTGAGTTAAGGAGATAGAGAAAGACCACAGCAGAGCCCTTGACACTTGATCTAAGACTAAGATACATATAAGGATTACAAATTTCTCCTGTCAGAGTCATACAATTCAAGCCACATTTCCCAGCCCCATATAAAGGCATAAAGATGCTAGAATGCGAGGTACAGGATACACTGATAAGGTCCCCTTCCTGCAAAAAACCTCTCATTGCAAGCTCATCTTCTGCAGATCTTCTCCTCTGAAATAAACAGAAATGACCACGTTACTTAAGTCAGATCCTACAGAAAGATTTCTCTCCATTTCTTCTTTCTCTTTCACTCCCACTTGAGATCTTTGACATCAACCACTAGTTGAAATACTAACAACTATGGAGAGTAAGTAACCTGTGCTACTCAAGGGAAATAAGAATGATAACCACTACCTTCCATCTTACAGACCTTTTCACAGATCCTCTTCCCCTTCTTCCTTCTCCCTCCCTCCCACTGCATAATATACCTGGTATTCAAAACCTCCCAATCTAGCCCAGCCTTCTTTTCCACACTTACCTTCCATGATGACCCTCCACACTCCAACAAGACCACACAGCTTCCTATGTGACTGTATCTTTGCTCACACATTTCCCTTTATCTCAGATTCCCTCAACCCATCATTTGAATTCTATCCATCTCTGCTGGTTTGAATCTATTATGTACCCTAGAAAGTCATGTTCTTTTAGTCCAATCTTGTGGGTGCAGACTAATTGTGGGTGGGACCTTTTGATTAGATTATTTCCATGGAGATGTGACCCCACCCATTCAAGGTGGGTCTTACTTAGTTTACTGGTATCCTCTGAGAAGATAAAAGGCAGACAATTTTTATGCAATTTTATTGAGCTATATTCACATACCAGATAATCATCTAATATGTACAATCAATGGTTCATGGTATCATCGTATAGTTGTGTATGCATTCATCATCACAATCAATTTCTGAACATTTTCATTACTCCAAAAAAAATAAAAAAAAAGAACACCCAGAACATCCCATGCTCCTTTTATCCCCGTTCCAGTTTGCTAATGCTGCCTTTATGCAAAATACCAGAAATGGATTGGCTTTTATAAAGGGGATTTATTATGTTACAAAGTTACAGTTCTAAGTCCATAGAATTGTCCAGTAAGGTATCAACAAGATGATACCTTCACTGAAGAAAGGCCGATCATCTGGAATACCACTGTCAGCTGGGAAGGCAAGTGGCCGGTGTCTGCCGGTCCTTTGCTCCTGGGTTGTGTTTCAAAATGGCTTTCTCCAAAATGTCTCTGGGCTTCTGTCTTCACACCTCTCAGCTCCTGTGCATCCTTGGTTCTTTCTCCCAGGGCGTTTCTCTCTAAGCACCAGGGGATCCTCTCTTAGCTTCTCCAGGGCAAACTCGGGGCTTCATCTCTTAGCTTAGCATCTCCAAACGTCCTTCTGCCCACATCTCCAAGCATCTCTCCAAAAGTCTCTCAGCTGCTCTGAGCTCCCTCTGCCTGTGAGCTCTCTTATAGGACTCCAGTGATTTAATTAAGACCCACCGTGAATGGGCGGGGTCCACACCTCCATGGAAAGAATTCATTTAGAGGTTCCACCCTAATCTACAGACTAATCAGGCTGCCCCCACAAGATTACATTAAAGAATATGGCTTTTCTGGAGGACATAATATATCCAAACCAGCACACACACAACCCCCATTATTTTTATTTATTTTTTGTCTTTGTTTTCTTATTCATCTGTCCATACACTGGAAAAAGAGAATGTCAGTCACAGGGTTTTCACAAATAAAGTCACACCATAAAAGCTATATAGTTAAAGAATCATCTTCAAGAATCAAGGCTACTGGATTACAGTTCAACAATTTCAGGAATTTCTTTCCAGCTCTTCAAATACACTGAAAATTAAAAAGGGATATCTACATAATGGATAAGAATAACCTCCAGAATAACTTCTCGACTCTATTTGAAATCTCTCCGAAAGGCAGAGACATTTTAAAGAGAGCTTAGAGACACTTAGAGAGAAAATGCCCAGAGACATATGGAGACAGCTATTGAAACCAGAACCAGGAAAGAAGCTAAAAGATGAAATCCAGAGTTTGCCCCAGAGAAGCTAAGAGAAAACCCCCAGAGGCTTAAGAGAAATTCCCTGGGAGAAACAAGCAAGGATGCACAGGAGGTGAGAAAAGACAAAGCCCAAAAACATTCTGGAGAAAGCAACAGAAACCAGAAGCTAACACCAGGAGAGGCCCAGCAGACACAGATGTGCCTTCCCATGTGACAGAGGAACTCCAGATGCCATTGGCCTTTCCTCAGAGAAGGTTCTGTATTCTCTTGTTGATGCCTTAATTTGGATACTTTTATGGTCTTAGAACTGTAAATTTGTAACCTAATAAATCCGCTTTATAAAAGCAAATCCACTTCTGATAGTTCGCATTTCGGCAGCTTTAGCAAACTGCAATGCTGTCCTTCAAAGATCAACTCCAAAGCCAATCTTTCTTATCATTTTCTCTCAAAATTAATCATTCTTTTGGTACAACCACACACTTTTTTATTCTTTTGCTGCCAGGCATTTGGGCTGGTTATCTCACATCCCTGCTAGCCTGCAAGCTCTTTAAGGAACTCAATTGTGTTTCCTCTATCTTGGCATTTTCCATAGAACTCAGCAGAATGAGCCTCTCTGTAAATGTATGCTGGACTGAAGATAAAGGTAGACCATGTTATTTTACAAAAGGCTTCTGTTTTGTTTCTGTAATTGTCCAGAATAAACAAATGCCATTCAATTCACAAAAAAATAATCTAAACACCATCTTTCAAGGAATACCTTTGCTGTGCAAAGTTGATACACCCAGAAAAGGAAAATTATTAGTACCAAGTGTCTGGGAACCTCTCTCCCAACTCTCTTTTGGGAATCCACCCTATGGATGATCTTACCACCCACCAACTGCTGCATATATTGATGGAACTGGGTCACATGAAAGACCTACATTTAAACCCAGGCAGCAAACTTCACAGCAGAAAAACTGCGGAGTAAAAGGGGCAACCTCAGTGCAAAGCCAAGTTCTCTAGCGGAGAAAAGAACCTCACAGTTCTTGCTAGCAAACTTTACATTACCAGGATCCAGCTGAAGATACCTACCAGCTCTCCTCCAGGGAGGTTCATGGATGAGAGAAGCAACACTGAATCCAGCCTGGAGTTGGTCTCCACCTTCCACCTCTTCTGTTGAACCTACAAAGAAAGAAATTCCACACCTGGACACATACTCCACAGGCAAGCATATACATCTCAACTGACTAATAATCCAAAATAAAACAAGCAAAATGTTTACGTCCAAGGTCACACAATAGCCAAACATAATGAATGCCTTGTTAATATAACTGTAAAGTATGACTGTCCCATTCATTAAATCACCAGCCCACCTCTTGCTTTATAACAACCAATATGATATCAACTTTACCTCTGTGATTCTCCCCACTACAATGTCTCCTACTTCACCATTATATCTAAAAAATAAAACAAAAGGTCATCATTACACAGACTTTCTAACGAGACTAAGCACCATTTGAGATTTCAATTAAGGGTGAGGGCCTTAATTAGGCATCATGTTTAGTAAATTCACAAAACCATGCTGTTCTGACTTGTTTTCAAGAATTGACAACTTCGAGCTCTTACATGTATAAAATCTCATTAACAATTCTTAAATAAACATGTATTGCAAACAGTTCATTCAGCCTGAAATCCCTATTTTTTTAGATTACATGACAATAAAAAGCACAGATGATTTTCCTATGGGCTCCGGAACATAGATGAGTTCTGTATCAGCCAAAAGAGGAGAGAATGGAGATTCTGAGACAGGATGCCACCCAAATGGGTCTCCTCACTCTCTCCATGGGAGGGAGGCTACTGGCTGCTCCATCTCAGGCCCCTTTGCTAGTTCTTCATCCCTCTAATTCTAATTTTGAAGTGTTCCAGTTCTGAAGGCTCAGACCTTGGACTTTCCAGTCCATACTCATCTCTCAGTGTGCTCATCCAATCTAATGGCTTGAGATACCACTGATAACTGTACCACTCCCCTGAATTCCAGATTCTATTCAACTACTACCTACCCAATAACTCCATTAAGATGACAAATAGGCATTTCCAAATGTAACGAGCCCAAAAGTAAGCTTCAAGGCCCCCCTTCCCCTCCCAGCAAACTATTCCTCTTCCCAGTTATCCCCAATTCATTAAATGGCAACTCCATCCCCCGAGCTGCTCAGGCTAAAAACCTTGTAGTCATCTTGATTCCTCCCTAGCTCTCACTCCATAAGCAGCTGGGCAGCAAATCCTGCCAGCTCTACCTTCAAAATACATGCAGAATCAAATCCACCCACTCCCTTCCACTGCTACCAGCACTTCAGATTGCAAAAACAGTCCCCTAATCAGTTTCCCTACGTCTGCCCCGATCCCCACAGCAGCCAGTGATTTTATTAAAACATAATTAGAACATGTCCTTCCTCTGCTCCACCCCCTCCAGTGGTTTCTGAGATTTCACAAAGTAGAAGCCAAAAAGCTCACAATGACCCATAAGACTGGCCAGATTACCTACCCACCTTAGCTCTCCGCCTGTATCTGTTCCTACTCTCCCCCTCTGCTCACTCTATTCCAACCCCACTGACTTCCTTCTGGGACCAATATTTACTGAGCCCTTCTAGTTCCTTGTGCTAAGGACTTCGTGGGCATCATTTCACTGAATTCTAATGAAAATCGAACAAAGTAGATCGTACTGTTCTCATTTTGCGGGGGAAGTAAACAAGGCTTGGAGAGGTTAAGTAATGTGGGGGAAACCTTTGTGGCCCACACTTATCTATACCACCATTCCTATAGTCATGTTCAAAATCTCAGACCCACAGAATGACAGGAGAGATAGGGGCCGGTGGAGGGGAGAAGAAAAGACCTGGTCATGCAACTTGGATGGCGTAAGAAAGAGAATACACACCTTTTGTTCTCACCTGGTTTTCAAAGCTTTCACACAAATTAACTTGTTTACTCTCTCCACAGAACCAGCCACAGATGCTATGAGCTTCTCCTCCCCCATGTAAGTTCCATGGCCCCTGTTGCAAGACACAGATATATAGGGTAACAGGATAACATTTGAGATGACCTTTCCCCCCAAGAACATGTTCTTCAAATCTAACAGGCTCCTCCCACCTTAAAGCCTGGCTTTTGTACTCAGCCTGGAGCCTGGAACATTCCTCCTCCAGAGAGCTATGTGGACATCTCCCTCATCTTTTTCAAGTCTGCTCAAATGTCACTTTCTCCATCAGGCCTACCTCGCCCACCCCATTTAAAACTGTAACCCACCTCACTCCCACTACCCTCACCATATTCCCAATCCCAATCCACTTACCCTGCTCAACTTCTTATTTTTTCCATTACATTTATCACCAAACATTCTGCACAACTTGTTTGTTTCCCTTACTGTTTATTATCTGACTCGCCCTGTTAGAAGATAAACTCCACCAGGACAGAGATTTTCATTTTGTTCACTGTTGTAAGCAAACCACATATAATATAAATATATGTTGAATGCATGCATGAAGGAATGAATCTTAAGAATTCCTAGGATCCAAAAACCACAAACTAAGACGTTAAAGGACAATGCTGTAAATTCTGTACTTCTCTCATATGTAACATGTACATGTGTACCACAACTTTTTAAATAGCTGAAATACCACTAAAATGCTAATAGTGTTTATCTGTGATGGTGGGTTTTGTCTCCCTTTTTTTTCATTATTATTTAATTTAATCCTAACTACCCCCATCAGATAGTTATCTTATTACTACTATTTTACAGATGAGGAAACTGACCTTTCAGCTAATAATGAAGAATGGGAGCAGGACTGGAACTCGAACTGACTCGAGAACCTGTCCTTTTATCCACAGCACACTGTACTGCCCTTAGACTCAAAGTTTGCCTGTATGCTCTAAGCCCAAACAATTACTGACGCCAAAACCGAGACCCGGTTCCCGAGGTGAACCTGAGGCAGAAAGAGGCCAAATCAGGAACGACCCTTAGACAAATGAAAACTGGAAAGAGGCCCCTGCTCCTGATCCCCCTCAGTTTTCCAGGACTCCCCACGAAGGCTGAGACCTGAGCTTCCGGCAGAGGACGAGAATCACCGGTACCAGACGTCAGGAGAAGACGGCTTCGGGAGTCTGAGACAGACGCCGAAAGGGACACAAAAGATGCAGGAAGTCAGAAGCCCGGAAAATTGCGATTGGGATGCTCTGAAGATGTGCCATGGGTTCCGGGAGGCTTACACGCAAGGGGACAGAGGACCAGGTTTCGGGCCATCAGGCCACGTGCAGAGAGCCCTGCAGCCGCTTGCAGGGGCCCCGAGTCCCGCAAGTCCCCACTTACCGCATGAAGCCGGTGTCCGTAGTGATCGTGTCCCCTGGCACCACCAGGTGTTTCTTAGTCTCGCGGCCCAGACTCTCGCTAAGAGGCTTGCGAGCAACCGGAAGCCTCATCTCCATCGCCATCTTGGCGCCGAGAGCCAAAAGCCGCGATATCCTACTACGCAGCTCCCTGGGTCTTTTAGCGCAGAGGAGCTGGGCGGGGCGGGGCCGCGGGGCAGCCACCAATGGGAACTCGCGGTCTGGCGGCCATGTTGACTATTGGCAGCCATTCGGTTAACTTCAGGAGAAAGAGGGAGCCGAGTTGCCATGTTTACTATTGTCAAGGCCCTCTCTGAGGAAGAACAGGATAAAATCTCACTTTGTGTGAAACATGACTTTTTACCAAAAGTGTCTCATACTCATCATCTTATTTATTATTTACCAGGATTAGAAATATTTGAGAAATGGACCTCTGCGTTTCCTTCCAACTCTAAGCCTGTATG
This sequence comes from Choloepus didactylus, assembly GCF_015220235.1. Classification (NCBI taxonomy): domain Eukaryota; kingdom Metazoa; phylum Chordata; class Mammalia; order Pilosa; family Megalonychidae; genus Choloepus; species Choloepus didactylus. The sequence continues at coordinate 90,876,438 of NC_051316.1, forward strand.
AGTCTGATAGTATGCGTGTGAGAGAAAGAGAGCTCAACAAGAGGGCTACCTTTTACAGAAAGAAGAGCCCCTTTCCATACCTTTCCTACTAGCTCCACTATTCTGCATTACAACTGCCCCGTGGATGCTGGTTCAACACCAACTATCATCTATACCCGAAAACAGTGCCCCAGTTACTCACTGGTTCTGTTCTTTCACAACTTATTTTGAATGAGATGATTTTGAAAAATCAAGAAGCCATCTAAGAAAACCTTGCAAGGCAGGCCTATTTGGCAGGGAAAGCAAATGCACACACAAAACAAAACAAAACAAAACATTTGTATTTATTCATACAACAAATCAAGCACTTTCTATGTGCCCGACCCTGTTCTAAAGATTAGCAAGAACAGAAGTATATGTGGCTTTACCTCCAAGACCTGTACAAGCATCTCCCTTGTGTCTTCTTTCTGGCTCCCACTATCCTGTCTCTTACCCTTGCCCTGGCAGTTTATAGCTCTTACAACAAACAGTTTCAATCTCAGGGAATTGAAAATGACAATTCTTCATGCACAGGGACTATAAAGAGGTTTAAATGAAATAACCTGCCTCAACCACACACTTTGTGCTCAGTAGATCAGGCCGGCTGCCTCCTAGAGATCAAGCACACCAATTGTTTCATAACTCTCTGAAAGGAAAGCAGTTCTTTCACCTAAGCAAGCCAGTCCTGTGAGGTAGCATGACGAAAATGCTAGCGATCCATGATCCATCGGTCAACGGGCAAGTAGGCAAGACCGACCCTCGCTCTCCTCCCTGCCTTGAAGGCACTATAGCAGAAGAAAGTGAAAAATGACCCATCTGTTGAGTCCCACCGTAGCCATAAGAGGGCAGTGGTGCCCTGTGAGCCAGTACAGCCAGTATGGGGATAAGGGCCCCCAAGTGCCCTTTGACCAAAAGGTGTAGTATAGTCCTGACATCATCCTGGTTCATCCCAGGAGGGATGAACATAGCTTAACCCCTCCCATTCTTACAGCACTCACGGTTCAAATAACCCCCTATCATCCTCCCTAACTCTGTATTTGCCCCTCCTGTGATCCAGTCTCCATACAGCAGCCAGAGGGATCTTTTTAAAACAGAGATCCAATTAGATCACTTCCCTGCTCAAACACTTCTGGCAGCTTCCCTGTAGACTAAGAATGAAATCCAAATTCATCATCTTGGGGCCTTGAGGCCCTGTGGGACCTGGCCCCAGCCTGGCTCTGATCTCACTCGGCTCCTAATCTATTCCCCGTACTCGCTAAAACGAAGCCTGCCACGTTGGCCTCCTCTCTAGTCCACACACCCCACACTTGTTATCACTCCAGAATCGGTGCACTTTTGGCTCTCTCTGCACAGAATTCTCTTCTCCCAGGTCTTTATGTGGCTGGCCCCTTCTCCTCATTCAGTCTCAGCTCAAATATTACCTCCTCAAAGAAGCCTTACTTGGCCACCTTATCTGGAATAGCCCTCCAGTCCCTTTTTTTTTTAAACCACTTGAGCCTGTTTTATTTCTTGTTGCTGAATTTTCCAGTTTATTTATTTTGTTTGTTTATTGCAAGGGCCTCCACTAGAACATACATGCTCTAAGAACAGGTCTGTTCAAAGTATATCAGCACTTGGAACCATGCCAGGTACATAGAAGGCACCCATTTGTTGAAAAAATAAGATATATTTACAAAATAGATATTTCCTTGTTTGTTTGCTTATCTTCTGTGCCCCCCCCCACACACACACAGGATATGAGCTCCACAAATGCCCAAAAGATCTGCTTTGTTCACCACTGTATCCCCAGCCCCAAGAACTGTATACTTGACACATAGGAGGTCCTCAAGATATACTTCTTGAGTGAATGAATGAACTTATTCAGCAAGCATTTGCTGAGCACACACTGTGCGGCAAGCATGGCACCAGGTGCTGCCGGGGTTACAGAGATGGATCATTGCTGCCCCAGCTCTCAAGATGCTCAGGAGTTCAGAGCTAGGGATGTGGTTAGGGAACAGAAAAACCTTCCCGACAGAGTGAATGAGCCTTAACGTGAGGGAACCATTGACCCTGGTGAGCTGGGGTGGGAAGACAAGTAAACTTCAAGCAAAGGAAACAGATGAGGAAAACATGAAAAATGTGAAAACAGAGGCAGCAGAGATCTTGGCACAATCCTAATCTACCCATTGGCTTCACCTCATGTTCCATTAAAATGATAAAAGTAACAGGATAAATGTTCTAATCAGAATTATGTACAAAGATCTCTGCACAAAGAGGCTCACCACAGTATTGCTTCTCCTAAAAACATTAGAAGCAGACTTAATGTTTATGGAAGTTTAAACATGTCCATGAGTTTTTTGACATGTCTTCAATCAGGAATTCGGATCCATGCCTCCTCCTCCTGCGTCTGGGCAAGTTTGTGACAGCTTTCACCGATAGTGTGTGTCAGAAGTGACACTATGTGACTTCCAAGGGCTAGATCAGAATAGAGCATGCAACTTCTACCTGGCTCTCTTGGAACACTTGCCTGTGGAGCCCTAAGCCAACATGGAAGAAGTCCAACTTCTATGAGACGGCCATGATGTGAGAAAGCCCAGGTTACTCAGAAAAGACCTATGTAAGTGCTCTGGTCAATAGCCCCAGCGAAGGTCTCAGACTGCAGCCAGCACCAGCTGCGAACTGCCAGGCATGTGAGTGAAGATGCCTCCAGACGGTTCTAGCCCCCCGCTGTCAAGTCTCCCCCAGTTGTCAAATCATCCCAGCTAAGGTCCAAAACATCATGGAAACAAAGCATCTTCTCTGTGTCCCGCCCAAATTCCTGACCCACATAATTCCACAAGCATTATAAAATGGGTACTTTACACCACTAAGTTTGGTGTGGTAGAAACCAAAACAGTAGATGATCACCTGTGTAAAATATGAAATACCATGTGGTTATTTATTTAAAATCAGATTTAAGAAGGATATAATATGACATGGGGAAATGACTTGTCCAAGGTCATGCAGGTAGTGAGTGGCCAAATTGGGATTCAAATCCAAACAGGCTGATCTTTAGAGTCCACTCACTACTGGAGGTCCTTGTCCAGGCAATAAGGCAAATAAAGGAAATAAAGAACATCCAGATTGGAAATGAAGAAGTAAAACTGCTTTATTCACAGACAACATGATCATGTTCATAGAAAATCCTAAGAAAGTGAGTTTTGCAAGGTTGCAGCTTCCAAGATCAACATACAGTGCTGGGCTACACTGCATTCCGGATGGGTATTCAGGAAGTCCTTTACACTGAATCTGCAGGCTGAATAGGAGGTGGTATTGCCTGACGGCCACAAGCTTGGCTCCTGGAGTCAGTTGCCCACGGTGAAACCCTGCTCTGCCACTCACCTGCATGCCTCAGTTTTCTCATACTTCAAATGGACATAAAAAGAAGCATCGACCTCATAGGGTTGGGGGTAGGATTCTAGTATGGATGCATTTAAATCCCTAAACCCAGAGCTGGCCCACAGAAATTGCCATGGCTGTGTTTGCACACTTTTGTCCAAGGGGTGCACACTCGGGAAAGGGGCCAAGGCCTCTGCTTGAGATATAAGCAAGGTAATAGGTTAGGCTTTTAGCATCAGTCCTCCCACTGTGAGCAAGTTCCTCAGGAGCCGTGTATGTTCATTCTTATATGCCCAGAGCCCAGCTCAGATCATGGCACACTTGAGCCAGCACACATCTCTAGAAGCAGGTCAGCTGACACACCAGAGGCACCTCTGTCTGCAATTATGACCCACTGCCATCAGGCAGGTTGTGAAGCCTGGGTGGGAACCTGTGGTCTGTTATCTGGGACTTAACAGAACAGAATTACCTAGGGAGAGAGATTTAGAATTTTCATCAAGGGCCCCACCCACTTCTCTAAAGTCTGACTCCTGCAGGCTCTTCTTTGGGAAGCCAACATTTTACCTTACTTGAGGCGTTACTCTCTGGGAGGCACAATGTATGAGCTAGGAGCGTGTTTAATTCCACTTCACCCATCAGCATCCAGAGGGAAGGGAACTCAGGACAGCTATGCTTTGGTCGTTGGAACAAGAGGTCTGGTAAATGTATGCCCGTCCTGGCCTGGGTGGAAGGTAATGCCAGGGACCACAGGAAGTATGGAAGCCTATTGGTGAAGGGTCAAAGGAGAGGCAAGGTTTGTGATGAGAGACAGGCAGGGTGTCTTCAGTCACTGGCCCTAGGGAGGAAACTCCAGGTAGATCCTGCAAGTGAACACATCAAATGAACATCCTGCCTGTGCCCACCTCTGCCAGGGTATGAAATGAGCCCGAGAGAGCATGGGTATCTCTGGGAGTACAAGGGTGAAGCCCCAAATGGAGATGGTCTGTGTGTACAAGTGTGAATTCCTGAGTGTCTACAGATGTGTATGTGCACACACAAGTGCCTGGATGAGGTTGCACAGAGAGATGTACTGCAAGAAGCCTGGAAGCATGCCTGCCCAGTGGGCTGTAAAGGGGATGCCCTCATGGCTGGCAGGTATGGGGGCACAGGCATGAATTCACACTCCCCAGTGAGCACACCTGCTATTGGCCAGAAGGCTCTGGAGAGGAGAGGCTGGTCTGGACCTCAATGGACTGTGAAGCCCCTTTGCTCTACCTTGATGGCCTCGGTGCTCCTTGGTCTCCTTCAGCGAGGGTCTGGAGATGGGTACCTGAGCCTTTGGAGATGCTGAGGATTGGGAGGGCCCTTGGGGACCATCTTGATCCACCCCCACTCGCTGCTAGAACCCCTTCCAGTTGGCCACAAAAATGGGAAGAAAAAAAAATAAGTAAAGATTTGGGGGAAGTAACAAAAACTGATATTTGAGCACCAGCTGGAAACCAGGAGAAATCTACTGACTTCTTCTGAGATTTTTCCTTGCTTTGCACTGTGACCCATCCCTTTGGGAGCTGACACCTCAGTTGTGAGAAATGGAATTTTCCTTTATGGGTGGCACAATGGTGTCTTTCAAAACCAGTAAGTAGAACAACTCTTATGGAATCCGTCTCCAGCCTCTAGGCACTTACCATATTTCCTTTTTGTGAAGCCAAAAGTGTCAGTCGATTCAGATGCTAAGTGATAAATGTTCCAAGTAATTTTTATTTTAGAATACAAGAGAGGTACAAATGTATTTACAGTTGTACATATATAATCAAATAATATATCACAGTTTTGTAAATATCATTTTAGATAAATATTTACAAAGTTAAAGTGACACTTTTCTGGATGTAGAACACAGTTTGTTGAAAACTCTATACATTTTATGCTTTTCATTAATATTATTATAATTTCTTTACTTTACAAAACTCCCTACAGGAATTCTGGTAAAGGACTGCAAGATGAGAGAGGCGACACCAGAGGGCGCTCACAGCCGAAGTTTGGGGAAACGCGGGAAGCTGCAAAGTGGGCAGGAGGGGCGGAATCCCCTGGAATTGGGCACAGCTTGGAAATGCTTTCCGGGCAGGGAAGCCAGCCTCTCCTGGAGGATGGCAGTGCCAGTCTTGCCCTCCTCTTTCTGGAGCGTGGTTTAAACCAGCCTTGGGAGTGGGGTGGGGTGGGAATCTTCTCCTTCCCAAGCATGATGTCAAAACTGAAGCGGGGGGTGGGGTGGGGTGGGGAGTGAGGGTGGTATTGGTCCAACGTCCCCATTTTACAAATGGAGAAACTGAGGCCCAAAGAGGACGTGGCCTTGTCCAGAGTCCCACAAGTGTCCTTATGTTTTGCTTCCACTCTCAACCTGCCTGGCACACTGCAGGCAGGCAAGGAAGTATAGGTCTGTCAAGATCTCTTCTGACTGCCCCTGGGCCCCATCAGCCCCCAACCCTCAAGGTCGCTTCCTTGACTCCCGACACTGCAGGACACCTGTCCCAGGAGGCAGGTGGAGGAGATGATGGACGGCTTCCCTCTCACCGCCCCCCCCCCCCTCAGGGTACACATGAACACCAAGGGAGAAAGCAGGGAGCTTTCGGGGTCTTAGGTGGGGGCGCTCCTTTCCCCGGCTGAGGGCCCTTGGAGACTCAGTCGCCTTTCCTGACACAACGAGAGGGCTGCCAGCCTGGGCGGCCGACTCAGAAGGAAGAAGACTCCAGCTTGGGGCCGGGCGAGGAGACCCCGAAGAGGAGGCGGCCTCCCACAGGGTGAGAAGCGACACCAGCTGGGTGGCCTGGGAATGGGACGACACTCCTCAGTGTCCTCATCTGCAAAACGGGGCGAAGGGTGGGTGTCTGGGGTGTGTGTGTGTCATTTCTGTGGCACACCTACAGCGCGGGGACCCGCGGCGTCCAGCAAAAAGTCAAGTCGGAGGAGAAGGGAGCCACACCCCCTGGCGACCGCGTCGCGCCCCTCCGGGCAGAGAGACGCGGGCAAGTCGGAGACAGGCGCGGGCGCGGCGCTCACAGCACCATGGCGGGCAGGTGGTGCGCGGCGGCGGCGGCGAGCGCGGGTGCGTGCGGCGCGGGCAGTGCGGGCGAGTGCGCCTGCAGCGCGGCGCTGGGCGGCCGGTGGCGCGCGCTCTTCTGGTGGGCGCGCAGGCCAGCCAGCTGCGAGTAGGCGCTCTGGCACACCTGGCACTTGTAGGGGCGCTCGCCCGTGTGCAGGCGCACGTGGTTGCGCAGCGTGGACGACTGGCTGAAGCGACGGTTGCAGAAGCGGCACACGAAGGGCTTGTCCAGCGTGTGGATGCGCATGTGCGAGCGCAGGTTGCTGCGCGAGTTGAAGCCGCGGTGGCAGATGACGCAGCGCATGCGGCCCGCAGTGCCCGCGGCCGAGTCCGCCGGGTGGAAGTCCTCTGGCCGCGCGGGCGGGGCGCGGGGGGAAGGGGGAGGCAGGGGCCGGACCGAGGGGGCAGGCGGAGGGAGAGGAAGGAGGAGAGAGAGCAGCCCCATTAGAACAGGCGCCGCCGCGGGCCAGGCACCCCCATCAGCGCCCCCACTCCGCGCGCTCCCCTCCTAGAACCCAGATCCAGGGATGGTTGAGGGATGACTTGATTAGGGGGTGCTGGCAGAAGGAGGGAGTGGTAAGGAAGGATCCTGGTTTGGGGTCAAATAGGAGTTGGACTCCACCTTATCTTTGTGTGACCTCGGAGAAGTGACTTAGCATCTTCACTAAACCTGTTTTCTCATGTGTAAAATAGGAGCCAAGTACTACCTCATGGGACTTTGCATGATTACACGAGAAGATCATAAAAAGCTGAATCTATTGAGGGTTTGCTTTTCATGCCCTAGCCCATGTGTGGGAAGTGCCTGGGTCACAGTAGGCCCTCCGTAAAGGATAGCAATTAAAACACCCACCCACCCCCACAACCCTTTCATATTTTCATGCCATGACTATTTACTGAGAGCCTACTATGTACCTGGGACCTGCACCCATGAAGGTAAGAAGAGCATCACCCGGGTAAGTCTGTGGTGGGATGAGAGGAATTAGTGTTTGTATAATATTAGCTGCAGAACAAGTGCTGAGTAAACCATAGTTTACAAGCCTCAGGTTCATTCCTTGTTAAAATAAGGATAATCCAGTTTCACAAGGGTTTTGTGAGGACGCAGTGAGATGATGCCTGGTTTAGCCCAATAATTGGCACACAGTAGGTCTTGAGCAAAGATCTATCATGATGATTATCCCTCAACACACAGATAGGCACACTGCCCCCTCTTCATTCAAGGGTTTATACTGAGCACCTACTGTGTGCCAGATTCGGCACCAGAAACAGGTCAGTGATATGTACAGATTGTCAGAGCACTTAGAGGTCATCTCATCCAAAACCTTTCCTTTACAGATGGGGACACTGAGGCATGGAGACTTTTTTTTTTTTCCTCCAAGATCTCCCTGCAGAACAGCCCTTTGCTCCTCCTGCCATGCCCTGCTTCCCCTCTGGTGCCCCCAACGGCCACAAGACCGTCCATTCTGGTCAGGAAGCAGGAAGACTGCCTTCTACCCATGCACGGACCGTGGTGGAGGTCTCCAAAGGCATTGGCCTCCTTGGACCAATAGGCCCCATCTGCTCAATGCTGCCCGAGGTTGGAGCAGGGTCCCCGCAGATCCAGAGCCTCATAACCACACACATTCTCTCTCTCACCCTCCCTTGTTCCAACCTCTATGGGTCTTTTGTCATCAGGGCCTCTCAGGGAATACCTACCATGCTTGTTCTTTTTCTGCTCCTCCTCTAGCCCAGGCACACCGGGGATCCCCAGGAAGGTGTTGTGCGAGTTCCCATACCACACCAGCAACTCCTGGTCAGGAGGGATCATCTGTGGGGAGGGAGGCAAGAGGAGGTCAGGGATGCAGTGGCCAGAAGAGTGAAAGTCAGGAATCTCTGCCTGTCCCCTCACAGCCCAGAGGTGGCTGTCCTGGCTCCTGAAAGAGCCACACTTGGGTTCATTTCCACTGAGCCATCCCCAGTGAGCTGCACAAACACAGAAGGCCTTGGGATGCTGTAGCCCCTCTGCTCCCCTCTCTCTGCCCAGACCTCTCCATCTCTGTCCTTGCTCTGCTACAGGGTACTGAGCTCCCTCCCTGCCACCCCCAAACTTCCAAGCTGACAGCAACAGAATTGAAGGCTTGCAGCAAGCAGAAGTAACAGAAGATGGAAAGCTTGAAAACTTTTCATTTCCTACCAAGGGGAACCAGAGTCAGCCCTCAGGACTACAGGGCTGAGACAGATGTTTCCAAGGAGTGTGGGCTGTGGGGCACCCTATGGTATTTAGTTATACCCTGTCTGATAATGTTCTGGAAGCATCTCATCCAAAGAACCCACAAGGCAGTGAGTGCCCCATCACACATACTTCTCCACCAGTCACAGGGCTCTGCATGACTCCATGCACATGGCAGATGCTAAAAGAGAAATATTCTGATTCATGAATGTCTCCCACCTCTGGAAATATTGGGATATGTTCTAGGTCTATGACAGAGAACACTGCAAATGACAGGACTCGGCTGCTCTCTGGTGACCTGCCTGAGGGAAGAGACAAAGGCAGTTGCTAGGGAAGGTTTTGTAGTGACAATCCAGGGAGCCTGCAAAAGGCCCATTCCTGAGGCAGTGCTGACCCCAAATCCCACACACTCCAGGGCATCCTGAGGGGACTGCCAGGCCTGTGGTGAAAGCCAGTAACTCCTCCCAAGTGGGGAAACTTTAGGCCCTGGCCAGGCAGGGTAAATGAGAGAGGTGATGCTTTATCACCCTCTCCAGGCCTGGACCCCAGAAAAGCTGGCTTTGGCACCTGCCCCTGGGATCACACCCTGATCTGCCAGAGGGAACTGGACACCCCCAGGCCCTGCTCTGGTTTGTTTTGCTAGTGGGTCCTCTCTTAATTGAAGTGCAAAAGATCACACAGGATTCCAGCCAGAGGCATCTGAAATCACCCCAGAGTAGGAACTTCTCCTCAGCTTTCCTGGCCAGAGAGAAGTCCCCCTCCCCTTCTGTTTGGTTATGGCCTGCAGCCCCCCTGCCACACTCAGAATCCTGTCTGTTTGTCACACCTTCCTTCTTCTGAATGGGTCCTGGCCTGCTCAGAGCCAGGAAGACCCTTGGACCATTACAGCAAGCTCTGCTGCACCCTGAAAGGAGGAGGAAGTAAGTGGGGAGGAGAAGGGAGGTGTGAAAGGGCCCATGAGACACCCATCCTCCTAAGGCTCAATCTGGGGTCACCGCAGCACTTCCCAACTGAGTCCATGACCTTTGGGGCCTCACATCAAGCTCCAGGATCCGTGGGAAATGAGAAGCCAGGCAGAGGTACCATGCCAACCCAGACTGGCGTTTGAAAATGGAAAAACCAAGTGCAGTCCCTGAGCCCAAGGAAAAGTAGGCGGTGCCTCAAAGAAAGCAGGGAGACTCGAATCTGGCACTGCAGTGAGAGTCCTTGTCGTTTCTCCAGTCACCTATAGTCATGGCCACTATCTGGGGGGCCAGCAGGTCAGAGCTGGAGGCCCCTGCTGGAGAGGGGTCTTAGAAGACGGGTTTTGTGAACCTCTCAGAAAAGTGGGTGATGAACTAAAATATATACGAGAAATTCATTGTGAAGCAGGCCACCTACCTGAGATGGCACAGCTGGGACCTCCAACAGCAGCTCGCAGGGTGAACTTGGGCAAATCATTTCGCTTCTCTGAGCCTATCTCTTCAAATAAGGGGGTCAGGGAGCATGACCCCAAGGTCCCTCCAGCTCTAACTGAATATTAGTCCTCTGTAACACTGACCCAACCGCTGGCTTCAATTCTCAGATAGACCCAGACATTCATACACAACGGTTCTTCTGAAGCACCCAGGGCCATCTCAGACAGTCTGAATCCTCCCCTGCAGGGGACAGAACCGACAAGGATCCCAGCTCCAGCCCAGGCAGGTTGGGGCCCACTAGGATTCCCACTTACTGAGCGTGGGACCTTGGGCAAGTTGCCTCATGCTGCTAGGCCTCAGTTTTCTCAACTGTAAAACAGGAACAGTAGCATCATTCTTGCCTCACCGGGTGCTTGCTGGGGGTTCAGCAGCACCACACACATAAAGCTCTCTGCATGATCGATACGTGGTAGCACTTATTGTCTTCAGTTTTCCCAAACTCTCAGAGAAGCCGCAGCAATCTCTGGTGCATCCAAGCCCTGCAAATTCCCTGCAGAGCTCACAGTGTGGCACAGGGGCCTCTGGGCATGGTTAAAGCTCTGGCTGACTCAGAGTTTGTGTGTGTGTGTGTGTGTGTGTGTGTGTGTGTGTGTGTGTGTCCAACAGAGCATGGCCTGGGACCCACAGACCCTGAGGACCCAGCCACACACAAGTGCCACTGCTTCCTAGCTCCAGGTCCCCTGGGGAGAGAAGCCAGCTCCTCCAGGACAGATGTGGGATGGGAGCATCCACAAGCCACCAGCTGATGTGGCCCCTGAGTTACAACTTGACATCTAGACTCCAGGTCTGGGAATCGAGTATCTAAGTCAACACCAGTCTTATAATTTTAACTGACAAAACAATTATTATTATTAAGTATAAGGACGATGGTAATAATAATGAATGAGGATTGGAGCCAAGAATATCCAGGATTGCACAAATCCTGAATATTGTTATTCATCAAGGTTATTTGGAGTATTAATTTTTAAATAAGAGCCTCAGTCGTGACTATTTCAGTAAGGGTGAGTCATTTATTACTAACATTCTTAAGGTACTAAAACTAATTTTACTTATTTGAAAAACTAAAGCAGTGATGCAGACACATTTACAAAAATTTGTAAACATGTGAAGGAGTATATAATAAAAAATAACTCTCTCCTATTCTGGATGCCCAGCCACGGTCACCAGCTTTCTTGTGCATCTTTCCAAAGAAGGGTTTGACATTTTGAGACTATGTAAAAATGTTGACTTAAAATTCAGGGAGAGCAGCATGACAGAGCAGAGTGGCTTCCATTTTCTATGTGGTACATGATTTAAAAAAAATAATGAGAACATATTATTTTTACACACACATACAAACACAAAACTAAATTTTTTAAAAAGAAAATATATGAAGAACAACCTACTGGAATTGACAGTGAAACCTATCCCCAGACAGCCAGAAGCCACTGGGCTCTTGAGCCAGCACTTGGGAGGTCAACCTCACCTGCACAGAGGCCATGAGCCGCCGTCTCCAGGGGCCAGGACCCTCTTTGAGCCCTGGGAAGCCAGCGGCAGCCCCTAGCCTTGACCTCTGCTCTCTCCCTGCTCCCGGGGATTCCTCATCCCAAACACCTTTGTGATCAAGCCCAGGAAACCCCGGCACCGGCAGCTTCTTTCCTGAGATCATGGTACTATCCCCCAAAGGCTTCCAGGGCCCCACCAGCAGGGACCACTTCAGTGCAAAGAATAGCCACAATCCCCTACGCGTCCCCACGGCCCCCTCACCAGCTCTATTCCCTTGCAGCCCGCACTCAAACCTGCCCTAGCCGAGCCTGTCCACTGGGGTCTGGGAACCAGGACCAGCCGTTCATCCACTTCGCTGGGGGAGGCTCAGGACACACTGTGGACAAAGCAATACCCAAAGAAACCTCGTCCCATACCCATTAAATCCGCATCACTTAAACTCCAGGGGAATATCAGCATCTGAATCTTTTGGTGACAAATCACGCCATCTCTCAACTCTCATCTCAACCTTCCCCATCAGGCCAGGAGGTCTATCCTACCCCACTTCCTGAGTTTTCATAATAAGTTGAAAATGATGGGGCTCTTTTGTTTGTTTGTTTGTTTCTTTTCCAAATATAAATTCATGTCACGCTATCGAATGTGCTCCCACGAGGCCCTGACATCCCCCTCCCTCACACAGTGCAGAAGCCCTAGTCTAGAAGGATCTCAGTGTCATCTGGATGAACATCAATTTCCATCGCATCACAGATGTCCTGACACAATAATTAATAGAGTTTTACCAAATAGACATCGGCCAGGGGGCCACATGGCGAGATGATCAAGAGCTCTAGCTCTGGGGTCAGACAGGACTGGGTTCAAGACACTGCTCAGCAATCTCCCTGAACCTTAGTTTCATCATCGATAAAATGGGGATAGTAATAGAGAGTACCTCAAAGGGCTGAGAGGATTTTATTTTTAACTTGCAAAGTGTTTAGCATGGTGCATGGTAAATGCTCCACACTTGGTAGAATTCTTAATGATGCTTGTTAGGAATGACCAGAGAGCCTTAAATGTACCTACCGATGAGCAAAGTCAAAAGGCAAATGTCCTCATAAAGCCAAGAAAAGAGAGAGACAGGGCTATGGGGTTCTAGAATTAAAAAAAAAAAAAAAAAAAAAAAAAAGCTCAATTGCCTGAAATGAGAAGGAAAGTAGCAGGAAGAAAAAGCCCACATTTCAGGGCACAGCAATTTACCAAAGAATAGGGGGAGGAAAAACTCAGGGAATTTTCTTCCCAAAGACAAAGTTCAAAACTTTAATAAATTATTCCTAAATCCTTTACTTGTGCTGACTTTTGGAGTCAGATCCCTATCTGTTCTCTTTTTTGACCCAGCCCCCATCACCAGCAGAAAGACTTAATCAAAATTTAGTGTCCACCTGCTATGTGCCAGGCATGGTGCTGGGCACTTTCTAGAAATGTCACTTTAGGCACCTGAAGGTATGGCAAATTCTCCTGTGACTGAAGTTAGCGAGGACAGTACTCAAGGGATAAAAACAATAACACGCCAGCCAGATGCAAAACCTGCCTGGGGATTCTCCTCTGGCTAGCTTGGCTCTGAAACCCCATTTCCATCATCTCTGTTTGGAGGATTGCTGCTTTGTATTTGTGGAAAATTTTACAACAGCAATAGTATATGCCGATTATTGAATAAAGATGTTCTTTTTTATTTTTGGCAAATAAAGGGTTACAGTTACAAAATATAAATAGCAGTTCCGAGTGGCATAATGAAGAAGAAAACAGATCGCTGCAAAGGTCCGTTTCCTTAGCTAACTCACACACGAACACAGAACAAACAGCTGATATATTCCAGACACTTCCAGAGAGTAGCCTGGGTTAGCAGCAATATCTTCTGGTGATGTCCAGAAGAGCTGCTTGAGCGCCAAGCCCTGGCTGTGCTGCGCGGGTAGTCAAATACACCCAGACACACCGTTTGTCCAGTATGTTCAATTTGACATTGTGACAAAACCCAAGGGGGTTGAGAAAATTGCCACCCACCAAGAAAAATAAGCCCAGCTTTGCTTATGAAAAGTAAAATGGATGATACTTGGGGTTTCCTTGTCTCTCCTCACTGTACTTGTTGTACAGTCCTTCTAATTCTGTAAAAAGCATTAATAGTCAAAACTGGTGATATTACATATAAATATATACACATACATAGGATACCATATACACACACACACACACACACACACACACACACACACGATTCTGATTCTCTTTGATCAGCTTAAAATCCTAATTAAATGTAGATGATTTTTTTTTTTAATTGTACGAACTCAGATCCATCCCCTGGAGATATTCTTCAGCCCCTTGCCCTCTGACTCTGAATTTCTGTATAAATGTCTGTAAATATCTTCTGACTCTGTTCCACTTTCAGCTGGTGTGATGTTTACAGCACGATGAAACTCAGGCCCCCATGTCTGCCCAAACTGGGAGCCCTCTTACTAAGAGGCTGTAGGCATCCCTGGTCTGTCTCTTGTACGATTGTGTCCATATGGAAGGATGGGATGAGCGTGTGTCCTTTAGTTCATCTGTATCAGGTTGGCTGGGCAGGAGTGTGGAAATGTGAGTATGTGTGTGTGTGTGAGGGTGAAAGAGGTGTGAGGATCTGTGAGGGAGTTCTCGGCTAGAAACAGGGTTCAGCCACACCCGAAGCCGATTCCAGGATATCTGGTGAGGGACCCTTGGTCCCACAGGGTGGCAGCCTGGCAGATGGTCACGGGGACCCTCTGACCTGGACCTGGGCCACTTTCCATCCTGTGCTCACTGCCTCACTAGCCATCCACCCTCACTTTAAACCCAGTGGAAGAGCTACCTCACTTCACCTTACTCTCCTCTCCTGGTCCTCCCAGCACCACCACTCGGCTGGTACCCACTCCACGGCCTCACCAAGGCCCAGAAAAAGGTCTTTCTGCTGCCTTCTCTGGAGATTCCCTGAGGCCTGGGTGTTCAGGGACAACCAGATTGCAGTTCCAGAAGCTGCTGGGCCCTAGTGGTCCTGGGGACCTCAAAGGGAGTGTGAGGCTCTGAGTCCCACGGAGAAAATGAAGCGTGGACTAAGGCAAGCCATTCTCTGGCCCTGGGAGTGACTCCTCCAGACCACCCCCAAAACTCAACCAAGGCTCAGCTCCATTCCAAGGGACACCATCCTCCTCCTCAAGGGGGACCAGAGACATGAGGTCCAGAAAAGCGTGGTAGGAGGAGCCCCCTGCTACCAACCCACCATGAGGAGTCCACGGCAGCTTCCCAGCTCCTGGGCCAGATACTGAGCCAAATGACCCATTTTCTGCCCAGGAACAGTGTCCAGATTCATGTAGCGTGGGCCGCCTCGGCTACCATGGTTCTGCTGACTTCACCATCAGCCACTCCCCATACACCTCGAGCTTTTCTGCTTCTGACCAAGCATTTCCCTTGCCAGGAACACTTGCCTCTCCCACCCTGCTCTCTTCTGGCCACCTGAACCTTCCCACACTCTGGGCCTGACTTAGCCTGCAGCTCCTTCGGAAGCCCTCCCACCCACCCTGCATCTCCGCGGGAAATGATCTTTATCTGTCTGCAATCTCACCCTTTCTCTCCTCTGAGAAGGCTCACATAGCTCAGATGTTAGCGTAAACTGGCTCCCAAATGTACTGTAAGTGCTCCTGAGTCTGCCTGCCACCAAGGGAGCCCAGTTTTCTTGTCTGTAAACTGCAGATGATTGCAGAATCCTCCCTTGTAGGAGGGCAGGAGGATTAAATATGATAATGCATGTACGGCATTCAGGAAGAGTCTGACACAGTGAGCAATCAGTAGGTGACGGCTGTGACTAGAGTCATTATCTACACGTCATAGGTGCCCCACGCATGCAGAATGAGGGACAACACACAGTTAAAATGCTGCAGACAGTTTTCTCCTTCCCATTCAACTGCTTTCCCTAGGCTTCCTTCCCACTTTTTGCTTTCTGTATTTCTATAAGCTCTGAACCCCAGGACACTCTTAGCAGACATCCAGGGACCTCACTGTTGAGGTGCTTATGACACTCACAGTGGCAAAAATTCTGTCCTTTCTGATCTGCAATGGAAAGCTGACCCACTGAAGCCACACTCCTAGAGACCATGATGCATGCGCTTCACCCCACAGCCTGGGCAGGGCCAGCTGGGCCAGTGTCCACTGCAGTCCCCAGACAAAGCTGCCCTGCAGCAGCCCCCACCCCCAGCTGCCATAAACTCACCTCGATGGCCTTATAGAAGATGCTGGTGCCGATCTGGACCACCTCCAGGTTCTGTTCCTGCTCGTTGCGTGCACACTTGATGTAGGTCATCCAGCTCCGGTGGTCCTCCTGGCTGGCATCAATGAAGTAGCGCACTGTGCCATCCTCATTGAACACCTGGGCACAGGCAGAGCAGGGACCAGGTGAGGCAGGCCACATGTGTCACCTTTGGCCAGGGCTGGACCCATGCCAGGCACATCCACAGATTTTCTCTCCATCTTCAGCAGCCCCAAGAAGTGACTATACATAGGTAATACCCTTTCCATTTTCCAGCAGAGAAAAGGGAGGCTCATGGCAGTGAGGTGACTTCCCTGAGGCCAGTCAGCTAGACGTGGCCAACAGTGAATCAGTCCCTGGAGAGCCACGAGCTGACCATGGCATGCCCCTGCTGCCATGTCCTCCAAACCCCCAGAAGAAAAGGGTTTCCAAGAATCACTGACTGGACAAAGTAGCCTCCAGTTATCTCTCCCAGAGGTAATCCCCATGGTGATGTGTGGGTAGCACTGGCCAGGACCTCAAAAGAGGACATGGGAGACTGGAGAGAGAAGGCTGGCTCACCGTGACACCTTGGCCTGGACCATCTTCTCAGGGTCAAACCTCAGCCTCTCTGTGGGAGCTGCCTAGAGCACGCAGAGGCCAAACTGAACCCCAACTTCCTGACCTGGCATCAACCAGAAGAAGGCAACATCTGGCCCAGCCTCCCAGGGAGGAGAAGGTGAAGTTGGGAGACCTCTGGATGGGTCCCGCTGACCTTTCCTTCTGCTCCCATGCCTTGCTGCAGGGTTTGTTACACTGGGTTCCTCTGGGGTCTGACAGGTGGGAGCAGATGGGGCAATGTGATTAGGGAGAAGCAAGCAGGTACACCTGCATAGCCTCCATAGGTTCCAAGCACTGCAGAGTGAGAGCCACCGGAGGAGGAAGGGGGCAGGAATGGGTTTGTTCTGAGTGATCCTCCCTGGCATCCACAGTTAGGGCGAGGTCAAGAGGCCTGGTATGGAAACATCTCTGAGCCTCAGTTTTCTTCTGTTTAATGGGGATCAATGCAGTATTACTCAAAGGCTTATTGAAATGGTCAGTGGAGTGCAGGCAGGGACTCAGAAAAGTGACAATGCCAGTTCAGCAATGATCATTTTCAGCATCATTATCCTGTCTGTGGTTGGGAAGCAGATTCCCCAGAAGCACAGACCTACCCATTTTCCATTCCAACTCCTTCAGCCCACTTTCCTCAACCCAGGGTGGGCTTTCAGGGGCTTCCCTCCGTGCTCCCAGAAGCCAGGGAGAAAACGTGCGTATCTGGGAGTTCTCTCTGCTGGGGGCTTCCCAGTTCGAGTTGGAAGCCTGGGCAAGCCATGCTCACCGCCTTTCTGGGTTTCAGGGTTCTCATCTGTGGAGTGGGGCCAACACTAGTCGTGCTTGCAAAGGTTGGCAAGTTGGTCAGTTTTTCCGAACTGACCAAGGTTGCAGCACAGATTGTGTAAGTCTTGGGAGAAGGGGAATAGGGAAGGAGTCGTTAATTCCAAGTTCGGTGAGTTTCGGGCATCTGGCAGCGCCGGGTCCTGCCTTCCGCCGTCGGGCCGCAAGCTTGCGCAGCTCCCCGCAAGGACAGAAGCGGCGGTGGAGGGACGCCGGGGTCGCCCTCGCGGCCCGCGACCCGGCTTCTCTCTGGCACCCCGCGCCCCTCTCTCCCAGCCCGCGCGTACCTCCCACATAAGGTTGTTGTTCTTGCAGATGTCCACATGCTCCGGGGCGATGACGCGGCCTGTGAAGGGGCCCATCTCGGTGCCCGCCTTGATCCACGTCTTAGAGAAGATGCCGAGGCCCTCGCCGGGGATGGAACTCTGCGCGATGATCACCTCGGCCGGAAGCACCAGGCTGGACAGCTTCTGCACCTCTGCGGCCGCGGAGCACAGCGGGAAGACAGGGTCAGAGCTGGAGGCAGTGGAAAGCGGGAAAGCGCAGCCCTTCCCCGCCCGAGACTCTGTCCGGGTCCTGCCCATCCCGGCTCACTCCAAAGCAGCCCCAACTCCGGAGAAGATGCTCTGGTATGTGTGTGTGTGGCGGGGAAGAGGGGGGAGGCTCAGCGATAGGGGTTTCTTCTGTTTGTAACCCGGGGACCATCTGTGTTGTCGAAAGCGAGGGATGCGTTGGAGCTCATTTCTAGGAGGGTTGTTTTTTTTTTTTTTAAGTATGTCTATGAATTCTCAAAGCATCCACAACCCACCCCCAACACCACCGAAAAGTTTAAGAACCATTGAACCGGTCTCAGCGCATAGTTTTACAGACAGGGAAAATGAGGCTGGGTCCCACGAGGAGGTGACGACCGACACAGGCCTCATCCGCCCAGCCGGGTTCTGGGCGCTTCCGCGCGTCACCCGGCGCCCACTACTGGCTGAGGATCGGGGACGAGGCCTAGAGCTCCGGCTCCTCTCTGGGTGCTGGGAGGCCCCGCGCCTGGGGCTCGCTGGCAGCGCCGCGGGCAGACCTCCGGCTGGGGAGCGGCGGAGGCACAAAAGAAATGCGGAGCCGGTGGGCCAGCCTCCGAGCTCGCTGTGTGACCCCGGGCATGTCCCGGCCCCTCTCTGCGCCCAGGCTCTGGGGTACCAGCGAGGGCGGCGCCCCGGCCCTGACGAGCCGTGGAATCGCCTCTCGGCGCCGGGAAGAGCCAGGGCGGCTTCCCCCGCCCCCCAGGAGCCCCCGCCCGGCCTCGGCAGCCGGGTGGGAGCGGCGAGGCGCACAGGGGAGGCCTCCATGTCTTACAAGGTTCCCCTCTAAGCTACCTGGGAAAATACCCGGCGGACCGGCCAGCTGAAAAGGGAGGGGGGGTTAAACGGTGTCCATTGCGGCGCGGCCGGCAATTTGTCACGCTGTTAAAGTGATCGCATTCACTCGGCTCCATTCGAAAGAAATTGCTAATTCTAAATTCATTAGCCCTGGAAGAATGCTGTAGCAGTAAATTGTAGCTCAATGCGGAGGGGACTTGTTTAAAAGGGGCCGAGGAATTCCCCTTACAAAAAGGGGAGATTAGATGGTTGACATAGCGTGAATGGAAGTGGAATTAGTCTTCACGGTAAATTAAGAGAGGAACAGAAATCGTAAAGGGGGAAGAGAGGGCGACGCGCAGAGATGCCAGCGCCGGGGAAAGATATTGTTTGCGGGTTGATGAATGAGGAATAAGAACTTGAGACATCTTAAAGAAAAGAAACTTTTCTCGCTCTCTCTTTTTCTCCCTCGCTCTTTCCGCGGCTTTTTCTCCCCGCCCGCCCGCCCTCCTCCCCTCCTCAGCCCCCGCTGCCTTTTAAAGTTCTTGGTTTAAGTGGGAACTTTCGCGGGTCAAGCCCAAGTTAACTAAATGAATTTAAAACCCCTTCTTTTTGAGTCAACTGCTATTACACGCCTAGTAAGGCTTTAAATGCCGGGAACCCGCCGGCTTAAAGAGGGGAGGGGAGTGGTGGGCAGGGGGGTCTCGGGGGGAGGGGGCGGCAGGGCCGGGCGGCCTGGACGCCTGGATTCCTTCTCTGAGCTGCTCAGAGTGCGGAGCTGCCCCCACCGCACGCCCGGGTTTGGCTGCTTTCTCCCTGGTTCGGCCTATGGGAAACTGAGGCGCGCCGAGATTTGGGAGAGCTTGGGTTGGGGAGAGCGGCCGCGAGGCCCGTGTCCGGGCGGGGTCCCAGGATCCGGGACCGTCGAAAGGAGAGGAACCGGGTGGGCCCCGACGGCGCGACTCACCGCCGGAGAAGGACTGCGCCAGGACCTCGGCGGTGAAGGCCGTCTTGGGGCTGGCGTGGTGGCTCTTGTCCTCGAAGAGCTGCTCGCCCAGCACGTTGCGCCAGCGGCCGTACAGGAAGCTGTGCAGGATGTCGGAGGTGATGACCTCGGCTAACGCCAGCCCCGGCGCCTTCAGCCCGGTCTTGAGCACCAGGGCCTCAGCCGGGAGCACGGAGCCCATCATGGGCGGCCCGGAGCTCGCCGGCGCCTGGGGACTGACCGGCTGGCGGGCGCGCCGACTCGGCGATGTGGCAGGCAAGAGGGGAGCAGAGGAGCGGTGAGGAGAAGGCTGCCAGGGAGGAGAAGGTAGAGGAGGAGGGAGAGGAGGAGGAGGAGGAGGGGTAGGAGGAGGACGCAGGAGGGAGCGGGAAGCGAGGGGGTGGCGAGGAGAAAAGTGAACCGGGGGAGAGAGGGAGAGAGAAATGGAGAAATCAGCAGAGGTGGCAGAGGCGGCGCGGAGGGCTAGACAGACGGGGGTGGAGGCGGAGGCGGGTGCGGGGGGTGCGGAGTGGGTGGTAGTAGAGAAACGGCTGCTAGGGGCTCTCGGACGCTCGCTTGCCTCTCGCACACCCGGCCGGGACGGTCTTCCCCTTGGCAAAATCTCAGCGCCTTTATAGGAGCCGCAGTGACCCTCCTAATTGGTTATTAATGACCCCCTGACGTCGGAGGACAGACTTGATGTACCCAGCCGGGCTCCAGGAGACTTAGCCGAGGGAGCGCGACGGGCGGGGACGCGCGGACAACTCCGCACCTTCCCCCTCCCTTTCTCCCCCCCTCCCCGGTCCTTCCTCCCCCCACCTCCTCGTCTCCCCGTGGGAAACGCCGGGAAGGGAGGGAGACTCAGCCCGCGGCGAGAGGATGGGATGGAGGCGAGGGCGAAGGCGAGGGCGAGCGAGGGGGGCGAGGTGGGGAAGGGATTCGGCGGGGCTCGCTTGGACTTCAGGGCCGGGACAGGAGGGGACGCCGGGCCTCTGCCCCCGCGGGCCCTGCTCTCACCTTCAATTCCAGGCCTGGCCCCACCCGGCCTAGCATTCACCTCCCCGTCCCTCCCCGGCCTGTCCCTGCATTCACTTCTGCTTGCGGGCCTGACTGGCCCCGCGCTTCCCTTCTGACCCGCCCTGCCCTTCCGCCGGGGCTCTTCTCCCCAGACTGCAGTAGTGCCGCGGAGCCTGCAGCTCCAAGCCCGTGCCTCGCTGACCTTCTGCGCAGACCGTACTGCCTTAGCCGGCGCTTCGCTTCAAACGGGCGCCGTCAACTGTCCCGCTCGCTGCGCGCAGCCGGGCGCGAAACCCAACCCGGGCTAAGAGGGCTGTCGCGGCTGGGCCGCAGTCGCCGTCGAGGCTAGGGTCGGGCCTGGGGCGGCTTTGCTGGAGGCCGAGTGCCAGGCTCTAGGGGGCTAGGTCGGGGGCCCAGGAAAAGAGGACCGGTATCCAAACTTGCTGCCAGTTGCTTAGAAAAGGTTTTCTCGAGAAACACACCCTTGGGGGATCGGGATCCCCAAACCCGTCCTGGGTGGGGCAGCCCTGTCCCGAGCGAACGCCTGTCGGTTTGTTTCTTGGGTCTCTGTCTCTGGGCTCCTCCCTAGGTCGCCACCTAGGGAAGCCCGCTCCGCTCCCCGCATTCCTTCCTTCTTTCCTTCTAGCTCTTTTTATTTCTTTTCTTACATCCCTCTTCTTCTCTTCCTTCACTTCCTCCTTACTTTCTTCCCATTCCGCACTCCCCGTGTCTCACCCCACCGGTTCCAAGGCACAGATCCCGGAGCACCAGAGCGGTTCCTCTCCGGAGACAGGTAGCTGCTGAGCCCGGAGCCAAGGCGGAAAGGCCACTGCTTGCTGAAGGCTTTGCCGCCTCAAGCCCAAGACTGCAACCCTCCCCCCCGGCCCCCCCCACACACACCTGCCGGACTTCTCGGCCCCTCCCCCCGTGGAGCTGCTATCCCAGATGCCGCTAATGGAGCCGGGTTTTCTGGACCCTCGGGCGTGGGCTGGGTTCACAGGTTAGGTCTCTTCTGGACGGCGCGTGTTCGCCAGGCCTTTCCCGCACTGGGGCGGAGGGGCCGGGTCTGGTCTCCCCATGAGCGAGCCCCTTGTCCGAATTCCCCTTGACAAAGAGCCCCTCCAACGCCAAGTCCTGCCTTCTCTAAGCTGGTATTACACCGGGCGGCCACGGACCCCCGGTCCTGCGTGCCGGGTTCCCAGCAGCTGTTTCCCGCATCCCGCGTCCCGAGATAAGGTGCAGAGGAGGGCAGGCGGCGGCCGCTGGAACACAGACCCGAAGAGACAGCACCGGGCAGAAGGCGCGACCGTCGGGCCCAGCGCCAGCAGAGGGCAGCGCTGCGGAGAAGCGAGCGCAACCCGCGCGGGTTAGGGTCTGGGAACCTCCACTGTCTTTCAGAAGCTGCCAGCGTGTCATACTGGCTCGCGCGTGAGCCGTGGGTTTGCAACCGAGGTGGCGTACGGAGTCCGATACTGACTCGTCCTGAGCTTAGTCTTTTCCAAAGACCGGGTGGACTGGAAAATGTGCCAAAGATGAAGGAGACTATGTTGGAGCGCGCCGCGGGGAGCCACACGCTTAGCTCGCGAGCTTCGCAGCCAACCTCAGCACTTCTAGGAGACCCAAGGGGGATGAGCACTGCTGTACGTCCTTGGGACATCCCTTCTCTCTGCGCCTCAGTGTCCCTATCTGTACAATGGTTTGGGTTGGACTTTGTGATCTGAGGTTTCTTCCCTCCTTGTTTCTTTTTTTGGGGTCAGGTCACTTTACCCGAAAGCTCTGAGAATTTCGCCTATTAACCGGCCACACCTCAGTGAGAAAAGCCTTCAGGTCTGTGCGCCCCTCCGTCCTGGGACGCAGCATTTGGGTCCCAGACTCCACCTCCGGGACGGGAGGTGCAAGGACCAAGGGTTCGGACCAATTCTCTCCCCAGGATTCGTAAATCCCAGGAAGAGGTGCTGAAGGCGGAGCAGGGCGGAAGCGGAGCTCCGCGCGCTCGCCTGTTGTGCTACTGTCTTTGCCAGAGACCCATTGGGGCCGCGGGAACGGCGACTTTTAGAGAAAGCTCCAGTTTCAGGACTCATTGGAATTGAGGAGCAAGGACTCTGCGCTTCAATCTCCTCTCGCTGAGATTGTCAGGGAAAAAATAGCAGTTTCTAGGGTTTTCCCGCCGATGAACCGAGTTGTTTTCCGCGGGACGCAGACGCGGAGTGTGCCAGCGCGAAAAGCCCCCTCCTCTCTGAGCCGTCCGGCCGGAGATCGCAGGCGTTATCCCCTACCCCCACCCTACCCCCAGTGCCCGCGGGCCGCAGCTCCGCAATCTCTTTAATATTCATGGGAGTTAATAGAGAGGCCCCCAGTATATCGGCCTTTTGTGGGCGGCTCGTAGGGCTTGAATAGGCCCCGGCCCCCTTTCTTCGGCGCGGCTTCCCGAGGGGCCGGGCCAGGAGTGAATGGCCCTGCTTCCCGCCCCGCGCCCCTCTGCCCCTTGCAGAGAGAACATCTTTATCCCCAGCGCTGCCGCCGCCTCCCAGGCCCCCATTCACGCGGCCCCGGCTCTGGGCGGAACTAATCAATCGGCCGCGGATCTTCAGAGGTCATCGTCTCGGCCGGGGCTCCCCCTTCCCCTGGAGCCCCCGGAGGGGAGAGAAGGAGGCGGCGGCAGGCAGACGAACCCACGGTCTGAGAGACGTTGGGGTGGGAGGAGAGAGGGTCTGCCGGGAGGTGTGGGTCGGCCTCGGGTAGGCGAAGAGGTTCAGGGCCCCGAAGCCGTCCAGGGGCCGGCTGATTTCTACTTGTTGCCGTGCGCTTGGCGTTGCGCCGAGGGGAACCCGGGCCACCGTCCAAATCCAGAGACCGGTCCAATCTCCCCGCGAGGTAGCAGCGCGCGCCCCTGAGAGCGAGAAGCCGCAGCCGCATGACCCGGGGTGCGGGGTCAGCCCATGTTTCTCTCCCCAGGGCTCGCGGCCCTGCTCGCAGGGCACTTTCATCCTCTCCCGGGCGCCGGGGCTCAGCTCGGCAACGCCTAGGTCCCGGAGGCCTGGGGGCCTCGGGGAAGTTCGGATGGGAAGCTGGCTGCCCGACTCCCCCACCCATTGCTCGGCAGCCCGAGCGGGGAGGGGGCAAAGAGCCGGCCGGGCGGGGCCAAGGCACACGGATCCCCGCCCCCCCACCCCCACCCCGCCGGCTCTCGCAGGCGCAGAAAGAAGCCCATTGTCCACAGAGAAATACATTTTGGGGGGCCGAGTGAAAGACCTTCTTTCTTTTGAACTTTAGAAAAGTTTCCTGCCCTCGCCCCTCGGAGGGAGAGATTTGTCCTCCCTCCCGGGGTCCCCGCGCGCCTCCTTCTCCTGAAACATCTGCCGGGGGAAAATCCACCCTGGAGGGCAGATCGTGCTAGTTCTAAGCCCCGCGAACTCATTAAAAAGATATTAGCGGCGGGGGCAAGTCCCGCGCAGGTATCGATCGGCCGGAATGAGCCCGAGGAAGAAAAGGCGAAGAATGTGACGGCACCGCGGCCTGTCCTCCCCTCCGCCCCCCACCCACCATCCCCCGGTCCCCGGCTTCCCTGAGCCCCCTGCGCCCCAGCCCCAAGGCGAGAGTGGGGCCCGGGCTCCTCCGGCCACAGCGCAGCCTCCACGCGTCCTTGCGTCCAGCCGTCTGTGCTTCTACTCGCTTCCGGCGCCTTCTCGACCGCCTCCCCTCTCATCCCGGGCCCTTCCCTCCCCGCTCGGGGCGACCGGTCCCCGCCGTCCCCGCTCCTGTTCTCGTGCCCGCTGGGATTGCGGTCTGCCCCCTCTGCTTTCCACTCCTCTCCAGGCACACTCGCCGCCGCCGTCGCACTCCCCGACTGCGGTCTCTCTCCCTTTCCCCCTCTCCTTCTCTCCCTCCTTCCCCCGCGCTCTCTCCACTTTCGCTTGCACTCGGCCCCCTCTCAGGCTTTCTCACACCCTCTCGATTCCTCCTCTATTTCTCTCTCTTTGTTCTCTGAGTCTTTGCCTTTCTTGCCCCCACTTCCTGCCGTGGCCCAGGAAAATTCCTTTCTCGCGTGGGGCCCATCTGGACTCTCCACTCCCTCTCCCAGGTTCCCGTAAAACAGCCCAGGGGCCCAGGGTGCCGCCGGCCGGCGTGTGCAAAGCCGCGACGGGCTGTCGAGGAGGGGTGGGGGCGCAAGCCACAGAAAGGCCGCGCCGCGGATGGTTTCAATAGACGTGACTCGGCTCTCGCCGGCTCGGGCCTGGCGGGCTCAGCCGCAGCAGTGGCCGCCGCGGCGCGGTGAATAGAAACAGCAGAGCCCCCACCTTCGCTTGCGCCCAGTCTAATTAGGTGTGCGGCCCGGGAGAGACAAAGGCGCGCCCCGGGGAGCCCACGTCGAGATCGTTGGCGCGGAGCCTGCTCCCCGGCCGGCAGGTGACTGGCACGCGAGCCTCCCCGGGTGCTGGGGGCAGAGCGGCCCCTCCTCTGCGCTTCCCGGACCCCCTCACGGCTCAGGCCCGGGCCCCAAGGCTGGTGGTTTCAGCACTGCAGTCCAGGAGAAGCAATGCGGCTGGACGGAGGGTAGAGACGCTCCCGGGGGGTTCGGACTTCAGGAGAGACGCGGAAACGGATGCACAGGCTTCTGGAGGCAGAGAGGAGCGGAGATAGAGGGAGACTGAGGCAAGAAGTCGAGATGGGAGGATACAGATGAAAATAAAAGTCTGAGGCATGGAGACACAAAGACGTGTAAAGGTGGAGGAAGCATAGGCAGAGAGAGGCAGAAATTCCAAAAGAGCCCGAGGCCTGGGGAGACTTTTGTGAGAGAGAAATGGCTGAGAGGCAGGCAGAGAAGACTAGGCAGAAAGGGGGTGCCTTAGACAGAGACTGGGTTGTGGGAAAGAGAGGTCCCTGGGAAAGCAGGAAGGATGAAGAGAGGAGGCCAGGTGCCAGGCAGGGACATGGGCCGCTCCCTCCCTCCCCTTGTCACCAGTCTTTCTCCAGCCCCTCACCCTCACCAGCATCTTGCCTCTCTGTGGGTTTAGGAGCAGCAAGAGGGAGCCCTTCCAAGCCACTGCCCCTCCTCAGTGCCACCCCCATGACACACTCACAACCCCCTCTTTCACCAGGGCTGCTTCCCTGTCCAATTTCAGCCTTCTTCCATGACCTGCACATGTTCATCCTTCCACTTGGATGGCCTTCCGCAGTCGCCCTAAGAGCAAAGAGAGCATTGGGTGGGGGGAGTTGCCCACTAACTCTCCTGCTACCCGAAAGCACCTGCCGCAGTCCAGTCCATCTCCTGCCTTATTCGGAAATCCTCAAGTTTCTGGTCATTCCTTTGTTCAACAAATATTTATTGTGTTCCTACTGTGCACCAGGTCCTGGATGAGGCCCTGGGGGCACAGTGGTGACCAGGGCAAGACCCAGTTCTTGCCCTCTCAGAACTCAACATCTGGTGAAGAAGACCAGCTTCCAGGAGGAGGCACCCTGGGTGGGGCTGGGGGTAGTGGTAGCCTCTCCTGTATCTGCTGCTGGGTCATCCACACCCTGGCGGCCTTCTGAGAGTACTTTGGCCAAGTGGCTTTGGCCTCATCTGTAAAGTGAGAACAATAACTGATCTAATAAAACCTGTTGTGCCCGTTGGCAAGCTCACAGCAGAGCAAATGCTGAAGAGATTTCTTTGGTTGTCGTTCCTATCATTGCTTTCTGCCAGGGTAAAAGCCAATGGTGCCATCTTACGGTTCCATTTCAATCCTTTGGAAAAACCACTCTGCCCCGCTGTGTCCTCTGGGCCCATCAGGAGATGGCCCAAGACCCAGAGACCAGCAGATGTGTGTTAAAGCCTGGCTCCCGCAGGTACTTGGCTAGGAGCCAAGGCAACCACATCCCCTCTCTAAGCTTCAGTTTCCTTGCCTGCAAAATGGGGACAAAAATTGACCTACAATGGGAGGGCTGTGGTGAGGGATAAAGGAAACAATGCATGAAAAATTCATAAGACACAACACACTTTCATACTGAAAATATTAGGAACTTCACTAAATTTTAAAAGTAACATGTCTTAGTGGACTAAGACATTCTGGGGTGCCATTCCCCCACAGAATCTTTGAATAACTAGCAAAAACCAGCAGAGACAGCTTCCTCCTCATTCCAGAAAATGGTTAAAGGGCTACAGTATCTGGGTGAGTGCAAAATCAGGAAAACACAGCTTTAAAAATGGTAGAAGCCTGTGGCACTCTGGCTGGGCCCTACCCACCCATCCGTGGAGGTGTAGAGCCAGCCTGCACTCCCATTGTGGATCCCTGGCCCTGTTCTGAAGGTAGGAGAGTAACCCAGCATGTCAGTGCCAGGCCATAAGGTGGCGTAATGAAAGACTGAACCAGGAAACTCATCTCCGGCTTACCCTCCCAGAACTTGCCCTGCAGGTAGACTCAGCTTGCTGACTGGCGAAAGCAGTGTAAGAAACACTTAGTCAAAGCACCTTGGGGCAAAGGATTACTAATACACTCCTGTAAATGGGGAATTCCTTAGGCCTTCCTAAGGCCAGGAAGAAGCACAAGCCCAGGACAACAGACTCAAAAAGTCTGAAACTGCCCTGCACTTTGCTTTCACCTGAGCTAAACTTGATAAGAGAGCTAAATTTTGAAGGAGAGCACCAGCCAATGCAGAGCCAATTTGCAGACTGTGAAAGGTGATTTTCTTTGTTTTTGTTACCTCCTGACATTCAAGGAAATCTCTGTCATATCACTATCTGGATACAAACTTAAGCACTTAAGCTCAGGTTCTACATCTCAGAGTTAACACACTAAAAAATTAAAATGTACAGCATGCAACAAAAGATTACAAGACAAACAAAGAAGTAGGAGATTATGTCTCCTCCAAAGGGCAAGATAAAAATTCAGAAACCATCAATGAAGAAGACCACGCTTTGGACAAGCAGGTCAAAGACTAAAAAACAATCTTCAATATGCTCAAAGAGTTAAAGGAAACACAGAGAAAGATCTAAGGGATATCAGGAAAGTGATGAATGAACAATATGAGAAACTCAATAAAGAGACAGAACTTTTTAAAAGGAACAGAAATACTGGAGTTGAGGCCCACAATAACTGAAATGGAAAACTCCCTAAAGGGTTTCAGTAAC
Source organism: Choloepus didactylus (assembly GCF_015220235.1). NCBI lineage: Eukaryota > Metazoa > Chordata > Mammalia > Pilosa > Megalonychidae > Choloepus > Choloepus didactylus. Next base: position 90,904,194 of record NC_051316.1, read on the forward strand.
AGATTGGAGATGGCAGAAGAAAGAATCAGTGAATCTGAAGACAAAACAATTGAAATGATTCAGGGTGAGGAACAGAAAGAAAAAAGAATGAAAAAAAAAGAAAAAAAGGAAACAAAGCATAATAGAGCTGTGTGACACCATCAAGCACACCAATATACACAATATGGAAGTCCCAGAAGGAGAAGAGAGAGAGAAAGGGACAGAAGGAATATTCAAAGAAATGATGGCAGATAAGGCATAAATAAATAAAGACCTCCAGTATATGGATAAGTATACTTGCCAGTACTATGGTACTGTACTTTTTGGCATGTAACTCCACTCTTTACTTCTTATGGGTTCTAAAATGCAAAGGCATAAAAATAATGACCAATCTATGGTTTTGGATATACAGTATAAAAGATCTAATTTTTAACTAGTACAGCAAAAAGGTGGGGATGGAGGGATATAGGAACACTGCTTGTGTGTACTATTGAAGTTATGTTTGTAGCAAATTAAACATGATTCTTATAGATTTAGGATGTTTGATTTAAGTCCATGGTAAGTACAAATGAAACACTGGAAGAATATTTACAGAAGGAAGTGAGAAGAGACTCAATATGGTTCACTACAAAAAAGCAAATAAATATGAAAGTAGGCATTAATGGAAGGATTGAGGGACAAAAAGGTATAGACTTACAAAGACCAAATAGCAAAATATCAGAAGAAAGTCCTACATTAACAGTAATTACTTTACATGTAAGTGAATTAAGTTCTCCCATCAAAAGGCAGGGATGGGCAAAGTGGATAAAAAGCATGACCCAACTATATGCTATTTACAACAGACTCCCCTAAAATTCAAAAGCACAAGTAGGCTGAAAGTGAGAGGATGGAAAAATATATTCCACACAAATAGTAACCAAAAGAGAGCTGGGGTAACTACACTAATAACAGATAAAATAGACTTTAAGTCAAAAACTGTTACAAGGGACAAAAAACGTCACTATATACTGGTAAAGGGGTCAATTCAACAAGACTATTTAACAATTATAAATATATATGCACCTAATATCAGAGTCCCAAATATATGAAGCAAATATTGACAGAATTGTAGGGAGAAATAGATGGTTCTACATTAATAGTAGGAGGCTTCAATATACCACTTTCACTAATGGATAGAATATCTACAACAGAAGAACAATAAGGAAAAAGAAGACTTGAATGAATGATATTCTAAATTAACTAGACTTAACAGACACATATAGAACAATTTACACAACAGCAGCAGAATACGCCTTCTTCCCTAGTGCACATGGATCATTTCTCAGGATAGACTATACATAAAGTCACAAAACAAGTCTTAATAAACTTAATAACATTGAAATCATATGATATATCTTCTCCAACTGTAATGGAATGAAGCTAGAAATCAATAAGAGATGGAGAACTGGACAATTCACAAATATGTGGAAATTAAGCAATGCATGCTTAAACAACCAATGGATCAAAGAAGAAATCACAAGAGAGATTAGAAAAATCTAGAGGCAAGTGAAAATGAAAACACAATACACCAACACTTAATGAGATACAGCAAACACAGTGCTGAGAGGGAAATGTATAGGTATAAATGCTTACATTAAAAAAAAAGATCTCATATCAGAGACCTAGTCTCCCAACAGCAGAATCTAGAAAAAGAAGAGCAAACTAAACCCAATGTGAGTAGGAGGAAGGAAATAACAAAGATTAGACAGAGATAAATGAAATTGAGAATAAAAAAGCAATAGAGAAAATTAATGAAACCAAAAGTTGGTACTTTGAAAAGATCAATAAAATTGGCAGACTTTTAGTTTGGCTGACAAACAGAAAAAGAGAGAGGATGCAAATAACTAAAATCAGAAATGAAAGGGGGGACAGTATTACCCACAGAAATAAAAGGATTGTAAGAGGATATTACAAATAACTGTAAGCCAAGAAATTAGATAACGTGAATGAAATGGAAAAATTCCTAGAAATACACAAACTACTTACTCTAACTCAAGAAGAAATAGATCTCAACAGACCAATAACAAGTAAAGTGTTGAATCAGTAATCAAAAATCTCCTAACAAACAAACAAAAAAGCCCAGGACCAGATGACTTCACTGGTGACTTTTACCAAAATTCCAAGAAGAATTAACACCAATCCTGCTCAAACTCTTCCAAAAAATTGTAGAGAAGGGAACACTCCATAACTCATTTTGTGAAGCCAATATTACCCTGATAGCAAAGCCAGATAAAGATACCACAAGTAAAGAAAATTACACACCAAAATTCCTTGTGAATATAGATGTAAAAATCTTCAACAAAATACCAGCAAACTGAATCGAATAGCACATTAAAAGAATTGTACACCATGGTCAAATGGGACTTATCCCAGGTATGCAAGGGTGGTTCAACATAAGAAAATCAATTAATGTAATCACCCGATTAATAGAACGAAGGAAAAAAAATCACATGATCATCAAAATTGATGCAGAAAAGGCATTTGAAAACTGTCTTCTCAATAAAAACATTTAGAAAACTAGGAATAAAAAGAAACTTCTTCAACACAATAAAAAGCATACATGAAATATCCACAGCTAACATCACACTTAATGATGAAAGACTGAAGGCTTTCGCTCAAAGATCAGGTATAAAAGAAGGTGCCCGCTGCCACCACTGTTTTTCAACATTGTACTAGACCTTCTAGTCAGAACAATTAGTTAAGAATAAAAAATAAAAGTCATTCAAATTGGAAAGGAAGAAGTAAAACTTTTCTTATTTGCAGATGACATCATCCTATATATAAAAAAATCCTGAAAAATCCACAAGGCTAATAAAGCTAATGAACAAATTCAGTAAAGTGGCAGGTACAACATCAACTGCAAACATCAGTATGTTTCTATACACTAGTAATGAGTAATCTGAAGAGGAAATCAAGAAGAAAGTTGTTTACGTTAACAACTAAAAGAATCAAATAGTAAGAATTAATTTAACCAAGTATGTAAAGGAACTGTACATGGAAAACTACAAAACGTTGCTAAAAGAAATCAAAGTAGACCTAAATAAATGGAAGAACATTCTGTATTCATGGATTGGAGGACTAAATAGTGTTAAAATGTCAATTTTACCCAGAGTGATTTATAGATTCAATACAATCTCAATCAAAATTGCAACAGCTTCTTTGCAGAAATGGAAAAGCCAAGCATCACATATATACGGAAGGGTAAGGGGCCCGAGATAGCCAAAAATATTTGGAAAAAGAACAAATTTGGAGGACTAACATCTTCCAATCTTAAAATGTTTTACAAAGCTACAATAATCAACATAGAATCTTAATTGCACAAGGACAGAATATAGACCAATGGAATCAAACTGAGAGTTCAGAAATAAACCCTCATATCTATGGCCATTGGTTTTTTTTAGTTCAATTTTATTGAGACATATTCACATACCATACAGTCATCCAAAGTGTACAATCAATTGTTCACACTACCATCGTATAGTTGTGCATTCATCACTCCAATCTATTTTTTGAACATTTTCCTTGTACTACAAAAAGTAAAAATAAAAATAAAAAATAAAAGTGAAAAAGAACACCCAAGTCATCCCCAACCTCCCACACTCTTTTTCATTTAGTTTTTTGTCCCCAGTTTTCTACTCATCCATCCATACACTGGATAAAGGGAGTGTGATCCACAAGGCTTTCACAATCACACTGTCACCCTTGTAAGCTACATCGTTATACAATCGTCTTCAAGAATCAAGGCTACTGGGTTGCAGTTTGATAGTTTCAGGTATATACTTCTAGTTATTTCAGTGCATTAAAACCAAAAAAGGATTATCTATATAGTGCATAAGAATGCCCACCAGAGTGATCTCTTGACTCCATTTGGAATCTCTCAGCCACTGAAACTTTATTTTGTTTCATTTCACATTCCCCTTTTGGTCAAGAAGATGTTCTCAATCCCTTGATGCCGGGTCCAGATTCATCCCTGGGAATCATATCCCACATTGTATGGCCATTGATTTTTGACAAGGCTGTCAAATTCACTTAATGGGGAAAGAATAGCCTCTTCAACAAATGTTGCTGGGAAAACTGGATATCCATATCCAAAATAATGAAGGTGGACCCCTGCCTCACACCATATAGAAAAATGAACTCAAAGTGGATCAAAGATCTAAATGTAAGAACCCAAAAACATAAAACTCCTAGAAAAAAACATATGAATGCATCTTCAGGACCTTGTGTTAGGCAATGGTTTCTTAGACTTTTACACCAAAAAATGAGCAACAAGAGAAAAAATAGATACATGTGACATCAACAAAATTAAAAACTTTTGTGCATCAAAGAAGACTTCATCATGCAAGTAAAAGACAACCTTCAGAATGGGAGAAAATAGTTAGAAACCACATATGTGATAAGGATTTAATTTCCAGAATATATAAAGAAATATAATGACTCAACAACAAAAAGGGAAAAAGACAATTTAAAAATGGGCAAAAAACTCAAATTGACATTTCTCCAAAGAAGATATACAAATGGCCAATAAGCACATGAAAAGATACTGAACATCATTAGCCATTATGGAAATTCAAATAAAAACCCCAGTGAGATACCATTTCACATCCATTTCAATGGCTATTATTTAAAAATGGAAAATAACAAATTTTGGAGAGGGTGTGGAGAAGTTCATTGTTGGTCAGAATGTAAATTGGTGTAGCTGCTGTGGAAAACAGTTTGGCAGCTCCTCAGAAAGTTAAGTATAGGGTTAGGGTTAGGGTCAGTATATAGAAAGGTAAGTATAGAATTACCATATGACCTAGATATACCCAAAGAATTTAAAGCAGGGACTCAAACCAGTGTTCATAGCAGCAAGATTCACAATAGCCAAAAGGTAGAAGCAACTCAAGTGTCCATCAACAGATGAATGGATCAAGAAAATGTGGTTTATGCATTCAATGGAATATTATTTAGCCATAAAAAAGAATGAGGTTCTGACACATGGAACAACATGAATATTTTGGAGATGTCATTTGCGTGAAATAAGTCACACATAAAAAGACAAATATTGTATGATTCATTAACGTGAAATAACTAGAATAAGCAAATTTTAGAGTCATAATCTGGAATACAGGTTACCAGAGGCAGGCTTGGGGTAGGGAATGGGGAGTTAATGCTTAACTGGTAGAGAGTTTCTGTTTGGGATGATGGGAAAGTTTTGGTAATGGAGGGTGGTGATGGTAGCACAACATTGTGAATGTAATTAACTCCACTGGATTATACATCTGAATGTGGTTAAAAGGGGAAATTTTAGGGTATAAATATTTTACTGGAATAAAAAATTAAGAATAAAACATAGCACTGTACAACACAAACGGTTACAACACTAAGAATGGACAATAGTTAACATATAATTCTAATAATATTGTGAGAGAACTGCATGTGTGAGAGGGAGAGGGGTGTGTGGGAACCTTGTATTTTCTGCATGATTTTTCAGTAAACCTACAATGTCTCTAATAAAAAATTTTTTTAACAATTTTAAGAAAGGGAGCAGGAGGAAACTTTTGGGGGTGAAATATATGTTCACTCTGATGATTGTGGTGATGAATATCATAGATGTATACCTATGTCAAAAGTTACCAAATTTAACATTTTATATATTGTTTTCCAATTACACATCAATAAAGCTGTTTAAAAAAAGTAACTCATGGACACACTTGAAAATTTGGGAACTATAGAAAGTACAAAGGTGGGCACCAATTTTCACCTACAAAAGGACATTGGCAAGCAAAGCTGTATGCTGAGGAAGTTGACCAGTAAGCCGAGGAGTGTGAGTCCATGTCTTACACACAGTGAATAGAATGATAATGATGATATGATAATAATAGTAGTGGTTTGTCAGCACTCATTAAGTGCTAGGTGCTATTTCAAGTACTCCACATGGATCTTCTCATTCCATTCTCGCCCCTTTACACTGAGTAGTTGCTATAATTATTCTCATTTCCCAGAAGGGGAACTGAGCCATAGATGGTTTAAGTGTCTCAATCTGGAACATTTGTGGTCCCAAGCAACAAAGGACCTGACCTCAGTGGCTGCCAGAAGGATGGATTAGTCTTGCATAATGTGAAATGCAGAGGTGGATGGGCATCTGTAGGCCTTGGCCCAGCAGTTCCAGGATGAGAGGCCTGTTCTCGTGGTTGCAGGATGGCTGCTGGAGCCCTGCCATCAAATTTAAGGCAGGACGGAGAACGGGGCAGAGTGTCATTGACATGCCTACAGTCACACGCCGTGAACAAAGAGCAGAGCTGAGACCCAGCCTGACTTCAGGGCTAAGGCCATAATCATCACCTGGTACAGCCTCCTGGCTGGGGCTGCTCAGACCAGAATATCTATGACTCAGGGGAACCTATGCACTTTCTGCCAACACCAAGAAGCTGTTTGTGGGAGCCAGGGAAGCAGCTTTCATTCACTCTGGAGGAAATAGGCGTGAAGCAGGCAGAAGTGAGTTCTGAGGTCTCTTCTGACCCATCTCGGTTGCCTGGTGCTTGGACTGGGAACTCCTCAAGGGCAGGGACCTAGTCTGAATCTTCCTTGATCTTCAGGACCAGCTCTGGAGCACGGCACGCACTGCTCAGTCAGTGAATGGGTGGATGGGTAGATGGAGCTGATGGATGGCACCAACAGGCCCTGGGAGGGCAATGAGGCCTCTGGCCTTGCCTACCTCCTCTGGGTGTCATGAGGAAGTCTCTGAATGCCAGCAAGGTGTTTCCATGATTCTGGAAAGTGCCACACCGGGGGACTTCCTGTCCCCTCTCTATCTGGCACAGCTAACAGGCCAGGGCAGTCCAGCTCCCCCCAAACCCTGGGCTGAGTCAGGATGTGAGAAGAGGTGCTGAGGCCCAGGCATAAACACTTCCATCTGGGTGGACACAGACCTGAGAGCTGGAGCTAGATGGCCCAGCTGCAGTGGGCTGGCTCTCTCAAGGCCTGGGAGGCCCCTACTATTCCCGTCCACCCAGGCCTCAGACTTTCCTAGGCCTCCCTGCCTCCAGCCTCTCTCTGCCACATCCACACTACAAGAGGCCTGTCCCAGGAGACCTTTTTTGCCCTTGCTGCCCTAGCTCCATAACTGTCAACAGTACCCAGGATAAAGCGACAAGGGTTCCTTTTAGCCCCCTGTGCTGAGTGCTGTGACCCCAGCACATGCCCATGTGACTTTATCGACAACCATGGCAACTCTGTGAGATATGTCCCAATGTTCACCCCATTTTACAGTCCAGGAAACTGAGACTCAGCTTTCTAAGCTCGTGCCCTTCCTCTCTGTCACCCTCTCTGCCTTCACTGGCTCTCTACAGCCCAGAAGGCAAGAATAAAAAATAAAAGTCATTCAAATAAAACTTCCAGGTTTGTATCGTCTTATCACTGGAACTGTGGAGCTGTCAAAAATGTCAGTTGGACAGGTGTGGATGGAGATTTTAATTTTAGACTCACTTTCCCCCACTCTCCCTACTCCCACCTCTCCCTAATTCCGTCTGGAGTCAGACCTTGGGCAATCGGGAAGACCAAATTATTTGAAGACCATTACATTAGCATGGTGGCAATGAAGGGGAAGTCTGCTGCTCCACATGTGCCCCAGGAAGCCGCCAGGGCCAGGTGTCTTTATTCTAGAACCTTCCAGACACTGCAGCCTCTCAGCTCATTCCTAGCTGCTCTCCTTCAGGCTCTGGTGGCATCACTGTTTGTCTCCTGGTGGCATCACTGTTTGTCTCCTCTCATGGCATAGGGTTGGAAGTCAGCCGCAATCACATCATTTTGGTCATGAACGGAAAGACATTACAGAAGCTCCCTCAGAAAGGAAGACCCAAGGGCCAGGGGAGGCTGCCAGGCTGTCCTTAGTGTGGAACGTCTGTCTCTGGGAGCAGGATGGCAGAACGAAGCCCTCCAGCCCTTGTCTCCTAGCCAGGGTCAGAGCCCCCAGCAGACAGAGAGCCTGGGACATTACGGCTGGAGGAAACCAATTTTGTTTCAAAGAAATTGAATCTTCCGGGTCTGTCTCCTATGGTGTTGATAACCCGGGAGTTGTTGATTTCCACCGCGGTGGCTTTGGAGGGCAGGGCAGAGGAATGGGGGGTGGGGGGGAGATACAGGTTGTTTATGTGGAAAAAGAGGAAACTCTGTGGTTCAGACCCACCACCTCGGCCTGCTCAAACGTTCTGTGGGGATGGGAGGCTACACATGGCTCAAGAATTCTGAGAATCGACTCAGGGGATGAGGACTGCTGAGGTGGGGGCCTGTAGATTGCAGGCCTGATGCCCACCACTCACCTCCACCCCTGCCTTTCCCTTACCCATGAGAACCCAGGGCAGTGGAGTTAGCCCCGGAGCTTTTTGCTTAGATGACAGGAGGGCACCTGGTGAGAAAGGTAACGCAGCAAGGCCGAAACAGGGCGCTCCTTCCTGGCTGAGGGCACTGGAAGGGGGCATAATGGGTAAAGGGCACCTAAATTCACACGGCTTCTCCCACCCCACCCAACACATAGTCACACCAGGTTTGATTTTTTTTAATCCTAAGACATGAATCCTAAACATGAAAGATAAAATGGTAGGTGCAGAGATTGGCAAGAAAGGAATGTTAATGGGAATAGAAGAATTTCAGACTCTGAATGTCCAATAATAGGGGATTGGCAAAATATATTTATGGAAATAAATTCCCCCTGCTATTCAGAATGACAATATTGACTCGGTGAGAGCTTTGTGTGGTTTGCTGAGGGGTGAGCACTGGGTCACGGGCTCTTCAGCTCAGCCCTGGGCAGAAAGCCTCACTCGCCGCAGGAGGGCCTCCTCCTCCTCCCCTACGTCCCCTTCCTCCTCCCAGGCCCCATGAGTCTGGTGTCCTCAGGACTTAAGCCAGCACCTCTCCCAGACCCAAACATGGGAGGCCCGCCACGTGGTTTGGGGTGGTTGGACTTGGTTGAGACACTTGCCCGCACTGAGCCTCCAGTGTCTGGGCTGCAAAGTGGGGATAAGAGCAGCCTCAACCTCATATGGGGCTGGTGGGAGGATTTAGTGGGTCCTGAAAATGTGCAGTGCACGGGGCCTGGTGTATGTGTCATAAATATTCATCAGCAGCTCTTATAATCACTTTTATTTTAATTACATAAAAGCTTAATGCATACCTACAGTGTGCCAGGCTGGACTTGGAGCTTGGGGGTGTGGAGCACAGGTGAGCCATGCCCCTGAGTGTGGGCTGGCGTGACAGAAATTCCTGGGGGCTGCAATCTTAAGGAGGTGCCCACACTTCTGTGCTTATCTCTAGGAACCCCTCAAGGTTCTCGTGGGGAAGATCTGAGAAAATTTTCCTTGTGGCTCTAATCATTATAAAATATATACCTGAAGGCTTCTCCATGGCTCAGGCCTACTCTCCAGGTGAAAAGACTTTACCAGAGCCTTATTCTGGCCAGAGAAGGGCATTCCTTCCACTCTAGCCCACTCGCCTTCCTGTCGCACCTAAGGGGGAAATAAAGAAAACACAGTAAACAGGGCTCAGGGCATTTTGGGAACCCTGCAGCCAGGAAAGGGGGCAGGGGAGAAAACTGGGGAAACACTGGTAAAGATCCCAGTGCCAGGCCCAAGGCTCATTAAAAGGCTGACAGTTAATTGGAAGATTGTAGGATGCTCCCCTGCCCCACCCTTCTCACCACATCAATAAGGGGCCCATCATAGTAACAGCAGATTAGAGCTGAGAGAGCACAAGACACAGATGCTCTCTGAGGAGGATTATTTAGGGAAGCCAAGAATTAAGAGAGGAGACAAAAACAAGGACACTAAAGGAATGTGAAGCCTCTGGAACCTATGGCTACAAGCAAACATTAAACATGGCTCAATTCCTCACCAGGTTAACCCACATCCTTACAATAAAAGCCTATTTAACTCAGTCCCTATTACCTGACATGACATGCCTGGCTTTCAACCAAAAATTAAAAGATATACCAAAAGGCAAGAAAAAACAGTCTGAAGAGACAAACCAATTTCAGACTGGACTTAGATATGACACAGATGTTGGGATTATCATATGGGGAATTTAAAATGACTATGGTTAATATAAGGGCTCTACATAAATAGGTAATAAAAAAAGAACAGTTTTCTCTGGGAGAAATCACCAAACTAAGCAAATGAAGGGATATACCATGTTCATGGATTGGAAGGCTTAATATTGTTAGACTGTCAGTTCTTTTCAAATTGATCTATAGATTCACTGCAAATGTACACACACACAAATCCCTGCAAGCCAAAAAAGTTTTTTGCATGGGGGGGTGGGGGGTTGACAAGCTGCTTCTAAAATTTGTATAAAAATGCAAAGGGCTAAGACTAGCTAAGGTAATTTTGGTGAATAAAGCTGAAGGATTTACACTTCCAATTTTTGAGACTTATTATAAAGGTGCAGTAAATAAGACAGTGTGGTATTGTCATAAGGATAGACAAACAGGTTAATAAAATAGAAGTGCAGCACATAACATGCTTGAGTGCATGGTGTGTCTTTAAAAATTATAATTAAAATGTTTAAATATATTTAATGTATTTTATTTAAATGTTTAATATGTTTTATTAAAATACATTTAATATATTTTGTTGCAGTTTGAATCAAGCAACTGTGGAACCTTTGATTCCCAGACTAACTCAATTTGGAAACCACTGGTGTGGGCCAATCCCGAGGAAGGGAAACGGAGATCAAGAGAAGTGACTTGTTCAAAGTCACATCGCAAGTTAGCTGTCCAGATTGGGAATGAAGGCCAAGTCTCTGGACTCCTCAGTTGATTGTTCTCTCCCCTTGACTGAAGAGGAGGCAGAGTTGGGGAAGAACCTTTCACAACACACAGTTAGACAGGTAGCCTGGGGGGATGACATCAATCCCAAGAACAGAGCTGTTACCCCACTCCTGTCTCCACCCAATCTTTATTGCCTTCTTCTTAAAACCAGAGCTGCAGCCTCGAGGCCCCTTACTGTATCCCAGTAAATGGTATGCACATGGATTTCTGGGGCTTGGTGTGAACTTGGCAGAGTAGATGGCAGTGAGTGACAGCTGGGACAATCAGAGGTCCCAGCTGTGTGCTCAGCGGCTGAGAAACATGCTTCCCAGCAAAGTCCAGGTGAGAGAACCTGGCACAAGAAGGAGAGACTCAAAGGATTAGACTCTTCCAATTTGCAACTTAAAATAGGATTTCCTTAAATACTGTCTTGTGGACCAGAATTGAGCAGCCTCGAGTCACCCAACTGCTGGCCAAAGCTGTCACCTACACACTTATCACCCACAGCAGTGTGGGTATGGGGTCTTGGATTCTCCAGGTTGCCTCCCCTGCCACCCAGGGACTCTTTCCCCATGGCTTAGCTGCTATGACTCCAGGGACTCAAGTACACTGGGCCCGGGGACATGGTATTCTGGAGCATCCAGGAGAAGCTGAAGGTCCAGGTATCAAGTGCTTTACACACGTCACTGAATCCTACCCCAGCAACCTGATCAGGTAGGTTGTTACTATCCCCATTCTGCAGACCAGGAAAGCTAGGCACAGAGTTAAGTTGCCTCAGGCCACCTAGCTGTGGAGTGGTGGAGAAAGGATTCAGACCTAAGTTTGAGCCTATGCATTTACACCTTACCTTCTGTTACCACAGGCAGGCTGAACCAGATAGGCTCCTCCAGTACCATGTTAGGTGCCCCTTGCCCAGGTGCTTGCTTCTGTCCTTGGGAGTGGCTTAAGAGGGCAGGTTTTGTGGCACTGCCGCCGACACATCCAGACAAGAACCTATCCAAACCTCGGTTTCCTCATCTCTAAAATGGGGTAGCATTTTCCTCAAAGGAAAGTGAGATAATGCACTGACAGGGCCTATCTCACTTGGTGACTGCAAGGTATGCCCCCCCCCCGCCCCCCGCCATGGATGGCAAGTTTCCTGTGAGTGGCTCTCATGCTCTCCATGAAGCCCCAGATGGAGCCGCAGCATAGAACTTGGCACAGAACTGGCCTCTACAAACTTGTGTGAATATGGGCAGGCCACTTAGCCTCTGACTCTGTGTCCTCACCTGTAAAATGGGAAGAATATCCCTGTCTACCTCCCAGTGTGCAGAGGCCACAATCAAAGATGCCTGGAAATGGTCTGAACTCCCTTGGTAGAGGATATGAAAAGGCCATAAAGACAAAGGACAGCAAAGATTACCATCGCGTCAAGCTTGATGAGGGTTTGTCCTCACCTCCCCTTCCACCCCATACAAGACAGACCCAGGGCCAGCAGCCCCCTGCGGAATTGAGTGTCAAGCCACTTTCTGGCCATTAATCTCTAAGAGTCTATCAGGACCATTTGCATTAGCCCATCTTAAAAACCTCCAGCTGGTCCCCAGTGGATCCGAGTGGGCCTTGGGAAACAGCACCACTATAGCAAGCTAGAAGCTGAGGTCCCACAGTGTCCAAACACCTTCTTGGACCTGGTATGGATCAGGCTCTGCAATGTGTCAACTGTGCCTCAGCCAACCATGCTATGCGGGTTGTAGGACGGAGTGGATGGTCACCACTACAGAGGACACTGGGAAAACAGCCACCTCCAACCTGATGAGGCCAGGGGTAGTGATCTAGGCATGTGGGCTAGAGAACTCCTCAACCCCAGCCCAAACTCTGGGGTGGAGCTGGAAGCAGCCCAGCTGGGTCCTTGATGCTCATTTAACTTGGGTGGCTGGCAGAGACAGTGCATGCAGCTGTGGAGGAGGGTGGGGGTGGGTGGGGTAAGAGTGCTGAAGACAGACTGGGCACCCACCCCGCCCAACCAAGCACACAGGCTGTCCTTTCAGTGATGACCACGCAGCTTTCTTAATGGAACACAATCGCTGAACTTGGTACATTTCAAGCACTTTAGCCTTCTAGAACACCAGACTGCTGATGAAAAACCATCTTCAGTGGGCGCCATGTTAATGAGGGGCCAAATTTCATATGCTTGCAAACTTTCCCCCCTGCCTCCTGCTGTACTGCAACGCCCCCCCCCCCCAATAAAAGGTTGCATCAGAGAGGGAGAGAGATTTCCATAATTTATAGTATGGGCATTTCACTGGGGACAAGCGCTAATCTGTACTTACCGATACATTTAAGAAAATGCATCCTCCCGCAAGCCTGCACCATTTATGACTCTTGGCACAAACCGCAAAGCTCAGTCTTCAATTAAGGGACACCTTAGGGTTCATTATCACACAATCGCTCCCTGTGAACCATGCCAAATGCTGTTTTGGCACAGAGCTTGGAAGATGAATTAGAAGGAAGTCTTCTCTATAATGCCCTCTCCCTAATTCCCATTACCATCATCAGCGTTTATGCCCTCCTCTTGCTGGACTCCCTCCCCCCTTCTTTCCAAGTGGCTTTTACTATTCAATTTCTCAACGTCAAACTCGATTCTCTAGAGGTGTAGTTAAAGATGCCACATCTCCTTTTTGTCTTCCGGCTCTCAACAGGCCTTGGAATGGCTGCAGATGGGCTGCTCTCCACACCCCTTTACAGCCTAAAGGAGCCACAGATGCCCCCCCCCCCCACCTCCTCTTAAAGCTTGGGGTAGAGAAAAGGAGCCAGAATTGGAAAAACACATACAAGTATGAGTCATAAGGAAGGTTCTAAACAAGATCTAAACAGAACTGTACATCTAAATTAAGATACAACTCATATGTAAAGGCTAACAGCAAGGGTAAGATGTATGCAAATACGAAATCAGAGAACAGTGTTCAAGCCAGTTGCTTCAATCGATGGGAAAGGAAGAAAAAGCAAAAGGAGTCGAAAGCTGGTTTTTATTTCTCAATAATAAATAAAGCTGGTTTTATTTCCCTCCAGTTCAGGGTCCACACTCTTTGTGGTAATGTGTCCTGAAACTACAAGGCCCTCCATGATTTAAACTTATGGGTAAGGACAACTCCCCCATCTCAAACTTCGTTTCAAGAAAACAACAAAATAAGCACCTTTGCTGCCGCCTTCCAGCTCTCCCAGCAACACAGTGCCCCCCAGCTGGCGTGAGGGAGAGAGAAACCAACAACCCCCCATTCCCCTTCCCAGCTGCAGGCTGAAGTGCTGAGGGCAGGGAGGGAGTGGGGTCACAGGCCGCTGCAGCCAGAGTAACGTGTACCAGGCAACTCTGGAAGGAAGAGCAGCCAAAAATACAAAGCCAAGATGATGGTTAGGCCATAATTTCTTAGGCAAGTGTGTGTGCCAGAGGAGGGGTGGTGGGGAAGCACGGGGAGGGAAGGAGGAGGGCAGTGCTGACTCAGTTCCAGGCAAGTGCGCGTATCCAGCGGCAGAGCTGGTCACGGTCTTTTTTGTGACTCCTTTAAATGAATCTTCCAGTTCCACTCCGGATGGCAGCACCTCTGCATGAGGAAACTTGAGCGATTGACTTCTCGGCATCACGCCACTTCAAGAGATGCTCCGATGTGACAGGTAAGAGGGGCTTATTGTAACCAAGGCTCTCAAGTCAAACTGCCAAATTATACAAAGCCATTAAAATAAAATTAGCTTAACGTAGTAGCTAGAAACCTAGGCTGTGCACCAACTAAGGCGGCTAACACAGTGTGAGGTGTTCGGCTAAGAGGGGCAGGAATCCTGTCTCTTTCCGTCCCGGGAGGCCGCGGGCAGGGGGGGAAGGACAAGCACATGGAAGGCAAACAGACTTCGGATACTTCACCCACAAGAGGTCTTGTGGAAATTTTATTATATAGAATGTAAAATGAATTGTCAGTCAAATAAAAAGAACACTTTTTTTTAAACAACATGCATAACATTTTCCAATTGCCTTTTTAATAGTTAGACATTTCAAGCATTATAAGGAAAATAAGGAGAAAGACCCAGAAACTGTAACTTCAGTACATTTCAAACGGAATGTCCCTCAGGTCAATTAAAAATGCAAGAAAAATAGCTTCAATTCCGTTTTTTTTTTCCTTTAAAAATACATGTTATCTGTACAAGATACCTACAGTAAACATTGGAAATCATATTATCCCTTTTATTAAATCAAAATTATTTAATTCATACTGTGGTTAATACTAGATTTATTTACTCATCTAGTTAATTGGACAAATATTAAGAAAATATTTAAAAGAAAAAAGCAAAAACACCTTGGAATTAAAAAATAGTTACTGCATTTTATATGGTTTAATGTTCCACAGTGTTTGTTAAAAGTTATATCGAATTTTTTTAATATTAAAAATAACAGTATTTATATTTCTGAGAGAATAGAGAAAGGTTTTTTGTTTTGTTTTTAAAACAAGCTTGGAGGTCTTAGACACACAATTACAACTGGTAATGGAGACATGAAAAAAACGTATGCTAAAAACATGAACACATTTTTATATTACCCCTTTAGAACTCTAAAAATTATACAAACCCTATAAAATGCCCCCTCCCAATCCCTGTTGGACAGCAATACAATTATCTGTCTCAATTCAGAGTTCACATAATTAATTACAATACATAATAGTTCAGTTTTTAAAAAAATGCAATAAAACCAGACAGCCGAGATACAAGAAATTAGAAGTAAAACATTTAATGAATTTATACATTTAAGAATATTTAAATACTGTTTAAAATTTTTTAAAAAGGATTTGTTACATACCACCTAAGACTTCCAAGCCACTTTCTGTTGCAACAGAAAAAACGGTAAATAAAAAGAAAGACACGCAAAACAAAACAAAACAAAAAACAAAACAAAAAACACCATGTTGAAATGTCACTGCTCTGAGGTACATTCTGGTGCCCGAATTTGCAGGTATTGCTCCAAAAAGAATCCCAGAGCTTACACATTTGAAATAACAACAAAAATAATGAAATAAAAATTATCAGCAATTTTTAGTAACTAACTTTTCCCGATTTTTAGAAAAATTCTGTTAATCTAAATATAGTGTTTCACAGAACAAAAAAAAAGGTTCTTCATCAAAAGGTTTGCAAATCTAAAAACCTCTGTTACAAATAGGTTTTCACTCACAATGATTTCAAGGGGGAAAAACAGCCGCAAGGACATTATTCTACTGCTCCTGTGGAAGGAAGGGGGAAAGAAGAGGTCAGTCCGTGACGGCAAATTCTCAAGTCCTTGTGTTGGTGGGGAGGTGACAGGTCACCATCTCTGCCTTCTGGCTCCACAACAGGCACCAACACACACAAACAGACCAATGTCTAAGCACCTTCCCGGGGGTCTCATGTCATAGGATCTGTCCCAGACAAAACCTCTCTTTAACATGAGGTCCTGGGGCTTCTCTTTCTGTGGAGGACATTGAGTGGGGGAAGAGAGGAGCAAGCGAGTGATACTTCCCCTCAGTCACCCACCAACCCTGTTTTGGATCCAGGGCCTGAGGTAACCAGCATGCTGTTCTTGAGACCCTGAATGGCATCACCTGCAATATGCCCTTCAGGAGCATCTGGCCCTCTTCCCTACTTCAATAAGAAAATCTGTTTTGGCCCCTGATTGGATACAGTGCTGGAGGGGGAAGCCTCCAGCTTTATGTGTTGGACTATAAAGATCTGGTGGTCTGCCCTGCCTAACTCTCCGAGGGTGTGGAACTGCCCTTCCTCCTGCCTCTCACTACCGACTACCAGTCACACCATCCTCTTGAAAAAACAGCAGCAGGGGAGTGCCTGCCACAGTCCTCAAACAGCACCATGCAGTGCCAGACTTGCCCAGAGTCATCTAAGTTTGGCACTCTCATTTTACAGCTAGGGAAACTGAGGCCCAGTGGGACAGAGTTCTATTTAGCCCTGAGGTATGGGTTCTGGATTTGAGGGGAGACATGGCATTTCCTCGTAGGGGCTGCCAAACCAATTCCCCTCCCCAAAGTGTTTTCCTCTGGAGCTAGGAGGGGAAAGAGAATGGCTAAAGCTGGGTTCTCAGCAGCTCTGAGGCCTGGGCTTTTTCTCTGTAACCTAGTATTCTTCCCCAGATCAGGAAAACACAGAAGGCTTGGGAGAAGGGGTTAGGGGTTGGTCTGGGAAGTATCAGTAGTGTCGGCGATTGGTTACAGACCTGGCTGTGGGCCTGTGCTTGCCCTAATGTCTGCCCGTAGAAAGCAACCTGCTGTCTGTAATATTCTGCCCAAGCCATTGTGTAATCCGGTGGGGAGCTGGCCTGAGGAGCAGCACTGGCAGCGTGACCTGATTGACAAAGGAAGAAACACAGGTTAGTGGAAGTGGGGACACAACTGCCCAGAGGTGAAGACAATGTCGGCTTGGCAGGATCCCTTCCCAAAGGTTTTTGGGCATCTGGAACAAATGCTCTGAGATGTTCCCTCTAGACAGCAGGAAGGAAATGATGTTGGGGAGGCTGGTTCTTGAGGAGTGCTGCTGTAACACTGCACAGTTTGGCACTGCAAAAGTGCTTGCTGCAAAAAGTACTGTTATGCCTTTTGTTGTCTGGTCCCTGTTACACCCTTTAAAAATCTTCACGTTTGTCTTCTTCCTACAGAATCATATTCTCTGCATCTGTCTGCCTTGCCCCAGACAGATCCCAATGCCAGACAACAGATGGAGACAGAATAGGGAGTTCTTAGTTTGTGTGTGTGCGTGCGCACTTGCCTAGGGTATCCAAATCCCCTGAAGAGCTTGAAACAAGCACGGGCCCATGTGTGCCTGGGAATCTAGATTTGGGAAGTCTGGGGGACACTGGGCATCTGAACTTTTAATAGTGCCCCCACGTGACTATGACATCTTTCAGCACTTCTCCTGGCTCCCCAAAGGGGCTATCTACTTGGTGATGCTTCTGAAAGCCAAGGTGAAAGTTTCTTTTATCTGGGCTCTTTCTAACTAGCAAGTAACATCTTTCTCGCTCAAAACAAAGGAAACAACTCTTCAAAGAATACCCGAATACTCTAGGGTTCAGTAGTTTTGGAACTTAGATAGAGGATTTAATACTAATTTTAAAGGGAATTTAGTACTAATTTTAAAAGATTCACTAAATTTTTTGTTTTGTTTTTCCTTTTTTTTTTTTTTTTAAAGATTGGTTTAATTTCTGGTAGTTAAGAAAAAAGCAGGCTTACTTAAGAATAAGAAGAACAACCAGCACCTATTCCCATTTTAAGCTTCTTTCCCCTGTAGTTTCATCATCTCTTTTTTTCCCTCTTCACCTGCCCTGAAATGCCCCAAAAGAGATGGCAGCAGCAAGACAAAGTCAGCGAACAAGATCCCAGGTGACCCGAATCCTGGTGAAGCAGTGCCCAACAGGTGTAGAGCCGAGTCCACGGGCTACCCAGGAAGCGCTCAGGTCTCAAAGGGAACTACCAAGGCTAAGAAACAAGTCCACATGTCTGGGTGTTACTCCCACTTCTAGGCCCTTTAGAATCCAGCAGTGGAGAGAGCAGAGAGGAGGAGAGGATGGCAAGCTTCTGCCGGGGAAGAGACACAGCCCAGTGAGTGATAAGTAACTACACTACGACTCCTCTGACAGAGAAAAAGAAAGGGGGAAGAGGGAGACAAAGTTAGGTATTGAGATCAAGTAACATGGGGAAAAGGTTAAAGAAAAAAAAAAGATGACATCTAACCATCAACAATTAAAAGTCTACAGAAACGAGGGAACTCTGTTACTGGGGCCTGCTTGTTAAGGAGGCCCATTCCACTCACTCTGTTTTTTGTAATAGTCTTCCCAGGCCTTGCTGTAGTCAGGCTGGCTGCTCTGCGGCTGGCTCTGCTGGCCTGTGCGAAGAACACAAAAGCAGTCAGGCCCTCCTGGCTTCCTCACAGCCTTAGCCCCCAGCCCAGCCGACTTCAGGCCCTGCTCTCAGCACTCACTCCATCTTGCCCCTAGGTGCACACTGGTGCTCCACAACCATGATCCAGGCCTTCCGGTCTGCGATGGTGGCAGTAGGCTGACAGTGGGAGGAGGAGGCATCTCAATATTTAGAAGGGCCTGCAGCTGGGCAAGTGCTGACAGGGGGAGGGATATGACTAAGATCCAAGCTTGTGAATGGAAAGGAGAGCTCCCCATGAGGGCAACCAGTGGAATGGCCTCGACTCCTTCAGATGGAGACTTGGGCTGTGGGTCAGCAGGGGGCCCCGAGGGCCACGGTGACCATTGTTCTTAGGCTCCCTGGGAACTGGCCTTCAAGTGGGATGAAGACTCCAAAGGGCACAGGCCACTCTGTTAACCTGGCCCTTCTGTTTGAAGACTGATGGTGCTACTGCTGGATAAGCAGAATGGTAGGAAACACGTGGGGAAAAATGTCCAGAGAATGTTATAAAGATGATGAAAGAAAGATGACATACAACGGTAGAGGGGACTGAAAAGCCAGGGTGTACATCCGATTCTAATCTGGTCCTGTGTCTTTTTGGTGTAGGAGAAGAAGGAAAGAGGGCACGTGTGTGGGGGCTGTTCTAGCCCGTCTCTCCCACAAAAATCATGCGTGTATTCTCTAGACCTGGAAGCAGTTAAGATTGGGATGGGGGAGCGGATACACGTGTGTGGGGCTGGGGAAAGGAGCAAGAGGGGAGCAAACAAGGGCATAAGATACCCTTCTCACATCCCCACCACGGCAGGGACTGAGAAAAGGATGCCCAAACCAGAATGATCTGGTTTTTGGGGAAGGTTAAGAGTGAGGGATCTGGGCAACAAAAACTTCCATCAGACATGGAGAGTGTAGGCAAGCAGGACTTTTCTTCCCAACAAGATTTCACTGACTAAAACCAATTCTCAGTTCTCAAATCCCCTAAACAAACAAACAAAGCCCAACACCACAAGATGAAGACTGGCAAACAGAGGCAAGAAAAACAGGAATTTATTGAGTTTTCTTTTACTCATCCCCTCGTACCTTTGCCAATTCTTCCAGGCCTGCCCAGAGGACAGATGTTGCCCCTCCCCACTCCCTTTTCACCAAAGGGCTTCTGCAGAACCATGTTCCCAAGGGTCAGTTTTCCCCTTATGGAGAAGGATGTGTCCTCTTGGGCCTCAACACCAAGGTATATATGTACTCCCCGTAGCCTAGGACTTCTCATGAGTCCTTCTCTGTCCTGGCACAAAGGGGCAAATGCAAACTTGACCCTGGTCACCTCACTTCCTGGAGGCTCCCTCAAATCAGAACAGTATCTGACCACCCTGGCATTGTGAGAATGTTGCCCATCAGGAGGTGAGATGACACTGGAGCAAAGTGAAGCAAGGTACGGAGGAAATATAACACATGATCAAGCTATGGGATAAAGCAAATACAGTAAAATACTAATGGTAGAATCTAGGTGGTGTGTACGTGTTCACTGTAAAACATTTAAAAATATTCTGTATGTTTTAAGAGTTACAGATAAAATACTGAAGAAAAAATACAACTGCAATTTCAGAGCTGAAAGATACTTTAGAAGTCAAATCCAAAACTTTATTTCATAGATGACAAATATGGAACCCCAGAGAAGGGGAGAGAAATACCTAAGGCTGCACAGCATTGGCCTCCAAACTCTGCCCAGGATGTATATATCTAGTTGTGAACTTTACTGGGAAATCCTGGGACTAGCCTTCCCAGCCAGCACTCTGCTCAGGGATAAAGCAGTAGTGAACAAAGCCAAAATGCTTGGTCATACAGCCTGGCAAGATACAAGCAGAATAATTTGAAGACACCCTGAAGAATGCTTCCCAAACACAAATGGGCTGGAACTTCAGATAGGTGAAGACAACCTGAATTTTACTAAGGTAAGGTTTTTGATTTTTTTTTGTAAAGGCTATTTGGGAGAACAGGGTGTGGAAAGGCAAAGTGATGGTCTGCAAGACGGCTCTCCCTCAGATCATGGAGACAGCAGGGGTGAGAGAAGCTCAGGTTAAACCACCCATGGCCTGGCCCATGGGAGGGAAACAAAAATGACAGAAGTTTACAGCTCTGAGAAGGCAAGAGTAGATGGGAAAAAAAGGTCTGGGAAGGTGGGACAAGAGACAGCCAGCCCCCTCCACCTCTGTCCAAGCTGAAGGCTATACCATTTCCTGTCTAGCCTTCCTCTGCACACTCACACTGCTCCAGTGCAGGGCCTGCTGGTGGCTGGCAATACACCGGGAGGCTCACCTGCAGCTCTGGGCCAAGAGTCACAACGAGTGCATTTCAGGTTCACCAGCACCATGGCTTCTTTGAACATCAGCCTTTCACTGGGGGCTGTGTGTGCATGTTCCCACCTCCACCCGAGCCACTCACCTGGGACTTGCTGTGTGGGCTGCTGCCATGCCTGGTAGGTGCTGCCCCAACCCTGGGTCAGAAAGGCCGGAGGACCACTGTAAATGACAAAAGAGTCCCTCGTTCCAGCCTGGGTCACTTCCCTTCCTCTTCTTCACCAGGCTTCACCTCCCACCAACCCCGTGGTTTCTCTAGTCACTGCTCACCCCCCTTCCCTTAGCCCCAGCCAACCACAATGGTTTCTTTGCCTGGTGACAGTGAGGACTGAAGTCTCTGCCTACCAAATGAGAATGGCATGGATGGGACAACAGCAGGTCACCTACCTCACAGGGGTGCTATGGGGATTTCCGTTCACTTTAGCAGCAATATTTGGGAAGCACCCTGAGCTCCTTGGAGGAAAGGTGCTATAAGAAGGTGAAAAATAAATAAAAACAACTCAACAACTGGAAAGGCTTTTGCAAAAATCTACTCCCAGACTGAGGGGGATGTGCTCCCCTCAGGCATGCTGGCAGTGACTAGAAATCCTGTGCTCTCTGGGAAGGTTCTCATCACTGGTTGGAGTGAGCTAAGGACAGGGCAGAGGGACCACTGGTGATAGGCAAATGAGTTCCACCCCCCGCCCAGCGCTTTGGGCTTTTGGTTGCCCCTCCCTAGAAGTAGCCAGAAAGGGAGAAAATAGGACCTCTTGGGATTGAACTCTACCAGTCAAGACCGATGCAAAAGACTCACTTCTGATGAGGTGTAGCAGGTGGCTGGCTGAAGGGGCTCTGTCCAAAGGCTCCAGGTGCTCCAAGGCTGGTACCCTGTCATTCACACAGAGGGAATTCTCACTTCCTGTTTGTTGAGCCTCTGCCCTCTGACTACCAACCACAGCTTTTGGGGAGATAGAATCAAGTGAAATAAAGACACCCTATTACACTCACACTACCCTTCCTTCCCCACAGTGAAATGTATTGGCGGAAATGGTTTCTGCCCCTCAAGTGACCAAAACCATCACACAGCCAATCCTAGCACCACCACAGTTGCCCTGGCATGTGACTCTGGGGATAGGGACCAACCTGTTTGACTCTTCAGTCAATTCAGGCTGGCCCAAGGCTCTTTCTGTCATTCTATGTCCCCTCTGAGGTGAGCAGTGGCCAATCTGTCCTCCGTCAACATTCCCTTTCTTTATTTGCTTTGAGGTGCCTGAAACTAAAGCCAGAGTCAATGAAAACTGCGTGCAGATCTGGCTGCCAGGGCAATGCCAGCAGGGGTCCTGGGGCAGTGCCAGGGGTAAGGCTCTGGCCCTGGTGAGTTCTGCCAGAAGGTTTCTGAGCCTGGCCCTGGTATTCCCATGGCCTCCAACTTTCCCCTCTGCAAAGTAGGAGGGATCACCCTCAAGTGATGTGAGGATGGAAAGGCACTGGAAGCACAAAGATCTTGGGGAAAACAGGTACCTTGGGTATCCAAAAGAAAATTCAGCTACTATTAAGCCAGAGATGGGGAAAGGATCTTGTACGTACACCAACTTTCTCATCTATGAGATGTCTGGCCACCTCGATCTGTTGAGGAATTCCCCTGATGGTGAATATTCGCAAGTTGGGGTCAGTGTTTGGAGGAGGGTTACGCTGAAGCTCCACATGTGCTCCTGACTGCTGATTTATACTTTTGATATTCTCACCCCCTGCAGGCAGGAAAACACAATACAGAAGAGTAAGTGGCAACAGCGGCAAACCCAAAGCTGTCAGCCTAACCTCCTTTTGCAGTATTTTGTTCCAGAAAAGATCAAAGGGTATTTTTGCACACTAGCACACTGATTAATTTTATAATGGTTCTAACAAAAACCGCTGCTCTCTCATTTGTGAAATAAGTTCCCAGAGCAAAGCCTAGTCCTTCTCTGCAAACCAGGCTGAGGCCATAGACACCATGTGGCACCTGCACACTTCCGTCACGGCTTCCTTTCCAGAGGCACCCAACCACCCACTAACCAGGTTTGGGTTGAGGCCTGAGGACCAGAGGGCCACCTCCAGGCCAGGCATGCAGATCCGCACACAATGGAGCCCACTCTTTAGAGGCCAGCTTGGTGGTGGTTCTCACCCCAGGCAAGGAGGGCCTCAGGCCAGGAGAGGTACTCCATTCTTCTCAGCGCAAGAAAGAGGTCCCAATGGCCTCTCCACAGCAGCTCTCCCTCCCTCCACAGGTCAAATGGACATACAGACACAGGCCTGAATAATGCCTGGAGCCCACATGGGTCTTTAATATTCCAAACTGTCACTTCTTAAGTCTCTGCTTCCTCTGTAGGGGGATATATCTAGAAAGAGAGCCAGCCAGAGGATGGGAGGTCACAGAGGCCTGGGTGGAGTGGGGCTAATGAAAATTTAGGTGGACTCTTTGAAAAACCTGTGAGAGTTCAGTCTCTTAATGAAATTTGTGTAACAAAAGCTCCACCAGTGTAACTTCTTTCGAAGTTTCACAGAATTTACAGATTAGCTCTGTTAAACTGGGGTGGTGGGGTGGTGGTGGTGGAATTCAAGGAAAACTTACCACGGAATTTTTGCAAAAGGAAAACTTACCACGGAGTTTTTGCAAAATTGGGAAAAGAAAATCTCTGGAAAATCCGGTGCAAGGTAGCAGGGAGTCCCAAATGATCAAAAGCAGAGCCTGAAGGCTGGTCTCTTTGTGCCACCTCTCCCCACCCAAGGTTCAAGCAAACCCAAACTGGGACTTGTCATTTCACTGCTCATCCACAGCCCTTCAAATAGTCCACTCCCCCAACCTGGCCCCACTGGAGGGAGAAGAAAGCCATGTCTGAACGATCTATCAGGCGAGGAGGTAAGTGGGGTGGGGAGCACCAAGAGCATACACACATTGCTTCTTATACTAGTAATCCCTGTCTTGAAAAAACAACAGGACTCTTAAAGGAGTCACCAAGCAGAAATGGAGCCTCGGTTCAGCGGTCCTTCCTAAAGGCAGCGTATGCAGCCATTACATGGGAACCAGAAGACTGGCTGAGAGCATCTGGCCAAAGCTTTATTTAACATTTGCTTGGTTTGGTTTGTGTATCAGTTTAGTTTAGGCTGGTTTTAAATTTAAAAGCAAATTAAAAAAAAAAAAAGCTCCTCAACAAAACGAAGAGTTGTGCTCATGGTTTTCTTAAAGTACCACCTGAACTGAAGAAAAGCCTCTCCATTTTCTACCCTTGCAAACATATTCTCCTGGGAGACACCACCAGCCAATGCAAACCGTCTGCATCTTTGCTTTGCCTCTAGGTAGGGTACGGCCCTTCCTGGCACTGCACTTTACTCAGAGGTCAGTGGATTTTAACATTTTTGCACCAGGAAAAGTAAACCTAGTTTTTGGAGAGCAATGAAGAGCAAAGAATAAATGGAGACCATTTCTATATGCACCCCCAACATTCAATGAATCCTACCAGCCTCTGCCTATATACCACTTGGTTCCAAGGCAAAGATCTGGAGGCAACAGTACAAAAGGATGCATGTGTCCGTGATTGAGAACCATGCAGGCCCAGACAGCCAAGCCCCCCACCCCTCCCCATCAGGCACTTGCACTAGCAGTGCCAGAGACCATTCTTCTCAGAGGCCTTGGGAGCATGCTAATAAGGTAAGGCAGGCACCACAAAACTGCATGGGGCCGGAAGGAGTTAATTTAAGTTCATCTTCCTTCAACATGAGGTCACCAGCTTGGCACATGGTGGCTGTCTATAGACTCATTCAGCAGCCTGCTCCATTCTTCCACCCGATGGGGGGCAGAAGTGACCCACCAGCGGTCCCCTGGCTGGACGTGAAATCGTAAAGCAATTAATCAAACCTGCTAAAAGGCCTGGCTGACAAGAGCAGGGCTGGCCACACTATCTGTCAATATTGCTGTGTTTATCATGGAAATCCAGCAGGGGCCCAGGGACGCTGCAGTGTCTCTCCAAGGGCTGGAGCTGGGACTGGAGAGGGGGTGGGAGGAAGGGGGTGTGTGTTCCTGACTGCTTATGGCAACCCTCTTCCTCGCCCTCACTCAGGAGCCTTTCCCCAAGAAGAAATACCTTACACCTAGCCACAGGGGGAAGCAGGGCTGGATTTAGTCTCATGGCAGTTAAGTGGGTAGTGTGTCTGATTTACTGCAACATTTTGAGCAGCTAACAATATTCATTAAACACTTATCAGTATGTATATTCTGCTAGAAAATTAAAATAAACCCACATTGTTCCTACCACCCCAAGAGAGGTTAATAATCTAACAGACTACACAGATATAGGAGATAAATGTTTTGAAAGAGCATAAAACACATTATACACAAGCAGAGATGAGCGCAGAGTCTGAGAATGTACAAGAGGGAGGGTCAGGAGGAATTCCCATCCTTCCCCAGTGTTAGAGGCAATGGCATCAGATTTCTGCTGGTGAAGAGGTTCTCAAATCAGGTACTGTCGAGCACTACTATCCCTCAAGTAGTTAAGAAATTTGAGAAACTCGAGAAGACTGTACTTATGTCCTCCATATGTTGTCAAATACATAATGAAGGCAAGTACAAAAACCAACACCAAGTGTCAGTCCTGCTGGCAGTGAGGCTCTGTGGGTAGGCCAACTTGGATCTCACAGCGAAGCTGAGCCCAGTGCCTCAGGAAGGATCCCCCAAGCCACAGCCTTGCTCTCAGCAGATGTGCTTGGTCCCAAGGCTGGCTTAAATGAACTGGTAACAATGGCCTAGAAATTTGTCTGCTCCCTCCCTTTTTTCTCACTAAAAGATGGGAAAGAGTTACACTAGCCATTAATGAGGGTTTTTACCTAATATTCTCTAAGATGCCTAGAAACAACTAACAAATCCATTTTTATTTTTCACCATAGGTTGTCTGTTACTCATGGCAAATATGTTGAAAGGATAAAAACCATTTTCACATGTGTCAATAAAGACCAAATACCCAAATCTGGTAAGGGAAAGTGACATTTGTCAGAAAGCAGTCTTCTCTTGGGGAAAATTATCTTAACTGTTGCTCTAAGTTACTTGGAGGTGAGTTAATTACTACTCAATCGACAAATATTCAGACGCACTGTGTGCAGGGCACCTTTTCAACAACCTAAGCAGGTTTAATAGGCAATGGGTTTTACTTATAGTCCATTCCTACACTTTTCCTACACTTTGCTTCCATTCATGAGAGGCTGAATCAGGGACCTCAGAGAAAACTGCACAAGATTCAGTTCCTGCAGAAGTTGGGTGACGCCAGAGACATGACAAACTTATTTAACTGTAGCAAAGAGATTTAACTTCACGCTTTGGAGGTAAACCTGGCCTGTCATCTCTGACAAAACAGCTGAAAAAGGAAGGCAAAACCTGAGCAGCTGCCTCTTACCTTTGCCTATGACGAGGCCGCACTTATCTGCTGGCACTGTGTATGTGATCTCCTGCATGCCACCCGGGGTTCCCATACTCCAGTCACCACGGCCGCGGCCTCTTCCTCTGGCTACCGCAAGGCCTCCGAAGCCATCTCTTTCCTGGAAGAGAAGCAAGGCTCTAAAGACTATTTCTACTAGCCCCACTTTTCATGTTTTCCAGGGAGGAGGTCAAGTGACAGGATATAATCAATGCCACATATTAGAATACGAGGAACCAGAGCACCTTTCCACATTTCAAATTCTGAAATGCTCTCTAAAACTAAAATTAACACAAATCACAGGTGCATTCAAGGAGGATGAGAGCGGATGAACGCATGTGGTTATATAAACAACATAAATATGTCCAACTACAACAGGCAGTCAGATATAAACTCCAAAGTCTGAAGCCTAACTACCTTTTCTCTTGAATTTTAATTACTGGGCCCTAATCTACAGGCATCAAGAGTCAGTCTGTTTTTTTCTTGAAGTTAAGGCTACTCATTCCTGTGGCTAAAACATGCTGGAACTATCAGAAGCCAGATATTACATGCTAAAGAGTTATGGGCAATTGAAAGTGACACGAGTGGCAATGTATGATTTTCTGATCCTCCCCTGACCAGGATGCTCTAAAGAACAATTCAAACACTGCCGCATGAGTGAGAATACCTTGCAATCCAACCAGTAAAAAGGATAAAATGACTTTTAAGGAAAACTGGTTGTCCCAATCCCAAGAGAAAGCAGAGTGACCATTCAAGGCTAGTTCAGAAAGGAGGGAGGGAACATGCCAGGCCCTTTCACTCATAGTCTGAGGTTGAAGATATCTTCACCATTCAACCAACAGAGAGCTAAGCCCCAGTCTGATACGTGAGGAAGATTCCTTTTAGTCAGAGGATACACATTTCATTCCAGCCTTCGGTCTCTAAGTTGCTTCAGAGTTATGGTATTTAGAAATTTTTAAATGTTAAGGGCAAACCTGGTCAAGCTGAAGGCTCCTTCATGGAATGGAAGTGATGAAGTTCAACACAGTAAAGAAATATTTGGCAAGATCTGCCAATGTTGATTAAAAGGTAACAGAACATTTACCTGGAATTTAAATCAGCAAAAGCTGAGATAATTGGGGTGTTTTTTTCTTGTGCTGTTTTTATGAGACAACTGACAAACAGAGAAGGTAATTTTAAGGAGTTATGTTAAAACACACAAGCCAACTTTCCAAGGACATCACAGATTCTTGAAGACTGTCTCCCAAACATTTGTCTCCTATCCACTGCAGTTCTAGGGATCATAAAATCTTACTACTAAAAAGGATGTAAGATCCAGTCATGTAGTGGCTGTTTCCTAAACTTGTCTAAATCATAAGAATTGCCTGGGACTTGATATTCTGATCAGTAGATCTGGGGTGGGAGTCTATAAATCTTTAATTTTAACACATTCCCACAGATGACTCTTAGGGGATTATGTGGGGAACACTGCCCTGGTGCAAACCTCCTAGTCTGCTGATGAGAAAATTAGGCCCAGAGAGGTTCAAAGGCTTACCCAAGATCACGTGTCTGGCTAATGGCAGAGCTGCAATTACAATTTGAGACTCCCAATTTCTAATCTCCTGCTTTTTCCTTCAGCTCCAATTGTTTTTAACCTTTTCCTCATTCCTACACCCAAGGGACATTACAACTCACCATTCTCAATAGAGGTGGGGAGAATTTTTGTTGTTCAAAACAAAAGATGCTAACAATATCACAAAGTTCTCAACAGCTTGCTCATATACCAGACAGATATGTCCAAGAATTCAAGTGCAAGAAGATGGCTTTAAGATTTTGGAGAATCTAAAGTGTTTTCCAAAGCAAGGATTAGATTTTATTTAGTATAGTTGAGTACACTTGGTTGTATGAAACTTGGCAATCTGTGTGGTTTTACCAGAAATAGTTTAGGTAGTCAGGAATTTATTCTGGGGGAATAAAGGCAGAACAGAAATAAACTAGCAAAACAAAATGAAAGGTAGGAAAGAGGCAAATGTAGAGAAGCTGCTGCCTATAAACCTGGAGATAACTGACAAGAGCACCAGTTTCCAATAAGGTGACTTTAGAGGAGGTGGCTGTTCTGTGACACAGCCCCCCTAATAGCCCTGTGTGTCACTCTCTGCTTTTGAGGCTGACATCTGAACTCCAGAAAGCAGACCCACCTGGGCTGTAAGAATAAGCTCGTTGATGACATGTGCCGCATGCTGACACCGATCTGGGGGTCCCATAACCTGGGCAGCTCTTTCTGGACTAATACCATCATCTGCAGAACAAGAATAGAGATGGGATTTAGGAAAGCCCAAATTTAAAAGGAAACAAAGGTCAATCTGATTTGCAACCATTATTCCTATCAATACCAAAATGAGCAATAAGACGATCATGAGATTCTGGAAATATTTTGGAGTGGTTTTGTTGATAAGGAAATGTGTATGACTACATCTTTTTACATGTTCTGTGTCAATACTCATTTCTGATACAATTACAGCCACTTTAAATAAAAGTAAATCATTAAAGAAACACACAAAACACTCAACAAACAAAAACAGTCAAACAAACAAAAAAACAAAGGAA
This sequence comes from Choloepus didactylus, assembly GCF_015220235.1. Lineage (NCBI taxonomy): Eukaryota > Metazoa > Chordata > Mammalia > Pilosa > Megalonychidae > Choloepus > Choloepus didactylus. Next base: position 90,933,265 of record NC_051316.1, read on the forward strand.
ATAAAGTTGAGCTGTGGCAATGGCTTCCAAAAATTAATCCATCAAGATGTTTTCCTGATTTTAGAGAATGAGGAAAATGAGGATGATGTAGAAAATTTTGTCCATTAAGGTAAATTTACATAATTTAAAGAACTGTCCTTTATTCTAAGATGTTGTCCTTTTTGCGGCTTTAAATTATCCTTAATTTTATGAAATCAAAATAATAATAGATGGCATATTTTTAAAGTCTTTACTTGGAAAAATTAAAAGCTGGACATGCTATTTTGTTTCTCCCAAATTTTACTAGTCCAAGAAGAAACCCCTCAGCTAGAGCATTCTGGCAGGAGAAGGGTGACCAATTCAGCATATCCAAGGAAAGAAATGAGGGCTAGGTGAAGAAACTGAGATTGGTAATTTGATGACAGAATTTTGTGTGTGTGAGAGATGGGAAGAGGGGGTAGGGAGGAGGTGGGGAGGGAGAGAGAGACACACACCTTTGTAATGCTAAAGATTTTTGAGAATCATCAAAACTAACCTGGTTTAAGTAACATTGTAATATACCTCTATTAAATGTAACAAAGGCAATATGCCAATGCTAAATGTATATGAGAGGGGGATGTAGGGGAGTCATATGGGATTCTTGGTAGTGGTGTTATTTGCTGTCCTTAGTAGTATATTGTATTGTATGACATGTTATTTTTCTTTTTATCATTTTTTTTCTTATTGCTAACAAAAAAAAAATAAAAAAAACAATTTTTCTTGTAGTAATCAGTATGTTCAAGTGCTGATTGTGGTGATAAATGTACAACTTCATGATGATACCATGAACAACTGATTGTACACTGTGGATAAATGTATGGTATGTGAATATAACTCTATAAAATTGTAGGAAAAAATATATATAGGAGTAAAAGTGTTGGAGAAAACATGGTGAGAAGGATGATGCCTCACCAATATGGACTAACTACAATGTGTAAACTCAGAATTGAATCTTAGAACATAGCCTAACGTGGACACAATAATTGTAATAGTCCCTAGATTGTAAGCTCTTACAGCAGTTAACTCTCCCTGAATTGTAAGGCCTATCTCTAAACTTTGAGATGCTCATCCCCTAGGGTATAACCTGATTGGTCTCTGGAACAATGCATATCTCTGAGACACCTGAAACTCAGAGCTAGAGCTCGGCAGATATGAATGTCAGTATTAGTGCATACAGCCACTTTAAAAAAAAAAAAAAAAAAAAAAAAAAAAAAGCTGAAAAAGAGCCCAGACTTCAATTAGTGATATGAATAAAGCAGGTCTGGTTAAGACCAGGGCAAGCCAGGCCAAAGGATAAAGGTTGAAACTGATTGTGTTTTAAAACTTCAACTTTCATGTGAGACCAAGGGAATAGGTATCTATTTGGTACAGGATCTAAATTTTCTAAACGGTACAACTCTACAGTCAATTTGTTCAAACACCACAATTGCATGGAACTTTGAATAGGAAGTGAGATACGGTAGGTTAGTATAGGCTGGAGTGAAATAGTGACACATCCTAGAATAATTTGGGCAGATAATAAAAAATATATTTACAGCCTCCCCCTCCCCAGCCCCGAGGATCTGGGGGAAGATGCGGATGTGCTGGACATCCTCACCTGGACTGGTGTTGATGTTGTCACAAACATTGGGACTGATGGTTTGATGTGCTGAGCCCTCGAGCACGGGACTTGCCCTTATGAAGCTCATTACCACAAAGGAAAGTCTAAAGTTGTATGTAATAGTGCCTAAGAGTCTCCCCGAGTACCTCTTTGTTGCTCAGATGTGGCCCTCTCTCTCTCTAACTGAGCCATCTCGACTGGTGAACTCGCTGCCCTCCCCACTACGTGGGACCCGACTCCCAGGGGTGTAAATCTCCCTGGCAACGCAGAGTATGACTCCCGGGGATAAATGTGGACCCGGCATCGTGGGACTGAGAGTATCTTCTTGACCAAAAGGGGGATGCAAAATGAGATGAAATAGTTTCAGTGGCTGAGAGATTCCAAATGGAGTCGAGAGGTCACTCTGGTGGACACTCTTATGCACTATATAGATAACACCTCTTAGGCTTTAATGTATTGGAATAGCTAGAAGTAAATACCTGAAACTACCAAACTTCAACCCAGCAGTCTGGACTCCTGAAGACAATTATATAATAATGTAGATTACAAGGGGTGACAGTGTGATTGTGAAGACCTTGTGGATCACACCCACTTTAGCTAGTGTATGGATGAGTGGAGGAATGGGGATAAAAACTAAAGGACAAATGGGGTGGGATGGGGGGATGATTTGGGTGTTCTTTTTTCACTTTTATTTTTTATTCTTGTTCTGGTTCTTTCTGATGTAAGGAAAATGTTCATAGATTGTGGTGATGAACGCATAACTATGTTATCATACTGTGGACAGTGGATTGTATATCATGGATGATTGTATGGTGTGTGAATGTATTTCAATAAAACTGAATTTAATAATAAAAAAAAAAATTAAAAAAAAAACAACTAACCTGGTTTAAACTGAATCCTCACACCAGCATCATTCTGGATTTTTTTGATCATCTCCCCGTTTCTTCCTATTACAATTCCAACAGCAAACCTAGGCACAGACACCTAGGCACAGAAAAATAAAACCATATCAGAGCTTTTTACATATCTGTCTTTTCTTATAGGACATATTTTGTTACCATTTCATTTCATCAATAAACAAGCTTCCAAGTTTGATACAATCACAACACAGATCACCAGGAAAACCTGGACTTTGTCTTTATCTGGGTAGTTGGATAAGCTTCAAAGAAAACCTCAAAACTAGCAGGAATGGTCCCCATGCCCTAAGAAGAGATGTAGTTGGCTCCTCTTGCTACCAGCTGACCCTGGCTGGGTACTAAATGATGCTTGGGCAGGGCAGACACTGTCCCAGTTCGTCCTCATACCCACCAGAGGAACTTGGAGTACTTTTATGGTTTGGAGATGAGATAAAAGTGAGTAACTTGTTCAAGTTTAAAGAGATAATAGGAGTGTGACTTCTTCACACCTATTCTCGTTTGCCTACTGTAATTCAAGCATACCTCTATACTGCCTCCTCCCATTCGGGAAATGAAATCACTGCGTACACCCCGGAAATCAGCTTGGTCTTTTTCTCGGATGATTTCTAGTACCATCTCTCTTGCTTGCTGCATAAACACAAACGAAAGGCATTATTGGGGATTGGGGATTGGGGGTGGGGGGTGGTTCTTATAAAAGACATGACACCAGGTGAAGTTTCAAGATCAAACCCTCCCAACTTGGTGCTTAAAGATTCAGAAGGCACTCACAGCTGTGAGATCTCACTCATCATTTATGGGTTGGGGATACACTGGTGGTCAGGAGAATATATGTTGTGTATATATTTAAAAAAAAATAAAAATAGAAATATATACATATATATCATCTCTTAAATGAAAAGTTCTTCACATTGCCCAAAATGTTCACACAGATAAAGTTCTATCTATAGTTGGGTTAATACATCTGGACATGGCCAGAATTGGATTATTAAAACTCCTGAGATGTTTCTCGCATGTCATTTCTTTGTAGTGTGGGGAGAGTTTTCTAAGAGCTCTGACTGTGGGCAGGTTCCATGAGAATGAAGACATTGCCAAGACTTCACATTACGACCACCCCAGAAAGGTAAAAAGAAAAAAATAGGCCCAGAAAATATGAAAAAATAACTTCTGGCATTCAGAATTTTTATTTCTTAAATTATTTCAATACTGTCTCGCAAAACTATCCCACGGATTTGGCCGTAGCAGAGGCTGAGTCAATCATCCTCTCCCAACAATGCTCTTAGTTAAGTATAGCCTTGCACATCTACCTCCCAAAACAAGTACTAGCCCCACAGCAATCTGCACTAAGGATCTACTGTATATTACAACTCAAGGTAATGGGGGAACCTGGATTGAGTCCTGATTCCGGAACAAAACAAAACAAAACAAAACAAAAACAGCAATTAAATGAAGAGTCTTAGGACCTTTGGAGAAATCAGAATATGGATTTGAACAGTAGATGATGCTAAATTTCTTTGGCTTGGTTTTGTAGGAGAAAGTCCTTATTCTTATGAGATGCATGCTGTAGGATATAGGGGTGAAGAACCATAACATTTGCCACTTAGTTACAAATGATAAAGTTATATATACATAACATGGCAAAAAGGTAGGTGGAAGGAATACAGTGTTAACTGTATTATTGTTTCAACTTTTCTGTATGTTTGAATTTTTCATAATAAAAAGTTGGGGAGATGGGGATGAATCTGCACCCGGCATCATGGGATTGAGAACATCTTCCTGACCAAAAGGGGGATGTGAAATGAAACAAAATAAAGCTTCAGTGGCTGAGAGATTTCAAATGGAGTCAAGAGGTCACTCTGGTGGACATTCTTATGCACTATATAGACAACACTTTTTAAGTTTTAATATATTGGAACAGCTAGAGGTAAATCCCTGAAACTACCAACAATTTGACTCCTGAACAAGACTGTAAAACAATGTAGCTTACAAGGGGTGACAGTACGCTTGTGAAAACCTTGTAGATCGCATTCCCTTTATCCAGTGTATGAATGGATGAGTAGAAAAATGCGGACAAAACCTAAATGAAAAATAAGGTGGGATGGGGGAGGTGTGATTTGGGTGTTCTTTTTTATTTTTTATACTGATTCTTTTTGGTGTAAGGAAAATGTTCAAAATTGGATTGGGGTGATGAATGCACAGCTATATGATGGTACTGTGAACAGCTGACTGTACACCATGGATGACTGTATGGTATGTGAATATGTCTCAATAAAACTGAATTTTAAAAAAATAAACTACAATGTTAATTCAAAAAAAAGTTGGGGAGAGGAAAAAACAATTTACCCTAAAGATGGCAGCTTCTTCCAAATAAAAATTTGGAATATGCTTAGTTTTAAAATAAAAATATACCCAAACCTTAAGTTTATAATTTATTTTCCTGTAAATTTGGACAACAGCAATCAAATGAACTCTTTGCTTGGATATTTTTTCTACAAAACACAAAATCAAAGGCAGAAATATGGAAGGAAAGTAGGGAATGCTGATGATGTCAGGCAGATTGTTATTCAGTAGAGCACTCCAGCATGTTTGAGTGCTAATTCCTTCCCAAGAGTTCTATGACATAACGGTAGTAGAGTCCACAAGATGTACAAGCAAAGTAAGGAAAGACTAGCTGTAACGGGATTTGTAAGAAAGCCCACCTGTTTAATTTAAGGAGGTAGGATGATTTGGGGGAGGAAATCACTTGGGGGACAGGGCAGTCATGACCTTGGCCTGCAGAAGGAAGTCAAGGGCTGCATCATGGACTGGAGCCCAAGGAAAGAAGCCACTTTAATCACTGGTCCTCAATCTATTTTAAACCATCATTTTACATATGTACCCTGACAAAACAACTACGTAACACAAAACTTACCAATTCTATCAATTTGAGTTTAGCTGAATGATAGTGTTAAGAATTTGGAGAAATATTTTGCTGGAAACAGGTAAACTTCACTGTATCAAACCCCCAATGCTCCTAAAAAGGAACAGCTACTGATGAAAGATTGGCTTTCCAAGGTACAGCCCCCTGAAACTACTCTAAATGCAGCAATGGCAAGGCAGACTGCAGCTAGCATATTCGTATTTCATTAGGAAGAGGCAGAATTCTATATCGACAGCCCACTTGCATTCTTAATGTCAGCAAAATTTGGACGGGTGGAGCCATGGCTCCTAAGCCCCTTACTGCTTTCAGCAACTGGACTGTCTGCTGTGCTCAGGGAGCTCAGGCATAGGACACATGCAACGAGGGCACACATGTGCCTTCTGTGGCTCTGGTACTTCTGCTCACCTCCAACCCCAGCTAAGTCTCACAAAAATGAGCCGCTAGTTGAGAGGGAGAGGGGGAGGGGGAGAGAAAGGGGGAGAGGGAGAGAGGGGGTGAAAGGGAGAGAGAGGGGGAGAAGGAGAAGGGGAGAGGGAGAGGGAGAGAGAGAATGAAAGAACAAACAAAAGCCAAACAGAGTCTGCATCTGAGCTGACCATAGGTCAGCAAATCTAAAACTGCATATACTCAGCGTTATCCAACAAAACCCTGCTGCAATTATGAAAATGTTCTGCACCTGCACCTTCTAACACAGTAGCCACTATCCTCATGTGGCTATTAAGAACTTGAAATATGGCCAGTATAAATGCAGAACTGAATATTCATTTAATTTTAATCAATTTAAATAGGCACATGTGGCTAGTGGCTCCTACACTGGGCAGCACAGCTCTAGATTCTTTATGTTGCCAAACTTGGTTTGAGAACACAGCTTTCCTTAAATAAAGGAACAACTGGCTTTATAATTACTTGCGTGAGACAAAAACTTTAGAGGTTACCACTAAGTGATATCCCCATATCCATGATACACATAAATACAAATTTTCTTTCCTACCTGTACTTTAAATGGGTCTCCAGTGATGCGAAGAGGCTTGTCGGCTCCCGTAGGTAATGGGCCATCTTGTATCATGACCATTTTCACACCTGTCCGTTCCTAAGGGGGAATATACACCAGTATAGTCCTCACTGCCATGAATAAGAAAGTAGGAAGGCACAAGAAGCTGGACCGAGTCAGGTAATGTCCACAATAAACCCTATGTCCTAGCTCCCACAAAGTACCGTCACTCTGATTTGGACAGCGAAGCTTGACTCATAAATGTGGACATACAGGGCATGCCAGAGACCTTTCAAGTTTGATAAGTAAAACTATTTCCAAAAATTACTCTTTCCCCCCTTTTTTTATTTCCTAAAATATCTCAATATTAATGAAATATTTTTTTCTCAGTTAGATGCTAGGTACCTCACTAAGTGCTTTCCTTACATTATCCGATTAGAACTTATCCACATCCATGAGAGGGAGGCTATCATTGTCCCCATTTCATAGATGAAATGGCTCTGAGAGTAAGCTGCCCAAGATTACAGAACTAATGAGCAGCAGACCAAAATATGGAATCTGGGATTCCAATTCCTAAGCTCTTACAAACTACACTAGAATGCTTTCCACAAACTGAAGACTAGATTATGAGAGAGCATGCAAGGTAAGCCACACACCTTACCTGCAATTTCAAAGACCCCAAAGCTCTGAAATCAAAAGTTTGATCATAACTAATATGGCAGCAAAACTAAACTGAACTCATGGAATATATTTCTAGCCTCTCTCATTGAGTGTGAACATTATTATGTTTAGCTAAAGAAATATTTATTTGATTGCTGGGTGCAGCCCTGACCTTTGGCAGGGGTGTTAAACTGACCCTCTAAGTGTCTCAGATAAGGAATTTTGGAGCCTAATAGCAGCTAATGTTTATGGAGCACTTATTCAGGAACAGGCTCTTGGCTAAGGGTCTTACTTCCATTATTTCAGCCTCCTTACAACACTAAGCCCAGCACTTTCCCTCTTCTCTAGATGAGGATCATGAGCCTTTGAAAAGACCATATAACTAATGAGGGAGAATGATAAATCAGGCCATCTGACTCTAGACACTGTACTTTTATCTGAGAGGCTGTCACTTGAGGGCAAATGCTCATATCATATCACAGCAATCCTAAAAGGGCTTGCTGAAAGTTCACAGGTGCCTTGGCATACCTGACCACAGTAAATGATCAGTAATTATTTACTGACTGGAGGAAGGAAGGCTTTCACAGCTGACCATGGAACCACTCTGACAGAGGTTTACAGGGGCAGTTTCTGCACCATGGTGTGCACAGGAAGCTCAGCCAAAGAGTCATGACAAAACCTCCCAAACAAGGAAGATGAAGACTGTTTAAGGGGCCACTCTGTTCTCTACTAAGGGTTCACATACCTGCAACTGCTTTATTGTTTCCCCTCCTTTGCCGATAACCAGTCCCACTTTAGATGCTGGGATAAGAATTTCCTGGATTGTGCTGTTGCCATCTATATCGTTATGAAAGCCAGGTCCATTCCGACAGCGGTCCACAATCTGCCCCAGGAGCCGTTTCGCTTGTCTTTGGGAGGGAAAAGAACCACAAGAGAACCAGCATTAAATGAATGCTCTAGGTGCCCAAGAAAGGGAAACAGCACCAGGGAAAAAAAATAGAGCAGTCAGGGTAGCCCTCCATCCAGCTTCAGCTCCTGCCCCCACAACCTTGGAGGGTCTCTTTGCCATCCTCCACGCTACTAGGCTGGAATTTAAAAACAATAGACATCACAATAGCAACATTCCAACAAAGGGCCTTGAAAAGTGGGCTACTACCCACTTCCAACAGTTTGCCTTCTGCCCATGCTTATGTCTTATATTCATTCCACAAACTGTGTCACCTTCCATTAGAACGTTAGCTCCCCTGGTGGCAGAGATCACCTTTTATTCCTTTGCATATCTCTGTTCCCCGAAATCCAGCATAACCTTTCTCACAGAGTATACACTCAATACATATTTGTTTAATAAGAGCAGGAGATAGAGCAATGTGAGAGATGGGAAGAAAGCAAGCAAGGGTTAGTAGTCATCATTTGAACTCCAAAACTCCGAATTTCTTCTCCATAACCAACCAAACTGTTCTCTGACTTTTAAACTAAGGCTATGAATCACCAGTTTGGTTTAAAGAGGTGAGAAAAGGAGGAAGAAGTGCTTTGATACAGCTGTATACGCATATATACCAGCTTTGTGCCTTTCGTACCAGCAAATTCAGGATGCTGCATTTCACATGTAATACTATTTCAAAATGTTTTTTTTGCATATGTTGGTTTATTGAGGGTAGAGGAGGAAAACTCCAATGCTGAAACAGTACAACCTAGCCTACCAATATCATCTGTTGGGCCAATTTCCTTTTCTGCACCAGAATCTCCCCTGGCTGTTATTTGCAGTTATTTATTCCTTAAATTACCAATCATAGTCTGGTTTTAGTTTCCTCTAACAGGGAAGAATTTAGCCACTGAACAGGCTGGCTGTACTGCTCAATGAAGAAAATGTAACTGTTTCCTCCTAAAGTTACAATCCCATTGCCTCAACTCCTTGAGGAGAACATGAAACAGGAATGGTTGAAGAGAGGAAGAAAGAAAAAGGCAGGAAATAGATGCTGCCTCCTGTAGTCTTGAGCCTTAGTGTACAGAATCAGCCTTTTGTATCTTCTCAAGTTACACCAGCTTTTTAATATTTTGCTTGTGTACTAGATTAACCTGTGTTGGAAGAAAAATGTCTTGACTCCAGCAAAACCATCCAGCTTGCCCTATAATGCACACCTGCCAGCGATATTTCTTCTGGTTCACTGCTCGTAATGTTACGGCAGAACAAGAGAATTTAAACTCATCTAGACTCCCTGAGAAATGGAAACAATAAAACAGCACTACCTATTGAGCCAGACATAATCTTAGCACCCCTGTCTCCAAATGCAAGGCTACTCAGAAGATTGAAAAAGGAAAGCGAGCAGACTCTAAGTTAGTATATCCCTCTTCCATAGGAGGTTCTTGGGATTCATGAGGCCTGCATCTGGTACAAGACTGACTGTGCATATACCTGGGTAGGAAAGCAGTGCTAGTCTCATGGCTGTTGCAAGGGCCCCAAAAGTCAAGACACCCTTCTGGCCAATTCATATGGCCCTCTGGAGTAGAGCAACAGCCACGCAGAGTCAAGTTCATTTGGTTCACAAATATCAGGAGGGCAAAAGACCTGGTATTACGATTCTAAATGGTTTACAAAGTGATAACTAAGGCAGACCTGCTCAGGTAAAGTAGGTGTTAACAAGGAAGAAGGTAAGTTGATTAGAGGATTCAGGTGGGGTGAATGTGCACTCTTGAGAACCTGGTTTATGAAATAGACATTAAGACAGAACAAGAAATTCTGTATGACTTAAAAAAAAAATGGTGATAAAAATGGTGATACTTTGTATTTTTAAGGTAACAGAAAAACTCCCCTCCCAGATCTTTTTATATATAAACATCTGCTTTTGTGGCCAGGACAGCAGCATAAAATCAACAGTGGTTAATAACAGTTTTGCCCTTCCATTTCTCCCCATTTGGGGAAGGAGGAAGAAGAGTGAAAGGAAAAAGTAAATAAAATAAACTTACTCAATACTTTCTGGGGTTCCGGTAAGTACACAGGGCCTCTCTGGAATCCCAGAACTCTCTATAAGAAGAATCAAGAAGATGAGGTGTGTTGGTGGGCATCAGGCAACTGTGTACCTTTGCCTCTGGGTACAGACTGTCTCTCTGTGGCTGGTTCCTGAAGCAGCCCCACAGTAGCCCAGTCTCCCAGAAAAAGAGTTTGCTCCCATTTGTGGAGAGTATATTAGGCTGGAAGCTCTCCACCCTAGATGCCTGAAGTAGAAACATGTAGACAGGGGAAGTTGGGAGGACCTGGCAGAGGTTTGTCAGTTGGTCCTCATGACCAGTCTCAGCTTCATTTCTGACCCACATAGGTGGTAAAAACTGCCTGAGTTACTTTACCAGGCTATTCCTCAGTTTCTCCATTTGTAGAATAGTTCAGTGGTCAGTTGTTTGCAAACAGCTTTGATGCATACTAGTAAAGAATTTAATGATATGCACATTAAGATTATTATCAGCTATTGCATGAATATTCCAAGAGATCAGTGACATCCACATAGAAATGGTTCTGGGCAAGTTTATAAGAGAGGAAAATCACACTTTCCAACACTATACATGATGCTTACTTTTTTCCTAAAAACAAAACAAAACAAACAAAAAGCCTTCCTAAAATTCTTACTGAAAAAAAAAAAAGAACGAAATAGCTAATAGCAATTACTGCCTTTAAGATACTGTAATAATTATCTTTTTAAATGACATACGTTTTTCTATTCAAATGTCCTCCAAATCCCCTCCTACACTATGGAAAGAGGTCAAAACTCCAATTAGACAGTAGAACTATATATCCTGTTACGTGCTTAACATGTGTTAATTCAGTCAGAATCCCCTGCTGTCCCTTTTCCACAGAGAGAAGGGATGGTCTAATCCAGGGGAGCCCGTGTGCAGTCCCCAGCAGTGTATATAGGCTCTGCTATGTCTGGCATAACATTCTGGTGCAGAAAACAGAGGTCATAGAGAGGCAGGAGTTTTAGAAGGGACTATGCCTGTCCACAGAACTGTGGGAGGGTCTACTTGTGAAGCCAAACGGGAAGTCTTATGTCTGGGACTGCTTCTGCTCTGGTTTTTCTGGTTCTCATCTGGGAGTCCAGTTCCAGAAATGCAAGGAGAATAGCAACTGCATATACTTACTTACCCAAGCTCCTAAACTTTTTAAGCAATAAGCAAAGGTACTGAATCTGGAAAAATTTGCAAAACACAGATTTCCACCAAATTGAGGTCTATGAAAAAAGAAGCCCTTACCTGAAGCAATCTGAATTTTGCAACCAGATTCTGCTTGAATCCTTGAAATCTGCTCACCTCCCCTGCCGATAACTGAAACAAATTGAACAGGGTCAGAATATGACCCTCCTCCATATTTAATCATGCATGCATGAATGAATGAATTCAACAAACATTTACACTTAGGTCACAACACTACGAATCAAGTTGACCTCAGTGACCCCATTTCAATTCTTCAGGCAGAAATTTTATGTGAAAATAGCAGACAGGTATATGGCACTATAGTTGAAGTGGGAAGGTGGGGGGCGGGGAATCCTTGGCCCAATATTTTGCTCTCTCCCTCCCTCAGCCTGGAGGCACTTCTATAGCACTTCAGGGCTCTAAAGAACGCAGCCTGAAAAGCATTCTACCACATATGACATGCACACTGAGAGATTAAAATGAAAAGAACAAACAGGAACAAACAGGAATTAGGGAAAAAGCGATAATGTGGATACTTACTAAATCCAACCATTTTATCAGGCACTTTGAATTCTTCTGTTATTACTGCCCTAAAAAAAACCGAAACATTTTTATTGGGAAAAAATAAAGAATTCTGCAGCCACTTTAGGTTCCTAAACCTCCCATATTGGTAACATTGGAAGATAAAGGCTTAAAATAAATCATACTAATTTGGTTAACAAATCCAAAACCATCTAAAAAGGGTGTGATATAATGAACCCTTTGGTCAATCACTCCTTGAAAAGCTCCAAGCCTTCCATCTCCTTGTGGCAGAGGAAGAACCCTCTGGTTTTTTATTATATCATCAATTCCTCTAATAACTACCCTTTCTTCATATAGCTCATCTCAGTATTGTTTAATTTATACCTTGTTAGACTTTCTGTAATTGGTCATCAGTCCCAAGACACTTAAAAAGGTTCTTTGGGGTTTTCCTTGGAGATGTTTACTTTTTTACTACGGTGTCCTCCCTAGATGAGGAGAGGGTCAACTTTTCTTCAATATTCCTTGTTTCCCAAACTTTTTTTATTGGTTTTTGGCCTCCCTCTAATTTATCTATGCCTTTTAAGGTGTGATGCTCAAAAGGAATCAGTATCCAATGGAAGTCTAATCAGTGTTGACCAGGACAGAATAATTACCTCACTTACTTCGCAAAGTACTTCGTTAAACGGTATCCCATCCATTATATCTTTTTTCTTTTTTTTTTTAAACAACTATTGCACTGGCTCTTTTGAATAAACCTTCAAATTTCCCATACAGTTTATTGTGGACAATATCCAATTTGTCCAACACTCCAGAAAGCAATTAAATCTAAACATTTACCTTAGGAGGAAACTAAACGCAAGTAGTTAAAAAAAAAGGCAGGCATTCTTAAACATCTTTCACACAGCTGGATTTTTACCCATCATGGAGGATTGAATAAAGTGCATGTTTTTAAAGAAAGTACAGCATTTAGAAGAAATGCAATAGCATAAATAGCACTTGCCACTGTATCATTTTGATGGGAGCAACAGAATCTTCTCCTTGTGGAATTTACATCCTCAGGTTTACGTGTTTGGAGAGACTTTTGGGATATATACCTTCATCCTGAAACCAGGCAATTCCGGGTTTCCTAATCAGTAACACTGTGGACATCAATGTCAATGTCATAAATGACATTAATATCTAATACATCTCAAAATGGATGCTGGGTCCTTTTCAGAATGTGTCTCTGTACACTGTTGGCTCTTGTATGTGTGTGCTCCTGGGGAGACATGAAGTTGCTGCTTATATAACATGTAGCTAAGCTGTCTACTCTCAGAAAATATTACTGGGAAATTTACTAAAAGGAGTTGAACACTATAGCAATATAAAATGTCACAAAACTCAGGCAGTTCCTTAGCTCTAAGGAACAAACCTGGGGAAGAAACCTACCAAGGTGAATTTCTTTGGGTTTCATGGAAGACCAGGCTCTATTCTAAGTACAAGGCTGAAACTTATCTACTGCACAAAGTCTAAACATCTTGGAGAGTAAAATCCTGAATAATTATGGCTTTATAAAAAATTAACATTTTTGATACTAACAACAATTGGTTTAAATTATTTTAATTAAGAAAGCAAAACAAAGCAAACAAACAAAAAAATCAGGATAAATCTTTTGTTAATTAATGCCTGGTGATTTCCCAAAACCTTCAAATATTTATGTGGAATACAAGAGGCATAATTGTATCATTGGTGGTGAGGGTTAAGAATGTGTTATAACACAGAGATACACAGCACAAGATTTCGTCCATTACAGAACAGAAACTGTGGCATAGAAGATTTCCTGTACATTTTATCCGTTTTGAAGGATAACACCATGAGCACAAATCTCGTATCTTATAGACTGGCATTTTAAAGCTCAGAGGTCTTTATACTTTACTAAATCCTCAATGTTTAATGGCAGGCTGGGAGGGGAAACTGAAACAGGGAAGAATCCATTGGGCAATTACCCAAGGTTCGCTGGCATGTCCCTCTCACTACAGCAAGGGATAGAACCATGGCTTCTGACCTCTCAGGCCACGTACTAGCCATCTTCCTGCACTCCTTGAGTACCAAAAGCACTATCTTGTAAAAGTCCAACAACTCAGAGCCTTTTTCGGGACACGTTTTCTCAAGTAAAGAGGCTAAGGATTCATAAAACACTGGGAAGATTATAAAAGAGAATATTTTATATTCTCTTAAGTTAAAAGGTATGTCAGTAGAAAGAGCAACTTCAACATTCTAAAAATCTTTTACGGTTACAAATAATAATGGCTGATTTTTAATACCCGGTATTAGTTTATCTCTTGAGCTTACACTGTCTTAGAAAGGGCTAGCAAAAAACTTGAGTCTTAAAGAAATCTAGTCCATGGTTTTTCACTCTCTCAACCTCTGACTTTCTAGCACTCTAGTACAGATGGCAGATCAATAAACAATTAGAAGTGATCAATAAATAATAAAACATAACCCACTGCTTACCTTTGATGTACCAAGGCCCCTAACTGGTTACCTACTGTGGCAAAGAGAAAGAGAAAAGAAAAATCAAAGCATTAGCACGGATAAACTAACTTCATCCCTACACAAGTTCTTACAATTTCAGAGGGAAAGAAAAGAAAGACAGAAAGCAAGAAAACAGCAATTTAGGCTCAGTGGCTGAAATGAATGCGTTATATGATATGAAACAGGAGGGGACGTCTTGATCAACACAATCTCTAACCCAGTGTCCAGCTGAACGCAGGATAAGAAATTGATCTGTGTGTCCACATGCTGAGAGGCCTGGGAGAAAATCCTACTTGCCTAAATCCCTCTAACTTCCCATCTCCCTCCTGCTCTTGATCCAAATTCAATGTAAACAGAGAGAAGGTTCCTTCTTCCTTTTTTAAAAACAAATGAGAAGATTTGGCCTCCCTGGAAGCATTGTCAAGGACTGCTCTATGGCCAGCTGTAGTCACTAAAAACATGCACATATGTTCCTGACACAGGGAAAGGAACATCTCTCTACAGCCCCCACCTTCCCAAGAGCATAAGCATCTCGAGATCTGACCTCCTCCTTTTTGGGTCTCTTCACTGACCCCACCATAGCAGTCTGTATGCAGTGGACATGAAGAATGAGCAACTGTCTTTCAAGTCCATTTTATAGAGACAACAGTACTCAACCACTTCATCTTATTAAAACAAACTCTGCAATCACATTTCCACAAAACCACGTTAGCTATGCTTTTTGTTTCAGTTTTTCCTCTTTCAGCTATCGATGAGTGTCTCTTTCACCAGCCATCAGCAAAAATGATTCTATGGTGTTTTTCTTTTGGAAAAGGCAACAGACAATGAAAAGGTACAAAACCTAAACCTATTATAAAGCAACTGAAAGACCCTTACAATATGCTAAAAAGAGCATTCAAAAATGTCTTTGGAGAAAGTTATTATAATGACAGATAAACAGGAAAGAGCCAATTATATTAACATCAGGACAGTGAAATAATTTGACATCTGAAATATAAGACCCCAGCTGCCATTCTTTCTGTTCAAATTTAACCCTGTCATTCTCTAACTGGAGAGTAGCTGATCATGAAAGAACAAAGGAAAAGAAACCAGAATATGATGTTAAAAAAAAAATACTTTCAAACTTACAGGACAATTACATAAGTCATACAAACCCCATAGAGAGAACTCCAACATATGCCTATCCCCCAGATACCCAGATGTACCAATATTAACATTCTGCCATATTTGCACTCCTTCCCTTCTTCCTTACTATTTATCAATCCATTTTCTGAACACTTGAGTGTAGGTTTCTGCATCATTCTCCTTGAACAATTAATACTGCCATGTACTTTTCCTAAGAACAAAGATTATTCACTTATATAATCACCTTACATGCAGTTATCAAGTTTAAGAAATTTAACATTGATAAAAAGCTTACTATCCATATTATAATTTTTTCATATGTCCCAATAATGTCCCTCTTAACCTTTTTTCTTCCCTTATTAGATCCTTTCCAGGATCATGTATTGCATTTAATTGGCAGAACATGACATTTTAAAAGGGAAGGAAAAAAAAAAAAGGATAGAGAGAAAATGCTAGCAAAAAGTAAACAAAGCTACTGAGTCAATACCATATTTCCCCTGGATCAATAGCAAGATAATGGTTTGCTGCCAAAATATTGACACTATATACTATTAATCTGCTTATCTCAGTGATATCAGAACTGTTTTTTATTGACTCTTTAAATTTTCTTTTGCATATCTGGTCTGAACATTAACACTCTTGCTTGGGATAGGTAGTGCTCATGATTCCCATTCCACATGAAAGCTGGACAATTAAGAGCTTAGGAAAGACTCAGTCCCTGAATAATGTGAGAGAGGAATGTCCACTTCCTAGAGATGAGGTATGAAAAAAACATACCGAAGGAGAACATGAATGACAGGGTGTCTTCTAGTTTGGTTAGATGTTCCTATTTAACTAAGGGTCAAGCTTAGCTTTCCTGATTATTGCCAGAATCTCTTTCTTAACGGGTAAAGAAGAATCCACTGATGACAGAGAAAATAAAATGTTTTGAAATGACAAGAACAGAGGAGAGGCACCTATTCCTAAACAGGGCAATGTGGTTGGACCTTGGCTCCTGATCCACCATGCTGTTGGGTAAGAGAAGCCAAAAGGCTGATGATCTTCAGATATTTCTGTCTCAGCCAGAAAAGCCATAGAAACAGAGTAAAGGGCAATGCGAGCAAAAAGAACTTCATGGAAGTCACGAGAACATTCAGAAAGCTCCTGTTCAAAAACCATTTGAAATTTTGTGCTTGTCACAGAAATGGAAATTCCTTTTGTTGGCAAAGTGTATGTCACAGGTGCTGCATTTCTGATAGCTAATGCTTTGCTGACAAGCAGAGGTGCTTACAACGATTGAAAATAAAAGCACACGCACCATCACTACCAAAGAATGAAATCAAATTCAAATCCATTCAACTCTTTTGAGTTGGTAGACTCTTAAGAAGGACAAATTGTCTCCCTCCTCTGTGCAAATAGATGTAGCTCAAGGCTGAAACGCATGATTTAAAGTTTCATTCCCTTTGGAAAAATTCCTATTTGATGATGAAAAATGAAAACCAGCAGTTAGATAAGGAGGCACTGGGCACTCATACAACACACTGATAACAGGACCATTCCTTAGTCTACATGAAGAGAGGTCAAACTAGTGAGTCATATGGTAACTACAGTCATTTTACTGAAAAAAAAAAAAAAAAAAGGAAAAATGCTGAATAAAATCAGTCCTATTTCCCATTAACAGGGCAAGCTGGTTGACAATGCTTCATCTTGCTTCAAAAGTTCACCTTAACCGAATTCTGGCACACATGTGTGCATGTGCACACAAGTGTAATTTTCATTTATCTTGCACATTCTATAATAAGAAGCCACTTGTGCTAGGGAAAAATGAACTTCCCATAGAAAATATCCATCCCACAATATAAGAAATTCTTTCTGGAATTTTTTTATTACTTACTGGAAGAGTAATACTCCACCAATTTCAATAATGATCTTTTAAAAAATAAGGCACCTGGACACACTTGTTCCTACTAGTGAGGAGAAAAAAACAGCTTGCATTTTTGTCCCTAAAAGAAATGCTAACAAAATATCACTGGGAACCATATGTAACTTTATAATATCCATTAATTTTAATAGTTAACCCTCCCCCAAACTCAAAATACAAAGGTACCAATTTTTCCTCACAATAGCATGCCAGCAGCATGTGCTGGCATTGTACATATAACAGCAGACCTGAGACAGGTAAGTGACTCAGTCAGTATGGAAAATACCAGCAAAAACTGGCAAAAACAAATAAATCAAATAAATCAATCAAAGCCTCCTCTTCAGATTTTCAAAAAATTCTTCTCCCAGGTGCCTTCCTTGGATTCATGGTCTCCTCTGACTGACCTTTTCAAGTTCCAGTTAAACTCAGTAAACAGTTATCTATAAGGTTTTCTACATCCCTGGGAGGAGGTGCTGTCACCACCATTCCTATTTTCTTGATGAGAAAGGAGCAATTGCATCTGAGCCCTCAGAACATCACACAGGCACCAGTCTTGGAGATGCCGTGTGCATATCAAACCCATCACGTTCCCTTGACTTTTTTTTTTTTTTTTTTTGTTTGAAAAAATTGAACATTTATTAATTAGACAGTATGTGGGCATCCTGTTCCACATGGGAATGAGAAGATGCTATAGGTTTTCTAAGTATTGCACAGTCTGAAAAAACACCAACAAAAAAAGGGTAGGGGAGGAAAAAAAAAAAAAGATCACATAATCTTGGGAACCATCTCACATTATGAATAATCTACCAAGAAACATTTAAAAAAAGAAAACCCTTTGTTTCTACAGTAGCTTTGAGTTTTTAGTTCTTGGAATGACTGTATTCCATTGAAGACATCTCAGTAACAGGAATCTTCATTTTAGCAATCCCATGTGCAAATATTAATAAAAAAATATATAAAATAATGCAATTCAACTCTTGCCATCACCCCGGCAATCATGACAACATTTTTGAGAACTGTTTTGCTTTAGAAACGGTTAAGCCGTAAGTTTTGCCTGAAGCTCCATCTCTGCAGCCCTTTTGAGTGCAACATCCACTAGAAGCTGAAATCCACTAAAATCCTGGTTGAGGTCCGGTGGGGTAGGGGGAGGAGTGTTGAAAAGACCACTCTGTGTATTTGTACTTGGTCCAGATTTACATGTGTCCTCCGGGTACATGAGAGAGGTGTCTGTAAAGTTGCTGGCTGCTATCTGCTGTAGATCTGTGTTTTGACCCACACCAACTGACTGGCAGAGTGGGAAAGGCACATCTTTCAATGTAGTCACAGTGGTATGGCAGATCACTGATGGACGAGCCAAAATGGATCCCGGGGATGATGGCTTGGGAGACAGCGGTCTCCCTAGGGTTGGGTTTGGTCCAACTGAACAGGAATGAAATGGGCTCTCCTCTAGAGCCGGCATGAAGTTTTTGATGCCCATGGCTGGCTCCACAGAGCTAGCTTCAGAAATCTTGGCCCCACGGCGGGAAATTGTGAACTGATTTGGATCTTTGCCATCCTTTCTCAGCATATCAGGGAGGAGCCTGCGGCGGGCATTGATGAACCAGTTACAGACCTGTAGTGTGGATAGGTGTGTTTGTTGGGAGAGTAATGCTTTCTCTTGCTCTGAGGGATAAGCATTGTATCGGTGTTCATACAGCCAGTCCCGGAGAATCTGAACAGATTCCTTGGGCAAGTTGCCCCTTCTCCTTCTCTTGCCTGAGCCAGCTGAAGAGGAGAGGTCCAGGGGGATGTCCATGCTGTCGTCATCCTCAGTCTCACTGCCGGACTCTACAACAACACCTTTCTTGCCTTTCATTCTCGAGCCTCCCACGTCCGGCGGCAGTTAGTGCCGAGGTCTCCGAGGCCAAAAGTGGCGGCGCGGCGGGCAGACGGTGCTCCTGCTTCCCCCCCCACGCGCTCCCGTAACTTGGAGGAGGTGCTCGGGCCGTTAGTGCTCAACGACGCGCTCGGCCTGGGACCCAGCTCGGCTGACACTGGGGCTGCCTCCCGCCGGGATCTGCTTGGCGGCCGGCCGGGGGCTCGCCCGCCCGCCCCGACGCGCTGCCCTCCTCGCTTGGCTCTTTGTTCCCGGCTCCTGTGCGGCGCACCTCGGCGCTGTCCTTGACTTTTATTTTAGGGGTTTCAACACTATCATACTTTAACGATATTAATTCTTTTGGTCATTCACCCCACACACTTTTTTTTTTAATGCAATTTTATTGAGATATCATATAACATACAGTCATTCAAAGTGTACAATCAGTTGTTCACAGTATCATCATATAGTTGTGCTTTCATCACCACAAACTTTGAACATTTTCATTACTTTCAAAAACAAAATGAAAATTAAAATAAAAAAGAACATTCAAAACATCCCATTCCCCTCCTCCCCCCATTGTTCATTTACTTTTTTTTAATAGTTTAACTGAGATATATTCACACACCCTACAGTCACCCACAGTACACAGTCAATTCTTCAAAGCACCATCATACAGTTGTGCGTTCATCACCAGAATCAATTTTTGAACCTTTTCCTTACTTCAAATTAAAAACAAAAGCAAAAAAGAACACCTAAATCTTTCCATCCCTTCCATCCCACCCTATTCTTCATCTAATTTTTGTCCTCATTTTTCCACTCATCTGACTATACACTGGATAAAAGGAGCCTGAGCCACAAGGTTTTTACAATCACACAGTCACACTATGTAATCTACATAGTTCTACAATCACCTTCAAGAATCCAAGTCACTGGATTGCAGCTTGACAGCTTCAGGTATTTCCCTCTAGGCATTCCAACACACTGAAGACCAAAAGGCGGTATCTATACAACGCATAGGAATACCCTCCAGAGCGATCTCTCGACTCCATTTGAAATCTCTCTGCCACTGGAACCCTACTTTGTTTCATCTCTCTTCCCCCCTTTGGTCAAGAAGATCCTCTCAATCCTACAGTGCTGGGTCCAGGCTCATCTCCAGGAGGCATTTCTGCGTTGCCAGGGGGAGTCACACGTCTGGGAGTCATGTCCCACGTAGTGGGGAGGGTAGTGAGTTCACTTGCCCAGTGGGCTTAGAGAGGGGTGGCCACATCTGAGCAATAAAGAGGCTCTCTTAGGGTGACTCCCAGGCACAATTAAAAGCGGCCTTAGCCTCTCCTTATTAGCAACCAGCCTCACAGGGGAAGGCCGCTACATCGAGGGCTTGGCTCACTAAATTGACAGTCTTCAATGTTTGCGTCATTCATCTCACAAATGTTTTCCAGGTGCTGGACACTGTACCTGGTCTCAGGGACAAAATGGTAGCAGGGTAGTCTTTGCCCTCAAAGAGCCTGCATTCTAGCAGGGAAAACAGAAAGCTACATACATGATCAGGAGCCACCTAACACAGTTTCCAGGGATGGAGATGTGTTAAAGGGATCCCACCTGTACTCCCTTCCCAAGGACTGAAGCAAGGAACACTGGAGTAATGTTAAGAGTAAAAATAATTTTAGGATACTACATTTATAGCACTAAAGCACTTTCCATGCATTACTTTCATTTAATCTAGTGGTCATGAAACCAGTGTAGGGCATCATGACCAGTTTTATTAAAAAATGAAATAAGAAGAGTGTGTCATATATAGTAAAAATATATATTTCATAAAACTTTTGTTTCAGTTTACATATATGTATACTAACTAGTTCTAAAGAGAATATGAGTATTTCTCACATTATGAATTGTATTTTTAAAAGTTTGAAAACAACATGATATAATCTTTATGCTCATCTCATGCGGTATGTATTACTATCTCTGTTTTACAGGTGAGGAAATAGTCTCAGAGAAGGAAGTAATCTGTCCAAAGTCATACAGCTAACAGCTGGCCGACCTGGGATTCAAACTCTGATCTCCCAGACTTGGGAGTCCACATTTTCAACCACTACACTATTCTGGTGTATGAGACAGAGACCCAGATTCAGGTCTTCCTTCTGCCATTTAGAAGGTCTCTGGCCTTGGTCAAACCACTTCTCCAGACCTAGGTTTTCTTATCTAAATGATAAGGACTTTAGGCTCCAGGGGTTCCCTTCTAGCTAAGACCTTCTCTTACTCTATACAGGGGTTCCCCCCAGTCTCCCATCCCATCCTTAACCCCTGGTAACCACTAATCTGTTCTTCATTTCAGGTTATATAAATGGAATCATACACCATGTATCCTTTTGGGACTGGCTTTTCCCACAAGACATAATTCCTAGGAGATCCATATAAGTTGTTGCACGTATCAATAGTTTGTTCCTTTTTATTGCTGAGTAATATTCCATGGCATGACTATAACACAGTCTGTATAACCAGTCACCTATTAAAGAACATCTGGGCTGTTTTCAGTTTGGGACAGTTAGGAACAAAGCTGTTATGAAGATCTGTGGACAGATTTTAGTGTGAAAATAAGTTTTCATTTCTCTGGGATAATTTATCTCTAGGATAAATACCATATAACTGTGGGTTGTATGGTAAGAGTATGCTTAGTTTTATTAAAAACTGCCTAACTGTTTTGTAGAGTGGATATACTATCAGGATGTGTTTTTTTCATAAGCTTAATAGCTGCAAAGAATGTAATAGATAGTGTATATGAGCTTCAATTATACTTCTGTCAAAACATGTTGCAGATTCAGCTCATTCATTTTTGTGGATAACGTCTACTATTTTAGCTAGTTGGTTAAGCCAATTGTTAAACAAATCAGTTGGATCATACTTTGCCAGAAAAAAAATTCACTTCCTTTTTTCAAATCACATGTACATATTAATATTTATTCCTGTAACTATCATCTCATTTCTCAATTATAATTCCAAGATGGATGGATGGATTTGCCATAAGTTGTTAACTGGATAAAATTAAACTCTGTCCCCTTCAATATTTCTTACCAAAGCTCTCTCTGCTTTGCTATCTTGGAATTCTCCATTCTGAATTCCTTTTTTTCAAAAAATTCATTTTACTGAGATATATTCACATACCATGCAGTCATACAAAACGAATCATACATTCGATTGTTCATAGCACCATTACATAGTTGTGCTTCATCACCAAAATCAATCCCTGACACCTTCATTACCACACACATAAAAATAACAAGAATAATAATTAAAGTAAAAAAGAGCAATTAAAGTAAAAAAGAACACTTGGTGCCTTTGTTTGTTTGTTTTCCTTCCCCCATTTTTCTACTCGTCCATCCATACACTGGACAAAGGGGAGTGTGATCCACATGGCTTTCCCAATCACATTGTCACCCCTCATAAGCTACATTTTTATACAATTGTCTTCAAGATTCAAGGGTTCTTGGTAGTAGTTTGATAGTTTCAGGTATTTACTGCTAGCTACTCCAATTCACTAGAACCTAAAAAGGGCTGTCTATAATGTGTGTAAGAGTGCCCACCAGAGTGACCTCTCGGCTCCTTTTGGAATCTCTCTGCCACTGTAGCTTATTTCATTTCCTTTCACATCCCCCTTCTGGTCAAGAAGATGTTCTCCATCCCATGATGCCAGGTCTACATTCCTCCTCAGGAGTCATATTTCATGTTGCCAGGGAGATTCACTCCCCTGGGTGTCAGATCCCACGTAGAGGGGAGGGCAGTGATTTCACCTGTCAAGCTGGCTTTGCTAGAGAGAGAGAGGGCCACATCTGAGCAACAAAGAGGTATTCAGGAGGAGGCTCTCAGGCACAATTATAGGGAGCCCATTCTGAATTCTTAACTTGCTCCTTTGAGAAATTTACCATCACAGGTGATCCATTATTGTAAATCAAAGAAGGGAAATGTGAAGAGGTATGGAAAGGAAAATGACCATGTCTTCAGTGCAGACACAATTCTCAGAGATCTATTTTAGGGAAAAAGGTGTACAGAAGTTGAGGAACTAGAAAACGATCCTTTTAAACCTACCTATGCCCACCTAACCCAGGAAAAGTAATCCCACTTGGAAGACAACTGCTTGACGACATCCCTGATCACTTCACAAACTTTGTAGGAGGCAAAACGTGTCATCGTTTCTGCCACTGCCAACTCTCAGTAACAGTTTCAGCCTTGGCTTTTCAAGCCTGCAGCATCCTTCATTCAGAAGAGAGTACTAACATCTCTGAGATTCATTTCCTTCTCTCTTTCCAAAATGGAGACTCTGGTACCTGCAGGCTTGTGTTTAAGATGGTATGGGTCCAAAGGTGGTGGTCTAGGTGCCTATGTCACATGACAGCAAGAATCTTGGCACTCACCACCCACAACCATTGGCACCTCTCTTCTCTCTTTTATTTTTTTTTCTCCTATTTTTTTTTAAACTGTTATTCCTCACTATTTTTCTACTTCTCTTTGTATTATGCTGTAAGTGCTGAAACACAACTTAGAAGGAACAATAAAAATATTGTATTCCAATCTTTCCTACAAATAATTCATTAGATAGTAAACCTAAGAATTCTTCTTCCTTCACCCCACAAGAATATCAGCAAGATAAAACAAAATTAGAGTATACTATATAAAAGGGTAATACAAAAATATCAAAGATTAGTCTTTGGTAGAAAAGAAAAGGCAGGCATATTATCAAAGACCCTTTTGCCCCCTTATCACCTCCCACCCCCAAACCCCAAATGGCAGGAACAGTGATGTATTTATCCAAAGTTCTGGTTTTGGTGTCATCTTTTACATAAAGGGTGGGGAGTGCCCTCAAGCACCAGTGAGGCCTGTTTGGTTCAATTTAAAAAACCCAAGGGGGCACGACTACCTAAAAATTTCCAGGGCTAGGGGTAAAAGACTGGAGAGGATACTGTCCTTACAGAAGGGAAGAGGAGACGTGACTTGTCAATTTGTCAACCAGCTGTACGTTAAACATTAGAAATCATTTGCATGGGTGTCTTTCGTTTTTTTTTTTCCAGATAGTTGGGGTAATTAAAGAGTGCAACCTGAGATATGGAGGTTTTTTTAAAAGGAAAATAGGAGTGTGTGGGGCATCATCTGTAAACCTTTCTAACTAAAGATTAAGAAAGTGTTAGAGTTAACTCATTTGAAGAGACAAATTTGGAACAGGACTCCTGGCAAACAATGCCCTAAAGACAATTTACCTATTTTTGTATTACTGTACCATGTTATATTATTTTGTGTTACTGGAACACAGCCATGCCCATACATTTACTATTGTCTATGGCTACTTTCGGGCTTTAAGCAGAGTTGAATAAGTGGGACAGAGATCATATGGCCTGTAAGCTTAAAAAATATTCACTACCTGTTCCTTTAAGAAAAAGCTTGCCAACCCCTGATTTAGATAATTTTAAATCTGCATTTCTCAACAACTTAGATTCTCTTAAATTTGGAGCTTATTTTTACCAAAATTTTCTAAATGCTAATTTTAAGTAGGTATCAAGAGTATACTCATTCGCTACAAAAGGTATATAAGGAAATAAAGAAACAGTCTCTGTGATCATGGCATGCAGAATCCCGTAGGAGAGTTACATGACCTACACTGCTAAGCACAGAATAAAGAAGATGCAATGTATCCTAAGAAGGGGCTGAAGGAAACACTTTAGAAGTTCAGAAGAGAATGTTATTTATTATTCGCTGGTGAGGTGGGTGTATGGAATAGAGAGGAAAATAGGGATAAAGGAGAGAGAGGAGAGAAGAAAATAGGGGCTTTATGGCAGAGGTGACATCTGAATTAGGAACCGAAGAAAGTAAAAATAAAAGAATGAGAAGAGATTTCCAGGAGGAAGTTATATCAAATGTGAGATCCACAGGCTGAGTAGGAGTTAGCTGGGTAAAGAGATAGGGGGTGTATTTCAGGAAGAGTAAAGAGAAGAAATAGATGACTAGGCTGCTGCATGAACTAGAAGGGTAGGAAGGTGACAACCAGGTTAGGAAGGTCCATACCTCCCCAGTTACAGGAAGGTATCATAGTATTATGAAGAAAGTACTGGATGGAAAAGATGTTAGGGAGATTCTTAAATTGGTACAGTACCAAGGGTGCACATCAAAGACTGTTAGAAAGTGTGGGCATCAAGACTGAAGATGCTGACCCAAATCTGGAGGGCAGTGGAATGACTGCTCTTCCCAGATAAGGGCACTGAGGCAGGCTTTGAAAGCTGAGCTCTACATTCCTCTTGCTAGGTTCCAAATCAGGCTCATGAACTGGCAATCAAACGTACAGCTCAAAATTGCCAGTCCTTGGAACAACTACCAAAATCCCCTTCTACATCAAGAATAAATTTTCCCCCTTGTTTTACTGCTTAGCACTCTTTTTAATCCTCCAATTCATATAATGGTTTGCAAATCTCAGCATCCTGAATAAACCCTGTGTTAAGGTTCCTTTCAGTTGGCTTAAGGGATGAAGCATTTTTAAACACACCCAAATAAGCCTCCAAAATGTTCTGAGGGACTGAACTTTAACTTCCTAAAGGTTAAAGAACCCTGCTTCACAGGATAGTTAGAAAGTTCATATTGACTGCGAAGCCTTTGTAAATCTTCATTGTTAAGAAAAACATGCTAGAATCCCTGCTTGTTGTTCTGCCAGTGCTTTTCTAAACCTTTATCGCATAAACAGCAAGACTGTGACTCTTAGAAAGCTGTTAGGTAAATACAAACATTGCTTCCCTTGAGGGGCTCTGTTGATTCACAGCCAGAGAACAGAACTGGCTCAGTGATCTTATCCTATCAGAAGACAACTGGCAAAATGAAGTTGTGGCAGGCCCCAAACTAGGGTTCTGGTTAAGCACAACTGCAAACCTCAAATTCTATACCTGGATACCAATTTGGAGAAAAACAAACAATTTGTGTAATTCTGTTTTTTAAATGGTGCTTAACAGAAGAGAAGATTCATTTTATCAAACTGTAATGCAGAATGTAAAAAGTCTGAAGGAAATTTCTTGTTTTTCATATAGTCTGTTATGTGAGATATCCATGATGACAGGAGATTGGTCATGATACAGAAGGGTTCTTTCTCAGTTCTTTGTTACTATAAGCAGACTTAAAATTTAGGAGGAGGAGAAAGAGGAAACATGTTCCTTTTCTGCTTCCAAAGACTTAGTCCCCCTAAGCAGAAATGCAACAAATTATGGATATCAAAAAAGAGGTAAAACTACACAAGATAGTAATAAACTGGAATTTCAGGTGTTTCAGAGTGAGATTCTGGATTTACTGGTGACTTACTGGGTGATCCTAATCCAAATCAGTTATATCCACCTGCTCCCCAGTTCTCTTCATCAATCAATTCAGAGCATTTTACTAATTTCCTTCGAATGTGTGTCAAAGCACTTGATCGGAGAAAAAACAAGTCTGCAAAATGCAAAGGATTTCTTTTGCAAACATTCTAAGGGTTCCTTATGCAAAGGACTACCCATTCATTGCAAGCACAAATTTTAACAATTCAACTACTTGCAATGGGTGAAAACAAGACTGAGTGTTGTGAAATGTATTGATCTCGATTTCTGGCAATAATGGGTCAAAGAAACACTGTCCATTAACAAGATACATGCTCAGAGACAGACAACTTATTTTTATTTTTACACTGATGTCCCATAAGAGGAAATGAAGCATGACTGCCCTGAAAAGGTAAAAAGGTCACTTTGCATTACAGCTTTTCACTAAGGCAAAAATGCAGATAATGTAATCTGTCATATTTGGTCTAAGAAAACACTAACACTAGTCAAATATAAAAAGATCAAAAGGTACCATCCATTCTGGAGGGCAGTTTAAATTGTCACCTTAGTTCTAAAGGCTTTAGGGTGGATTTTCTGTGTTTGTGTGATCATAAACATTTTTTTAAATAAACAAGAACTTTTACACCCAAATGAGTGCTGTCCTCTTAAAATCTTCACAGTGCAAGTCTAAATATAATTATTCCAAAAAGGGTCCCACACCTAAACGGGGCTCTCCTCTTTTTGAATTCCTGAAGAGACCAGAGAAATCACAGCCAAACCAAAATCAGACTTTTTCTATGTACATGAAAACATGCACTTTACGTGGAAAAGGAGGTCATACCATAATACTGTTCCGCAACTTGATTATTTTCACTTAGTTAGGTAACTAACACACATACATACATACATGGTTGGGTGCATATGAAGAACAGAGAAGATACTGGCCCACTCAACTATGTGCATATACAAGTGCAATCTTTAAAAGGGATTATACAAGTATAATCCCTTTTATAGTCACACTTTGCAGGAGACAATACATGATAAAAAGAATTCTGAGCTCTCTTCAGAAACACATCTGATAGATACTCTTTGCCAAAGGAGGCTGGTGACAGGCACTTTTCAAGGGTTCTCAAATTCTTCTTTGGGATGGAGTAGGTATATAAACAAATGGAAGGAAGGAAAAAGGAAGGATGGAAGGAAGGAAGGAAGGAAGGAAGGAGGGAGGGAGGGAGAAAGGAAGAATGGCTACTCCTAGAAAGAGCCTGTGGTAAATAGGAATGGTGAAAAACTCGACAGACAGACTGTAGAAAGGTCACTATCCCCCTTCCCCTTCCCTTTCTTCCTCAGAGCCATGCTCCAAATCTTAGCTTTTCTTTGGAGTTCAACATATGCACCGAAAGAACAGAGGGCTAAACACCACCACCAAAACAAAAAACTCCTCATTATGTCAAATTACTTCAAAGCTAATGCTCAGGGGCCAAATTTTTACTTGAGAGACCAGCTGAAAAGATTTCTGTACTACCAAGGCAAATAGGAACTCAAATGCTGGAGAACTGCTGAGAAAAATCATCCTAAATACTTCCTCTCAATCAGTCCTCTCGCAAGTGTGACATTTCAGAGAGCCATTAAGGATATAGCTGACACAGATTCAAACTTAACTGGCAGTTTCACTACTACCCAAAGGGCAAAGATAATTTACAGCAACTTACCGCCATCATCCAAGGGCCGTTTTTGTACTCCATATCCATACACTGAGGGGTCCACTAGAGGTGTGGAATTATTCAAGTGTGGAATTGAATCAATTTTAGCAGCAATCTACAGAGAGAATCAGATTTTAAAAATCAGGAACAAATCATGGCTCTTTGAGGGAGAAAGACAAAGGTCCTCTTTAAAGGGCTGTTATCTCATTTCTCCCCCTGACCTAGATAAACGTAAAGCAATGTCATGATAGGACACTTTTCACTGTGAATTGAGTTTGCTTTTGGTCTTAATTATAATGTCTTTAGGAATAAAATACTTTCATAAATTTGTCTTCTACAAGTAAATTAACCCATCATTTAAAATCTAGGTATGCTGCATTTTAAGAAAAAAAGCAGGCCAACACTGGGAAGAACTTGGATCAAAAGGTTTTATCAGTGTTCCCTTACAAAACAAAGTCCCTAAGAGTATTTAAAAGGCCTTTTATTACTCAAATGTGACAACTCTTTAGCAACATATTCATTCTATTAACTTTAATATCTATAAACTGATGCTATAATTTCTCTCTCTCTCTCTCTCTCTATATATATATATATAAACAATAAGCTACTCTTCACTGGAAGTGTCCAAACAGCAGGGAGATGCCATCTGTCCAGACTATTTCAGAAGGATTCCTGAACTGGAGAAAGTTAAGATAACCTCTGAGAGCTATTTCAACTTTCAATATTTATTATCAGTTAAAGAACAGAAAGAACATAGCTATTAAAAATTTCCCCAGAAACAAATGCTATGTATGTGAACTTAAAAAGAAGAACTTCTTGCTTATCTACTTTGTTCTCATCAGAAAATCAAACGTGGTCTTCATAATAAATCAACTCTTTCTTTTAACCAAAGGAATATTTACACCAGCTGCTCTTGATGCTAGTCCCTCAGTGAAGCTTAACAAGGAGGGCTGGATTAAGGGGCAGCTAGCATAGCTGTCCCATACAGCAAAATCTTCAGTGGTAGTTCTCCTGAGCTAGTCCAAATGTGCCCAGAAGTCTGAGACCTTCTGGGACCAAATAAAGAGAAATCACTTTAAACAAATAAATAGACAATTATGATACTGAAAAAAAGAACACAAGATTTAAATGTCAGGTATCCTGAGGGCAGGTCTTGTCCCTTCCATTTACTAGTTCTGTGATGTTGGACAAGTTTCTTTCCTCTCTGCAGAAGAGCACAGGGAGTATAACACTTGCTTTATAGTTTTTGAACATGATACCCTGAACAAAAAACTTTGTAAACTAACTGGGAAGCACTACACAAACATAAGCGTTGTCAAGGTAATTCAGTCAACAAATGTTGATTGCTTGCTATGTGCTAGGCACTGTTCTAGACCCTGAGGCTACTGCAGTAAACAAGAACAAGACCCTTACTTCGCTGGACCTCAGCATCCGGTGTGGAGTTACACAGCAAACAAGTCAACCAGTAAGTATGCATTTCAGCTGGTGATAAGCACTATGACAATAAGACATGATAATGACATACAGCCAGTGCTTAGGAGAGCCACTTTAAATAAGGTGGTCAAGGAAGGTCTCTCTGAGGAGTTGACTTATGATTTAAGATCTAAACGATGAGAAGGAACTGCTCCTTGTAGAGGAAACAGCTTGTACAAAGACCTTGAGGCAGGAACAAACTTGGTAGGTATGAAATTGGAAGAAAGGAAGTCAATGTTGCCAGACTGGAAGGAACCAGATGTGTTCCAAGAGGTGGGCAAGGGCCAATTCATCTGGGGCCTTATTGGTCATGGTAAAGGGCTTGGATTTTATAGGCAGGATGATGGGAATTGCTAGAAAGTCTAAATCAGAGGAGTAACAAGTTGATTTACATTTTAAAAAGATCCCCCTGGCAGCTATGATAAAAAAAAAGGTTTGTGAGGGGAAAAGAGTAGGAAGAGCATTAGGAGATACAAATAGTGTAGGCCAGGGTTTGGCAAAGTACAACTGGAGAACCATTTGTTTTTGTAAATACAGTTTTACTGGAACAGTCACGCCCATTTGTTACACCCTCATTCTACCAGGGCAGAGTTGAAGAGTTGTGACTGAGATCTCTATACACCATTTACCATCTGGCCCTTTAAAAGAAAGTTTGCTGGCCCCAGTCTAGGCTAGAGATGATGGTAGCCTGGAAAAGTACTTGCTTAAAAAAAATAATAATTAAATAATTAAAATATTAAGATTCAAAGCCGATATAAACCCATTTCTTATCTCTAAGTCTTGCTGCAAGCAGTCAGCTTTGCTCTAAAACAAAATACTGTATAAATCTTGCCTAACAGCATTCTACCATTGACTTGCACTCTTGCTCTCCATATTTGTTTTGGGTAAGCTTTGGATAATATATTTACTTAAGATGCAAAAAACTACCTTTAAGGACTCAGCTGGTAAAGAACGCAGATTTAAAAGGTGAGACTACTGCAGTGGCTTGTGTCTAATGGAGACCTTTTCATCCACCACAATAAACTGAGCAGTAAAAGGCTGGTGTAGGGGGTTACAAGATTATTGGCCCAGTCATTTTTTAAAGACTGCTCAAAACATTTCCAACAGGCAGTGAAGATGAGCCCAAGCCACAAAAGAAAGAGGGAAGGGGCTTCTGATTATCAGTGGAATTTTTTTTAAGTGTGCGTATCAAATCACACGTAGAGAGAGGCTCTTCAACATAAGCTCTACACATTAAGGACTCTACTTATTCCCTTCTGATGGTGCCTCTTGGCTTCCAGATCTTTTCCCTTTCTTTTATAGTAGTAAAAATGTTATTTTTGAGTCCTTGGCCTTCCTTATAATTTATATAGTATGTGTCTCATATTGCTGGAATGTCATTTTTTTCTAAAGCCCATATGCTAGAAGTGTTATAATAGATTCCCATTTCTAATTCTGATTAAATAAGGAAGCATTCTAAGATATGACTGAGGTTTTCAGATTTGTTCCTCATTCATGCTTTCAGTTGTCTATAATTAGAGAAATTTCCACTAAGAGAAAAGCAGTTTAGAGTAACAACTAAGAAGCATAGCTCTGAAGTCAGGTAGACTGCATTTGAATTCCGACTGACACTCACTGTGGGCAAATTCTCCGGTAAGCTTCAGTTTCCCCTCTGTAAAATAGGATTGTAAAATGGGTTGTTGGATGACTGATACAATGCCTGAAAAGTGATCAGCACTGTACCGGCTTCATGGTAAGCTAAACAAATATGAGACACAAATTTAACATTATAATATATAATTACATAGTAATTTATACTTATAACTTCCAATTACAATGTACTATAAAGAAACAATATTCCTTTATTTATACAAATACCTTGTTCCAAGAAATCATTTAAAATGTTAATGAGTTAAAATTTAGTGAGAGCTTATTATGTGCTAGGTACTCTGCTAATGGTACTTTCAATGTGCTATTTACCTTCCCGATGATTCTCTAGAAGGTAGATAGTATCATTTCCATTTTAAGACAAGGAAAACTGGGATCAGAGAGGCCAAGGGACCTGCCCAAAGTCACACATCTTAAAAGTGGCAGAAATAGTACTTAAACCTAGGCCTGCCTGACTCCAGAGTCTACACTTTTAACCATTGTACTAGGCTACTTCCTTTCTCTCCACCTAATACTTTCTTAAACATATCTCAATTCCCAAGAACTTAAAATCTAATGATTTCCAGTACATAGAGCTCAAACAAATCCTCACATCATAAATGATAATTCTAAACAGTAGCTGGCTTAATGGAAGGTAGGGTCCTCAGTTAATAATGGTGTCGGCCAGAGAAAAGAGTCACGGAAGCCAGGGTATTCCAACAAAACCAAGGCCACTCCAGTCCTTATCTGAATGCATGACCTTGAGTAGCAGAGTTGCTACTGATTTATTCCAGGAATTATTCTTCACCCTTTTTTTGAGTGGGGAAGGGGAGAAGGAGATGGGTTATCATGTTACCTGTGCTATTTTAAGCAGTGATAGATGAAAAATAAATTGACATCACAGACATTTAACCTTCACTGGCAGTAATGAGTAGAAATGCAGGGGTGGGGAGCATTGGACCAGGAGTCACCAGTGAAGAGTCCTGGTTTTCCAGCCAGTTCTTCTATTGGGGTGACCTTGTAACAAGACCTTCAATGGCCCTACTCCTTGGTGTCCTCACCTGTAAAATGCGGGGGCAGACTAAATTAGCATTTTCCAAAGAAGAGTACATAGGGTGATTCTGGGAGGTGTACGGATGAACATTAAGTTTTAATTTTTGTTCTTACAGTTACCTTCTTTGTCAAGTTTTCCATTTATGATGATAGCGATTTTGTTTCCTTTTCAAGAATATTTTAAATAAATCCAAATTTTAAAAATGATTTAAAAATATTAAGTAAACAGTATATTGAGGGTTCACTGATATGGCAAAATCATAAAGGTAGCACACAAATCACTAAAGTTAGAAAACATGGCAATTAATTATTCCCAGTGCTCATTTTCAGGGCTAGAATTCTTTGATGACAGTTTTTATATTATTATTATTTCATATTATTAATTAATATTTAATTATTTAAATTATTAATTAAATTAATTAACAATTAATTATAATTTAATTATTATTAATTAAAATAGGACGTTGGGAATATTTCCACAACTTCATACTTATTAGGGCTTTATACTAAATAGAAATAGCCAAAACCACTTGAATGCCAGGAAGTCAAACACATACTATGTCTATACTACTAAATGTAGCTACTGTCAATTCTTATGGATCCAATGAGCAGAGGGGAAAGTTAACACCACCACCCAGGGAGCAGGAACCCAACGTGCTTGCCTGAACTTCTGCTCCACTGTCACCCAGAATGGCACTGCCTGGGCCCTGGAAAATATATATGGGTTGGACTGAAACAGTCTCTGCTCCCTATAGCAGGAGAAAGCAGTATGTGGCCAAAGGCAGTAGAGTACAGTGTCTAAGAGCAAGTCCAAGGGGACAGGATCTGGAGTCACCGTACATGGGGCAAGACCTAGTGTTGCATCCTACTACCTCCTCTATTATAACAAAGATAGTAGTATACAAAATTTATTGTCTAATTACTAAGTGCCTGACAGTGCCCTCATTCAGTCTTCACAACGACATTATGAAGTAGCTACTATTCTCATTACTGTGGGATTTGGAGCCAGTGTGCCTGGAATTGAATCCACAGGGATAATGAGATAACAAACATAAAATATCTAGAAATAATAAGGAAAAAGAAAAGCTTTAAACCTTTTACTGAAGTATAAGACAGAAAAGTGCACGGATCATTAAGTTTATAGTTGCTGAATTTTTACATTCTAAACACACCTGTGCAACTAACACCCAGCTCAAGAAACAGAACATTACTGGCATCCCAAGAAGCCTGCCTCATGCCTCCTTCAGTTGCTACCCCAACCACAAGAGCAATCTTCTAACTTCGAATATTAGGTATTATTTGAAAAATTATTACTACCATCAACTATTTCCATTTTACAGATGAGAAAACTGAGGATTAAACGAGTTAATCACTTGACCAAAGTCACCAAGTTAGTAAGCAACAGAACCAGAACTTTAACTCTTGCAGTCTGAACCCAAAGCCTATCCTCTCAACGACTTCACTATCCTATCCCCTGGGGATTTTGTGACTCAAATTAGAGAACATATGTAAGAGTGCTTGCCTGGCACTCAGAACACTATGGGCTCAATGAATAGTTGCTATTGTTGTCACCAGAAACGGGGCCTGGTTGATCCTGCCCTATTTACTGGCATTTGCCAAAACAAGGAATTCTGTATGACGAGCAAATAGGATGTCAGCTCTTCTCAGCAGCCTTTCCTGACAACCTCATCCCACCCACTCTTAGGCATAATTAAATACTCCTGTATCTATGTTTGCAAAGCATTTTATAAACTACCTCTAATTAGCACTCACCTCACTAAGGAAGTTTTTTGTTATATTGTCTCCCCATTATAAAGAGCTCTTTGAAGAGTAGTCCTGTCTCAATCATCTTGGTACCTCCGGGATAAGTGTTCCTTAACTGGGAGCTCTAGGGTTGAGCTTTACAGAATTCATGAACTTCCTGAAATTACATACAAAATTACTGAGAAGTATTTCTGGGGAGAGGTCCAGAGTTTTCAAGAGTCTCAAAGGTTCCATGTTCCAAAAAGGTTAAAGAACAACTTCCCTAATGCACAGGCAAGTGCTTGGCACAGAGAAGGTGCTCATTAAACATTTGCTGAATATAAAGTGGAAATGGAGAAGTCCATCTGAAGGCAAAATGTCAAGATGACCAGCTGGGGCTCGAAGTTGAAATACTGTTCCAGCTGAGATCCCCCCCACCAAAGGCCCTAAAGATGATATATGTCCATTAGTTTTTTCCCCTACGTCTCATCTAATTTCTACCAGCATTCCTTCAATGCTTTGTTCAAAGATTCTGTTGCAGTGAATGTAATAAGTTGTCTCACTGAGATGGACCTCAAAACTACTAAACCACCTCTGCTCAGAAATCAAGTCCTTATAATGCAGAAAACACAGGTCCCCAAACTACCCCATATATTAACTATTGGTGTGCCTCTGAAAAAATTCTTTCTTTCCCTTTGGCTCATATAAAATCAGCTGCAAACTTGTTGTCTTTGCACTAGCCCAGCACCCAGCAAAAAGCCTTGGACTCACTAGATCCTCAAATAATGGTAGGTAACGTCAATATCATTATTACTTCCATTAACACTACTCAATCTTGCAAGTGATATGTTACCATCTGGCATTAGAATAAAACTGTAGTTGACGTCTCCCAAACAAATACTGGCTACTCTTTTCCACATGTCTTTATAATAAAACTCCGAATGCAAAACATTTTCAAGAGGGATGACTCTGAGATAAGGCAGCACAGTAAAAGAACTGCACAGAAAAGCTGAAGGGACAGGTTTTGAACAGACACACAATGTAACATAATAGAAAGCAAAAGAACCAAAATAAAATGGTCAAAAAATTTTTTTTTCAGATCCAGCTACACAAAAGCTCTGAATGTTCATGGGCTTGAAGGGACCAATGAAATTATGTAGCTCAACATTTCCTGAAGTTCAATCTACAGAACGTGATTTGGTTCCAGAAAAGAGGGTATAAAGTGGCCTAACTTAAGGATATTTATAATGCACACTGTACACTCCTGTAGGAGTTGATGTACATAACTATACTAAAGGCTCTGAGAAGTCCTGCAGTAAAGACGCTAATTCAACGTCATTTCACCTTGCATTCTCCCAACTTATTTGCCCATGAAACCCTTTTCCACAGAAGAAAAATTAACAGCCTATGGATCAAATGGTGGGAAAGCCCAACATTTCCCAAGGTCATGCAGCTATTTACAGGAGACTTAGATCTTCTAACTCTTTAGTAAGAGTTCTTTCTATTTTTAAAAACTTCAAATGAAAACCAGAGATGAGGGGCTCACAGTTTGGATACAGATCAGGGAAAAAGCTGTCGACTAGGCATCCCAATAGGAGATGTAAAACAACAGCCAGGTGACAGGAATGAAGGCACACCAGAAACAATGCCTTGTGAAGAGGGGCAGCTGCTGTTCACTTCCCGCCAATTCTTGCCAGGAAGAATATGCAAGCAGTGTGTCCAGATATTTTCCTAGAAGAATCTCAATTTTTATGTGAAATCACTCCAATTCTAAGTGTTAGGACTGTGTGGGTCAAACAAAGCTTGCCTGCAGGCCCATTGTGTACCTTCTCCAGCCCACAGGCCACAAGTTTAACAACTCTAATCTAGGCAAATTTGTACCCACAAAACAAGACTTCAGAAGAAACCAAAGCTGGTAATATACATAAGGCATCAGATTTAAAAATAAAGATAAAGCAGTATCAGCTGAAAGAGAAAAGTCTTGGAGGCATACAGTAGAATATATTGCTCATTTACTATCTATTCTGCAATACCAATACCAAATATGAAGCTCAGTGCTTCCTTTAACTTGCATTTACCCAGATAGGCTCCCTGTCACCATCAAAACCCTATACTGAGTTTCTCAGTCTTTGCAGGGTACTCTACTGGGTCCCATCAAAGCAAAGCAAAGCAAAGCAAAGGGTAGTCCATAGATTTCCTGCAGACATCAGTTTTCTTCAAGCGCTCAAGAAAGCTAAAATAAGTGGGAATGCAGGACTTAATCCCTCATGAAATGCTGACTTGTGACAGTCAACCACTGGGCATGTACAACACAGTCCTCAGTGGGGTATAACTTAAATCTATTGAGCATTCGGCACACTTGACTTTTGCCATGAGTCAGAATCATCATATATTAAACAGGCAAAGGCATAACCTCTCAAGGAGTATCCAATAACCAAAGAATGGAGCTTTTTTCTTTTAATGGTGGATATACAATGTTCTCTTAAAGGAAATTTAGTGCTCATATAAAAAAGCACTAAAGTCCCAAATCTGCCCTAAGTATACAGCACACCCCCCAAATCATCTACTGCTCAGGCTCAAAGTAGCATCAGGAGCCTGTAGGACTGTGGAACTTATGAGGTTCCACACGAATCAACAATTCCAAGACAAGATAGCAGTAAAGAATAGATTCCAGGCGTATAAATTTGCAAAAGGTTACTTTCTATTGATTAAACAATAGCTCATAATCTTAGTCACAATCAGTAGGGTGCAGGGGCACCATGATGCCCAAATCTACAAGGCATCATTTACACCATATTTTATATGACCAGAAAACTCTGGAGTGCAATGCAGAAGTACTGACTGAGTCTGGATCAAAACAGGGTCTTAAAGTCACAGATGGCACTAGTTTGGCAAGAGAACTTCTATTTCGGTGACGACCAGCACACAGCTGGTCCAGCTCATGGAGGCTGCTTAGAATCTATAATATACGGTGGTGTTAGGCTATCCTATTAACATGCAATTGTTTGCACTTGATGATGGATGCTACTAAACTACTGGGAGTGGATTTTCTGGCAACATTTTTAGAAAAACTGAACAAAACAGAGTTGCATCTCTACTCATCCATTACCTCCTTGAGGTCCATTGCAATCCAAACAGACCAGTCAGAAGTGCAGAATGTGGCCACAGGAAAAGGCTCACCAACTCTGGGTTTGAGTCCTGCCCTCTCTAAGCAACTAGTGGAAGAAATATTTCGTTTTTGTTAACCAACCAATGACTTGGGAGAGCTAGACATGTTTTTTAATACCCAGCAGTTTTAGATCTTAACCAGTGCAACCAAATCAGTTCGTATTTCTATACTTGCATACTTCTCTACAAAATACATGTAAATTACCTGTCTGTGCCAAACATAATCAATGCACTGGAATTTCCCACTGTTAGAGGAAATTTTAAATTTTATATGACATCTTCAGAGATTCCCTTTCAATCTAAGAATACTGGGCTCAGAGTGAACTAACAGTAACAACTAGTTCACTTTATTGGAAAGAATACAAAGGATATATAAGAAGGCTTCAAGATGCTAGAAGGGAAGCTTACTGGAATAGGTGCTGGACTCTACATAACAGACTTAACAGCAACTACAGATTCAAATCCCAGCAGGGTCAACTCAGACTACTATGCTTTACTAAATAACTGAGCATAAGACAGAGCATACTGCTCTATGACAAGTTTCTGAGAGCCTTGTCGCTAGTGAGACAAGGCTTTGAAAATATATATTAAATAAAGAAATACACTGTCTTTTATTTCCACTTTTACAGGGGGCGGGGAAGGGAGCACATCTCTGAAACATGCTATGTATACAATGGAGAAGTAGAACCATCACCATCCAGATGCCCAAATAATATGAGATCCTTTGAGGTCAAATCTACTATAAACATACAATATTACAGATTTCTAACATTCCATTTTTGGCCGATGAAAATTTATAAAATAAAACTAAAATTATCCACAAACCTGTTTTTTGATTAGTTTTTAAAGGCCATCAAATCCTTGGAGATAGTATCGACCTCCAGTTGTTAAAATTCAGAAGTAATACACTTACAGTACTGTCTCCATTGGGTTTATTACTGCTCCAGTCAATGGTGCATTTCAGAGATGGGAACATTTCCAATGAAGTTTTCACTGCTAGTAGTAAACACCACTGCTTCAACAATTCACACAGGGCAGCATTTAACAGAGGGTTTCCCTCCCTCTTGAGCAGGTTGTCCAAGAATATGAATTCAACCCCAAGCTCAAGAGAAGCTGAAAGTCTTCGCAATGGTTCAAAATTCATTTTATGTTCAACTACAGGCTTTCTGCAAACTGAGGATCTGAGCTTTCTCTTTAGGGTAGTGACTATAATTCTTCCTGGACACAGAAGGCCAACAAGATGATTGTCACACATCAGCACAGAGCAAAAGCCATTAAATGTTAGTAGCCAGTAAGAAACAAGGTTGAGGACCCTGTACTGCAGAGGAGAGCACTGTAATGCGCCGGCAAGCAGAATGGTGGAAGGGGAGCTGGATGGCACGTTCATCCATTACAGCCACTGGTTGGCTCTGAAGACTAAGACAGATACTCACTATTGTGCTGGTTGGCACCTAAGTAGTAAGTAACAAACCATCAGATAAAATTTTAGGTGGAACCACAGGTTTGGAAAGTTCTGGGATCCAATGTAATGTCTATAGGAACATCAGCATTAAAATGAAAAGTCTGTGTCTCGGAAACAGTTAAGGTTCCTGCCCCTGGTATACTGGAAAGAGATGTAAAGACCATATCTTCAAGTGCCCGAATGAAGACCTTCTTCTAATACAATGAATCCTGTGGCCTTTTGTTGGGAACCAAGCAGTATTTAGTTACAGCTCAACTTTTTAAGTATCAGTTAGTGCACCTACAATTAAATAGGAAGAGGTGATGAATATGAGGCTCAGCAGAGGAAGTTTAAGTATTAAAACTAACTTGTCTTAAGTTTCACATACATAACTTAAGGACACCGTTCTATTCTTGCCACTATGCTGGAAGCCAAAGAGAATTTTTGGCAGGTCCCATATTCATTCTCCAGGGACTCTTGCAAACTGTTATAAATCAGTTTCTTTAACTCTGACAAAATACACGATAATGTCAGAAGGTAAAATCACACTGTTGGAATGAGTCCATATCACTTACATTCTCCCCAGGTAGAGGAAAAAAGTATAACAATAAGCAGTTTCTACCTCTTGGGGAAGCCCCAGATCCATTTAACACCTTCCTCTCCCCCTTCAACAAGCCCCCTCAAATGTAAAACACCCTTGAATTCCTTCGCCTCCACCCTCGAAATACAGAAAATTCAAAGACAGTGTTTTCCAAGTTTTAGGAATATTAGGCATGGGACTGCTGCCCTCCATCTACACCCGAATCCTCCCGGAACGTCCCCGGCCCCTTCCCCTCTCAAACCTCAGCACTAGCAGCTGGCTGCCCGGCGGGCCCAGGCCAGGAACAGGAGTGCGAAGGGGGCCAGGCGCCCAGGGCAAACCTTGTCTTAGCGGCTGCAGGCACCTGGAAGACTAGTCCAACAGGCTGGGCCTGGGCCTCGCGGTAGTGCCTCATCCCCCGACTCCTCCCGGCTGCAAGCGCCCCAGGAACTGCAGGGCCCACTGAGGCGTCCGCCCAAGCTGCCTCCCGCCCCCAGGCCCGACACCCTCCTCCCCGCCCGGCCCCGCCTCGGTCTCTCGTTCACCCACCAGCCGGGAGCGCCCGTACCTGCCGGACTCGGTGCAGGGCGTCCACGAAGCCCTCGGCCTTCATGCCCACTGGAGCACTCTGCCCCTGCACCAGCTCCGCCATTACCGACCCCGCCACCACTGCCGCCGCCGCTCGGATCCCCAGTCCAGCCTCCCGCTCTGCTTGGGGACCCGTAGCCGGAAAGGGAAAGTCGCCCCACTTCCGGCGGAAGGGAAGCAGGGACGTTCCAAGCTAAAAGAGCCGCGTCTGCGGGGCGGGGTCAAGGAACGTGACCGCGTTCCGGCCTGAAGGGGTAGGAGCCGCGGACCCTAAAGGCCGGACCCGCACCCCAAGCCGCTGCTCGGTCCTGAGGCGCTGTTTGCGATCCCGCTCTTCGCAGAGGCAATTTGGTCCGGGATCAGCGATGATGTCGTGACAGGCCCTTGAGACTGGCATGTCGTCCCGAGTGTCCGGCTGGTGGCCCCTTGGAATCTCAGGAATGACGTGGCTCTCCGAAAACAGCACCCCGAACAGTCTTGGCTGACTCCAAGTCTGACCTCGGCAGTCCCGTTCAGAAATGGACATTGACTTGGGATATTGGGACAGAGCGCTTTGAAATAGCACCGTTTAGGGCGCAGAGGGATACGTGGAGGGCAAGGGACAGCGTCACAAACTGTTAGTTTCCCACGTTCACAGGGAGTCCTGGGCCGTGTACTTGCACGAGCTCTTGCATCCGTTTGCACGAGGATGTGTTCATGCCACTTCTCCCTGGGGGTGCCTGGTGACACTGCTCAGGAAGGACGCTTCCCCCACTGGAAAGCCAGCATGGTTTCCTCTTATACGTTCCTTTAGGAACTCTGGGACTCTGGGGGAATGGGAAATACCACAGGACCATCATTGGTTCTGTGCTTGTTGAATCAAAACCATATTTCAAGAGGGTTTCTTGGAATGGTTAAGCAACTTTTTTTCCGTGGTAGTGACTAGGTATGGATTTTTCAAAAGAAGGGAAGAAATCTTAGTGCTGGAATATACTTGAGTGTTTGAGGTGAATCTGCTTATTTTATAAATGAGAAAACAAAAGTCCCAGAAAAGTAATGAGGTTTAGGGACTTCTATGTATATGTTGTTAGCAGCAAGTTGAAATTGGGGTACCTTCCTGTGGATTAACATGATTGCCCTCAGGTTTAATATTTTCCAAGCCCTCTGGTGCCAAGGAGTTGGATTTCGATGGATAGCCATCTTTTCAAGCATGTTATGTCTATCTTGAAGTTATGAAGAAATATGAGCTCTAAGAGAAATAAAGAAAATGCAGTGTGACTTCTCTTTATGACCCCTTGCCTCAGCAAGCTAGGAGAGCTTTGGTTTTAGAAAGAAGTATGAGAAGTAGCTAGCTGATAGTCAAAGAATTATTGTTGATTTGTTAATAACTTCACTACTAGCCTGTGGGTTCCTTTAGAGCAGAAACTTGAGTCTTATTTTTACCTGGATCCTGAGTTTGGTAGGTCCTTAGGAAACTTCTTTGGAAATGAATAATGCCAAATTGGAATAATTACCAGATTATGGAAAATTCATTTGACAAAATACCAAAATTAAAGATTATCACTTTCATCCAAAATGTTTCACCCCATGTAGAAAAACGCAGTTGACAGTGTTGTTTTTGTTGTTGAAGTGCTGTTGTGAGGCATCCATGCCAACACTTCTATTCCTTGCTGAGCTTGGGTGTGTTAACTCTGCTATGCTTGTGAAAATCAAGAATATGGCATCAACCTTCATGAACAGCATTAGTTTTACTGACCCAGTATCAGTGATACCTGTGTTCTGAATGTATTTTTAAATCTCTAAAGTGAGTATATTGATTCATCCATATTTCCACTAGCTCTCCCTGTGAGTATAAAGAATGGAAACAAGATTATTGGCCCAGATATAAGGCACATTCCAAGATCTGGTCCAAAGACCACAAAATGTCTGAGCCAAAAGACAGGGTTCTGATTCCGCCTCTTTTACAGGTTGAGTAACTTGGGACAAGTCACTTATCTCTGGGGGCACAGAAGAAGATGATGGGCCAGACTGGGTCAGGTCCGCTGTTACATGTTCTACTAATATCCTGGACATACCCATGATAGCACTTACAACAATTGCTTTTAATTCATTGTGTAATTGTTTGTTGTCTGTATTTTCCAATAGAGAAAACCATGAAACAAGGCAGCGTACGCTTTGTTCATTGCTCTTTCCCCAGTACTTAGCAAAATGCCAGGCTCTCAATACATGAGAAATGAATGAATGAGAATGATTTCCAAAAAGTATAGGGAAAGACTCTCAGAGGTTAAAAAATACCCATACTCTAGTTGTGACCAGATTTGCTTATGAGACTCACCTAAGTCATCCAGTCTTGGGATTCAGAGATAACTTTACTGATGGTATTGAAATGCTTCCTCTTTAGATACTGCCAACAAAATCCACCCTACAATGAAAGTGTATCAGTAAAGAGAGTATAGATTATGTTGCAAAAACAACCTCTAAATCTCAGTGGCTTCTTCTGGTCAACCAATGGCATGTAACTGGCCTCAGGGTGCCATTCCCCCACAGATTGTTTGAACAACTAGCTGAAACTGGCAGAATCATGTTCCTCAAAACTCCAGAAAA
Source organism: Choloepus didactylus (assembly GCF_015220235.1). Classification (NCBI taxonomy): domain Eukaryota; kingdom Metazoa; phylum Chordata; class Mammalia; order Pilosa; family Megalonychidae; genus Choloepus; species Choloepus didactylus. The sequence goes on from NC_051316.1 coordinate 90,975,737, forward strand.
AGGTTAAAGAGTTGAGAAACTGGGTTAGTGCCAAATCAAGAAAATGCAGCTTTAAAAACACCAGGAAAAGCTCATGGCGCCATTGTTAGCCCCTCCCCCATGGCATCCCTGGAGCCTCGCATTGTGGGTTCCTGGCCCTGTTTCAGAGGTGCAGAGTAAACACTATATGCGTTTTTGGGAGATAAAGATTACAGTGGAGATAAATGAAATAGAATTAAAAAAAAATAGACAAAATGAATGAATTTTTTTTATTTTTTATTTTTTATTTTTCGTACAGTTGATTTAAAAAAAAAAAGTTTTAAAAAAACAAGGAAAAAAATATGTAGAGCCCCCTTGAGGAGCCTGTGGAGAATGCAGGGGTATTGGCCTAACCTACCTCGATGGTTGCTAACATGACCACAGACGTAGGGGACTGGTGGTTTGATGGGTTGAGCTCTCTACCACAGGATTTACCCTTGGGAAGACTGTTGCTGCAAAGGAGAGGCTAGGCCTCCCTATAATTGTGCCTAAGAGCCTCCTCCCGAATGCGTCTTTGTTGCTCAGATGTGGCCCTCTCTCTCTATCTAAGCCAACTTGAAAGGTGAACTCACTGCCCTCCCTGCTACGTGGGATCAGACACCCGGGGGAGTGAATCTCCCTGGCAACATGGAATATGACTCCCGGGGAGGAATGTAGACCCGGCATCGTGGAATGGAGAACATCTTGACCAAAAGGGGGATGTGAAAGGAAATGAAATAAGCTTCAGTGGCAGAGAGATTCCGAAAGGAGCCAAGAGGTCACTCTGGTAGGCACTCTTACGCACAATTTAGACAACCCTTTTTAGGTTCTAAAGAATTGGGGTAGCTGGTGGTAGAGACCTGAAACTATCAAACTACAACCCAGAACCCATGAATCTCGAAGACAATTGTATAAAAATGTAGCTTATGAGGGGTGACAACGGGATTGGGAAAGCCATAAGGACTACACTCCCCTTTGTCTAGTTTATGGATGGATGAGTAGAAAAATAGGGGAAGGAAACAAACAGACAGACAAAGGTACCCAGTGTTCTTTTTTACTTTAATTGCTCTTTTTCACTTTAATTATTATTCTTGTTATTTGTGTGTGTGTGCTAATGAAGGTGTCAGGGATTGATTTAGGTGATGAATGTACAACTATATAATGGTACTGTGAACAATCGAATGCACAATTTGTTTTGTATGACTGCATGGTATGTGAATATATCTCAATAAAATGATTTAAAAAAAAAGAAAATGAATGAAACTGAAAGTCAGTTCTATGAAAAGATCAATAAAATCAACAAACTTTTAGACCGACAAGGAAAAAAAGAGAGAGAGGATGCAAATAACTAAAATCAGAAATGAAAGGTGCACAGTACTACCTACAGAAATAAGAGGATTAGAAGAGGTTACTATGAATCACTGTATGCCAAAAAATTAGATAACTTGGATGAAATGGACAAATTCCTAGAAGCACACAAACTATCTACATGACTCAAGCAGAAATGGAGGATCTCAGTAGACAAATAAGTAATGAGATGGAATCAATGACCAAAAGCCTCACAACAATAACAAAAAAGCCCAGGACCAGATGACTTCACTGGTAAATTTTACCAAAAGTTCTGAGAAGAATTAACACCCATGCTAGTCAAATTTTTCCAAAAAAATTGGAAGAGGAAGGAACACTTCCTGACTCATTCTATGAGGCCAACATCACCAAAAAACTTCAGTGAAATAGTAGGACATAAAATTCAACAAACTATTAGAAGAATGATACACCATGATGAAGTGAAATTTATACAAGTTATGCAAGGGTGGTGCAACATAAGAAAATCGATTAATGTAATACACCGCATTAATAGAACAAAGGGACAGAGACTCCACAATCACCTCAATCAATGCATGAAAAGTATTTGACAAAATACCAGCACCACTCTTGATAAAATCACTTAGAAAACTAGAAATAGAAGGAAACTTCCTCACGATAATAAAGGGCATACATGAAAAAGAGCTAACATCATACTCAAAGATGAAAGACTGAAAGATTTCCCTCTAAGAAGAGGAACAATACAAGGATGTTTACTGTTACCCCTGTTATTCAACATTGTACTGGAAGTTCTAGCCAGAGCAGTTAGGCAAGAAAAAGAAAGAAAAGGCATCCAAATTGGAAAGGAAGAAGTAAAACTTTTCCTATTTGCAGATGACATCATCCTATACATAGAAAATCCTGAAAAATCCACAACGAAGCTAATAAAGCTAATAACCAAATTCAATAAAGTAGCATGGTACAAGCTCAACATGCAAAAAACAATAGTGTTTCTATACACTAGTAATGAATAATCTGAAGAGGAAATCAAGAAGAAAAATCCGTTTACAATAGCAACTAAAAGAATCAAATATATAAGAATTAGTTTAACCAAGTATGTAAAGGACTTGTACATGGAAGACTACAAAACATTGCTAAAAGAAATCAAAGAAGACCTAAATGGAAGAACACTCCGTGTTCATGTATTGGAAAAAAAAAATTATTAAATGTCAGTTTACCCAAAATGATTTACAGTTTCAATGTAATTGAATCCCAATCACAGCTGTCTTTGGAGAAATGGAAAAGCCAATAATCAAATTTATATGCAATGGTAAGTAGCCCTAAATAGAGAAAATCATCTTGAAAGAAAACAGCAAAATTGAAGGACTCACACTTGCTGATTTAAAAACATTTTACAAAGCTATAGTAATCAAAATAGCATGGTATCAGCACAAAGACAGACATATAGACCAATGGAAATGAATTGAGAATTCAGAAATAAATCCTCACATCAATTGCCATTGATTTTTGACAAGGCTGCCAAGTCTACCCAATGGGGAAAGAATAGTCTTTTCAACAAATGGTGCTGGGAATGCTGGATATCCATATGCAAAAGAATGAAGGTGGACCCCTACTTCACACCATGTAGAAAAATTAACTCAAAATGTATGAAAGATATAAATATAAGAACTAAAACTATAATACTCCTGGAAGAAAACATAGAAAAGCATCTTTAGGACCTTGTGTTAGGCAATGGTTTCTTAGACTTTCTACCCAAAGCACAAGCAACAAAAGAAAAATAGATAAATGGGATCTTATCAAAATTAAAACTTTTGTGCATTTAAGGTCTTCATCTTGAAAGTAAAAAGACAACCTACGGAATGGGAGAAAATATTTGGAAATTCACTATCTCATAGGGGTTTAATTTCCAGAATATATAAAGAAATCCTACAACTCAACAACAAAAAGACAACAGGCCGGTTAAAAGCTGGGCAAAAGACTTGAATAGATATTTCTCCAAGAAGCTATCAAATGGCCAATAAACACATGAAAAAATGCTCAACACCATTAGCTATTAAGGAAATGCAAATCAAAACCACAATGAGATAACCATTTTACATCCACTAGAATGGCTACTTAAAAAAAAAATAAAAATAACAAGTTTTGGAGAAGATATACAGAAATAGGAATACTCATTCATTGTTGGTGGAAATGTAAATGGTGCAGCTGTTCCTCAGAAAGTTCAGTATAGAATCACCTTATGACTGGCAATTCCATTTCTAGGTATATACCCAAAACTATCAACAGCAGGGACTTGAACAGATATATGCACATCAGTGTTCATAGTGGCATTATTCACAGTTGCCAAAAAATGAAAGCAACCCGTGTCCATCAGCAGATGAATGGATAAACAAAATGTTGTTTATGCATACAATGGAATATTATTCAGCCACAAAAAAGGAATGAAGTTCTGATACATGCAACAACATGGATGACCCTTGAAGACATCACGTTGAGTGAAAGAAGCTAGGCAAAATACGACAAATATTGTAGGATCTCACCAATATGAAATAATTAGAATAAGTAAATTCATGGAGTCAAACTACAACACAAGTAACCAGGGGCTGGGGTGGGGATAGGGAATGGGGAGTTAATGCTGGTACTGTGTTTCTGCTTAGAGTGATGTTAAAGTTTTGGTAATGGATGGTATGATGGTAGGAAAACTTATGAATGTAATAAAACTGCTGAAATATATTTGAATGTAGTTAAAAGGGGTATTTTTAGGGTATATGTATATAACTAGAATGAAATTAGAAAAAAACAAATCATAGGACTGTACAACACAAACTGACAACACAAACTATGGCCTATAGTTAATAAAGTAATTTTTATAATATTGTTTCATCAATTGTAACAAAGATGCCACACTAAAGCAAAGTTTTAATAATAGGGAAAACTGCATGTTTAAGGGGGATATATGGGACCTCTACATTTTGCATGATTTTTCTGTAAACCTACAACTTCTCTAATTAAAAAAATAAACATCTCAGAGGCTTACAACAATAAAAGTTATTTCTCATTCATGATACGTGAACATTGCTGGTAGACTATGGCTCTGCTTCACATCATCTTCACTCTTCAACCAAGATCTGGAACTTTAAAGGCCATTAAGGCAGAACTGGCTTATAAAGCTTCTGCCTAGAAATGATATGGCACTTCTACTCACATTTAATTGGCCAAGGCAGACTAAGTGACCAAGCATTGGCTGAATGGCCAAGAAATGTAAACCTCCTCCAGAGAGAAACTGCAAATGTTTTTGAAGAATTTTATGATTTTCCAAAGAAATCAAGAGAAAATTATATGTATGGGGAATGTTGTATGGTAGATCCTTACCCTGAAAATATAAAATAATTGTTTCTAGTATTCATTATCTACCATAAAGATCCTTGGCATCTGGTCATTTGCAATTTGGGGAAGTTCAGCATTCTCATACCAGGATCTGTACTGTTTTTGTATCTGAGGTAGCAATAGCTCATAGTGGTAAGTCTTTGTGAGTGGGTTATTCTACATTTAGAGATTTTCGCAGGTCTCCAGACAAGTCCTTTTCCAATGCCAAGGGTCCACTGGAATTTCAAGTGCAGACTAAAAAACATGCAAATTTAAAAAAACAAAGGCGAGTTATTGCGAGTTACCAGCACTGATTAAGGGATTCTCCTTGGAGCAATGTAAGTAATGTGGTCATGAGAAAGGTGTTCTTTATCTTGTAACCAGAGTAATTAATTATAATCTACTTTTAAATAGAGGCTATATCCCTGCTTTCACTCTTGCATTCCTTTCACCCTACTCTTTATATAGTATTACATCTTCAAGTAAGTTCCTAAGAAAGAGTATATGGCAAGTATGCTTTCTGGGATCCAAAAAGATCTTTATTATGCTCTCTCATTTGATTAACTGTTCAGGTAGTTTTGGAACTCTGGATTGTAAATAATTCCCCTTTAGAACATTTAAGACATCACTTGTCATCTTATGGCATCCATTATTTTTAAAAACAGCTTTACAGAAGTAAATTTGTTATATAATAAGCAGCATATATATATATATAGTATATAATTTGATACCATTTTGCATATGTATACACCTGTGAAACCATCAGTACCATCAAGTAATGAACATATCTGCCACCACAAAGTTTCATCATGTTTCCTTGTATTCCCTCCATTCTGTCCCTTCCCAGATCATAACCTCCTATTCCACACTGTCCCCAGGTAACTCCTGATCTGCTCTCTGTCATTATAGATTAGTCTGTGTTTTCTAGAATTTTATATAAGTGGAAGCCGGAGGTATATACTCTTTTTATCTGTATTCTTTCACACAGCAGAATTATTTTGAGATTCATGCATGTTGTGGCATGTATTAATAGCATGTTCCTTTTTGTTGCTGAGTGGAATACCATTGCATGAGTATACCACTTGTCCATTTATGTGTTGACGGATTTTGGACAGTTCCAATATTTGACTACTACAAATAAAGCTGCTATGAATATCTGTGTACAATTCTTTGTATGGATGTGTGTTATTATTTCTCTTGGATACATACCTAGGAGAGAATGGCTGGCTCATATGGTGATAAATTTAATTTTTTAAGAAACTACAAACCTGTTTCCAAAGTGGTTGTACCATTTTGCATTCCTAACAGCAACCCTTGAAAGTTCTATTTGCTCCACATACTTAAAATTTGGTATGACCATTTTTTTAGTTTAAGCCATTCTAATAGGTGGGCAATAGTATCTCATTGTAATTTTAATTTTCCATTTGTTTAATAACTACTGATGTTGAACAGCTTTTCATGTGTTTATGGGCCATTCACATAGTTACTTTGTTGAAGTGACCAAACTTGCTGCTAGTGAGTTTTGAGGATTCTTTGTATATTCTGGATATAAGCTTTATATAAGATATGTGATTTGCAAATGTTTTCTTTCAGTCTGTGGCTGTTATTTTCATTCTTTTGCCTTTCAAGGAGCAGAAATTCTTAATTTTAATGAAGCCATTTTATCATCTTTTTCTTCTGTGGATCATACTGTTCGTGCTGTATCTAAGAATGCTTTGCCTAGCCTAAGGCCAGAAATATTTTCTCCTGTGTTTTCTTCTAGAATTTTTATAATTTTAGCTCTATGATTCATCTTGAGTAAACTTTTGTATACGGAGTGAGATATAGGTCGAGTTTTTTTAAAATATGGATGTCCAATGGTTCCAGCAATATTTGTAGAAGAGTCTATCCTTTCTCTATTGAATTGATTTTGTACCTTTGTGAAAAAGTCCATTAAACATGTAGGTTTAGGTCTAGTTCTTGTCTTTCTATACCATTCTATTGCCATACGTGCCTATCATTTCACCAACACCATACTTTCAGATTACTGTAACTTTGTGGTATCAGGTAATATAAACTCTCCAACTTTGTTTTTACCTTTTCAAAATTATTTTGGCTCTTATATTTCCTTTGGCTTTCCATATAAAGTTTAGAATTAGTTTGTTGGTAGCTACAAAAAAAAATCCTGTTGGGAGTTTGATTGGAACTGTGTTGAATCTATATTTCAGTTTGGGGAAAACTGACATCTTTGTAGTATCTAGTCTTCCAATCCATTAGCAGGGTATATCTCTGTATGCATTTTTGTCTTTGATTTCTTTCACCAGTATCTTGTAGTTTTCAACACACAGATCCTGTGCATTGTTAGATCTATAGCTAAATATTTCATGGTTTTTTTGGTGCTATTGTAAATGGTTCTGTTTTAATTTTTTGTTTTGTAATTTTTATCTGTTCATTACCAGTATTCAGGAATATAATTTGTTTTAATATTGAACTTTTATCTTGAAACCTTGCTAAACTCACTTATTAGTTCAAGTAGCCTTTTTTTTTTTTGTATATTCCTTGGGTTTTTCTATGTAGACAATCATATAGTCTGCAAATAAAGACAGTTCTATCTATTACTTCCCAATATGTATATCCTTTATTTCTTTTTTCTTGCCTTATTGCACTGGCTAGAACCTCCATTACAATGTTGAATAGGAGTGGTGTGAATATATTCCTTGTTATGTTCCAGATCTTAGAAGGAAAACACTCAGCTTTTTACCATTATATCTGATATTAACTGTAGATTTTTAACAGATGCCCTTTAGCGGTTAAGGAAGTTTCCTTCCATTTCTGGTTAGCTGAGAGCTTTTATCATGAATTAATGTTGAAGTTTGTCAAAGGCTTTTTCTTCATCTTTTGAGAGGATCATATGCTTTAAAAATTTTTTTAAGTATGTTTATATGTTGTTGTCTGTTGAATTGTGTTCCCCCAAAAATATGTTCAAATCCTAATCCCCAGTGCCCAAATGCCCATGAATGTGACCCCATTTGGACATAAAATCTTTGCAGATGTAATCAAGTTAAGATGAGGTCATATTGTATTATGGTGGGCCTAACACAATGATTGGATAACCTAAAAAGGAAGTTTGGACACACAGACACACAGGGAGAATGCCATATGAAGATGGAAGCAAAGATTGGAGTAAAGTAGTTGCAAGCCAAAGATTGCTGGTAGCCACCAGAAGCTAGGAGAGAGGCAAGGAACAGATTCTCCCTTGGAGCCTCCAGAAGGCACCAGCCTCACCAACACCTTGATTTCAGACTTCTGGCCTCCAGAACTGTGAGACAGTAAATTTATGTTGTTTTAAGCCATCCAGTTTGTGGTACCTTGTTATGACAGACCTAGGAAACGAATACGTAGTACACCATATATATTATTTTCAATCAACTGATTGATCTTCAAATGTTAAGCCAGCCTTTCTTTCCCAGGATAAACCAAGAGTCTATCCTTTCTCTATTGTATTTGGATTGTATTTGCTAATATTTGGTTGGACAATTTTGCATTTATGTTCATGAGGGACATTAGGTTATAGTTTTCTTGTAATGTCTAGATCTGGTTTGGTGAGAGGGTAATGCTGGCCTCATAAAATGAGTTGAGAGATGCTCCCATATCTTCCAATCTCTGGAAGAATTTGTGTGGAATTGGTCTTATTTCTTCCTTAAATTTCACCAGGGAAGTGACCTAGAATTTTTGTCTTAGTTTGTTATTGTTGCTGTTAAAAGGCTTTTAACTATGAATCCAATTTCTTTACTATATATAAAACTCTTCAGGCTTATCCATTTCTTCTTGTGTAAGTTTAGTAGTGGATCTCTTTCAAAGAATTGGTCCTTTTTATCCATGTTGTCAAATTTATGAGCATAAAGTTTATAATATTACAAGTCAACAACAAAAAATCAAACAACCCAATTTAAAAACTGGCTAAGCCAATACATCCCAGAGTAATTTGGGCAGAGAATAAAAATGTATTTGCAAAGCCCCTTTGCAGAACTGGGGGAAAATGTGGAACTATTAAACTTCCCTGCCTGGGGAATTACTGATATTTTCACAAGCACTGGGGTCTATCAATTTAGAAGGACGAGCCCTCAATTTTGGGGCTTGCATTTATGAAGCTTGTTACTGCAAAGGAGAGGTTAAGCCTACCTATAATTGTGCCTAAGAGTCTCCCCCAGAGAACCTCTTTGTTGTTCAAATGTGGCCTCTCTCTCTAAGCCAACTCTGCAGGTAAACTCATTGTCCTCCCCCCTACATGGGACATGACTCTCAGGGGTGCAAATCTCCTTGGCAATGTGGGACATGACTCCCAGGGATGAGCCTGGACCCAGCATTGTGGGATTGAGAAAGACTTCTGGACCAAAAGGGGGAAGAGAAATTAAACAAAATAAAGTTTCAGTGGCTGAGAGATTTCAAATGGAGTCAAGAAGTCATTTTGGAGGTTATTCTTATGCAATCTTTTTAGTTTTTAGTATATTGAAATAGCTAGAAGGAAAAACCTGAAACTGTTGAACTGCAACCCAGTAGCCTTGATTCTTGACGATGGTATAATTATATAGCTTACATGGTGTGACCATATGATTGTGAAAACCTTGTGGCTCACACTCTTTTTGTTATGCAGTGTATGGACAGAAGAGTAGAAAAATAGGGACAAAAACTAAATGAATAATAGGGGGGATGGGGAGTGGGATGTTCTGAGTGTTCTTTTTTTGCTTTAATTTTTATTCTCATTTTAATTATTTTTTGGAGTAATGAGAATGTTCAAAAATTGATTGTGGCGATGAATGCACAACTATATAATGATACTGTGAACAACTGATTGTACACTTTGGATGATTGCATGGTATGTGAATATATCTCATTGAATTGAATTAAAAAAAAAGTTTAAAAAAATGGGCCAAGGATTTGAAAAGATATTTCTTCAAAGATGATATTCAAAAGGCCGATAAGTATATGAAAAGATACTCAACATCATTAGCCATTAAAGAAATGCAAATTAAAACTGCAATGAGATACCACTTCATACCCACTAGGATGGCTATTATTGAAAAAACAGGAAATAAGTGTTCTCAAGGAAGAGGATAAATAGGAACTCTCATTCATTATTTGTGGGAATATATTGCTGCTATGGAAAACAGTTCGGTGGTTCTTCAGAAAGTTAAACATAGAATTACCATGTGACCTGGCAGTTCCACTCCTAGGTATATACCCAAAAGAACTGAAAGCAGGGACTCAGACTTATATTTATACACTAATATTTACCCCAGCATTTTTACTATAGTCAAAATGTGGAAGCAACCCAAGTCTCCATCAACAGATGAATGGATAAAACAAAATGTGATATATCTATTTAATGGAATGTTACTCAGCCATAAAAAGAAATGAAATGCTAATACATGCTACCAGCACGAATGACCCTTGAAGACATCATGTTATGGGAAATAAGCCAGACCTAAAGGATAAATATTGTATGATTTCTCTAATGTGAAATACTTAGAATAAGCACATTCATAGAGTCAGGCAGCAGAATAGTGGTTACCAAAGGTGGAGGCTGAGGGGGAATGGAGAGATAATGCTAAATGAGTATGGGTTTTGGTTTAGCATGATGAAAATAGTCTGGAAATAGTGGTGAAAGTTACACAGCATTGTCAATGTGTTTAATGTCAAAGAATTGTCACCTAAAGTTGTTAAAATTATTTTTTATGTTATATATATTACAGTCTCTTAATCTGGAATTTTAATGTCTTACAATTATGGAAAATTGTCCTGAAATATTCATCTTTCTAGAGTTTCTATTATTTGGGTATTGGACCTCCTCTGTTGGTTGTCTATTTGTATTGTCTTTTCTATTTCAAATCTCTTTGCCTTTTTGCTCTTCTTTCTTGGATATTCCCGAATTTTATATTCCAATCTGTCTACAGAGTTGTAAATTTATGCTGTTATGTTTTTTTAATTAAATTCAATTTTATTGAGATATACTCACATACCATACAATCATCTATGGTGTACAATCAACTGTTCACAGTACCATCATGTAGTTATGCCTTCATCACCCCAATCTATTTTTGACCCCTTTCCTTACACCAGAAAGAATCAGAATAAGAAATAAAAGTAAAAAAGAACACCCAAATCATCCCCCCATCTCACCCTATTTTTCATTCAGTCATTGTCCCCGTTCTCCTACTCATCCATCCATATACTGGATAAAGGGAGTGCCACCCACGTGTTTTCACAATCACCCTGTCACCCCTTGTAAGCTATGATGTTATACAATCATTTTCAAGAGTCAAGGCTACTGGGCTGGAGTCTGATAATTTCAGGTATTTACTTCTAGCTATTTCAACACATTAGAACCCAAAAAGTGTTATCTATATAGTGCGTTAAGAGTGTCCACCAGAGTGACCTCTCAACTCCATTTGAAATCTTTCAGCCACCGAAGCTTTATTTCGTCTCATTTTGCATCCCCTTTTGGTCAAGAAGATGTTCTCAATCCCATGATGCTTGGTCCAGATTCATCCCCGGGAGTCATATTCTGTGTTGCCAAGGAGATTTACACCCCTGGGAGTCAGGTCCCACATAGGGGGGAGGGCAGTGAGTTCACCCGCCAAGGTGGCTTAGCTAGAGAGAGAGAGAGAGAGAGGGGGCCACATCTGACAACAAAGAGGCACTCAGGGGGAGACTCGTAGGCACAATTATAAGCATTTCCCTATTAGGCTGTGCTCTAAGATTCAATTCTGAGTTTACACATTGTAATTAGTCCATATCAGTGAGGCATTATAGTCTTTGCCTTGGTTTCTGGCATACTTCACTCAAAATGCTGTCTACAGGATCCATTCACCTTGTGGTGTGTCTCACAGCTTCATTCCTTCTCGCAGGTGCTCAATATTCTATTGTATGCACACACCACAGTTCACCATTGTGTTCCTCAGTCGCCGTACCCTTAGGCCACCTCCACCCAGCATGCTGTTATGTTTTTAATTTCCAAGAGCTCTTGTTTGATCTCCCAATATTCCTTTTTTTTTAAGAAATAGCATTCTGTGGATGCAATCCTTTTTTGAGGATATAAAAGATCTTTTTTTCCTTTAAGGTGTGCACTTTTGTTGAACTGGCCTCAAGTCAGTGTACAGGTATGCTCCGGATGCCTCCACAACATGACCAACTCCCAGGGAGACCCAGAGCCTCCATATATCTAAAGTTAGGAGACAAAAAGGGGGGGCCATGATGGCGGACCATTCAAAATAAAAAATAAAACAAGTATTAAGGTGGAAGATCTTTAAAAAAGAAAATTTGGATGACATAATTTACATGAAAGCAATGCTGTCATCCTCCCTGGTGTGAATGTGGGTGAGGACTGGGCCATTCGTTCTCCTTAGGGAGAAGTGGGTGGCTTTTGGAAAGGCAAGGAACTTCCTGTGACAATGCATGTCACAGTATTTGGAATGACTATCAAAAAAAGAAAAGAAAAGAACAATGTACAGTCAAAGTCCTTGGCCACACTTGTAGAACAACAGCTTGCTCCAATCGACTGCTGTCACCATCACCATTCCAGTTTTTAAATCCTGAGTCAAGAGCCAAAACACAAACAAACAACAAACAAACAAACAAAATTAAACAAACAAATAAAGCCATGCCAATCTCATCTCGGTGTCTGTGCAAGTTACGTGTTGTCAAGAAAGAATGTAATGCAACTAACAGTCCACCTAGAAGCATTTACAGTGCATGATGGAGGGGCTGGACTCGTTGTACTCCTGCTTGCTGATCCACATCTGCTGGAAGGTGGACAGCGAGGCCAGGAGGGAGCCACGGATCTACATGGAGTACTTGCGCTTGGTGGGGGCGTGGAGGGGGATGATCTTGACCTTCATCCTGCTGGGCGCCAGCACTGTGATCTCCTTCTGCATCTTGTCAGCGATGCCCAGGTACATGGTATTCCCATGTATGGACAGCACCGTGTTGGCGTAGAGGTCTGTTCCGGTTTGCTACTGCTGCCAGGATGCTAAACACCAGAGATGGATTGGCTTTTATAAAATGGGGTTTATTTGGTTACACAGTTACAGTCTTAAGGCCATTAAGTGTCCAAGGTAACACATCAGCAATCGGGTACCTTCACTGGAGGATGGCCAATGGCGTTGGGAAAACCTCTGTTAGCTGGGAAGGCACATGGCTGGCATCTGCTCTGGAGTTGTGGTTTCAAATGGCTTTTTCCCAGGATGTTCCTCTCTAGGCTTCAGCTCCTCAAAAATGTCACTCTTAGTTGCTCTTGGGGTGTTTGTCATCTCTTAACTTCTTGGGAGCAAAAGTCTGCTTTCAAAGGCCGTTTCCAAAATGTCTCTGTAAGCTGAAGCTCCTCTCTCAGCTCCTGTGCATTCTTCAAAGTGTCCCTTTTGGCTGTAGCAAGTTTGCTCCTTCTGTCTGAGCTTATATAGTGCTCCAGTGAACTAATCAAGGCTCATGCTGAATGGGTGGGGCCACACCTCCATGGAAATCATCCAATGAAAGATCTCTCCCACAGCTGAGTGAGCACATCTCCATGGAAACATCCGATCAAAAGTCTCCAACCCAATCAACACTAATGTGTTTCCTGCCCACACAGACTGCATCAAAGATAATGGCATTTTGGGGAACATAATACATTGAAACCAGCACAAAGTCCTTGTGTGATGTCCACGTCACACTTCACGATGGAGTTGAAGGTAGTTTGTTGGATGCCACAGGATTCCATGCCCAGGAAGGAAGGCTGGAAGAGAGCCTCGGGGCAGCAGAACCGCTCGTTGCTGATGGTGATGACCTGCTCATAGGGCAACTCGCAGCTCTTCTCCAGGGAGGAGGATGGGGCAGCCGTGGCCATTTCCTGCTTGAAATCCAGGACAACATAGCAGAGCTTCTCCTTGATGTCGCCTACGATCTCCCACTTGGCTGTGGTTGTGAAGCTGCAGCCGTGCTTGGTGAGGATGTTCATGAGGTAGTCAGTCAGGTCCTGGTTGGCCAGGTCCAGACGCAGGATGGTGAAGGGCAGGGTGTAGCCCTTGTAGATGGGCACAGTGTGGGTGACCCCATCTCTGGAGTCCATGAAGATGCCCATGGTGCGGCCAGAGGCGTATAGGGACAGCACAGCCTGGACGGCCATGTACATGGCGGGCGTGTTGAAGGTCTCGAACATGATCTGGGTCATTGTCTCATGGTTGGCCTTGGGGTTCAGGGGGCCTCAGTCAGCAGCACCAGGTGCTCCTCCAGGGCCATGTGCAGCTCGTTGTAGAAAGTGTGGTGCCAGGTCTTCTCCATGTCATCCCAGTTGGTGACAATGCCCCAGTTGGTGACAATGCCATGCTCGCTGGGGTACTTGAGGGTCAGGATGCCTGTCTTTCTCTGGGCCTCGTCACCCACGTAGGAGTCCTTCCGGCCCATGCCCACCATCATGCCCTGGTGCCAGGGGCAACCCGTGATGGACAGGAAGATGGCCTGGGGCGTATTGTTGCCCGTGAAGCTGGCCTTGCACATGCTGGAGCCATTATCGACCATGAGTACAGCATTGTCATCATCCATGGTGAGCTTTGAGGTGGCAGGTATAAACCAGTGGTGGCAGTGGCGGAGTAGTGCGAGGCCTGTGCTTGCCGGGTGGACACGGTCTCGGCAGTTGAAAGACTTTTTTATAAAGTCTATTTTCCCTGCATAGTTTATGTTGCCTCTACATCACTTTCCCCAGTTATTTTATTGTATGTATGTATGATATATGTAGGTAGGCTTTTATGGTCACTCTTTCATGTTTCAGACTTTCCTCAAGTGTCTGGGAATACTTTGTGGTCTGCCCATGCTTCTGGGTGGGGGATTAAAAGCTGAGCGTGGTTGAGGATTGTGGACTTGAGTTTCACTGTAGAATGGTCTAGCTGGGCTGTTTGTTGGACTACTCCAATGTCAGCACCTTCAAGTTCTTTTTTATTGGATCAGTTAGATTCTCCAGAGAAAATTCTTCCATTTCCTGCCTGGAAATCCAAGCACTTATTTTAGTTTACACCACACATTCATTCACCTGATTATTTGCTTAAAACCCGTGTCTGGCACAAGACCATAGGCTTCTGAGAGCAGCAGTACTATGTCCTTTGTGAGTCTCCAGCATCAAGCACATAGTAAATGCTCAATGAACAATTATTTCTATAAATGAATGAATGAACTTTGCTGGCAATATCCCATCATATTCTTCTAATCCTCATTCTTTATTATTACTTCATTATATTCCAGGCATACAAAGAAGTGTATAGACTAATACCATGATCATCCATGTACCCAATGCCCGGTTTAAGAAATAAGCAACGTAGTTACTGATGAAGATACGTGTGTAACCCTCCATAATCTCATTCTGTCCCTTCCCACCCCAGTTGTAACAGCCTCCCTGAATTTGGTGTTCTTTCTTCTCTTGGATGTTGAATTCCTATGCATATATATATTTCATGCTTTTGAACAGTATGCAAATTGTATCAAGCTCTATGTATCCTTCCATAATTGATTTTTTTTTGGCCCCACATTATATTTTGAAATATATCCAGATTCACAATGTAGTCATATTTCAGTCAATTTACCCTGTTATTCCATTATATGAATAAACCAGAACTTATTTATTCTTTCTCCTGGATAACCATATAGATTATTTCCATTTTTTCTGTCTGTTACAAATGATGTTCCAGCAAGCTTTATTGAACTTGTCTCGTGTACACGCGTGAGAGATTTTCTGGGATATAGACCCAGGAGTGAAATTCCTGGGGTAGCGGTAGGTAGGACATGGGCCACCTCAGCTTTGTTTGTTAAAACCAAATTGCTGTCCAAAATGGGCAGTGTTTTACATTCCCACCAGCTGCAGATGAGTTCTTGTTGCCCCTCATCTTTTGCCTGTTCTTGTTATCGTCAGAATTTCTAACATTTTTCAAAGTGAATGAGTTTTCTTCATTTTTTTAAAAAAATAAACTTTTAAAAATTGAATTTGAATTCATGTTCTCTTCTTGGAAGTGCACATACCAGCTGCCCAGGAAGATAAACCCCTTGAGGACTTACCTTTACCCCACATGGCATTTAGTATATACTGAGAACTCAGAAAATAATGATCGATGCATTGGTAAAGAGAGAAGGCCAGCTTTCCCCTCAGTCACTCATGGTCTTGATATCTGAGATACAGGCTGCTCTGTAATTATTCACAGGGAATTGCTGAGATAGAATCTTGCTAAATGCCGTGCCTCCTTCCAGCACCAGGAATCCTTACATGTGCCATGCTCCCTGAGTCAGGAATATTTGGGGCTTGGTTTGTATTTAATGTCAGCAAAGTTGTTACCACTTGACAAAGAAAGAGCTTTATTTATCAAAACAAAGGAATCAAGGCATAGCACAGCCAAAAACTATTCAAATTTTATAGGAGCTCAGCTAAGAGCCAGGGAAGACAGGATCTGCACAGGGGGTGGATTTCCAAGGAATTTGTGTCATGACACCTTCTCACCTCTTTCCTCTCCTGTTTATTGACTGCTTTCCATCTGCTGGGCTGTTCTGAACACTTTACATATGTTGCCTCGTTTAATGTTCATAACACTCCTAGGAGCTAGGTACTAACCTCCCCATTTTATAGATAAGTACATTAAGGCCAAAAAAGGTTGAGGAATTTGCCACAGTCTCCTAACTTTCTCTCATATGGAAGAATGCCTTTTATGGGATTGTGTTAGTTTTCTGTTGCTGCATAACAAATTACCACAAATTCAGTGGCTGAAAACAGCACAAATTTATTATTGTCTGTTCTGAAGGTCAGAAATCATGGCACAGCATAGCTGGACTCTCCTTAGTCTCACCAGGCTGAAACCAAGGTCTCATCTGAGACTCAGGGTCCGAGCTCACGTGGCTTTTGATAGAATCCATTTCTTGGCAGCTATAGAACTCGTGGAGGTTGGGTATTCACGACCAGCAAGAAAGTGGCTCTCTGACACTTTGCTTTCTTTTAAAGGCTCCCCTAACTAGGTCAGACGAACCCAGGATAATTGCCCTTTCGATTACTTCAAAGTCAACTGATTAGTAAACAGATCTTTTGGAAGAGAAGAAAATTGGAGAGAAAGAAAGCAAAATAAAGGGGGGGGGGGGAGGAGGGGAATCCAAAGGGGATAAATAAGGTTAATTAATCCATGTAGAAGATGGGATGTATAGAAATCTGGGAGTGGAATTAAAACTACTAAATAATACACTCATTCATTAATCCATTCATTCAATGTTTTAAGATCCATATATAGTTTTTCTGAATTCAAAAGCAATACCTGATTTTAGAGTCATGGTAATACTTCATGTGGCAAATGAAAGTTCTCTGTGTTCCTGCATCCAGAAATCCCTACCACTAAGTATTTTTTAGGCCATATTATGTGAATAATACAAAGATCGGATGTGGATCCAGGTAGAAAGGAATACAGTTTTGTAAAAACAATGCTACTTCCACTATTATCACCACCACCATCACTGCTACTACTTCTACTACTACATGGCTATAAATGATACATGCTGAAAGATACCAATAATATTCAGCATCAAAGAGGTAGAGGTCACCAAGACAGTTCAAGGATATGGGAGAAGAAGCAGATTTGGGGAAAAAGGATGAATTCAAATTGGGTCATGCTGGCACGGATTTCAAGAAGATATGTTCCCCTACCTTGTCCCACCAAAACACTGGACAGAGTTATCTTCCCTGCCAGATCAATACATAATGTTTGATTGACTTTGAATCTGCTTCCTTCCATCTGCAAAGAGAGTAAAAAAGGACTATTAGAGATTGTTGCACTAAACTTCTATCCATCCATCCATCCATCCATCCAAGTCTTTTCCTCTGGATGGATCATTGAGGTCAGGGTCCCTACAAGGTCCTTGAGTTCAATAATCTTTCCTCAAGAGGAGGGCATGATTTCAGGGAAAAGACAGCTAGGATGGGAGCTGGAAATGAAATCCATTGGAGAGTGGCAAAGGACACAAGATAATAATCAAACTATAAAGAAAGCCTACAATTGATGTCTGTGGCTGGAAACAGCTCAATCACAGATAGAAATAAGCTGGGATGGTGGCAGTGGCAGCAATGTTTATTGCACTGGGTCGACTGCAGCAGGGGCAGGGCACATTGCCAGTTATGGAAGAGATGGACATGCCAATGATTTTAGAATATTGTTCTATTTATAATCCAGAGGTTACGGATTTCCAGAGATCCTAAAATCTCATGCTATTTGGATCCCAAATTTAGTGAAGACATGGAACCATGTAGTTGCAATTGAATGTACAGGACTCGGACAGATATCTATATGCCAATGTTCATAGCAGCATTATTCACGATAACCAAAAGGTAGAAGCAGCCCAAGTGCCCATCAGCGGATGAATGGACAAATAAAATGTGGTATATACATGCAGTTAAATATAATTCAGCCTTAAAAAGGAATGATGAAGCTTGTTACTGCAAAAGAGAGGCTAAGCCTATTAATAATTGTGCCCGAGAGTCATCCCCAGAGAACCTCTTTTGTTGCTAAGATATGGCCTCTCTCTCTAAGACAACTCTGCAGGTAAACTCACTGCCCTCCCTGCTACTTGAGACATGACACCCAGGGGTGTAAATCTCCCTGGCAACATGGGATAAGCCTGGACCTGGCACCATAGGATTGAGAAAGACTTCTGGACCAAAAAGGGGAAGAGAAGTGAAACAAAATAAAGGTTCAGTGGCTGAGAGATTCCAACGGGTTTGAGCAGTCCTTCTGGAGGTAATTCTTATGCATTATATAGATATCCCTTTTTAGTTTTTAGTTTATTAGAATCACTAGAAGGAAATATTTGAAACTGTTGAACTGCAATCCAGTATTCTTGATTCTTGAAGATGATGGTATAACTATGTAGCTTATATGGTATGACTGTGTGATTGTGAAAACCTTATGCTCACACTCCCTTTACCCAGTGTATGGACAAATGAGTAGAAAAATGGGGACAAAAAAAGTAAATGAATAATGGGGGAGGGAGGGGTATGAGATGTTTTGGGTGTTCTTTTTTACTTTTATTTTTATTCTTATTTTTATTTTTTGGAGTAATGAAAATGTTCAAAAATTGATTGTGGTGATGAATGCACAACTATATGGTGATATTGTGAATAATTGTTGTACACTTTGGATGGTTGTATGGTTTGTGAATCTATTTCAATAAAATTACATTTAAAAAAAAAGGAATGAAGTTTTGATAAATGCTGGAACATGGATGAACTTTGAAGATGCTGTGTTGAGTAAAATAAGCCAGACACAAAGGGACAAATATGGTAGTATCTCATTTACATGAAATGACTAGAATATGCAAATTCATAGACAGTAGATTACAGGATACCTGGGGTGGGGTAATGTAAGTTACTGTTTAAGAGATTCAGGGTTTCTGTTTGGGGTGATGGAAAAGATTTGGTAATGGATGGCGGTGATGGTAGCACAACACTGTGAATGCAATTAACACCACTGAATTGTATACTTGAAAGTGGTTAAAATGGGAAATGTTATATTGTTCATATGCGACAACAGTTTTTAAAAACTGAATGTATAGAGACTTGGTCATAAAATATCCTCATGTCCTGCTCCATCAAAGACCTGTAGGCTGATCCCTATCTAGTTCCCAAGACAGGATTGTTCATGGCAACACTAAAGCTTTGCAAGATTTAGTACCTTGCCCAGAACCACACAGTCAGCAAATGACCAAGCTAGGATTTGAAAGCAAAGCCCGTTTTCGTAACCACAGCACTTGACTTCCTCCCTATACGGTATCTGGAGCCCCTACCATTGAAATGCCTGGCTGTGGATGTATACACATTTGTGTTCAAGTGTATGCATGTGCACGGACATGTGTGTCTGTGTGGCAGTGAACTGGGTTAAGGCTGGAAGTATCTAGAATGGGCAAGAGGCAGGCAGGCTCCCCTTTTGCAGTCAAAGAGTGTTCTGTGTCCATTCCAGGTTCCTCCTAGAAACATCAGTCTTCCGCTCTGCTAGCTCAGCTGTTGTGCTTGGCTAAGTCCTGGACCTGAAGGCCAGGGAGAGAGACAATGCCTGGCTCACTAGAACAAGGCTGTTACAAAGCAGGAAAAATGCAAAGCTTCCAAAGAAAATTCTATCCCCCACGTGGTAGGAGGAAGTCACCTGGCTTCATTGTCAAAAAATGCCTGTCCTGGTTACGGGCGTTTCATCTCTGGGATAGTCAGTGGTTGGGACTGCGGCAAGGTCAAAATCCCACAAAGGCCAGGTTTGCAGTTTATCTTCTACCGCCCAGTGCCTGGGACCATGTCTGGCTCCAGTGCGGAATCACAGGTTACCTATGTAAGGCTCCGGTGTGTAATCCACACATCACGGTGACATGTGCTTTTCTGTTCTGCTTTGTTTATGTTTTCTCAATTACCAAAGCTTCCCAGGGACTTGGGACCCAAGACAGTAGGCCATTGCTGAGGACAGGCCCTGGACCTCACAGCCCCTGAACTGTGGTTCCCTAATCTCTTGAAGAAGAGATAAACCCCCGCTCACTGGGGTTGATAGGTGGTCTGTTCCAGGCAAGTGGGAGAGAAGGATGTTTTCATATTTTAGAACCCAAGGCCTGCTGGCGATTCAGACAGAGAACTGATTGTAGTTTGTTTGCAAAGATAAAACAGATAAGCCAGAGGGAGAGCAAAGGTGAGAGATGGAAGCCAAGGGGATCTACTGGGACAAGTGGATTAACAAGTAGTTTGTTAGCTGCAGGCATTCAGTTCTGAAGTTTGTCTGCCAAGCGTTCAGGCCTGAGATCTCCTTCCATTTGTTCTGACATTGGTGAATCTAGAGATCTCTTGTTGTGTAAAAAAAAGCAAGTTGTAGAATAAATCCAGTCATATCTCTTTATGTAAAAACAAAAGAAATGTGCACACACACAAACCATACTGTACATTTCAGACAATTCTTATATATGTGTGGAAACGCATAGAAAAATGCCTGGACACAGATGTGGCAAAGACATAACAGAGATTACATCTGGAGGGTGGAGGAAGGGAGGGGAGAAGGGGGAGAATATGGGACAAGTAGTCAAAAGAGACTTTAGTCTTCCCCATAACATTGAAAAAAGGTTTTAAACAAGTGGAAAGTATTTGTGTACTACTTGTGTAATTAAAAACAAGTTTTAAAAAAGAACTTATTCTTTAGTCTGTAGTGAAGATACCAAAGCTGGGTGAAAAATATATTACAGGTTAGATAAAGGAAGGATACAAATGAACACTTGCTTTGTGCCCTCTAATTTGCCTCTCATCATAATAATGGTGGTGGTGATGTCAGCTTATATTTATTGAGCTAGGGGCAGCCTTGGGTTAAACTCTTTATCTCTATTATCTAATTGAGGCCTTCTGACCTTATAAGCCAGGGATTATTAATTATCCCCATTTTACAGATGAGGAAGCTGATTCTCAGAGAGCTAACTGGACTTCCCCAAGGCTAGTAAGTTGCAGAGCTGGCTTTCAAGGCCAGGCCTCACAAAAAGCAACCTCAACTTTTTTTTTTCCTTAAATTTTTTTTTAATTCAGTTTATTGAGATATATTCACACATCATACAATCATCCATGGTGTACAATCAACTGTTCACAGAACCATTATATAGTTGGGCATTCATCACCCCAATCTATTTTTTGAACATTTTCCTGTACCAGAAAAAGTAAAAATAAGAATAAAACAAAAAAGTAAAAAAGAACACCCAAATCACCACCCCACCCTATTTTTCATTTAGTTTTTTGTCCCCATTTTCCTACTCATACATACATACACTGGATAAAGGGAGTGTGAGCCACAAGGCCTTCACAAATCACCCTGTCACCCCTTATAAACTACATTGCTATACAATCATCTTCAAGAGTCAAGGCTACTGGGTTGCAGCTTGGTAGTTTCAGGTATTTACTTCTAGCTATTCCAATGCATTAAAACCTAAAAAGGGTTGTCTGTATAGTGCAGAAGAATGCCCACCAGAGTGACCTCTCGACTCCATTTTGAATCTCTCAGCCACTGAAACTTAATTTTGTTTCATTTCACATCCCCCTTTTGGTTAAGAAGATGTTCTCAATCCCACGATGTTGGATCCAGATTCATCCTTCGGAGTCATATCCTGGGTTGCCAGGGAGATTTACACCCTTGGGAATCAGGTCCCACGTAGCAGGGAGGGCAGTGAGTTCACCTGCTGAGTTGGCTTAGCTAGAGAGAGAGGGCCACATCTGAGCAACAAAGAGGTACTCCAGAGACTCTCAGGCACAATTATAAGTAGGTTTAATCTCTCCTTTGCATTGATGAGCTTCATAAGGGCAAGTCCTGAAATAGAGGGCTCCGCACACCAAACCGTCAGTCCTCAATGTTTTTGAGAACATCAGCATCAGTTCAGGTGAGGAAGCTCAACACCTCTGCATTTTCTCCCACCTCCTCAGGGGGACCCTGCATATACATTTTTATTCTCTGCCCAAATTACTTTGGGATGTGTTGCTATTTCACACTAACCTATGCAAACCTACCAGGTTTCACTTCCTATTCAAAGCTCCATGTAATTATGGTATTGAACAAACTGTACGAGTTAAATTGTTTAGGAAATATAGATCCTGCATCAACTAAACATCTCTTCCCTTGGTCTCACATGGAATTTGAAGTTTTAAAATACAGTCAGTATCATCCTTTACCCTTTGGTCCGATTTGCCCTAGTCCTAACCACATCTGCTTCATTCATATCTCTAATTGAAGTCTGAACTCTTTTTCAGTTTTTTTAAACAGTTGCTGTATGCACTAATACCAACATTCATATCTGCTGAGCTCTAGCTCTGAGTTTCAGGTGTCACACAGATACCCGAAGTTCCAGGGATCAATCACAACCTCAACTTTTAACTGTTATGTTTATACCATCTGGTAAAATTTTGCGGATCGGGGTACCCTGCTGCCTGTAAATTCCCTTCCCTTCAAAGAATGTTAGAAAAGTGGCAGGAGTTGGGGAGAGTAGGAGGGAGGGAGAGGGGACTCTAGAGGAGGAGAGAGAGAGCAGGGCAGAGAAAACAGGTGGCTGGAAGTGTGTGGGGTGAGGCTTCAAGAACCCTGAGAGTTCTGACTGGGATGGGGAACCTGTAGCAGGGGCCCCCACCAGGCAGAGATGGTGTTGCCCGGTGGCTAGGAGCACAGGCTCTGGGGTCAAGCCCAGCCCATTGGGCAAATTCCTTAAGTCCCCCCTTTAAAGTGGGTATGTCACAGGGACACCCTAAGGAATCCATAAGGGTGCACACAGAGCACTCTGGCAAATGGTCTGGGTGCTCAGAAGTGCTTGTTCTGAGGATCGTCATCGGCAGGCTCCCAAGGGTTGGCTCAATTTGCCACCCAACCATGAGTCTTTCCCCTCTGTGGCAGAGATCAGGGCAAGGACAGGCAGCTTCTGCCCCTGTCCTCTCTTCCCACCGGCTGTCTCAGCCTGACTGCCACTCTGATGACCGGGCACGTGGCTGGCCAGTGCATGGGGGGAGAGTGCTCCACCCAGGCAGGCTCCCCTCTGCCACCTGAGGGCTCTGAGAGTAGGTGGAGATGCCCTGTGGGCAGATCGGTGTTGGCCGAGGCCCAGACGGGTAACCCCATCCTTCAGGAGAGACAAGGCTGGTTTCAGCACGGCCTGGACCCCCAGCGGCCTCCCCATCAACGTTAGGGAAGCACCGAGGGATGGGGGGATTCTATTTGGAAGGCCTGGGAGGAGGCCCCTGGGTTGCTGAGCCCTAGAGTCTGACTCTACGGAGATCATAGGGGTGTCAAATGAGCAAATGTTAACCCTTTGGAGGCCATAAGGCCATGCTTTCAGGGACAGTCAAGTAATGAGGCACTAGACTGGGTAAGGATGGTACGTGAGGGCTGGACTCCCACACGTTCTGACAGGCCTGGCTGTCTCAGTGAGAGGCAGCAGCAGCAAGCTAAGTGCAAAAAGATTTTGTTAACCATTTACCAGGCTACAGAATGGTTCCTGGATCTGTGTTCTAGTTACTTTTATTAAGTAACAAATTACCCCAAGTGTTAGCACCTAAAACAACCATTTTGTTTTGTTCACAATGCCATGGGTCAGGAATTTGGAAAGGGCTCAGCTGGGCATTTGAGGCTTGTGGTCTCTCGTCCTCGTGGCTGCAGTCAGATGGTGACTGGAGCCAGCACAGCAGGGGCGGGCCAAAAGCCCCTGGTGGGGGGCAGAAGCTGGGGGCTAACTGAGCCTCCCTCTTTTTTCATGTAGCCTCAGGTCCTCGTAACATGGTCTCTCCATGTGGGCTTGTTTTGGCTTCCTCCCAATACGATGATCCCAGGGCAATTGGCGTGCTCACATGGTAGATGCTGCCTCACCTTTTTTTTTTTTATTATTTAATTTTATTTTGAAATAAATTCAAAGTTATAGGAACAGTTGCAAAAACAATACAAACCCTATACACAGAACTCCAGCATACCCTGACCCCCCTCCCTTGATACCCTGATCCACCAACTTTAATATGCTGTCACACTGCCATTTCTCTTTCCCTCCCTCCCTCCCTATCATCCATCATCTATTTCTCTGTCTTCTGAACATATGAGAGCAAGCTGCACACATCCTTGAACAAACACTATAATTCACATATACGCTTCCCATGAACAAGAACATTCTTTTATGCAATCCCATTAAGCACAGCTAAGAAGTTCAAGAAATTCAACCTTGATACAAAGCTTATATTCTATATTACCTTTTTTTTTTTTCCTTATGTCTCAACTGTGTCCCTTTGAGCCTCCTGTCCTCCATCCTCAGATCCCAACCAGGATCATCCTTGGCATTCAACTGTCATCTATATACACTGTCTTTTTTTTTTTTTTTCAATTGTGGAAACATATATACAGCCTAAATCTTCCCATTCCACCCCCTCCCTAGCATTCCATTAGTGGAATTAATCACATTTAGAATGTTGTAATGCCATCGCCTTCCCACCATCCATTATTAGAAATTTCCCTTCGCCTCAAACAGCAACCCTACACTCATTCCTTAACTCCCCATTGCCTCTTCCCCCACTTCTCATAACCCATATGGTCATAGTCTCTGATAATTTCTTTGTGTTTACTGTAGGGCTTAAAATTAACCTCTTAAATCCATAGCAATCTTTGATACCAACTTAACTTCAATAGGACATGTAAACTATGTTCCTATTCTCTCCATTCCCCCACCTTTATATAGTTCTTGCCAAAAATTACATATTTTACATTGAGTCCAAAACCACTGATTTGTCATTAGAGTTTGTGTGTTTTATATCATGTATGAAGTAAATAGTGGAGTTACAAATCAAAAGTTATTGACTTCTATTTGTATTTCATTGTGGTCAGAGAATGTGCTTTGAATATATTCAATTTTTTTTTAAATTTATTGAGGCTTATTTTATGTCCCAGCATATGGTCTATTCTGGAGAAAGATCTGTGATCACTAGAGAAAAATGTGTGTCCTGGTGATTTGGGATGTAAGGTTCTATATATATCTGTTAAAATTCTCTATATAGCTCTCTCCTTTCTTTCTCTGTCGGTAGGGCTCCCTTTAGTATCCGAAGTAGGGCAGGTCTTTTATTGGCAAGCTCTCTCAGCATTTGTTTGTCTGTGAAAAATTTAAGCTCTCCCTCAAATTTGAAGGAGAGTTTTGCTGGATAAAGTATTCTTGGTTGGAAATTTTTCTCTCTCAGAATATTAAATATGTCATGTCACTGCCTCCATGGTGGCCGCTGAGTAGCCTCCATGGTGGCCGCTGAGTAGTCACTACTTAGTCTTATGTTGTTTCATTTGTATGTCGTGAATTGCTTTTCTCTTGCTGCTTTCAGCACTTGCTCCTTCTCTTCAGTACTTGACAGTCTGATCAGAATATGTCTTGCACTGGGTTTATTTGGATTATTCTATTTGGAGTTTGCTGGGCATTTATGCTTTGTGTATTTATATTGTGTAGAAGGTTTGGGAAGTTTTCCCCAACAATTTCTTTGAATACTCTTTCTAGACCTTTACCCTTCTCTTCCCCTTCTGGGACACCAATGAGTCTTAAATTTGGATGTTTTATTTTATTTTATCTATCATATCCCTGAGATCCGTTTCATTGTTTTTTTTCCCATTCTTTCTTTTGTTCTTTCATTTTCTGTTCTGTGGTCCTCTAGGACACTGAGTCATTGTTCAGCTTCCTCTAATCTTGTATTATGAGTATCCAGAGTCTTTTTAATTTGGCCAACAGTTTCTTTTATTTCCATAAGATCTTCTATTTTTTTAATTTACTCTTGCAATTTCTTCTTTATGCTCTTCTAGGGTCTTCTTTATGTCCTTTATATCCTGTGCCATGTTCTTCTTCATGTCCTTTATATCCCGTGCCATGCTCTTATTCTTTGATTGTAGTCCTTTGATTAATTGTGCCAAGTACCGTGTCTCTTCTGATATTTTGATTTGGGTGTTTGGGATTGGGTTCTCCATATCATCTGGTTTTATCATATGCTTTAAGTTTTTCTGTTGTTTTTTGCCTCTTGGCATTTGCTTTGCTTGATAGGATTCTTTCAAGTTGTAAAAAATACTAATCTAATTTTTCAGATCTACAACTTGGTGGTGTACACTTTCTCTAACTAACCAGGAGATGGCATCTGTGAGTCACCTATTCCCCTCAAGTCAGTTCTCCTCAACTTTGTCTTTGTGGTGTGTGGGGAAATGATTCTTGTGGGGTTCAATTGGTGAACCCAGTTTGGGTGTGTTGTTGGTGCTGTCCGCCCTGAATGTGGGGCATGTGTCTGGGTGGTTAGGGAGGCAGGGTAGCTTTAATATTCAAACCTCCCAGGTGTTCCCAGAGATTCAAGGTTGTTGCAAGAGTCTAAGCCTTCATTTCAGTTTTGCCCCAGAATTTCTCTGCCGCTGACCCACAAGTCCCCGGCTTTGACGTAGCATCCCTGGGTTTTCTGAGTAGTCCCCCCTTCTCAGCTGTGATCTTCCAGGACCTCTGCTGAGGGAAGGCTGTGCTATGTCACAAGTGCGTGGGGGCCCTCAAGGGAAGCCCCAGGCCACTGGGCTGTGCAGGGGTGCTCCCAGCCTGAAGCAAAGATGGCTGAATAAGGTGTCTCAACCTCTCCCCTTTTTGCACAGCTCTGCCTTCCCAGCTCTGGGACAACTAGCTGTGTGTACACCCAAGGCCACTGTCCACGGCTGATATTGTGGCGTGTGCGTGGTGCCGTGGGATACACTCCCCATCACACTGGGTTTCCTGGCGCAGCTCTGGGCTGTAGGTATGGCCCCAGGCAGGAGTGTTTCCAGCCCACCAGGGAGCCAGCTGCAAGCAGCATGGTTTCTTTCTCCTTTTGGCTCTCCCCTCTGCCCCCCGGCCCTGAGGGAATCAGCAGCGGTCTATCCTCCATGCCAGACACCAAAAGCTTGGCACAGCCCTCTCCTGCCATGTTTCACTGTGCAGTTCTCACCATTGTAACTGCAGCTGCTCCTGGGTTTTTTTTTTTTTTTTTAAGAACTAGTCTGTCTCCAAATGCCAACCCCCGGTTTCCCCACACCGCAGCGTGGCTGCAGGACTTTCAGCCAACTTACTCACTCGTTTCAGAATGCAGACTCCTGGTTTTACCAAGTGCACGGCCCCTGTGGTTTTAGCAGACCTTGTCCAGCTGGTGCATTGCTGAAACTGGTGTTCTGGGTCACTTTCTGGTTTTTATCTAGTATTTTTCACAGAGGTGTTTTTTTGCCGCCATCTTAGGTTCTCCCCTGCTGCCTCGCCTTTTTACCCTGGCCTGGGAAATCACACAGCACTACTTCTGCTCACCTCTGTTGGTCCCAGTAGTCACCAAAGCCCACTCAGTTTCAAGGGAGGGACAAGAGGTCACTTCTTGATGGAAGGGGTCTCCGAGCCACATTGTAAAGGAGCACGTGGAATGAGAGATCTTGTTGTGGCTCTTTGGAAAATGCCAGTGATCACACCCTGCCATATTCCTAAATGATAACCTTGCCCCGCTCTGGGATGGCCACCTGCTATTGTTCATAGCGAGTGGCCCAAGACTGCTAATAGCACATCATCCATTTCTTTAAGTGGAGATGGGCACTAAAAGGGCTGGCTGTGGTCACAATTTTAACAAAATAGCTCATAAAAATCATTCACTTCCATTGAAGTTCTCCTCCATGCCAGGCACTCTGCTAAGAGCACGTTATACTAACTGTCTCATTCAATCCTCCACTTTCTGTAGGAGGAGGGACCATTAGAATGAGATGAGGAAACCAATGCTTGGAGAAGTTAGAGACTCACACGGTAGGTAGCTGGGTTCCCTGAGAGAAGGATGTGGAGGCATGTCACATGGAGGAAGGGGGTTGAGACTGGGAGGGGAGGAGGACCAATAGGAGGTCCTGTTGCAGGTGTTTGGCCAGTTTTAAAAGTGGCCACGGCCTCTCTCTCTAGCTAAGCCAACTTGGCAGGTGAAATTACTGCCCTCCCCCCTACATGGGATCTGACACCCAGGGAGTGAATCTCCCTGGCAACGTGGAATATGACTCCTGGGGAGGAATCTAGACCTGGCATCATGGGATGGAAAACATCTTCTTGACCAAAAGGGGGATGTGAATGGAAATAAAATAAGCTTCAGTGGCAGAGAGATTCCAAAAGGAGCCCAGAGGTCACTCTGGTGGGCACTCTTACATACAATATAGACAACCCTTTTTAGGTTCTAAGGAATTGGAATAGCTAGCAGTAAATAACTGAAACTATCAAACTGCAACCCAGAATCCATGAATCTTGAAGACGATTATATAAGAAGGTAGATTATGAGGGGTGACAATGTGATTGGGAAAGCCACATGGACCACACTCCCTTTTGTCTAGTTTATGGATGGATGAGTAGAAAAATGGGGGAAGGAAAAAAGCAAAACAAAACAAAAACAACAAAAGGTACCCAGTGTTCTTTTTTACTTTAATTGCTCTTTTTCACTTTAATTTTTATTCTTATTATTTTGGTGTGTGTGGAAATGAAAATGTCAAAAATTAATTTTGGTGATGAATGCACAACTATATAATGGTACTATAAACAACTGAATGTACGCTTTGTTTTGTATGACTGGATGGTATGTGAATATATCTCAATAAAGCAACAACAAAAAAAGATAATAGGCAATATTGGTTAATTGCAAAAAAAAAAAATTGACCATGGATCCCCTTCAAGAGGTGGGGTCTATGTCCTCTTCCCCCAAACCCAGGTGGTCTTGTGACTGCTTCTGTGAACAGAATAAAGAAGAGACACTAGGTGACTTCCAAGGCTATGTCACAAAAGGAAACGCAGCTTTGCCCTGGTCCTCTGAGACACAGAGCCACGAGTTGCCATGTAAAAAATTTGACTACCCCAAGGCCACCTTGCAGTGAGGAATTTAAGCTACATGGGGAGGAGACGTAGGTGCTTCAGTCACCGGCCCCAGCCGAGCCTTCAAATCATCTCAGCTCAGTGCCACACATGTGCGTAAAGAAGCTTCCAGATGATTCCAATCCCCAGGCATTTACCTCCCATTTCAGCCTTCCCAGCTGGAATCCCAAATATCAAGCCTTCCCCTACGTGCTCTGTTTGGATTTCTGATCTATAGAATCTGTGGGTATAAAAACATGGCTGCTTTATGCCACCATGCTTTGGGGAGGTTTGTTGTGTAACGGGAGTAACTGGAATAGGGGCCACCTAACCCAGCCATAGTTTTTTCTGGGGTTTCTCTGAGAGACTGTACGGGGCGCACTTCAGAACTGCCCTGCCTCCGGCCCCTCCTTGGTTGAGGGGCATTTCTGGGGCATTAATTCCCTGGTATTTAGGGCCTGCTCCTCCGTGTAGCCCAGGATGCTCCTGGGGAAGCACGGGCACTGTCTGTGGGTCACTTCCAGGGGAACCTGAGCGGGAGGAGCGGCGCCCAGACAGTGGCTGCTTGGGAGTGGAGCTGGGCCCAGAACCCTGCCCTGCCGGCCTCAGTGAAGCCCGTTCCTCCTTTCAGAGTCCCCCAGGGACAATGAGGGGCCCCAGAAAGGTAGACAGGTGAGAGTACCACTGGGACTCGGGCTGGAGTTGTTTGGTGTGGGGCCACACAATTTGTATGCAAGGAGAGGAGGCCACGGCTCGGTCCCGGAACCTCCCTCTTCCCAGCCATGGGCAGCCTGGGTCTATTCCAATTCTGGATCCCGGGTCACAAAAGTGGGAAGTAGACCAAGGTCGCTTATTTGCCCCACGTCTGTCTCCCCAACCAAACCTGAGCCTTCTGGTAGGGCCAGGAGTGGGGGCTTCAGTCCCTGGGGACCCTCCTGGTACCAACCTGGGGCCCTGTGTCCAGTGGCCAGCCCGGAGCTGGGTAAGGCAGGGACTTGGCATGTCTTGTTCTCTGCTGTGGCTGTGTGCCTGGAACAGGGCTCGGCTCGCGTAAGTGCTGCTCAGTAATTCTTCCCAGCGAACGAAGAGTAAGTGCTCTGTTACACTTCACGTGTGAATACATACATGGATGAGTAAACATATGAAGTCTTCCCTGAGACAGTCCAGTTCCCACAACGTCCCTGTGCTCTCTGAAGTGTTCAGCATTTAATACCTACAAAATAGCAAGTCTTTTCTTTCATTCATCTGACAGTCTTGCCTATTTCTGAACAGTAAGGTGCTTCAATAGCGTCAGGCCTCCTTCTACACGAGATGAACTATTATAGAAACTTTACAGTCCTCATGTTTATATCCCTCTAATGGGTTCTACAAAAAAGTACTGTTTGATTTTTTAAAGATGAATTCCTGATTTATACACCCGGCAAGTCATTAAGAAAAGTGAGAAATTGGCTGATGCCAAACGCTGACTTTGAGGAAAAAAAAATATGGATGAATTAAAATTGCCATAATTTAATTCAAGACTTTTGCGTCTGTATTCATGGGAGAGAGTAGCCTGTGCTTTTCTTTTTTCTGGGCTCTCTTTGTCATGATTTGGCAACAAAGTTATGCAAATTTCATAAAATATAGTGGGAGGTTTCCGTTCTTTTCTCTGCTGTGGGAGAGCCTGAATACCTTGGGAATTACCTGTTCCATGAATGTCTGAAATAAGTCAGGCATAGAACTATCAGGCTTTCTTTGGAGATGGAAACCTTTGTGAAAATTGTCTATTTTTTTTCCATGGTTAATGTACTATTTGGTTTTCTACTTCCTTTAGTCAAGTTTGGTAATTTTATAGTTTCTTGGAAATTATAAACCATTCATTTCATCCAGATATTTTATTTTTTAGCCTAGATCTATACATGGAATCCTTTACAAACTTTTGAAATCTGCATATTTATGGTTATATCCCCTTTCCCTTTCCTTATGGTTCCTATTTTTCATTCCTCTGTTTTCTTCCTTATTAGATTGCCTTTTTAGAGACCAACTTTTAAAGCCAACATCATGGGGTGTCAACCAAGGACTCCAACACTGGTTCCTTACTCAGGAAGGCAGGGTTGGAGGAACATTCGTTGGCAAAGACCTCACTGTCTCCTCCACAGGTGAGGAAATGAGGCTCAGAGGAGACCAGCAACACATCTGATGCCACACAGCCAGGCTGTGGAGGAGTCAGGATTTGAACCCAGAACCACCCATGAGGTACTGCTTCCCAGCCACTCAGCTACTACTCTGTCCATCCATCCCTTCCTTTCAGGCCAGAAGGCAGAAGCCTCCAAGCCACACTGGTGATTGTTCAGTGACTGGCCAAAGCTATCCTGGAGGGACCGCTCATCGGAGGTGGGCAAGCCGGCTGTGGGAGTCTGAAACCCATTTTATTCATTACACGGGAAAAGCAGAAGCGATTTTAAATGCCATGCTTTGGCTGCCAGTGACGGGCCGAGCAGAACCCCTGAGAGCAGTCCGACCAAATAAAAGATATTATTTAGGAGTGATCTGAAGGCAGGCAAGCTGAAAACATTGTGCATGGAAGGGACATGAGCATCAAAATCACTTTCCCCAGTCTCGTAGGTGGATTCACCTTTAGGGCAATTTCTCTCATGGTAGCACAGCTCCATGAGGGGGCTCGGGCTTGCGGACAAGCGATTTCTCAGCTGAATAACTTCCAGGCCCTGCATGCTGGGCTCCTTTGGATGGGCCCTGACACTGTCTTTAAGAAGCAGCCTCACAGCACTCACAACTCTTCTTCTCAGCTTTCTGTTGTGATGAGAAGGGTAGGTAAAGCCCTGACCTCACACATTTGTTGAAAACTCACTCTGTGCACATTACCAGAGGGTCTAGGAGCCACAAAGCAGGGAATCGAGGCTCAGAGAGGTTAAGGTGTCTGCTCAAAGTCACACAGCACTCCCCTCAAGGAGCTCCCAAATTTTAGGAAGCCAGGGCAGGTGCAGTCCTGTGTGGTACTGGTGTTGTCTGCCATGGGAATTTAGAGGGAGGAGGCAGCGTGGTACTGTAGATAGAGCACTTACACTTCAGGAACCTGGCAGAAAGGAGATGGCACACCCATGAGGGTTGCAGGGGAGACTGTTGGAGGGTGGGTGGGACTAGTTACAGAGGTGTGGCAGGGTCAAGTGGACCAGTCAGGCATGGCGAAGCACTAGGGACATGCAACACTGGGAAGCTGCCACCACCTCTGTCCTGAAAGAGCCCAGGATGTGCACCATTCCCAGCACCCAGTAGCAGAGGGATCCCTGACTGGATCCCAGAGGAGGATTTCTTCCCATTGGACCTGGGAGGCTGCATTCCAGCTGGAATGGAAGAATCACATCAGATGGTATGAAGTAGTGGCAGTAATGACAATAAGAGACTTCAAGAATTTTACAGTTGTTAAGAGGTGGGTCCCTGAGACAGGAGCCCTTGTGTTGTCCCCAAGAGGAGATGGGACTTTCTGGAGTCACATAGCAGCTCCGGGTGGCTGCAGGTCCAGCCTCTGGGGATGCTGATGGCCCCAGGCTGCGGCTCTCTCTCTGAAGGGCCACCTGGGCCTGACCCCGGCAGGGTCTGCACACGGCCGACCTGCTGAGCTAGAGTGAGCCACGGGAAGACAGACTCCTCACCAGTGAGTTCCTCAGGGCCAGACTTGGTGGTCCCGTCCACTGGTGGTGGCAGCTACCACTCAGCAGTCAGCCAGGCTTAAAATCCTGCTGTTGCCACTTACTAAGCCATGTCATCCTGGCCTAAACACCTAACATCTCTGGGTCTCAGTTTCCCCAACTTTAAAATGGGGATAATGGTAGTGTTTAACTCCTAATTATTAATGTCACAAGGTACATAAAGCAGATGGTGAGCATGCAACAAATGTTATCTATTATTACTATTATTGAGCTCTTTATATACTCATTATCTCATGGGCCCTCACTGCAACCCTTGGAGGTGGGTTCTGTCATGACCCCCAATTTATACTTGGGGAAACTGAGGCTCAGCAAGGTGAAGTGATTTCTCTGAGGTCACATAGCCAGTCAGTGGTAGAGTCAAGATTCAAACTCAGGACCAATAACTCCAAAACTTCTGGGTGTTCTCTTGACCATTGTAATCACCTGGCTTTTGGGAATTCCACTCACTCAAAACCTGGCTGTCCAGATTTCTCCAAAAGATGAAAAGCATTTATTTCAACATCTCTCCTAAAAATCTGGGGTGCTGGGGGCTGTGGATCTCATAGAAGAACACAAAATATGGCCTTGCTCTTTTGATGCTCAAATGTGAGGGAATAAAAAAAATTGTGTGTGTGTGCACACATGTATGTGCATGTGTGTCAGTCGTGTGTGTGTGTGTACCTGGTGAGGTACAGTAGGGGAACCTTTTCTCTATAAACAAATACCTAGGAATATTTATACAATAAATTCCTTCATTGTTTGAAATAGGGATCAGCAAATTTTTCCTGTAAAGAGCCAGAAAGTAAATATTTTAGGCAAGAAAAACTACATAATCTACTGTCCCAGTGCAAAATGAAAATGCAGGGTCACTTGTTCAAAAATTATTCAAAATTTCAAGACGGTGACAGCAGAGCATTAAACCAAGCCTGGGGCCCTGCTGAACACAGGTCCCTGGGCAACTGCACAGGTCCAATGCCCTCGAAGCCCACCCTGATTTTCAGGCCATGAGGGTTCCCTTGCAACTACGGAATTCTTCTCGCAGCCCTAAAGCAGCCATAGGTCATATGTAAATGACGGGTGTGGCTGTGTGCCAATAAAACTTAAGTTGCAAAAACAGGCAGCTGGGCCAGATTTGGCCTGGGGGCCATAGTTTGCTGATCCCCAGTTTAAACTACATTTCAGTGTTAAGAAGTTAGGTAACCAGATTTTCTGGGTTACACCAGTTTAATGACTATGCCAGTGAAATCAGCTATACACAGTTTTCCTTCCTTATTCTCTCTCCTCCTCCCTTCTTGAACCAAGAACCCCTCTGGGAAAACCACCAGTCTTGGCTCACCACCGCCTTGGCCAATTTCCCCCCTAAACCTTTATCTCCCCAGCTCTTACCCATAGTTTTAGGTTTGTTACTTCACTACCACCCTCCCCACTACCCTCAGACACACACCATACCACCTTTTAGGTACATAAGTCCCTCCCTTCATCCTTTTCCCCCAAAACCCTGGGTCCACCTGCCATTTTGCCAATGGTCCAAGATGGGGTGGGATGGGAAGGGGAAGGATTGAGACAGAAAAGCCCTAGGAGATCAGCTTGCACAGCCCGCTTTACTCCCAGTGAGGAAACTGAGAGAAGATGGAGAGAGGAAGGGACATAGCCAGGGCCACACAGTGAGCCCCAGCCCAGGCCAGGTCAAGGTCCTTAACCCCTGCAGCAGGGCGGGCAGTGGGGTGCTCCAGGCCCAGCCCTAGTACCAGCCCTTCTGTTAGGGCCAGGCAGGCGTGGAGAGGCAGGGAGGCTGCCACAGGGGTGGGTGGAGGAGGTTTGCCCTTACAAGGAGCATGTAGGTCTGGACCAGGGTCCAGGTCAAGGCTCAGAGCCCTCTCCTCCCATCCTGGGGGGTCTGACTGGGGGAAGGCACATCAGAGGCAGGAGCTGCCTGCTCACAGAACCTGGGAACCAGCAAAGGGTAAATGCATGCACGTGGGCCCAGCACCAGGCCTGGGCTAGCAGCCTGAGGGGGTGCCTCACATGCCTTCCAAAAATCCACCAATGCTGAACCTCCACAGAACCTGCCCAGGGTAGCGCATACAACCTAAGCGTTCTCGGGCCCTCTGAAGCCAAGCCCCAGGAGGGGCCCTTAGACCCCTGGGGTATGAACTCTGAACCAGAGTCCTGAGGCATGGCCGCAGGCTGGAGATCCCTGCAGCGTGCCAATGCATCTTTTTCACACGGCTGGCCAAGTCTGTAGCTGTAGGGAGGAGGAAGGTAGCAGAGGCCAGGAGCCACCAGCCTGAGGCCCCCCTGGCAGCAGAACAACAGGGAGATGGGGACACTGTCCCAATTGAAAGACACAGGCACACGAGGTATCAGGCATGGATTCACCGAGCTCCCAGGATGTGCCAGGGAGCTTATGCTCGGGCAGGAGATGAAGCTGTGGGACAATGACAATGAACCATTCACCAACGGCTTACCAAGCATCAAGCATTGTGCTGAGCAGTTTGGAGATATTCACTCTTTAATCCTCACGAGAGCCCTATGGGTCATGTGTTCATAAGAGTAGGTTAACTGCCTGAATGAACAGCTTCACAATAAGAGCTCATTTCCTGCTCATCTCGCAGTCTATCGAGAGGCAGGAGTGTGGGATGGGTGGGAGTTCCGCTCCACACAGCCTTCGTGGACCCAGGTTCCCTTCACGGTGGGCTCTACTGTCTCCTGGGTCTTCGAGATCTCCACTGGGTCCTCTGTCAAGGAATGAAGCGAGCGTGAAAGACAGGGCAGAAAGTTTTAAGAGCCAGCTTCCTTAAAAGTGGTGCTGCCCAGAAGCGGTGACATCACTTCCTCCCACAATCCACTGGCCAGAACTCAGCGTTCCATGGCGTTGCCTGTCTGCAGGGCAGCCTGGGAAATATTGAGGTGTCAGGTCTGGAAAAGCTCACATTGTTTCTTTCCACATTCCAATGGCCAGAACTCAGTCACATGACTCCACCTGTTTGCAGAGGAGGCTGGGAAATGTAGTCTAGCGGTGTGCCTGGTAGGAAGAGGAACACTAGTGAACAGTAGCCAATATTGGCTGCTGGTGGGAACCATTAGTATTCTTATATTGCAGGTGAGGAAACTGAGGCTCAGAGTGGTCTAGTTGCCCAGCTGGGAGGGGGTGGAGCTGGGATTCAGCTGCAAGAAGTCTGACTCCCTTAACCACCAGGCTATTCTCCCCCTCCGGAAGTGAGTGTGGAATTAAATGAGTAGGTATTAAGCACTCACTAGGGTCTTGGGGAGACGAGATCTGGGCTGGGATCAGGGTTATGATTCAAACTGCCTGGGTTCAGTCTCCAACTCTGCCTCTTACCAGCAATGTGGCTTTGGGCAGTTCATATAATGCTCTCTGCCTCAGTTTCCCCTTCTGTAAAATGGGGATGATAATAGTATCTACTGCATAAGGCTGTTGTGAGTTTCCAGTGAGTTAATCCCTGTAGAGCACTGGGACAGGCCTGGCGGAGGGCATGTGCTCAGGAAGTGTGTCATTCTCATCAGTGTGACTTTATGCCAGGGATGGGAACATAATAATGACCCAGCCTGACTCAGGCCCTGCCTTTGTGGCTGTATGGAAGGAAACTGGGACAACCTGAAACTGATTCTCACACAACTTGCCACCCTAGGTGATATACTGCTCAGCTCCCCCCACTCTTGGAAAGAGTGCTAGTGTTTTCTAGGCTCTTTCCTGTTTTCTCCCAGTGACAGCAGGGAAGGAAGGTTGGAAAATGCAGGATAAAATCAAGCAGCCCATGCTGGGAAACTGGTTGGACCAAAGAGGAAGGAGAGGGGATTGAGAAGTAGGGGTCTAGCCTTTCGCCTTGTCCATGAGGGTCCTCATTTGGTGACCCCAACCCCAAGTGATCACTTCTCCTGCAGCCTCAGCTGTCATGCATCAATGTGCAGTGGGGGTGGTGTCTCAGTTACTGACATATTGTCACTCACCTCCCTGACATAGTCACTCACCTCCCTCATTTAAGCAGTGCCTTCTCAAGGGCAAGGCATGCATCATCTCTGACTCCTTTGACCCACCCCAGCTCTTCCTCGGTCCCTGATCCCATGTTCTATATACCACAGAGTTGTTAATCAAGGGAGCCAATGGGGGAAGAGGGTGAGAATCCAAGAGCTGGTTCACTTATTTATTCACTCAACAAACACTGGTGGAGGCCTGTGAGGGGCGGGCCCTGTCCTGGGCCCCAGATTCCACTGATGACTAAAGCAAGGCCCAGCCCTCCTGGACCTCTGTAGTGTGTGAAAAGGGAAGAGAAGAAAGAGAAGGAGAAGAAAGAAAAAACTCACGTCTTCTAACACTTTCTCCACTTGTAGCCATGGTGCACCTTTAGCAAAGCATCCTATCTCCTTCCTGCTTAAAATGCTTCCATTTCCCCTGGGTCCCCACTGCCCTCCAGAATAGATTTCCAGTTCTGAAGGATCTGGTCCCACTGCACTCCAGCCCCAACCCTCACCACTTTCAAGCTCCAAGCACCCACCTTGCTGAATTACATGCACTTCTCAGTACACACTGTTTCGCATCTCTAGGCTTTTGCACATGCTGTTCCCTCTGCCTGGAACTCCCTTCCCCAAGGTGCCCAGCAGGCAAGCATCCACTTGTTTTCAAAAGTCAACTCAAACACCACTCCATGGTGAAAGCTTCTCAGCAGCTCAGCTGGAAGTGACGTGCCTCCTTCACGCCCTGCCGTCTTTGCACAGCCACCGACCAGCACATCAAACACTAATTTGCACCCATCTGCCTGCCCTTTTATCTCCCTTACTCCACCAGATTGTCATCTTCTTGAGGGCAAGTGTTGTGCCTTATTTATAGTGGTGTGCGTTCTACCAATGTCCCTTGAGAAGGAAAGAAAGATGAGGGAAAAGGAAGGAAAGAAGAGAGAAAGATGGAGAGGGTGGAGAGTGGGGCAAATAAATGATACTTGCCCTCTTTGGTCCTCCCCTCCACCAAGAACCCCTCTCACCAGGAGACGCACATAGTTGCTTGTGGTTCTGATGGAAACCCAAGGATGGATCCTGCGTCTGAGGTCTGGATTTCCCCTGGTGGACGTTCGGGGTGGCTGGCAGCTCAGGACCAAGAAGAGAGTCATGGGAGTCTGGGGCCTCAGGGGTGGGGTGCGGGTATGCATGTTGGGGTGCAGTGAGGGGAGTGAAGCTGGAACCCCACAGGGCCAGGCCCAGCCTTCCACACAAGCAAACCACAGTCCCAAACACTCCCCAAACAAATGTATGATGTAAATCTTGTTTTGAAATAATAACAATAATGATAAATAAAAAGAGTGAGTGGATGCAAGAGGGAGGGAAACAAGGCTCAGCCAGACCCCTCCCTCAGTACAGGAAGGGGGGAAAACTGCATGGAAAAATTGAAATTAGTTGTGACAGCTGAAATTCTCTTCTCCACAGACGACATTTGACAGGGTACTTAAAAAAATAATAAGGAAAGGGAAAGTGGTTTGGGTCGCCCATGGAAGGGGGAGGATGGGGGATTTCAAGTGACACAAGACGCATAATTCAAGCTTCTTAGATTGCAAAAGCTCTTCTTACCTAAGGGGCCTGCTGCCTTTATTTTTATCCAAATGGCTCAATTACCGCAAAGCCCCACAGAGAAAATTACGGATGTTTGCCTCTATTTTTCCCCTCTTGTCTCGACAACTGTAGATATTTTGTTTTCCTTCTCTCTCTCTCTCTCTTTTTTTTTGTGGTGTGGAGGCGTGAAGAGGGAAGGAGGGGTGGCTTGGATGGGCAGAGGGGCCGGAGGCTTCTGAATTGCTCCTCAAAGTCTACATCACGCACACGCACACACACGCATCACACCATACCATCTCAGACCACACACTTCCAACAGCTTTTTGCGTGTGTCCATTTTGCCATTTGACCTGTCCCTCTTCTGAACCTGTCCTTGCTAGTCCTTTACCTCCCTCCCCTCCCCTCCCCATCCCGGGGCCTTCTCTCCTCCTTGGCCCTCCTGACTCTCTGACCGCTGGCTTCCTGCTCCCTGCGCCGGCGGCATCTCAGAGCCTCTCCTCTCCCAGTGGGCACCCCTCCCTGAGGCCCTCCTCTCATCTCAGCTATTTCTAAACCCTGCAATAGACAGAGGAAGGTGTGGAGGTGCCCATTTTCCAACCTTCCAATTGGGTCTCTGTCACTTTTGGAATTGGCGCTCCGGGGAGCTGGGCCTGGAGGCTCTGCTGTCACACGTGCCTGCACTGCCAGGCAAGAGGCCCCTGCCTCAGAATGGCAGCAGCCTTCCAGAAAGCTCTCCTTTGGGCCTCTGATGCGCCGAGGGATGGGATCTGAGTGTCAGACCCTGAGACTTTGTTGGGTGGGGACAAATGGGGGAGGGTGGTTCTGTCGATTCCTCTGACCTCATACTTGCCTGTGGGATTGTGTGTCTCTACCCACTTCCCTGGCCTTGGTCTGGACCTTCCCGGTGGAAGGCTGAATTGTGTACCCAGAAAAGCATGTTCTTAGTTTTGGAGAGATGGAGGTCAGGGTAACTGCCCTGTGGGGTGACCAGGCTCCAGTGATCCTCACTGAGACAGATGAGAAAGAGACACTTACATCCACTCCCTAGCACCCACAGAGCCTCAGAGCTCACCCTGCATCTTCCCCACCCTCCCCAAGTCATTCCTGTCCCCAGGAAGCCCTTACCCCAGGTCTCCACAGGCCTAAGGCCTTCCCCTCTGTGCCAGTTTGGATGTCCCCTGAAACACCACTATCTTTGATGCAGACTTGTATGGACAGATGTATTGCTGTTGATTAGATTGGAATCCTTTGACTGAGTGTTTCCATGGAGATATGACTCAATTGACTGTGGGCAAGAACTTTCATTGGATTATTTCCATGGAGGCGTTGCCCCACCCATTCAGGGTGGGTCTTAATTGGATCACTGGAGTACTTTAAAAAGAGCCACACAGGCCCAGATGGTTGCTGCAGAGAGAGACAGTTTGAAGATGGCCATTGAAAGCAGACTTTTGCTCTGGAGAAGCTAAGAGAGGACAAATGCCCCAAGAGCAACATTTTGGAGAACGCCATTTTGAAACGCAACCTGGGAGCAGGCAGATGCCAGCCACGTGCCTTCCCAGCTAACAGAGGTTTTCCAGATGCCAACAGCCATCCTCCAGTGACGGTACCCTTTGTTGATGCCTTACCTTGGACACTTTATGGCTTTAAGACTGTAACTTTGTAACCAAATAAACCCACTTTATAAAAGCCAATCCATTTCTGGTGTTTTGCAAAAGGACAGCATTAGCAAACCGGAATACCCTCCATCTTGACCCCAACTCAGATGTCACCCTCTCTGAGTGCTGCTCTACCTGGCCCCCTCAGGTAGCTGTGGTGTTGGATCAGTCTCCTTCACCAGGCTTTGAGACTTTGGAGTCAGGGACTAAGGCATTCTCATAATGAGATGCATGGGGAGTTGGAAGTAGTTGGTGCTTTAACAATTCTGTTTAATGAGAATGTGCAGCTTCTGCCTGTGGCTTTCAGGGTGGCTGGTCTTTGGGTCCAGGCCCCCAAACTTTCACACTGTATCTCCCTCTGACATTCCCTCCTCTTTTCCTCCCAGTGTCCATACTGCCAATGGCACCAGGCGTGACCTAGTTACTCAAGCAGGCTCTGGTGGAACGGAAGGGCAGGACAGGGCCTGCTCCCTTGAGTGGCCCAGTTCCAGTGACAAGGGCTTGGACGGAGTTGAGTGCAACAGACATAACAGCTTCTCAAGCTGCTAGCCCTTCAATGCTCCTATTTCACAGAAAGGCTCCATCACTTGCTGTGGTAGATTAAAGATGGCCACAAATTCTTTGCTGCTCTTCCCATTGAGAGAAGTGAACTCACCTCCTCTTGGGCTGGGCTTGGTGATTTTTTTGACTAACAGAGTATGGTAAAAGTGACGTGTGCTGGGCCTTCTGAGGCCAGGTCATAAAAAGCCTTTACACAGCAGCTTTTGCCCAAGCCTCTTAGGACACCTGCTCTGGGGGAGCCAGCCCCTATGTAAGAGGACTGACTACCCTGAGAGCACCATGCTGTGAGGAAGCCCAGGCTAATCATATGGAGACACCATGGGGAAAGGAAGAGGGATGAGGGTGAGGGTGAGGGTGGGGACGGGGAAGGTAGAAGGTGTGTGTGTGTGTGTGTGTGTGTGTGAATGTGTGTGTGTGTGTGTGTGTGTGAGGAGGGGGAGAGGGAGAGAGAGAGAGAGACAGGTGTTCAGCCAGCCCCATCTGTCTCAACCATCCCTGCCCAGGCACCAGACATGCCATTTTGGACATTCCAAAATGTAGCACTTAAAATTAAGGCCCCAGCTGAATTATCCCAGCCATCTTCAGATGTTTGATCCAATCTATCTCAGCTGAGGCCCAGTCATCATGGAGCAGAGATGAATTCCTCACCTACGAAATCACAAGCACAGTAAAATGGTTGCTTTATGCCACCAGGTTTTGGGGTGGTTTGTCACACAGCTGTAGATAAGTGGATCACCACCCAGATACTTAATGTGGCCCCCCTGTAGCCTGGCAGTCTTCCCCAGCTCCTCCCTCTTCTCTACCCCTCATACAGCCTTGTCATGTCAACCTCCCCCAGATCTCTGGAGTCATCCATGTCACTCCATCCCTGAAGTCTGATCCCTGGTTGCCCTTCCAACCCACCATCCACTCAGCAACCACTTATCCATTCACTCAACACATCCTAACAAATCAGATGAAAAGCCCGCCCCCCGTGCTACCATTCAGCAAGCATTTGCCTCACGCGGGTGCTGGGCTGATGGCTTCATGTAGTGTTTTACTGACTCCTTCCCACATCTCTCTGCAGTAGATACTATGATTGCCCCTATCTTACAGATGGGGAAACTGAGGCTCAGAGAACGTGAGCAATTCACCCAAGGTCAGTCCATTAATAACAGAACCAGGACTTGAACCTAATCCTTCTGAAACCAGATCCTGAACTTTCAACCGCTAATCTATGCTTCTCCAGAGAGATTTTTCTAAGTACACATCAGATTGGGCCAGTCCTTTGTATAGTCCTCTCCAGTGGCCTCCAAACTCCTTAACCTGGCCCACGGGGCCCTTCAAGGTCTGGCCCCTGCCTTCATCTTCTGCCTCATCTCTCCTCTGTCCCCTCTGAGCTTTTTTACCCTGGGTGGGTCCCTCCCTCCAAACACACAATCCGTTGCTCCCCACCCTTTGCACACGCTATCCCCTATGCCTGGAACATCCTTCCCTTGCTCTTTCGTGGCTAACACTCCTTCTCCAGGACTCAGTCAGACTTTACCTATTACGGTGGTTTGAAGCTGTATGTACCTCAGAAAAATATGTTCTTAAATCCAATCCATTCCTGTGGGTGTGAACCCATTGTGAGAAGGATCTTTTGATGAGGCTGTTTCAGTTAAGATGTGACCAACCTCATTCAGGATGGGTCTTAATTCTATTATTGGAGTCCTTTATAAGAGAATGAAATACAGACAGAGAGAGAAATCCATGGAAGCAAGAAGCTAAA
Organism: Choloepus didactylus; assembly: GCF_015220235.1. Taxonomy (NCBI): domain Eukaryota; kingdom Metazoa; phylum Chordata; class Mammalia; order Pilosa; family Megalonychidae; genus Choloepus; species Choloepus didactylus. Next base: position 91,018,018 of record NC_051316.1, read on the forward strand.
ATTAATGAAACTCGGAAGAGAAGGTAGAGACCAGCGGACGCTGTCCTGTGCCTTGCCATGTGGCCGAGGACCCAAGGATCGCCGGCAGCCAGTCTTTGGGAAGAAGCATCACCTTGATGATGCCTTGATCTGGACATTTTTCTCAGCCTCAAAGCTATGAGCAAATAAATTCCTGTTGTTTAACCTGACCTATTTCATGGTATTTGTTTTGAGTGGCCTAGGAAACTAAAACATTGACTTTACCTCCTCTGGGTCGCTCTCCTTGTGTCCGTGAGGCTGTGAGGCCACCCCACCTCCTCACTCCCTCTGTGCTGGGCTTGCCCAGCCATGAAGCTGTTTGACTAATTGCCCCACACCTCCCCACTAGCCTGTGAGTTCCCTGAGGCCCGGGCCTTGGTTTACCTTTCTCAAAGTTATATCCTGAACACACAACACGAGGCTGGGCACACAACAGGAGCTCAACAAATGTTTGCCGAATGAACAAATAAATGACAAATTGTAGAAGCCACTCTCCTGGCAACCTCTTCTTCCCCAAGCTGAAAAGTGATTGTGGCCACAAAACCACAGTGGATATTTTTCATGATAAATAAAAATGGGCAGTTAACACAAGTATTGACTTTATGTAAGCTTGCCATAGCTGGGGGAAACTACTCAAAATGAGCATGCCACTAAAAAAGGTGTTTGAAGAATTTGTTTACCTTTAAAAACAAAGATGTGAATGACTCAGGAAAGATCAATGAACTCCCAGTGCAGAGAGAATGTTCTGTAAAAGCACCAGCCGCTACATGCTTCCATGGAAAATGAAGGAGCGATACTCCTCGGGAGAGGAACACACACCGATTGTGGGGACCCCGTGTGGGTAACTGCTCAGGTTAATCCAACATCAGTGTTGCAAAATACTGCGACCACTGTGTTAAATGGGCTGTGGGGTCAGTCTTACTGGAAGTGCTGTATCAAACCACATTGCAGCCCTTCCTTGCCCTGTTGACATGGTGATGGGACGGGACCAGAGGCACGGGCCCCAGCAGTGGCCAAGGCCCAGGTATTCTGAGAGGTGGGGAGCAAGGCCTGGGAGGCCAGGGGCCCGAGATGTCGGGAGGTCTGTCTCCAGGAGGCGGGGAAGGTGACAGAGGTGCTCTGCAGAGCAGAGAGAGGAGAACGTGGAGTCCACCGAGGATGGTGAGGAGCAGATGGGGGGTAGGCAGCGCACAGTGACAGGTCTGCCACGCCCCCAGCCCAGCCATCTCCAGGAAATGCCACCAACCCCACAGATGCGGGTGTGAGCGACTCTGTGTTGGGAGCTGAAGAAGGGACTGAGGCTCCCACTGGGGTTGTCAGTGTGCAGGAAGCCGGACCCCAGAGGTACAGCCAGAGGCCAGGAGTGAACTCCTCAGGTCCCTGGCACGCGTGCACCCATGACTCCAGGAGTGGAGGTGATCACCCACAGTCAAGGGCGGGGAGGGCCGGCAGAGCTGCCTCCATGCAGAGCCCCTGACATCCGGTGCACGTGACCCTCCTACGGAGAGCATGATGGGCCTGGTCTGGGGCGGGTGGGCTTGGCCTGTGTGTGGGTCTCAGAGCCCTCACGGTGGCATCAGGAGAGCCTCCCAGGTGGGAACAGGCAGGATCAGATCCCAGCCTCTGTGCCATCCACACTCCTGCAAATACTTGCTTCTTCCCCTTCTCTTCAGCACAACCTCCAAACTTCCCCTTCCTCAGAAACACTTCTGACCTGCCCGATGAGGTAGGCACCCATAACTCAGCCCACCTGAGAGCTCCACAGCCTTGGATGGGGGTGGGGGGCGGTTTGGATGTGGAGGGGAGGGGGCATTCACAGCTGCTGCAGGCAGAACACCCCTGCCTCCCACTGGGAAATACCCCCTGGGAGGGTGGTTGTAAAGGCAGGCTCCAGAGCCAGAGGATGTGGGTTCAAATCCTGCCTCCACTGTTTAGTTGTTGCATTTCTTTGGCAGGTGACCTCACTGCTGCCTCAGTCCCCCCATCTGTAAAACGGGATAAGACCAGGCTTCCTTCATGGGCTGGTTGTGAAAATTCAGTAAGATGTTGTGTGCGCAACAGCACCAGGTGCAGAGGAAGTGTCTGGGTATAGGTAAGGGTGCTATGGTTATCAAGATTTTTTTTTTCCAGGCTGGTATCTGAGAGGCTCTAACCAAGCCAGCCTCAGCCCCCGCAGCAGCTGGTGTCTGCCCTGATGCTGGGCTAAGGTCATGTTCAGTCTGCGGCAATGAGCTCAGATCAAATCCAACGCCAAAGGTCAGAATCAAGAGACAAGGGATGGGAGACACGTGCAATGGCACTCAGCAAGCTACAGGTAGAGCCAGGACTAGCACCCAAGAAATACTGATCCCAGGTTGAGGTCAAGAAGCTCCAAGGCAGGAATCACTGCACACACCCTCTCCTAGGCCTGGTCTCAGCCAAGGTGTTTTTTTTTTTTTTTTTTTTTAATTCAATTTCATTGAGATATACTCACATACTGTACAATCATCCCCGGTTTGCAATCAGTTGTTTATAGCACCATTATATAGTTGTGCATTCATCACCACATTCAAGTTTTGGACATTTTCATTACCATACACACACATAAAAAAGGAATAAGAATAAAAGTTAAAGTGGAAAAGAATACCCAGAACATCCCACCCCCCCATCCCTTCCTATTATTCATTTACTTTTTGTCCTCATTTTTCTATTCATCTGTCCATACACTATAAAGGGAGTGGGAGCCACAAAGTTTTCACAGTCACACTGTCACACAGCATAAGCTATACAGTTATACAATCATCTTCAAGAATCAAGGCTACTGGGTTACAGTTCAACAGTTTCAGGTATTTCCAATACACTAAATCTAAAAAGGGATATCTATATAATGCATAAGAATAACCTCCAGAATGACCTCTCAACTCTATTTGAGATCTCTCAGCCACTGAAACTTTATTTTGTTTCATTTAGCTTTCCCCTTTTGGTCCAAGAAGGTTTTCTCAATCCTGCAATGCCAGGGCCAAGCTCATCACCATGAGTCATGTCCCACATTGCCAGGGAGTTCCACACCCCTGGGAGTCACGTCCCATGTAGGGGCGAGGGCAGTGAGTTTACTTGCAGAGTTGGCTTAGAAACAGAGGCCACATCTGGGCAACAAAAGAGGTTCTCTGGGGATGACTCTTAGGCACCATTTTAAGTAGGCTTAGCCTCCCCTTGTAGTAACAAACTTCATAAGGGCAAGCCCCAAGGTCTAGGGCTCAGCCTTCTATTTTGGTAGCCCCCAATTCAGCCAAGGTTTTTGAAGAACAAACAGATTCATAATAATCTGTCACTCCCAGCTTAACACTCCCCATGACCTGCAGGGGAGTTTTAAAACAAAAAAAAAGCATGTTTTATTGTAGAACCCTTCAAATGAAATGTTACACCAAAAGTCAAAACAAACAACCAATGAAATTGCAGGTCCGCTGTCAGACCAGGGTGGGGACTGGCTGCAGCGCCTGGGCTGAATTCTCTGGTTTACCTTCTTCCAGATTGTGCAGGTGCCTCTGAGGAACCCCTAGGGTTAAGGGAGCTCAGCCTGAACCTTTGGCTTAAAGCTCAAGTCCAAATGCCTGACTGCAGTGCAAAAGGCACATCAAGGTACAGTTGCTGACCACCGCCCTCATCCCAACTTCCTGCTCTCCTCCACGTGCACCCCCTACTCTGGCCACTCAGTTCCAGACAGACTCACACCTCTGGCCTGCCTCCCAGGCTGCTCCTTCCTCTTCTGTTGCTTTCTGCTCATTTTCTACCTGGCCAACTGCAGTGCATCCTTTGAAATTCAGTTAGGCATCACCTACTCCTGTGAACTTTCCTTCCCAGGCACCCAGGATGATGGTCTGGTCCTTTCTTTCCTGGGCATACCTTGCTGAGAGCATGTATCACCCATCCTGTCTCATCAGTGAGTTGTGCCGGGAGGCAGGCTGGTGTAGGAGTGAGGTGCTTAGGCCCGGTCTCAGAGACTCAGAGCCAAATCCTGGCTCTCAACTCAACCGTGTGGTTCCCTGAGCATCTTTCTAACTTGTCTAACCTCAGTTTCCTTACCTGCATGGTGGGGGTAACAACATCACCCCCCTCCTCACGGTCGATGTGGGTATGAGATGAGATCATGCAGGCAAGGGCCTGGCCCGGTGTCCAGCACAGGCCAAGCAGGCAATCTGTGGTGGCTGGTTTTCTGCAGGGGTCCAGGATGACTCTTCCTGGACAAAAGATGCTGGGATGGGAAAACAAAGAGGCAGAAGCTGTGGCTCTGCCCTCTAGGAGCTGACGGTCCAGCTGGGAGAGAAGTCTAAACACAAGACAGTGATTAACACACCACCAGTTAAACATGGTAGAAGGGGGTGCATCCAAATAGATGGCTCATGTAAATGTTTGGTGAAATGAAAAGAATCAAGCTCAGTGTAGTGGGAGGAATGTTCTGGGTTGCCAGGGAGCCAGACCTGAGCTGGCATTTAGGACGGGAGCAGGACTTGTGTGAGTGAGGGAAAGGCACTGCTGGGGCTGCGGACAGTCAGAGCCAGGGAGTGGCAGCAGGGCTGGGGGCAGATGGCAAGGACCCCAGCTTTATAAAAGCAGGGCCTCCTTATTCCTTCCCTGCCACAAGATACTTGAGTCTGGCAAAAAAGCACCTCGCTGTTTTTCCTCTCTTCTTTCTCCTTTTCTGCTTTGTCTGGCCGTTTTTTATAATGAGCATGTTGTATCTTTGAAAATTAGCAAAAGCAATTAAGCTATTTTCATTTGCAAGACTCTTGTGATTTTAAATTGCACTCAGGAAGGTCAGTTAAAATAAAGTTTAAAAAGAAAAAATAGAGACAGCCTCAGAAGCAAGGATGAAGGGGTGGTAATTAAACCAGGAAACTGGGAAGAGTGAGTTATTTTGATGAAACGTTTCACCCTGACTTTGAGCTTTCAAAGACAAGGCAAAAAGGGAAACTAACGGGGGGGGGGGGGGGGAAGAAGGGGGTAGCTTGGAGGGAGGAAAGGAAGACTTAAAGGAGAGGGAAAAGAATGATAGCAGCTCCAGTTTGTTGAGTGCTTTCTATACGCCCAAATGTCTTGCTCTATGCCCTTCCGGGGAGAGCGCCATCATTGTCCTCACTGCGTGGATGAGGATCGAGGCCCCGAGCTCTGAGCGTTGCACCCAGGGTCAGGGAGCAGAGAAGCGGCCCAGGCTGCTCCCACCACTGAACCCACACGTGCCCGCCCAAGCACCTGGCTCTCCCCACCTCTAGGAAGAAAAGGAGGAGGCTGCAGTGCATTTGCCAGTGGGCAAAGCTGGTCCTCAGGTGCCGTCGGAGCAGGGGTTGAGCCCTTGCAGCACGCAAGCCCAATGGCCTGACAGTTGTGAGCCGCCGCCTGGGCCTCACTAATGGAGTCCTGATACAGTGCACTGTGGTGACAGTTGAGCCCAGAGATAGCAGGGTGCGTCTGTGCCTGTGTGACAGAAGGGACAGGCCGCTGGCAAATCTGTAATCCTCTGATTTCTGCAGGGCTGCAGCACTTAACCCCTGCCTGTCCAGGTTGGGCAGTGGCCACACTGGCTGGGCTGGTGAGAGAGGGGTTTGGAGGAACCGGAGCAGGGGACACTGACCCCAACCTCTCTCCATCTGAGGGAGGATCAGCCACTTCTGCAACCCAGCCAGCCATCTGCCTGGGTTGTTGGAGCAGCGCAGGGAGAGTTTCTTGCTTCTGCTCTTGAAATCCCCCTTCTCCCCAACTCCTCCTCCTGGAAGCCAGGGGGTCTTTGAAAAAGAACACTGGTAAAGGCGCCTTGCTGTTCACATTCCTTCCATGGCTCCCCATTGTCCTCAGGATAAAGCTAAGCTCCTTAGAGAGGTCCCTTCCCTCTGGGCTCCAGCCACACTGGCCTCCTTTCAGTTCCTCCAGTCTAGCCCTGCCTCAGGGCCTTTGCATATACTGTTCCAGCACCCATGATGTCTCTCTGCCCTCCACACCCTGTGCTGGCCAGGTTCTTCTTGTCCTTTTTAGCCTGTCCCAGTTCCTGAGACTGGATCAGGGAGCTTCTTATGTGGTCCAGGCCGCCCCGTCCTTGTCCTTCACAGCTCTTGACACACTTGTGAATGTAGAGTTGGTTTATCTGATTGTTCAGGGTCTGCCTGTCCCTACAGACTGCGAACTCTTGAGGGGAGGGGAGGGCCTGTGGGGGCAAGCCACAATCTTCTGGTTCCAGGATCCATCATACGGGTACCATCTTGGTGCATTGTCACAGCACCTTATGAGGACAGACTCTACTATTATCTTATTTTCCCAATTAGGAAACTGATGCTCAGAGAGGGTGAGTCACTGGCCACAGGTCACATGGCCAGTCCGTAGTGAAGCCAGAATTTGAACCCAGCTCTGTCCAGGCCTCCTGGCACACTATACCATGTAGACCTCGGGAGCTAGAAGAGACTTAAAAGCCTCAGCCAAACTGCTCATTGGATTGGCAGGGAAACTGAGGCAGCCAGTTGTTGTGGAGCTCGGATCAAATCATGTCCCCTACCCCACCAGGCCCAAGTTCTTCCCGCACTCCACCAAGCGGGCAGCGCCACCTCCTTTCTCCTTGCATCTTGCTGGGAGATGGGGGGCCTGCAATGTCCTGGCTAGGTCCCCTTTCCAGAAGCCAGTTCTGGGCTGGGGTAGCAGAGAGGCTGCTCCCAACAGGGCAGCCTAAAGGCTAAGCCAGGGCTCTCCCCTCTTCCACCCCTCCCCCAGCCCTGCTGGCAGCTGCTTAGCACAATTAGCCAACAAGTGGCTGTTTTGTAGAGTTACTGCTGATGTGTTTTAAGTGGCTTTCTGAGTGGGAAATGTTCTGTACGAGAGGCAGACAAAGGGGAGCGAGTGCATTAGGTTTTATCGGTCTGTTTTGCACACAACTGACATCACTCTTTTAAGTAAGCTCTGTTCAGCCTGGGAAAATGATAAAGAGACAAGAGAGAGAGAATGCAGCAGGCAGACCTGCTCGCTCACTCTCTTGCTCGCTTGCATACACACCATCCAGTCTTCTGAGGGGAGGCATAATGGCTGGAGGACTGGAGCAAACTGTCTGACAGATGGGGCCTGCCCTGCTCTGAAGGGGAGGCTCCGACTGGAAATAAAGTCTTCAGGTGAAATAGAATAACTGAATTAGCAAACTATTGTGCAGTGAGAGGGTAATGCTTTTGCTTCTTCCTAATGGCTGTCCAGTAGCCAGAGAATGAAACCTCTTCTGATCACGCAGACCATCCAAGGACAAAAGTCACCAAGAGAGCGAGATGGCAGAGGGAGTGGGGAGGAGGGGACCCCCTACGATCCCTGGTTTGAGGCTTGGACAAAGGGCCCATCTCTCCCTGGCCATTCTTGTGCCCAGGAATTGCTCTGGGTTTGGTACGAAGTAGCCAGTAAGGAGGGAGCCACCTGTGGAGGGGTGTGCTGGCAGGGCAGGGGTCCTGGGTCAGGGAGGCGGATGGCAGACTGGCACTGGTGACACAAGGCTAGAGAGTGGGAGATGGTTGGGATATAAAAACAGCCTTCCTACTGTTGCTGCTTAGGAGAGGCTAGGCCTCCCTATAATTATGCCTAAGAGCCTCCTCCCGAATGCCTCTTTGTTGCTCAGATGTGGCCCTCTCTCTCTAGCTAAGCCAACTTGAAAGGTGAAATCACTGCCCTCCCCTCTAGGTGGGATGTGACACCCAGGGGAGTGAATCTCCCTGGCAATGTGGAGTATGACTCCCGGGGAGGAATGTAGACCTGGCATCGTGGGATGGAGAACATCTTCTTGACCAAAAGGGGGAGATGAAAGGAAATGAAATAAGCTTCAGTGGCAGAGAGATTCCAAAAGGAGCCGAGAGGTCACTCTGGTGGGCACTCTTAGGCACAATATAGACAACCCTTTTTAGGTTCTAGTGAATTGGGGTAGCTGGTGGTGGATACCTGAAACTATCAAATTACAACCCAGAACCCATGAATCTTGAAGACAATTGTATAAAAATGTGGCTTATGAGGGGGGACAGTGGGATTGGGGGGGCCATGGGGATCACACTCCCCTTTGTCTAGGTTGTGGATGGATGAGTGGAAAGGTGGGGGAAGGAAACAAACAAACAGACAAGGGCGCCCAGTGTTCTTTTTTCCTTTAGTTGCTCTTTTTCACTTTTATTATTATTCTGGTTATTTTTGTGTGTGTGGTAATGAGGGTGTTGGGGATTGATTTTGGTGATGAATGTACAACTATATAATGGTACAGTGAACAATCGCATGTATGATTTGTTTTGTATGACTGCGTGGTATGTGAATATATCTCAATAAAATGAATATTAAAAAAAAACAAAACAAAACAGCCTTCCTTTAGCCTCGGTTCAATGCAGGCATCTTTATCTGTCCTCTTTTCTCTTGGAGCTTCCTTAAAAGGAGATTTGATTTAACCTGTCTGTCTATCCATTCAAGGCTCCAGATAGTCATTTATTTAACAAATGTTTTTTAAGTACCGGTGATGGGCCAGGCATTCTGCTAGGGTCTGGGAATACCAAGGTGAACGAGAAGCTCACAAGCTAGTGGGGAGACAGATGAAAAATAAAAAATCCCAGAAAAAACCATTAATCATTGCCATGAACGTGCACCGAGGGGGAGGTTCCTGGAGTCTGTAATAGGGGCCCCTGAGCTAGCTGGAGGGGCGGGAAGACTGTCTGGAGGAAAAGATGCGAGATGGGGGTGCTGGGAGGGGGAGTAAAGGATGCTGCGAGGGCCGAGGCCAGAAGAAGGGGAGGCCTCAGGTGGGCAGAGGAGGAGGGAAAGGGAGAAGTCAGGGCAGGAAGAAGAGTAGGAGAAGGCTCCAAGGAGGGGAGCAGCCCCTGAGGCGCTGAAGGGCGGAGATGGAGAGCCAGTGAGGCCACTTGAGGGGGCCCTGGGGCAGGACTTGGAGGGGTCCCTGGCCGGGAACTCTTGATGATCGACACCCACAGCAGCGCCAGGGGCCGGGATGAAGAAAAATCCAAAGCAGTCCCTGCCTGGGGGGGATGTGGCCTGTGGAGGGAAAGCGGTCAAAACCAGCAGGAAGAGCAACCACCTGCCTGCCGGCAGGGTCGGACCCGCCCTGTCCAAGGAGCTCACGGAAGCTCTGTAAGGACCACCTGGGGAAGATGGCCTGCCTGCTGAAATTCCCTCCAGCTCAGGAGAGCTTTCAACAAAGACAATGCTTTTTTCCCTTCAGGAAAAGATGTAACTTTGTCTTTTCTCATGACACTAATAACACGTTTGCTGCAAAGCAATGTCAGTCATCACAGAACTTACCGGAACTTTCATGAATCTTCTGGACCTCAGTAATAGCCTCCTAACTGGTCTCGCAGCCTCCAGTCTGTACTGTGGGCCTCTCTCAGGCTCGTCTCCACTCAACAGCCATATAACACGACCCTATAGATAGAACGTGACAGACCATGACTCGCCTCTGCTCCAAGCCCTCTGACGCCTCTCCCCTCCTCCCCGCCCTGTTCCCACAGCCCTGGCGTTCCAGTCTGGCCACACTGGCCTCCTAGCAGCTCCCTGAACCCCTACACCACATCTTGCCTCTGGGTCTTTGCACTGCTGCTTTGCACACTTCTCTCCCTCCCCCCTCTCTTTCTATGGCTTGCTCAGATCTCTCCTGACATGTCACCTCTCAGAAAGGCTTTCCTCCCACCCTGCTCATATACCCATATATTCCTTCCCATCCTTCTTTGTGCATTTACTCTTCTGTGTTCTTCTTACCAGCCCTCATGGCACCTGACATCTTATATACTTACTCGTTTCTATCTCTGATCTGCTCCTCTGCCCCCTGAACGTGAGTGCCCCCCAGCCCCAGCCACCACATCCCTCCTCTCTGAAGTGGGCTCAGTAATCAAGCCTAGTGGTCAAGGAAGGATTCAGGTTGAGGACTCAGACGAGCTCCCATTCTGCTTCTGGCACTTGCTGATCACTTGTGTGATCCTGGGCAACTCCTGTCACCTCTCAAGTCTTATGCTCCTGGGAGACAGGGAAGCCCCTGCCCCCTGAGGCTGCTGCAAGGCTGGAGGGGATCACACCCACAACACCTTGGCCAGAGGGATCCATGTTCTCCTTGAATGTTGATTAGTATTGTTAAAGGAACTTGGGAGAGCTCACACCCCAGCCTCCCCCTCACTGCCCCACCACCTGCCATGCTTGTTCCATTGTACAGATTAGTTGACCAAGGCTCACGTGGACAGTAACCTTCTCAAGGTCAAAGAATGGCTGGGACTAGACCAAACACAGGCCTTCTGCCACCTTCCTTTCTTGCCAGCCTCTCTTTTCCTTCTCTCTCCTTCCCAGCAATGGGGACAGGAAGGGATGGCTACTCCAATGTCAATCATTTCTTCATTCAATGACTATACACTAAGTACCTACTCTGCATCAGTTTCTCTCCCCTTTGGGTCAGGGCTAGCTCTTATTTGCTTTTGCCCTTTCTGGTTTTCTCCAAGGCTAGCCCAACACTTGGCTGCACACAGCCCATCAGTGCCTACTTCAGGGAGAGTGCCCGTGGCCCCAGCCAAAATCTCTCCATTGGTCCCTGTCACCCTGGCTGCTGGGATGACCCCTACTGTAACAAGTCTTTCTTTTAACACCTGGCTTAATTGCTACCTCCACTGAGGGTGAGATGGGGAGAGGGGGAGGAAACAGGCACTCACTTGCAGAGCTTGTGAGTAAATGATGACAGTTTTTTTTTAAAGGGTCATTTGTCCAAACAAATGAGGTTTGGTTTTCTTTTCCTTCTACTTGGCCTGACTGTTGGCACAGGGGAGAGAAAGAGAGAGAGGGAAGAAGGGAGACAGAGACACAGAGGGACAGAGATTGGTCCTCATCTGAAGTGCCATTTGTAGCCTACACCAAGGGAGCCATGAGAGATATTAGAGAGCTGGAGGCCCCTCTGGCCCTGCTCAGCTGTCACCTGGTTAGAAACCCCCAGGATGGAGAGTCCAAAGTTGCTGTAAGTGTTGGGTATTGATTTCCCCCACATATTGGTACTAAAATGGTCTGTGTTTTGGGATCCTTCCTCGTAAAGTCACAGGCAGATGAATGAATGCTTTTAGTAAAACAACAGTGAGACCCAGAAATTCCACTCTTAAAGGTATACCCAATAGACACATGTGCCTACGTCCACTGGAAGTCACAAACAAGAGTGTTCGTAGCAGTTTTACTCCTCTATATTTCCAGTGATTTTTTATTGTGTACTGGGCATTGTGGATGATACATGGTAGAGATTCTGGAGTTTTTATATTCTTAGGAAGACTACTGATTCTTGTTTTAGTAGGCAGTTTATTTAATGGCGGATTACCTTGAACTTGTACATGTTTAGTTTTTTACCTTGTCAGGGCAGAACTGTGGAAAGCCCAAGGTGTTTTTCAAGCCCCTGTAACTTGGCAGGACTTAAATTCCAAATTTTGGCTCTGCTGTGGCTTGTCAGGATTTGGCTTTAGGTTTCGTTATGTCATGTTGTCTGTACTCTGGGATCTCGTCCAGTTCGCTTGTGTCTCTCCCCAGTGCCCAGCTCAATGCCCAGCATGTACTTGGTGCTCAATAAATGTTTGCAGAATGAAGGAATGACTGAGTGAAAATTGTGTGCTAGGCACCGTGATAGTTGCTGTAAAGATTCATTGAACTCTCGTGCACGCGTAGAAGGGTTGGAAAAAGTGATGACCTTCAAACAGCCATCCCAGAATCCCTCTCAGGGATCCCTCCCATTGCACAGGGAGGAAACTGAGACTTGGAGCCTTGAGTTGGCAGGACTCAAACCACCAAGAAGGTCTCTAGGCTGCTCTGCCTGCAAATGAGCAGGAATGGAGGGTGGGGAGAGCAAAGGAGCCAGGAGAAGAGAGGGCCAGGCTCATCTAGCAGCATGGCACTGTTGGTGCTGTGGCCAGAGGACCCGGAGGCCCTGAGACGTGCCCAGTGTTATGCAGTGTGAACCCCTCCTCCTTCCCAAGCTTTCCGTAGTTTCCTGCACACACTAGCGCAGGGGATGACTTTTGCTCTGTCGATGGAGTCCAGAGCAGGGGCAGGCAGGTGGGAGGGCCAGGCCCTCCATCACTCATCAGAAACAGCAGGAAGCATCTTGAGTCCTTTCTCTTTACCAATTACATCGCAGATGCTGAAGTCTCAACTACCTTGTGAGTAGGTACTAATATGTTCCCAATTTACAGATGTGAAAATTGAGATTCCACAAAACTAAGGGAAAAGCTAAGCTACATTAGAATCAGAATTTGAACTCAGGCCCAAGTGACTCATAGGGGCTTTCGAGTAAGCAGCTCAGAGCTCCGTGCGAGCTGAGTTCCAGGGCCACACGGTCCCAGGTGAGCTGTGAGCATCCAGCCTGCACATGTGCCACTGGGCTGTTTAGTGCCAATGACATGGTCTCTGTAGGAAGATTGTTCCCATTCTTGTGCCTGAAACCTCCACGCCTTCTCCTTATTTCAGGTGGAATCTATTTTGTTTTCTTTTAATGAATTGCCATGTCCTCTTTTGAAGTAACTTCAAATACATTTTGGACTTAGGCAGGGTATAAATTTTTTTCTTCCTTCCCTTCCTCTCTCCTTTCCCTCCCTCCCTTCCTTCTTTGTTCATTTCTAGGTTCTTTCTTTAGGGTATAGATCTTAAAGCATGCACACACACACACACTCCTCTTCATTTGGCTCTAGGAGGTCCTGTACACCATCGCTTCTCCAACCTTAACATGCATGTGAATCAGCAGAGGAGCTTGTTAAAATGCAGATTCTGGCTCAGTAGGTCTGTGGGGAATAGACAGAGCTTCTGCCTCTGTAACCAGTTCCCAGGTGACACTTCTGCCCCATGGAACACACTTGGAGTAGGAGGCTGTAGAACTGCCTGCTGTTCCTTCCGGTCCAGAATGGGGGGAAGGGGTGGGCAGGGGGATGCAGAATGACCAAAGAACATTTGCCTCTCCAGTTCTTGTTAACCTGCCTCCCTAAAGAGATGCTGCCATTCTTTCTGGGGAGCAAGGGGGTCTGAGCACAGAGTGGCTTGGTGCCCCCCCCCCCTTGGTGGGATGTTGGGGCTCTCAGGGCATCGGACTGAGCTGGAAGACCATTCTGAAGTTCTGGTTTTGGCCACACATGGAGTCAAATGCAGGGAGCTCCATGCTGGTGGCACGTTGGGTCCACAGCGGTCCTGCCTGAAGGCTTTAGGAGGGCCATGACCTTCTACTAACAATACCCCAATACGCAATACCCCAAATACCACTCCTGTTCTTACAACATCTGGACTCTGCTACCTTTGCCTACAGAAGCTGGAAATGCTGAGCAAGAAGTGTCCCATGGGGAACCTGCCCACCCCCAAGAACTTGCTCAGTGACCTTGAGGTGCCCACTAAGTCTCAGTTTCCCCACCTGAAACTTAGGCAGCTGGACTCAGTAATCCCAGCTCTTGCAGGCTCGTGCCTGAGGCATTTCAGTGGGACAGTCAACCAGCCTAGCGATGTCTCCAAGCCCATGTATGCACACAGACCCCGGCTCAGTGGCTTTCTTGGTGTGTGTGTGTCGGGGCGGTGGGGTGGGGGGTGGTGACTCTCCTCTGCTGTCCTAACTGGCCCACATGGGGCTGCTTTTCTCAGTGCCATTGATCCAGCTAAACCAGGGAGATGCATTACATCTCCTCCCGAGGTCAGGGGTTTGGCAGCCCAGCTGGTAAATCGCCCAGGGGCTGCGTTTTAAAGCCCTGCCCTGTGTTTTGGCTCCTTGGGGCCCATCTAGGGAGCAGTAAAGCTGGGGGGAAGCTGCTGAAGTTTGATACGGCTCTGGGGGCTGCCAAGGGCAAAGGGCTCCAGCCAAGGGAGGCACAAATAGATCGATAGGAAACTGTCATGACCCAGTGACCTCGGAGATGGCTTCAAACCACGTTCTTAACATGCCCTAGTAAATCTGGGGGTGGATCTGCCTCCCCTGGGGACAGTGGGAACAGGGCTCAGGAGGTGGAGAAGAGGATGCCAGGGAAGTGAGAGACCATGTAGCTAAATGCCCAGCATCGTTTGGGCTGCTTTTCTTTGTCTTCATGTAATGGGAGCACCGCACTTTACAGTTTGCAAAGCACTCTCCACTCCCCACCCTTTAAAGGCAGACTCTGAGGTGGATAGGGTTCATTGCCTTATCTGACGATGGGGAAGATGGCTCAGACATGCTGGCAGCAGAGCATTTGAGGAACTGCGAATGGGTCAGTCTGGCAAGGGGGTCTGGACAGGTGGAGGTGAGGCTGCAGAGGTGGGCAGTGGCCAGCTGTACACCTTAAGGGGTGTGGACTTTCCTGGGGGAGCCATAGGAGAGTTTCAGCACAGGGTAGGGTGGGGGTAACAATACAATTTGGCTTCACCTGGCTTCAGTATGGGGAATGGCTTGTGGGGGGTCTAGAGTAGAGGCTGATGTAATGGAGATGACAGGGCTTGAACCTTCCCTCCCAGCCCGGCTCCCCAGCCCCCACCATCTTCCCAGGCATTTACCCACAGGCCCCCAGAGTCTGACAGACCTGGGTTCAGTTCCTGTCTCTGCTGCTGACTTGCTGTGTGGATGTGGGCAAGTGAATTTTTCCTTTTTGAGTCTCAATTTCCCCTTTGGTGCTTCTTTTGATTATTAAAGGCTTCACTGAGGGGACTCAGTTAAAGCCCTGGCACAGTGCCTGGAGCCAAGCAGTCAATCATTACCCTCCTGAGTCCCCTTGGATCTGGTAGCCCTGCCAGCCTACCCCCACCCTCGGATGCCTCAGCTCTCCTGACCTCAGGGGCTTCTCCAGGCTGCCCTCTGAAGGGGGCTGTAAAATAAAGCCAACACCCCTGCCAGCTCCCCGATTCTGATCCGGGGAGGATCAGAGGGCAGAGATGCAGTGGAGGGCCTGGGGGTGGGGGTGGGGGCATCTGGCCATTTCCTCCTCGGTCTTTGCCCCCTTTCCCAGGAGGTCCGAGTTCAGAGTGGGGCCATTCTGCTCACCTAGCAGCACTCATTGCCCCTGCTTGACGCTGCACAGACCCCAAGGCAGGGCACCTTCAGGTTCTTGTCTGGGCTTTGCTATGACCAGCCCTGCTCGGCCCTTCCCTCTGGGCCTCAGTTTCCCCATTTTTACAGTGATCTCTGTTTCCCAAACATGGACAGGCATGCAAGATGGTTCAGGATTTTGCAGGTAATAACGTTGGACCTTATTGAGATAACGTACTCTCCTTTAATTCTCTTCCATTCCTTCACATCGTGTCAGTGAGACTTGGGTTGATGTATGTCCAGTGCCTCTTTAATACTCGCTAAACTCACTTTTTAACAGAGGGCAAAGTCTCTTAAAAGAAAAATAGTGTTAGTTGGTCCCCTAATTGTGGCAGATGGACTACATGTGTTGGGGAATCCCTGGGACACAGGGCCTCAGAGGGTCCTCCCAATTCTTACATTCTGGGATGCCCAAAGTCTGGACTGAGCTGAAGTGGGGCGTCTGGACACCCCTGCTTTTGGCAGGCAGACAGACTCGGCTGAGCTGGGAGGCCCAGTGTTCAGGGCCTGGGCTTTGGCATCAGACGTTCCTGGGTTTGAATCCTGGCTCTGCCTCTCATCAGCTATGTGGCTTTGGGCAGGTGGTTTAACCTCTCTGGGCCTCTGCATCTATACCTGTAAAATGGGGCTAATGCTACCTGTGGGCATTAAAGGAGATGATCCCGATGGAGGTACTTCACAACCTTCACCAGGGCTAAGCAAGAGACCTGCTGGGAAGTGCCGTCCCTCCCAAGCACCCTGGAAGAAGTTGTGCAACAGGTAACAGCTTTCCTGACATTTCTTCTTTCTGGTTTTCATTTTCCCCAGTGTCTGTCTGATGGTGGATTAAGGAATAGATCTTTCTTGAAGCTCCTTTCCATTTAGAAAAGTGTCCTCCCTGACATGTCACTCCTACCTTCCTGCTGCTGCCCAGGACCAGAGAGGGGAGCAGGGGATCTGGTTACAGGCAGCCAGTCCTTACCTGCCTCCTTTCTCCCACAGGACAGGGCATGCACAAAGAGCCATGTCATTGACCACTGGCTTGAGTGACCATATTGCTGGGGGGCGGGGGGTGGGGCAGGGCGCCTGTGTAGTCTTCTTGTCCTCCTTTGAGGTGGAGCTTAGATCGGCTGCTCCCCCAGGGCATCCTTTTGTCCCCAGCCTGTCTCTGAGTCTGTAGCCCGAGGAATCAGGGCCGCTGGCTGCTGCTTGGCCCTGTGTGCCAGCCCCGGCCTCCCGCTTCCCAGCAATCTGGCCCACGACACAGATAATGCCTCCTTTCAGAGCTCCACGCAGGCCACCAAAGGAGGCCTGGGGAGGAGTGCTGGGGTCCTCAGGAAACTGCCAGACAAAGCTGCCTTGTTGCGAGGGCTCACAGGGAGCAGGGACCCCAACCCCTGGTGAGACCCTTCCCTGCAGGACTCTCCAAAGTGTAGGGGGCCAGCTGCTCCCAGGAGCAGAGCCCTCGGCCTCTCTGAGCCCTGGGCACACATGGACATGGCGGGTGGGGGCTGGGATCACTGAGAGCAGGACTCCTGGGTTCTGGGGGTGACCTGGCTGTGTCTTGACCTGGCTCTTCTCAACCACATGAAGCTTCTCTATGCTCATAGAATAAACCCAGTTCCCACAAGGCCCTGGGTCTCATTCTGCCTCTCTCGCTGCCTCTGCTGAGACCACCCTCAACTCCTTTTGGTTCCTTGAACCTCAGGCCTTTGAATGTGCTGTTCCCCGCACCCACAACACCTTTCCCTGCACTTTTCCCATGGCCGCCCCTGCTCATTTTCCTTGAGGCCTCCCTGACCACCGTATCCACACACCTTCCCCCTAGTGACTCCCCATCTCATATCTTGTTTACCACACCCCACCCCCAGTACTTGGGGAGTTTGCCTGTTTCATTCCCCTCCATGTCCCCAGCACCTGGGACAGGGCTGAAAGCACAGGACGCGTGCAATAAATAATTGTTGGATGAATGAAGAGTTCTCAGTTCCCAGAGAAGTTCAATCACACAGAGAGTGAAAGCAGAGCCGGGTCTTGAACCCGCCTCTGTTTTGTTCCAAAGCTTTTCTAGAGACTCATGATCTCTCACCCGCAGCCTTGGAGTGTTGCCTTTGGGCCAGCCCCCACCCGCAGAAAGGGGAGAGGGGGCCTCACCCCTCTTCCCCGTACCCCTACCTTCGCCTCCGCATCCCTCCCTGCCCGCTCCATCTGGAGGGACAGCCATCCTCCGAGCAGCGGCCTGAGGCTGGGGGCTGCCTCTGTCGAGTCATGGCCTGGAACATCTGTCTTCATGAAAGGGACCTGGCAGGGGCAGGGTGAGGCCCAGGGGAAGAGCAGTGAGGACAAATGGGAGAGGGGAGCAGGGCCAAGCGCGGGCCCGTGCGTGTGTAACCTCGACATGAATAAATGATCAGCACCCGGGATAAACAGCCGAGTGGGGGAGGGCTGGGCCCCCACAGCGATTTCACAAACCTCAGGCAGGAGTCGGGTCATTCCAGGCCCCCAGATGGGAAGTCCTCCTGTTTCACAGCCGCTTCATTAGGGTCTTAACTGAGCGCCCCGCTCGGGCCCTGTGAGCCACAGTGGAGGGGCTAATGTCATGATTAGTAACAACTGGTGCCTGACCCTACCCCCAGGGTCAAGGTGTGGGGGAGGGCCCAGTGCCCAGGGTGCTGGCAGAAGAGTGATAATTAGCAATAAAAGGACAGTTCTCATTCCTTGAACAGTTACCAGGTGCTAGCTCTGTTTTAAGCTCTTTATGTGCGTAATTTATTCCTCAGGACAGCCCCGTAGGATAAGCACTATTATTGGTCCCATTTTACAGATGAGGAAACTGAGACACAGTTACAGCTTCAAATCCAGGTCTGCTTGATTTCTAAACGGGGGCCCTTTACCGCTGTGCTCCCCAGTGTTACCTGTGGTGCCGGGGCCATGGGGTGGGGGTGGGGGGGCATTGAAAGGCCCTGGCATCTCTGGTTGTGTTACCCAGGGAGGCTGCTGAATGTGGCTTACAGAAGGGGGAGGTATCAGTGGTTCTGGTTAAACATGAGGATGCTCAGGCCCCACCCAGGTTCTGGCGAAGAGGTGACAAAGAACCACCCCTGCACCTGCTTAGCGGGCCTCCCCTTGGTGAATGCAGTTGGCCTTTCTCCCCTCCAGGCCTGTGGTTTTTAAACTTCAGCAGGCATCAGAATCACCTGGGCAACTTGCTAAATAGGCTGATTTCTGGGTTCCAGCCTCAGAGAGTCTGACTAGTCCCCTCACCCCACCCATACCCCCAGAATCTGCCCATATAACAAGCAACACCCCACTCCCAGAGGAGCTTGGACCATCTTCAGCAGACACTGAACCATCATTTCAAAAGTCACAAAGGGAAGCAACCTGGGGTCCTTTCGTACTGGCCCACCTGAGCTCATCTACAACTCAGATGAGTGGGCTGGAACCGTGTCTAGAATTCCATGATCACTGGGTCCTCCGGGGTCTTGCCAGCAGGGAGCCCTGGAACCTCGTGTAGGAGGACGCTGGAGGGGCTTTCACAGCCACACAAGCTATTAAAAGGACATTTCACATGAAAGAACAATATTCTATGATCTGACTGATAAGAAATAATTAGAATAAGCAAATTCATGGAGTCCAAAACTAGAACACAGTTTACCCCGGGTCGGGGTGGAGGGAGGGAATGGGAGTTAAAGCTTAATTGGTAGAGAATTTCTGTTCGGGGTGATGGAAAAGTTTTGGTAATGGAGGGTGGTGATGGGAGCACAACACTGTAAAAGTAATTAACTTCGTTGACTTGTGTATTTGGAAGTGGATAAAATTGGCAATTTTAGGTTTTATATATGTTAGTGGAATAAAAATTTTTAAAAAGTCATAGGACTTTACAACACAGAGTGAACCTAATGTAAACCATGAACTATAGTTGATGCTATAATTATAATAATAATGTTTCATCAATTATAACAAGGTTACCACACTAACACAAAGTGTTAATAATAGGGAAAACTGTGTGCATGAGGGGGGTATGTGGGAAATTCATATTTCCTGCATGATTTTTCTGTAAACCTACAACTTCTTTAAAAAATAAAAAGAATTTAAAAAAATTAAAAGGACATTTGAAAACAAAGGGATCTTGGGGGTCATTGAGTCCAAACCCTTCATTTTTACATGTAGGGAAATTTGTCTAAGGTCATACAAGTTAGTGGCAGAGTCAGTTCTGCAGCTTTCCATGACATCAAGCTGCGTGGGGTAACAGGTGTCTAGAATTCCACCACAAGAGTCACTACTTACTACCAAGTTTCTGGAGAGCTCTGTGGAGGAGCAGTACACGAAGGCATTAAAACAAAGAGCTTTATGTTAGCTGGGCTGATGTGTCCCCAGGGCCTGGCTTGGGGCCTGGCATATAGCAGCTGCTCAGTTAACACTTGCTGAAATTGCACTGAGCATCATCAAGAGCCATGGACAAGACAGAGGCAGCTGCAGACTCACAGCCTGTCAGGCCTCTGTGGCCTGAAAACCAGGATAAGGAAGGTGCCCAGAGGGGGAAGCTGATTCCCTTCCTCCTCCCTCCACTATGCCGAGACCTCCATTTTACCATCTGTGAGGAGCACTTATTGGGGACGAGAACCTGAGACAGACTTCCATTAGGGGCAGCCAACCCAGAAGCTTCCAAGGACAAACAGGTGACAAAATGAGTGAAGCTGGCTGAGCGTGAGACATTAGGGAGTGGTAGGGACTGTGGTCAACATTGATGGTATTTGAATTCTAGTTCTTTTAAGCAGCACTGAGCCTGCCAATAGAAAACCCTGACATATCCAAGGGCCAAGTCTGACCCATGGCCATGGGTTTGCAACTGCCAGCATTCTGTGTGGTACTGGACAGGGAGTCTGGAGACCAGAATTTAGTTCTGGCCCTCCTCCTCCTTGGGCAAATCAGTCTCCCCAGTCTCCCCGTTTGTACTCCGAGGGACTGGGTTGGGATGACCTCTGAGACTTTGTGCCAGGAAGTGGCAAGGAAGACTGGGGCAGACGCCAGCATGCAGCCAGGTCGCTGTGGCTTTAAAAGTGCCTCGACAGCCCAATGGCAGCGGGCTGGCAGCTGCAACAGCAGTGGCCGGGTGAGTGAGCCGGCAGAGCTGAGCCTGCTGGTGCATGGGCCACCTGCGGAGCCCTCCACAGCTGGGGAGATTAGTCTCTTCCACTAGACAACACCCATTACCACGTTCCAATAGCCATCACTTCCGCTAGGAGAGCTGCAGATGAGATTATCGATTGCGCTGACCCCAGGCAAGCCCTTTCCCCAGCCTGAGAGGTGTGCAGATCAGCCCGTGCTGGCCCCAGCCCGTAGCTTCCAAGGCCCTCCAGCTCCTTCCCATCACAAGCACAGGCCCAAGCCTGGGATCCAGGTGAAGCCGACCGCGGGCCCTACCTGATGGACTGGTTTAGGCTGGCCTTCCGAGGGTTTGCAGCAGGACTGGGCTCTTTGATTTCAAGATGGGGAGATGTGGAGAGGGCTGTTCCAAGGGGCATGAGTGAAGGAGTAATGGGGTGAACGTAGAGGAAGTGAGGTCTGGCTGAGCAGTGTGCAGGGTGGGGGAAATTGGGAGGTGAGACTGGATTGGGAGTGGGGGCAGCCTGATGCCAGTATTTCAGTGGTCAGTGGAAGCTTTGGGGCCAGGAAGTGACACGATTGCAACTCCACCTTTGCCCTTTGCCTGCTGGCAGCTCCTAGGGGTTCCAGATGCTGGAATGGAAAGGGGAAATACCCTCAGACTTGGGCCCTGGGTCTTGCAGGCTCTGTGAGGGCAGGAGATATATCTTCTCCTTCCTTGCATCCTCCCTGTCCCTCCCTTCCCACCACAGTCAGGGCCAGGCTGAACCATAATACATGTTTATTTTATGTTTATATTATGGTCCAAGCCTGAATCATAATACATGTTTACTATCTCAGTCGAAATCAGCAGAGGAAGCTAGCAGAGATGAGTGTAGCCTGCATCCCTCCCTCCTTCCTTCCTTCCCTCCCCTCTTCCTTCCTTCCTTCCCTCCCTCCCTCCTTCCTTCCTTCCTTCCTTCTTTCCTTTCTTCTTTCCTTCCTTCCTTTCTTCCTTCCTTCCTTCCTTCCTTCCTTTCTTCCTTCCTTCCTTCCTACCCTTGTTCACAGAATCCTGCAAGGCAGGAACAAACCACAACCCAGAGCTCTCATCAGACAAGAGGACCCTCTCTGGTCCCTGTGCTCAGTCCAGGTGACTTTGAGCTTTGCCCAGTTTCCCTTTTGCCCACCAGGCCCTTATACATTTTTGAAAAGAAGGAAGAAGGACATTCTCCTTTTTTTTAACCCTATGATTTTGAACATAGTCTTGCCCTGGAATATTCCATATCTTTACCTGGGTGGTGGTTACACAGGTGGATACATGTGTAAACATTCATTGAGCCATGCACCTAGGATGTATGCACTTTACTGTAGGTATGTGTATACACATGCAGAACCTCAACAGAAAAACAACCCCATGTCCTGCCTTTGGACAGCAATATTTTGGTTCTTCTACAGAGACAAGAGGGACCTGGAAAGAGGAGCCTGGCTAGCTGGCAGCTGGGAACCCTCCTGGTCTCCCCAGCCTCAGCCTCTGGAAGGTAAGAGGGGCCTGAGGTGCTTGCTTGGCCTGGCCTGACCACTCACCATCAACCCCCAGGCACGGGGAACACCCCTCATCGCCCATTCAGGAGCTGGGGTGAAGAGGGAAGTGGGAGACTGAGAAACAGTTATAAAATGATAACCAAGGTGGGATGGGACAATTCACTCATTCATTCATTCGTTCATCCATTCAACACATATTCATTGCGAGCCCCTCACCTGCCAAGCCCTGTGTGAGTGCCTGGGAACTCAGTGGTGGGCACAGTGGACACAGTCAGGGCTCTCAGGATGCCCAGTGTCTGCTAGGAAGATGGGAATGGAGTTAGTTCCAGGGACGTGGTCCTTGATATCAAAAGCTGAGAAAGTGGCTCTGTCAGAGCTCGGGGCTCATCAGCTCTGAGGCAGCAGCTGCCGGGTAAATAAAATGCACCTAATTGCCAAGCTGTGGCTTTATAACAAAAAATCACATTGTCATACAGGCCAGATGGCTCCAATCAAGGGATGCCTGTTTCCTTGGAGGCATGCTCACAGGGAGACCCGAGGCCAGCCGTGCACGGTCCTGGGATCCGCCTGCATGTGGCCCCACTGGGGACTCAGAAGGGCCTAGAGCAGGGACAAGGGGTGAATGTCCGGGAACATCGGGTGGGGAGACTCCAGGGCACCAGCTCTCCTCCTCTGAGGTCTCGCCCCTGGGCAGGCCTGCCATCCTGGCATGGGGGTGGGCAATGTCAACCCAGCTCTCCCTCAGGCTGCCATTCACTTCAGCCCTACAGCCAACTCTTGCTGAGAGCCACCATGTGCTGGGCGTGGTGCTGGGAGCTGGGGCACAGCTGTGGGCATCGCATGGGGCTGACCATCCAAGGGGAGAGCTGTGGAACAAGCAACCTCATTGGTAGACACACATCTCCACCATGATGCTGACGAGGCCCCACAGCATAAAAGGAGAAGGAAGCACCCTCTGAACTGCTGACCCCACGCACAGTGGAGAGCATTTTTATTGGCCTTGACCAGCTTCCACCAGGCTGCAGTGCCTCCCACATGGAGTCACAGCTAAGACGAGGCTCCCGTCCCTGGTGGCCCACCGTGTGCCAGCTCCCATGTGACCACAGTCTCACCAGGTCCTCCAACATCCCCGTATGGAAGGGCCCGTAATGGTCCCATCCTACGAATGGCAAAACCGAGGCTCAGGGAGGTGAAGTCCACACCCAAGTGCTCACAAGTGAGTGGGGATTTAGTACCAGTAGCGTGAGGCTGGTGCCTGAGCTGGGGATCTCCCCACATACTCTGCACCCTGCACCCTTTCTTCAAAGGTCAAACTGCCTGTTCAACATTCTGGGGCCCCCACAATCCCATTTTCCCTGTCATGGCTGCCCTGTAAGGATAGTTCATTCCGTTCTGGCCCATGCACGCCCCGCTCTTCCCAGCTGCTTGCTCCAGCCCAGCACTTTCCCAGCCCATGTTCTGCTCTCCCCTTTCTTTAAGGCTGCCCGTTCCTTTTTCCTTTTTCTTACACTAGAAAAAGTTTATTTTTGACAGCGTTATTGAGATAAAATTTACATTTTATACAAAACTTACCAGTCTTAACTATACATTTCAATGGGTTTTAGTTGTGCAACCGTCATACAATATAATTCTAGACTATTTCCATCACCCCCAAAAGAAACCTCATGCCAATCTGCAGAAACTCCCCATTCCTATCCCCTGCCCAAGGCAACCACGAATTCACTTTCTATCTCTATGGATTTGCCTATTCTGGACATTTCATTTAAATGGAATCACACAATATGGGGTCTTTTGTGACTGGCTTCTTTCACTGAGCATAAAGTTTTTGCGGTTCATCCATGTTGTAGCGTGTATCCGTAGATTATTCCTTTTTGTTGATGAATAGAATTCCAGTGTATGGATATGCCACATTTTGTTTATCCATTCCTTACACTTTTTAAATTGTGAATTATCATAAAAATGCTTAAAATGCATAAAATGTCAAACAACGATAATAAGCCCAGCCCCTGTGTACTAATAGGAAATGAAACGTTACAAATACCTGGAGGTTCCCTGGTGTCCTTTCCCCATCACCCTAACTGTCCTGAAGGACTGGCCCTAATCTCCCCACTTCAATGGTTTTCCCTGCTCGACTCCCACAGTGCCTACCACAGGGATTTAGGAATCAAGTGGGTCTGGATTCAAATCCCATTTCTCTTGCTGTGTGACCTTGGGCAAGTGAATTTACCTCTCTGAGCTTGTTTTCTGATCTATAAAATAGGGTTAATAAACTAAACTTCATCAGTGTCTGACACATAGTAGGTGCTTAAAACATGCCAGTTTTCTCTGTTTTCCCCTTTTTTTGGGAGCACCGATTAAGGCCTGTCTCCTCTCTAAATCTTTCTCCCACCCCCCTACCCCATGATCATTTCTTTTCAGAAATCTTACAAGTCTTTCAATGTGCACTATACAGTTTGGTAATTAACAGTATTAATCATTGCTATCATGAATTATACACTTGTTGCCTCTCATGTGTAAGTCTTGTCTACTGAACTTGAAAAGTTTCTTGAAAGCCAGGACTGCACCTTTGATTTTGTACTCTCTCAGCTCAAAATTGTGTGACTTTGGTGATGAAACCTATCATCGATGTGGAAAATTAATTATGCTATTTTGTTAAGTGAAACATGAAACAAATGGGCTGGTCCACAATATAAATAAATTATATG
Organism: Choloepus didactylus; assembly: GCF_015220235.1. Classification (NCBI taxonomy): domain Eukaryota; kingdom Metazoa; phylum Chordata; class Mammalia; order Pilosa; family Megalonychidae; genus Choloepus; species Choloepus didactylus. Next base: position 91,042,363 of record NC_051316.1, read on the forward strand.
ACACTCATGAAAACAAACATGTATACGGGAAAATGACTAGCAGGAACAATATCAAAATAATATTTAGATTAAGATGTATTCAGAAATGAATTTTTTCCTTATTATTTTCCACAGTTTCTTTAATTTTCAATATTACCCTATTAGGACACTCTGGCTGAGCCCAGATAAACAATTGTTATGAGATGCCAACCCTTTCTCCATCTATTTGCATTTCCTGACTGACTTGAGGGCAATCAAGTTGACTTGATTGACAAGAACATTCCTGGAAAGAGATCTCCAATGCTGCCAGTGGCCTGGATTCAGACACATCTAGCCCTGTGGAGGCAACTGCACAGAAGCCTCAAAGGCAGGGTGATGGGGATCTAGGGTTTCCTAAGGTCAGAGTCTACCCTGAAAGTAGGCAGAATCGGTCTCAATGAACTAACCCCTGCAATGGGGTCTGAGAGCTAGAAGGCAAGGTGGTTCCAGCGGCAGCTGGGAGCTACTGGTTGAAGCCATTGACAACTCAGGCAATTTGGCAGCACCTCATGCGCAGGTGGAGAGGGGCTGTGTCCTTGAAAAGCTAGGAGTTCTGACATCTTGGTGCCCAACCAGCTCTGCTATAGTGGGTGCTGGTTTCCTATCCACTTCCTGGTGGAGCCGGGGACAGTGGTCCTGAGAGGGGGGCAGTGAGATGTCAGTGGTGTGGGCAGTGGTTGGAGTGAAGTGACAGGAAGTGCAAGGAAGTGTGAGAAGGGGGGCCTGGGCTGAAGCATGAGGATTGACTTGGAATGGTTCTGAGTGCCTTGACTCCGCTGTGGACTACATGGGCTTCTAGAGCAGGGAAGGGCCTTGAAATGTGGGAGGGAGGTCCCCAGGTGGGTCTTCTGAGCTAGTAAATACTCAACAAATATTTATTGATACCTAACATGGATCAGGCATGGTTTCAGCATCTGGACAGAGCTTTGAACAAGACAGACATGGATAGGGATCTGCAGCTCCCTATCCAGTGAGGAAGACACTCAATACAAAATTCACCATGCCCAGCATTTAATAAAAAATTACTAGATACACAAAGCAAATCAAGGCATAATATGTCAAGTGGAGAAAAGTGCTATGGAGAACAGAAAAGCAGGTTAAGGGGATAGCAAGTGCCAGGTTGGGTCTTTATGAGTGAGCTCTGTGGTTATCTGGGGAAAGGGTGTTCCTGACAGAGCTAGACCTCTTAGAGGAACAACCAGTAAGGTGGTGGGGGCTGGGACAGAGTGAGAGGGAAGGTGGAGGGAGGTAGCAGTGAATCAGATCATAAGGGGACTGTAGGCCATGGTAAGTGTATAAGTTATCTGTTGCTGCATAACAAACAACCCCCCAAATTTAGTGGATTAAAACAAAACTTTATTCTTTCTCATGAGCCCATAGGTTGGCAGTTGGGGAGGTTCTTCTGCCGTTTTTACCTGGGATCATTCATAAAGCTGTGTCTTACGGCTTGACTAGTGCTGGAGGGTGCCATGTGGTTTGACTTCCATGTCTGGCAGTTGGTGTTGGCTGTAGCAAGGAGTTTGGATTTTATGCTGAGTGAAGTGGGAACCATTGTGAGGGCAGGAATTTCAGCAGAAGTGAAAAACTATGTGACTTATGTTAGCGATACGTTAAATGGGACTTCAGGCCAGTGTGGCCTAGGAGTATTTGGGTTATATTATTTTTACAATTGGAAAAATTGACTTCTGCTTCTGTCCAGGGAAGAGAAGGATGGCTCGGAATTATCCTCCCACTGTAAACAGGAGAAAACTGTACAAACCATAGGGAACAAATATTTTCAGACATTCAACAACAGGCAACACTGGAAAAGGTAGCTTTCTACCTGCAGATAGTTCCCACACTGCAGAATAGGGAGGGGAGTGTCAAAGTGGTCTTGCTGAGCTGTGGAGACAGAAATGGGGTTGGGGAGGTCAATGCAGCTGAAATTTGTGGAACTGACTGCCAGGGAGGAGGGAGCTACTAAGAGAAAGAACTCTAGCAGTCTGCGTCGGTGCCTTTGGTTGGTTGTCAGTCTCCTGAAGCACACAGTGAAGCCGTCAAGAACAACTTTTTATTTTTTTTTTCCAGTTATGTTACACATCTGTTTCCTCCACCATTATAAGCACTTGACACATGTAAAAGGCAAAACACATTATTCACAGATCCCATAAACATAAATATTTAACATACAAGTTTTGAGGAAAGAAAAATTACTGGGATGCTCACACAGGACTGGGAATTTTCCTCCAGCTGGAATGGAGAGATCTCACTGAATACAAGAGGCTTTAAATGGAAACCTTAGAAGGGTTATACTTCAGAAGTAGAGCTAAATTATCCCTAGAATAAAGGCTACTCCAGACCTGCCCCAGAAGAACTTAAAAAATAGATCTTGAAAGATCAAACTAATTCACAAGTAATTGAACTGCCTTTTTTTTTAAAATTAACTTTGTCAAATAAAAAATCATTTCTAAACAAAACAAAGCAAAGCAATGGGAAAAACAAATATCCTGAAATAATGTCATTCCTTCCAATATGCTCCTACTGCCTTTCAAGTAAAGTCCAATACTCTTTAAGGGAATACAAGAAAATTTAGCACTTAACAATATAAAATTTAAATGCCCATCATCCAATAAAAAAAAAACCAGATATAAAAAGAAGAATAAAATGTGACCCATAGGAAAAAATTTAGCCAAAGAAACAGTCTTAAGCATGACAGAGATGATGGGATTACTGGAAAAGGACAGTAAAGCCACCACATAAATGTTCTCCATATGCTCAAGGATGTAAAGGAAAACATAAACAAGATGATAAGAGAAATAGGACTTATAAAAATGACTCAGCTAGAGATGAAAAATTATCTGAAATGAGAAATACACTTGGTGAGATTAATAGCAGATTAGACAGTACAGAAAAGATCTATGAACTTGAAATCAAAGCACTAGATACCATCTAAAATGAAGCACAGAGAGAAAACAGACTAAAGGAGAAGGAGGAGGAGGAAGAGGAGGAACCGAGGCTCAGTGACCTGTGGAGCAATATCAAGCAGTCTATGATACATACCATTTGATACATATGATACATACAATTATGATACATACATACATACATATGTATCATATGTATGATACATACATATGATACATACAATTTTGAGTGTCAGAAAGTTGAGAGGGAGATAAACGCATTTGAAGAAGGTGGCCCAAAATGCTTCAAATGTGATAAAAATCATAAATCCACCTTAACCTCAATGAACTGCAAGAAGAATAAACATAAGAAAACCATGCTAAGGCACATTATAATCAGATTGTTGAAAACCAGCAATAAAGAGAAAGTCTTAAAAGTAGACAGAAAAAAAGGCACGTTATATACAGAGGAACAAATAAGATAAGCTTTTAACTATATTGATCAAGAAAAAGAGAGGACACAGATTACCAAGATAAATAATGAAAAAGGTATATCACTATCAATTCTATAGGCATTAAAAGGACAATAAGGAGATATTGTGGAAAACATTTTATCAATAAAATTGACAACGTAGATAAAATGGACAAATTGCTTGAAAGACACAAATTACCCAAAGTTGACCCAAAAAGAAATAGACAACTTATATAACCCTATATAAATAAAAAAAAAATTGAATTATAATTTAAAAGCATTTCACTATGAAAATTCCAAGCCCAGATGACTTCACTGGTAAATTCTATCAAACTTTTATGAAAGAAATATTACCAATCCTACATCAGCTCTTTCATAAAACAGGAGGGGAATATTTCTGAATACATTTTATTTTTAAATTTTGAGGCCACTATTAGCCTGACACAAAAATCAAAGACATCACAAGAGCAATGCAGACTGATATCTCTTGCAAACACAGACATCTTTAACAAAATCTTAGTAAATCAAATCCAACAATTTATAAGAAGTATAATATATCAATATATAATGACCAAGTGGGGTTTGTCCAAGGAACACATGGTTGGCTTAACATTCAAAAATCAGTTAATATAACTCATCATATTAATAGAATATCGTAAGTTCATTTCAAAAGATGCTGAGAAAGCATCTCACAAAATTTGACACCTAGTTGTGATTATATATACAAAAAAAGAAAAAACTAAAACCCTCTCAGTAAACTAGGAATGGTAGGGAAACTTCCTCAACCTCAACCTCAAAGAGCTAACATTGAAACTCCATAATCAGAAATAAGGCAAAATGTTCATTCTCTACATTTCTTTACCACATTTCACTGTTGGAATTCACTATTTCCAAAAAACATAAGGCATAAAGATTGGAAAGGAAAAAATAAAACTGTCCTTATCTGCATATGACACGATCATGTATGTAGAAAACCCTAAGGAATCTACAAAATAGCTACTAGAACTAATAAGCGAGTTTAGTAAGATTTCATGATTCAAGGTCATTATACAGAAATCAACTGAATTGCTAAGTACTAGCAATAAACAATTAGAAAATGAAATAAACAATTTCACAAAATGCTTAGCAATAAATTTTACAAGACATATGAGGCCTGTATTTTGAAATTACAAAACATTACAAAGCAAAATTAAATGAAATCTAAATAACTGAAGAGGTATACCATGTTTATGGTTTGGAAGAATTGATGTGAAGATGGCAATTCTCTGTAAATTGATCTACAGATTCAATGCAATTCCAGTCAAAATCCTAGGGGACTTTCTTGAAGAAAATGACAAGTTGACTTTAAAATTTATATGGAAAGGCAAATGACCCAGAATAACTAAAACAATATTGAAAAAGAAGGTTGGAATATTTATGCTACCTAACTTCAAGACGTAATAAAGCTATGATAAGACAAAGTGTTTTGGTTTAAGGAGAGACATATAGATCAATGAAACAGAATAGCATCCAGAAAGAGACCCAGACTCATATGGTCAATTGAAAGTTGACAAAAGTGCTAAAGAAATTTAATAGGGAAAAACAGCCTTTTCAACAAATGGTGCTAGAACAGTTAAACATCAATATGAAAAACAAAAACAAAAACAAAAGCAAGGATATAAGTTTCTGTTGGGATGATGAAAACATTCTGGAAATAGTGGTAAAAGTTATTCAATATTGTCAATGTGCTTAATGTCACAGAATGGTACACTTAAAAATGGTTAAAATGATTTTTATTTTATGTATATTCTGCCACAATAAAAAAATAAAAACTCTTTTCCATTCTGTACAATGACTCTGAACAACTGCTTATCCTTTAATAAACCCCTTTGTTGCTTAAGAAAAATGAACCTTGATCCTTAATCACATCCTACACAAAAATGAACTTGAAATGGATCAAGGACCTAATTGTAAGTGCTAAGAAAATAAAAATGAAGGCCAAACTGAAAATAATGTATTTGCAATACAAATATCTGATAAAAGGGCTTGTATCCAGAATATAAAAAGAATACTTATGAGTCAAGAAGACAAATGACCCAATTTTTTAAAATGAGCAAAATATTTGAAGACACCTCATCAAAGGTTTACAGACAGCAAACAAGCACAGGAAAAGCTGTTTAACGTCACTACTCTTCGGGGAAATACAAATTAAAACCACTAAGAGATACCACTATGTGCCCACCTGAGATGGTTAAGTTTGGGTGTCCACTTGTCTGGTCAAGCAAGCACTGGGCTGACTGTTACTGTGAGGATATTCTGTGGACTTCAATCATCTATAGGTTGATTGCATCTATGGCTGATTACATCTACAATTAACCTTTAGATTGCCTTCAACAATGAGAGAAGTCTCATCCAATCAGTTGAAAGTTTTAAAGAAGTAAGGATTTCAGCCATCAAAAGAGAGAATTTCCATCGCTACTTCAGCCAGTCAGCTTTTCCTGAGGAATTCACTGAAAACCTTCACTGGAGTTCCCAGCTTGCAGCCTGTCTTCTGGAATTTGGACTTGTGCATCTCCACTCGGGTGATGCACATATTTACAGATCTCTCCTGTCAGTTCTATTTCCCTAGAGAATCCCGACTAATATACCACCTGAATGGCTAAAAATTGAAAAGAATGACCATACCAAGTGTTGGTAAGGATGTGAGACACCTGGAGCTCTCATATGCTGCTCATGGGAATGAAAAAATGGTTCAGCCACATTGGAGTCCAATTTAGCAATATCCTAGGAAGTTAAGTATACATTTATCACACAACCCAGCAATTCCATTTCTAGGTATTTACTCCAAAGAATGAAGGTGTGTGTATACATATATATATATATATATGTACACACACACACACACACAAAGAACTGTATGCAAATATTTACAGTAACATTACTCATAACCCCAAACTGGAAACACCCCAAATTCCCATCAACTGGTGGATGGATAACAAATGGTGATATATCCATCCTATGGAGTACACTTAGCAATCATAGGGAACAAAATATTCATCCAACAATAGCATGAACGAATCTCAGAAACATTACGGCAAGTGAAGAAAGTTAATTACGAAAGACCACACACTATAAGACTCTATATGAATAAATTCTAGGAAAGGCAAAACTATAACGACAGTAAGCAGATCAGTGGTGGTGGTAGTGGTAGGGAGATTGGGAGGAGAAACTGCAAATGGGCACGAGGGAAACTTTTACTGTGAGGTAACTGTTCCGTATCTTGACTGCGTTGGAGGGCATACGACTGTGTACAACTACTGAAACTCACCAAGACAGCTAAAACGAGTGATGATTGTAATTTTAAGCTCACTGCCTTCTCCCTCTCTGCAGATTCTCCAGGTACTTGGCATCCCACCATGCCTAACTTCACTTGTCCTCAGTCCTGGTCATTTGCTGAGCCCAATTCCAAATCTTTGAGGATGAGACGCTGAGTGGCCCAGCTCAGTCAGGTGCCCAGCACTGTCCAATCAGATATGACCAGGGGGGCGGGGCCACAGAACAACATGGCTGCTCCCAGCTCTGGTAAACCGGTCATGCAGGGAACCCTATAAACTGGGTAGACAATTGAATTCTCAGCTCACTCGGGGTTCTTTCTCCTCCATAATTTAGACTGCCTTTAGGCCACTCCTAGGCCTCTTCACTGTGGTGGAGAATCCTGGCCACCATGTCCAGGAGTTCCTAGTGGGCTATGGGTAAAGGAAATTTCTAGAGAAAGAGCTATGGGCAGGACGGTCTCCACAAGCATTCCAGACTCTCTTCAGCTTCCCTGACACATGCCACAGGCCATCGTGGGACTGCTGAGACTACGGTCTGCTGGAGGAGAGGGGTTGACTTTTCCAGAAAAAACAGGTTCTCTGTCAAAGGGTGGCTTTCTGCAGCACTTACATCAGAAAGCACAAAGGTTAGACTAAGAAAAGCATGACTGACTACACACATGTGCACACACACACACACACACACACACACACACACTCACCCCTCTCTCTGCAGAAATAAAGAAACAAAACGCTAATGTATCTTTTTTTTTTAATTGTCATTTTACAGCTCCCACTGCAATCCCCCCACCCCCCACCTTTCCCCTCACTGACCACTTTTGCAGGATAAGGCGAAGAGGGAACAAAGCTGGGGCCTGGCATCCCCACTATGCTGCCAGCCAGCCAGCCGGGGAGAACAAGTCACAATTACAAATTATCACAACAATTAGCGCCTGTACTTGAGGGATGGGCAAAGTGAGGAGGCCCCAGCTCCTCATTGTCAGCTGGTCTATTTAGCGGTGACCTTGCTCTGGAGACGATGATATTCCTTCAGCCTGTAAACCAGATTCAAAACAAAGGAAAATGTAAATTAACAATAACAACATGCACTCGGTTCAATTAATTCAGGCAGAACCGGGGTAGCGGGGGGCAGCTGTTTGTTAAGATGTGTGTGAAGTTGTCTTTTTTCTCCCTCCGTTCCCTCTCCTGCCCTGGCCCCTGCTGCCCTCCAATCAGGATAATGTAATTAATGTATCTTAGGGAGAAAACATTGCTTGTCATTGTCGAAGACAAAGCCGCTAACTGGCAATGGGAGAAATGAAGAGGCTATTATGAAAACACGGTGCGTTCTGGGCCATTTAAAAGGGTTTATAGAGTCATAAAATACAAACAGTGGGTGCGGGAGGCGGGGGGGAGCTGAAGGTGTCCCCCCTGGTCTGAGACTGGCTCTGGGAGAAAATGGTGGCTCTGTGCTCAGGGATGTTGTCAGGGAGAGGGGAGCAACTCCTGCCCTTTTCCAACCTCAACCCTATGAGTGGGAAGTTGGTGACTAAGAGCCTAGAGCCAGCTCCCTGGGTCTTCTGGACTCAGCCCCACCATTTCCTAGCTGTGTGACCACAGGCAAGTTACCTGCCTACTCTGGGTCTTTTTCCACAGAGGCAAATTTGTGTAATAATTAAACGAGAAAATTTAGGAGAGTGCTTGGAAGTGGCCAGTCCACAGTAGCTGCTGGTAATGACTCTATTTGCCCTTGCACACATCACCCTCAGGGCCAGCCAGCCAGGAACTCTGCTCTTCCTGCATGCCAGGTTCTGGGACACGGGCTTGATTCCCAAGGGCTTATATGGAAACTTCACTGCATCTGTGAGGCAGGTACTTGGTAACACCCGTGTGACTCCCAGAGGTTCAGAGGGGGTCTGAGGTCATACTGCAGAGCTGGAATGTGAACCTTGGAGATCCACATGGCTACGTTGGTTTCCATCTAGACCTGCAGCTCACATATGGCGATATGACAGCAGGAGCTGGACAAGGTGACCTTGAGGCTCCTTTCTGTCTCTTGGGCCAGGAAACATGTGCTCCTATGTGGGGTCCCCGTGGCTGGAGAAGGTAGGGGTGAGTGTCAGAGACAGAGGGCAGGACCCACTGTTATTTTTGGCTGTCATCAGTATGCCTTCTGTCCCCGCTGAGCTGGGGTACAGGCTGGGTCCAGAGCAGGCACTGAGGCTGCTGTGGTGGAGGGACAGGAAGGGCTTATCTAGGCAGGGCAGTGGTCAGAGCCAAGGTCCCATCAGCCTGTGCCCTACATCTGGGGGTCTGAGGCCCCATCAGGGCCTAGGTGTCTCACCTGAGGGAGTTGATGTTGATGAAACCAGTGGCATCGATGGGCTCATAATCGCCCTGCACGTTCATGCTGCAGGGAGAGAACAGAAGCAGGTCAGCATGGCCTGGAGGCCTGGAGCAGTTGTGTGGGTCCCAACTCGCCATGCACATTGGCTTTGTATCCAACTTCGGTCTAACTCGGAGCCCCTCTTCTGGGCTGGCCCCTGCCCCTACCCGCGGTGCCCTCAGCAGTCTCTTCTCTGCTATTCAGAGCTGGAGGAGGCTGGGGCAGCTGCACCAGGTTCGGGTCTGGCTCAGCAGAACTAGGGGTGAAGTCCTCCGAGGAATCAGAGCGCTCTGTCTGTAAACAGAGGACCCAGATCTGAGCCAGCTCTGCCCTTGGGGCTCGGGTAAGGCTCAGCGAGGAACGAGGTCCGGGCAAGTGTGCATCGGAACAGCCCTCGGCTTCCTGCGTTCATGGCAAGATCTGGCCACGGAGTGCACTTTCACCTTGTTTGTCTAACCAGTTGGATCCTGTCTAATCCATCCTCAAACCCCGACACCCACCATACACCAGCTGGGCATGAAAAATGCCTGGTCAACGGCCGCTGCAGTTAGTGGAACTGATTTTTTTTTCCCTTATGGTGTCTATCTTTCTAGATACCACAGTCTTATTAATCTTTTGGGCTGTTCTCATTCGGCTGCCCTTTCAAACCCTTCCCAATCACAGCAGAGTCATTCAAATCGGGCAGGCTTGGGTGTGAATCCTAGCTCATTGCCAATGATCACCATAAAGCTTGGGGCAAGTTCTCCACCCTCTTTGAGCTTCAGTCTCTTCACGTGGGAAATAGGGCTACTGATAGCTTGGCTTCACATGAAATAATGTTATCTAGTGCCTGGCACATGGTAAGCAAACAATAATATTATTCATTCATTCATTCATCCATTTTTTCAGGTACTTATGAAGCACCTCCTACCTGCCAGGCACTGTGCCAGGTGCTGAGAAAACAAGGAAGGACAGGATTGGTGCCCACAAGGAGGCAGCCGCGAGCAATCAATCACCCATAAACATTACTTAATCACAACCCTGATAACCACCACGATCTCAGATGGCGACTCCCCTAGGCCACCCTCTGAGGCCTCAGGGCTGGGTCCCTCCTCAGAGCCGCCAGAGCCCACCTGTTTCCCACGGGGGCCCTCGTCGTATCCTGGCCTGAATCAGCCCCTTGTCTTCACACCTGCAAGGGCTGGAGATAGGAGACTCCAGCCTGGGACAAAGCAGTCGCAAGGTTCTCAGGGGTGAAGAGATGGCCTGAACCCTCAGGGAGCCCTCTCCAGAGGTGAGACGGGGTAGGCGGAGGGGAAGCGGGGAGACACTGCTTTCTCAGGATCTTCCACTTTCTGCCACCCCGAGGCTGATGCCTCTGACTGGTGGTCTTTGTTTGTAGAATTTTCACAAGAACAAATGGGGTCTCTGCCTCTACGGGGCAACTAGGAACTGGCTCAGGGCTTGGGCCCGGCGCCCCCTCGCTCACCCCTCACCTCCCCCTCATGCTTTCACCCTGACCTTCAGCCCTGAAGCTGGCACCTGGAACTCTCCTTGAAGTCACTGTCGTGCTCCTGCCCCTCCTTTCTCTCCACCTCTAGCAGCCCCTCCAGGGCTCAGGTAACTGAAGCCACCTGGAGCCACCCAGAATGTCCACTGTGAGGGGAGAAGATATCAGACTTCAGGCGTGTCTGCCACTCGGCGACCCTCACTGAGACAGAAGAGGTGCTCAGGAAACACGTCAGCCTCCTCAGATCCCTTTTGCAGACCCCTCCCCTGGGTGATACAGCAAACCTAAGCCCTCCCCGCCCTGGATCACAGACTGCCAACAAGCTTTCAAACCCTGAGCCTCTCCCCGACCTTGTATGTCACCCTGTCCCCTTTTGAAGGGTCCCTACATTCAGCCCAAGGAGAAGGCAGGGCACAGAAGCCCCTCACCTTTCCTGCCTCCCCCGACACGGGCCCTTCCAGACCACCACAGCAGCCCCTGCAAAGAGGACCCACATCCAGGGACAAACTTGTCCCTGAGGCTGCCAGAGTTCCAAGAGGTATTTTTCAGGAACTGAAAAACCTCTTTTTGAAATTGGGGGTTGGGGGGGGGGGGTGTGGAGGTGGAAAAAGAGTTTACAATGATTTTTTTTTTTTTTTTACCTCCCTTGACGGTCTACAGAAAACCTCTGTGCTTTTATTTTTGCTCATTCGAGTGGCTCTGACCTGCTCTATAATTACGTTACTTTCTACCTACTGTGCCGCGGCATTTCCAGTTCTGCTACCTCTCGCGGCTTCCTCGCTGGTCCCTGTGACGCTGTCACTCAAGGGCTTTCAAGTCAGCGATGTAGAAATCAAAAAGAAAAGGGAAATGGTCGGAGACACAGTGAGAATAAATGCTCCTGCTTTTCTCTCTTTTTTCCCCTTTCCCTTTTTACTTTATTCATTTAATCTCCCTGAGTGAGACTGTAAGGCTTAATGAAGGGTTGGACAGATTATTAGAGGCTGTTGATTTGGAGGGGGAGGGAAGAAAGAGCCAGAGAGAGAAAGAGAGAAGATAATTTGACATTTACCCCGACTGATCTAAACTGATTCGGTTATATTTATGGCTTATAAAGTGTTTAGAAAGATTGAAGTGGGGAGAAACTCAACATGGCAAAGAGAAGGGAAAGAAAAAAATAATATTGACTGCCAAACAAACTCGTGCTTTAATTCTCAGCTGGCATCCAGGAGGGAAGACCTGGGCTCAGCCCAAGATAAGATGGGCCTGGCAGCAGTTGGGCTGTCCCACGGGGTCTGGCCCATCCCCTGCTTGGCCAGGTGACCTCCAGAGGAGATGCCTTGCTCCCTGGTGAAGGCCACTCTCATTCATGGATGCGAACATTGGAGCAGCTAATAGTTAAACTGCCTCCTGTGACCCAGCCCAGCAGGGTTGTCTCCCTGCCTCTCCAGGAGTCTCTTCTCAGCTGCCCTCTGCCAGGCTCATGGCCCATGAGTGAGGGAGCACCTCAAGGTTCTCTCTTTGGTTCTTTTCTCACCTCACTCCATGCTGTCCCCTTAACTCATGGCTTAAAGAACATCGAAATGCCCGCGACTCTCTAATGTCTTCAGCCCTGGTTTCTCTTCAACTCCAGACTCGTTGGCCCAAGGTCTGACTTGGAAGTTCTTGGCTATCGCAAAGGAAGCCCACACTCAAGATGTCCAAATCTAAATGCCTGATCTTCCCCAGGAACATTCCCTTAACTTACTGATGGCCGCTTACATGTACCCACACTCTCACACCAAAATCTGAGTTATTCTGGAAGCCTTCCATCTCCCTCCAGAATCCAAGCCCTTTTGATTCTGCTCCCTAAATATTCATCAACCCCATCTGCTTTCTTCTACTTTCAGATGGTCAACCTGGTCCCAGCCACCAGCATTTCCCATGGATGGCCTTTCTTCCACCGTGGCTGGTTTCTCCCCACGTGATTCCATTCTCCAGAGCAGTCAGGAGGACCCTCTAAAAGCCCAGTTCTGATCATGTCCTCCCACTGCTAAGTGCTTTCAGGGCCAGCTCCAGCCCTCTCCACCCTACCCTTGTGCCATATGTTCCTGTAGTGCCTGGGAGGTGCCAAGGCTCAGGCCCTTTGCACATGACACGTTCTTTCTGGAAATTCTTCCCTCTGTCTCTTCATCTGGCTAATTCTTTTCATTCAGAGATCAGCTCAAAGATGACTTCCTCAGGGAAGCTTCTCCACAACCCCAATTCTTATTTCCAGCCCCTGTGTCCTGTACTTCTTCACGGCATGTCGCCACCTCTTCTAATTCCACATTTGTGTGATCATTTGACTGATGCCTTTCTCCCCCATCTAGCCTGTGAGTTCCACCAGGGCATAGATGGGGTAGATATTCCCTACCACCATTTCCTCCAGGCCCTGCACGGCACCTGCCGTGGGCTCAGGCACATATTGGTTGAGAGACGCCAGTCAGAGGCAGTGGATGTGAAGAGGCACCTACCTCACCAGCTCCTCATTGTAGAGCGACAGTGGGGACTCCCGGCCGAGGATGTACACCTGGCCCTTGAAGACAGACACCTGCACCTTCCCTTCCACCCGCTCCTGGGACTTGGCGATACAGTGGCGGACAAACTCACACTCGGGACTGTGCCAGAAACCTGCAGGGGAGAGAAGCAAGGGTGCTAGGGAGGCCCACGGTGCTGCCTGCCCCGGCCAGGGCCCAGGGAGGGACTGGGGTGCAGGAAAGGCATGTCGTGCTCTACCCTGTCACGGCAGGCCTTGACTGCCTCCCCGCGAGCCTGGGGACTCTGGGAGGGAAGCCTGGGTCTGCCTTGTTCACTGCTGAGTTCTGGCACAGAGTGCACTTGTAAATGACTGTGTCATGGAGCCAAGCTTACAGGACCCCTGTCCTGTAACGTTGCAGGGGTCCTGAGGGGAAGGGTCCCATCCCGTAACACAGTTACCTTCCAAGGCTCAGGAGGGGAATTAACCGACTGCTTCATTCCAGACATTCTGGGCCAGGTACTGGGGACACAGAGGTGAAGAGAACCTGTCCCTTGCCCGCAGGGAGCTCCAATCTTATGAGGGAAGCACAGCTATGGGGCAGGAGACCTCAGATAAGGCTCAGAGGCATGTGGCACCCAGTGCTGAGTGAGGGATTTGCCCAGGACCAGCAGGTAGGTGGTGGTTCGGAGTCAGCTGAGACCCGTGCATGTGACCTTCACCTCTCTGACCCTCTGTCTCTTCATCTGTTCAGTGGGGATGACACCATACCTCCCCGCACTGGACCAGAGGGTTCATTCCATGTGGAGCCCTGGGTACAGAGCGAGCACTGGACCCAGGGGCTGCTGCAAACACTGGTGACCTCAGGATGGGCAGGCCCCTTGGGAATCAGTGAATGGGTTTTGAGATAATTCTAATATTTTCATATGCAAATATAATATTTTTACATATATAAGCAGAGGTACTGAGTTAAGTTCTTTATCTGGAACTGGCTCCTTGAGTCCTTAGAGAAAAACTCTCTGGGCCTCTCTCCTTTTTTGGCGAAGACATGAGGCTCAGAGAAGCTGAGCCAGGATGGGACCTCAGTAAGCCCAAATTTTAAAAACACTGCTTTATATAATGATCCTCAAGGTTTCCTCCCTGTGGATGGAACATTCCTTGGTTTGTAGGTTGGGGGTAGGAGGTGCCTGAGAAATGTGCTACTTCTTCCCCGATCCATGCCCTGTCCTGGACCCCTGTAGCCCTAAGGGTCAGTTCCCAGGCTGGAGCTCCCAGTTTTGGTGACTCAGACCACATGCAGCCAGCTCCTCCCGTCTGCTCTGCGGAGGGAGGCGGGACCAGGGGGCAGGGAGACAGGCTGGCCGGGGTTGGGGGAGGGGCAACCAGGGGTAGGGTTTCTCTGAAACAGAGCTGGGAAGGTGAGCCCACCTGGGCAGCTGCGGGGCCAGATGGCCAGCGATCTCCTGTCCTGATAAAGGGTCAGGTCAGCCTAGGGTCTGCGGCTATTGTTGGAGGCTGAGGCCTCTGGGGGCACCTGCTGAGGCTCTCCGTGGGAAAGGGGAGTGGGCCTTCTTTGGGATGGGGTCTCGTGCCTTGCAGAAATGGGGGAGAGTTGGGAGGGGGCCAGCAGGTGGAAAAAAAGTCCTTGCTCTCCGGAGTCCTACCACCTGAGTTCCAGCCCCACCTCGAAGAGCAGTACCTTCTCTGTGTCTCAGTTTCCTCACTTGTACAATGAGGTAGTCCTGCTAACCATGCTCAGGGAGTTGTGTGGAGTCAATGGGTGTGTAAAGCACTGAGCTCAGGGCTTTGAAGACAACTGCTTACAACTTGAACATGAATGACCTATGCCAGCCCTCAATGAGACAGATGCCCAGAGAGGGAAACAGGTCTGCCCAAAGCCACACAGCAAGACAGTGAAAGGGCTCAAGTCCCAATTGAGGTCTCCTAACTCTAGCTCAGGGTTTTATCCAACAAAGCTTGGAGACCCCTCAGGGAGGGGACACTGGCGTTTCCCACCCCACCACCTCCATGCCCCGGTGTCCCGGCCTGGGCCATCTCTCCAAGTTGGAATAATCAGCCCACTGAGTTTCCAGGGTGGAAGAAAGGGGGGAGATGGAGCCAAAGACAGGGAGGACAGGATCCCTGTGGGAGCTGCCAGGCCTGGCTTTATCCTGGGGATCTCCCGCCTCCACCTCATTCTTTTCCCAGTGGACCCGTAAGCGTGGAGTGTGCTGCAGGGGGGTGGGGGAAGACCCTGCAGGTCCTGGGCCTGCAGATGTGCCAAGGAAGACCCAGTGGGGCCAGGGTGGGGCCGGAGAAGGTGCCTTGCCCTCCTGCCACCAGGCCTGGCCAAGCACGCTATGCACACTACCCTTCTCAATCTGGAAAACAACCCTCTGTGGTGAGCTGTGCCATTATCCCCATTTTGATGCTGAAGAAACTGAGGCAAGGGGAGAGGAGGTGAGCATGCTCTCTGCAATGGGAGCTCCCTGGGGCCCCTCTGGGGCTGCTGTCCTTGCTAAAGCCTGGGTCCTGCCTGGCTGATCCTGTGGGGTGGGGTGGGGGTCTCTCAGGCAGGAGGGGATCTGCATGGACCCCAGACAGCCAGACTAGGGATGCTGGGAGCAGGACGAGGAGAGGGAAATGGATGGTCAGATGCAGACACATAGATGCATGGAGGCGGTGGATGAGGCTGAGGTCACAGAAGTCGGGACACTTAGGAATAGACGTTGGAAACAGGTTCAGGAGTAGGCCGGGTCCCAGATCATAAACTAAAGCCCCCAGTCTCTGCCTCCACCTCCGGAAACCATGCCAGTGTTTTTAGTGGACTAGCGCTCCCACATGCTAGGCACTGCTCTAGCTCTAGATGCTTTGCAAACAGGAACATGTTTAATCCTCACCTGAGGCAGGCAGAATGAATATCCCCACTCTTCAGATGAGGAAACAGAGGCTCAGGGAGGTTAAGTAACTTGCTCAAGCTGACCCCGGTTCTACACAGATTGCTAATTTGAAAAATCATATCCAAAGCCTCCCTGAGCTTGGTAAAGCTACTATTACCAATAACTCCCCAGGACAAGCCTCCATGCCCCTCCCCTTTGGTTTTCCTTTGCACCTCATCACTGTAGCTCACCTTGGGGTTCAGAGGGCCCGCTGGGTGATGGCAGAGATCGGCCCAGGCAGTGTGGTCTAGAGGCACCGTGCCCGCAGCCAGGCCAAGCTGTGCCCCAGACCCCCAGGACTCCCCTGTCCACACCGTGCCCCCTTGATCATCCCTTCCAATGGCCCAGCCCACCTCCCCACTTTGGGATCTACTGGAGCAGCTGAGAACTTGGCCACTGCAGCCAGCCTATCCTGGGCTCAAAGCTGCTGCTGTTCATCAGCAGTGAAACCTCATTCGAGCGTCTTCACCTCCCTGTGCCTCAGCTCCCCCTCCTCTGTGCTGCTAGGATTAGATAATCCGTGGCCAGTGCCCAGCCCGGTGTCTGGCAGCGGTGGGAGAAGGCCTCTGCCTGACCCCTTCCCGGCCTCACGATCAGCCCATGCCAGGTGCTCTCACCTCCATCGGATCATGGGATCCTGCCACGTTTTAATGACTCTCTACTTTGTAACCAAAAGCCACCTTTCACCATTTAAATCCCACTGAGCAAGAGAGCCTGCGGGAGACAATGGTATTTAAACACCTGCCTGTACCTGGAAAGGGGAGGGGGTGGATTTGGCTTCAAAGCTGCTGGGAACAATGGGAGGGAGAAATAATGCCAACCAATAACCACTCTAAATCCCAAGATGAGTTACAGTGATTAGGAGGTTTAAAAGCAAACAGAATCTCAGAGAGGAGGGGAGAGGAGACAGGGAAGGGAGGGAGGGTTTGTCCCGGGAAGTTACTGTTAATATTTAACTTTACCTAGTCCCCTGACATCCAGTCCCCCACACAGGCCAACGTCTGCCTCAGGCAGCAGCCTGGCCCCTGCCCCAATGGCTCAGAGAGGCTGTTCAATATGATTTCTCAAATAAGCAATTCGTGAATGTTTTAGAGCAAGGCTTTGCAAACTTTTCCCTAAAGGCCAGAGAGTAAATATTTTAGGCTCTGTGGGTCATCTGCTTTCTCTTGCAGACTCTCCTCTGCCACAAAAAAGCAGCCACGGACAAGACACAAATGAATGAATGTGGCTGTGTTCCAATAAAACTATTTATGGGCAATGAAATTTGAATTTCAAATGATTTTCATGTGTCACAAGATCTTATTTTTCTTGACTTTTTTCCAACCATATAAAAACGTGAAAATCATTCTTCGCTTGTGGGCTGAACAAAAACAGGCAATGGATTGGATTTGGCCCGTGGACTATAGTTTTCTGGCCCCTGTTATACAGTATTAGGGATGCATTTGGAGTAGCAGGCCTGGATTCCAACTCTGTGACTATAGGCAAGTCACAGAAAGTCGGTCTCCCCACTTGGAGAAGGGGACCCACCCACCCTGGCTGGTGGAAGCTCAAATCCTAGTGGCTGGCCCGGGCATGTGGGGGGGGGCTCGGTGGCCATGCTGGAGTTTCACAGTTAAGATCTGGCTCATGCGATGCTCAGGTTTGGGTCTGGGTTCTTGGCCACTGGGAGCTTCTCCCCTGAGGCAGTTCACGCAGTAGCGTCAGGTTCTGCCTGGAGACAGCCTGACTTGGGTTCAAACCCCAGCCTGGCCACTTAGGTTGTGCAACTTGGTACAAGCCACTTCCTCCTCTGAACCTCAGTTTCCTCGCCCATAAAACGAGCTGCAGATTGTCTAGGAAAGTTGTAAGGACCCCGTGGGCTGGTGCATATTCCCTGCACAGTGCCCAGACCTGGCACAGGATGGCTGAAGGGGGGCTGCAGAAGTGATGACACTGGGAGGTTTCCCTGGCCTTGCCTGAGTCATACAAATCCCAGGTGGCAGAGGACACCTTGGGAAGACAGGCACATTTCTCTCAAGACTCAGGAACAAGGCTTACAACCTCCCCCCTCACTCCCTCACCCCCATTCAACCTGTGGCTCTGTGGTTCTCAAACAAGGATGGCTGTAGGAGGGGCGGCCCTGGAAGGAGGGTGCCATTTTGTTGGGGAGGGGAGGGCAAGGCCAGAGAGCCAGAAGCGGGATTTGGAGACCAGGAAGGGGAGGGGGGGGCAGGCGGCAACTGCAGAGGTCTACCCACCGGTGTACACCAGCTCGGCGAATTTCAAGCCCAGGCCTTGTTTGATTTTGCGCACTTCCCGATCCATCGTGAAGGCCTCGATGTCTAAATGAGCATGGTAAAGGATCGTCCCCGCTGGGGTCTCGTAGATACCTAGCCATTTTTCCAGGCAGGGGGAAAAGGAGAAAAAAAGAGAGAAATGCATGAAACCCAAACTGTCAGCAAATGACAAAAAAAAAAAAAGAAAAAGAAAAAGAAATAATGACTCGTCTGACAGGAGACAAGCCGGTTGGACCCATTCACTCCCAGCTTGCTGCAAAATGCATCTGTCATTATGTTCATGCTGGGGCCACGACAGTCCACTCTGCAGCTTGTGGAGAAAATGTCTAGATGCCCCTCTTTGAAGAGGCCCTCAGACGTTGGAAAATGACAGGGTTTCGGAGCAGCTCCCCCCTCCTTCCAAATGCATGCCCACCGGCCCACAGCTGAAAACCTGTAATTAAACCAACTCCGGTGGAGCCCCGGGCCCCAAATATCTCTTCCTCCCTTCCACCAGGGAGCCAGGGGGAGGGGTACGGCGGTGCACACACATGCACATGCGTGTACACGTGTGCACACAGAGGCTGGCTTCAGCAGGAGGGCCCACACCCTCCCACCCCCCATAGCCTTGTCTCTCCGGAGAAATCCTGATCCCAGGCAATGGAGGGTTTGAGAATCACCTGCCCTGGCTCCACTGCACAGATGGGGAAACTGAGCCCACAAGAAGGGACTTGCCCAGTGCAGCTGGGAACTGAATCTAAATCCCCGAGTCCCTGCCCGGTGCTGTCTGCTGCCCGGTGGGGGGCCCAGACCTGGGAGACCTTGGGGGAGGAAGTCTTGCTCAGGCCCCTGCTCCTCCCCCTCCCACCTCAGACTCAGTTCCTCAGTGTGCAAAACACCCTGCTTGGGCGAAATGGTCACCAAAGTGACATGAAGGTGCCCGGCTCTGGGCTGAGGATGGTCCAATGAGTAAGACCACACTGCATTTGAGGAAACCGACGCACCAAGAAGCAGTCTGCTCACACAGCTCCAGACAGGCATCCCCACCTCCCCCACCCCCCAGCAGTGGGACCGCTTGATAAAGTTCAGAGCCAGCCTTGGGCAAACTGCCCCAGCACTTGCTGTCCCGATGAAGAGGGCAATAATTGCCCCCATCCTCACTAATTCTAACCACCACTTAACATTACAGTGTTAAAGGGACAAGTTCAGTTATTCTGAAACTTTAACAGCAACATCTTTCTGTACTGGCTGCTTTAAAAAAAAAAAACAAACAAATACGACTATTTTCAACTTCAGGGTCCAAAGGGGACGCTGGGAAGGCTGAGTCTGATGACGCCTTCGTGGCCTTATCCCCGGAGCTTCTTCCTCCAGGAACTCCTCCGGGCTTTCATCTCCATGTCTGGGAAATCACAGAAATGTCAGAGCTCGCCAGAAAGGCTCTTTGGCTCCAACCAATGTAGCATTTCCTTAACTTTAAGCTGCAAAACCATGATTCAAACACAGTTTTAGAAGTAGAGCCTATGGGAGAGGAGGAGGAGCAGAGGCTCCTCTGCAAACCGTGGGCTCCACTGAGTCTCCTTCAATACCAGTCTGGTCCAACCCCAATTTATGGAATGGATGACTGAGGCCCAGGGAGGGAAATGACTCGCCCAGGGTCACCCAGTTGAGTAGAGGCGACCCAGGCCCAGCACCGGGGCCTCCCGTCTCTGCCCCAGGGTGCCACTCAGGGCCTTCGGCACAAGTGATCTAATGCCGACCAAAGTGGGAAAAGAAACATGCAAGGCCGAGGTGCTGTGGTGGGAGTGGAGGGGAAGCCTGGGTTCTGCACTAATTATAATTGTCCTGTGCCACAAGAGCCTATCCCATTTTGGTAAGGTGGGGCACAGCTCTTGGACAATCTCTGCTGACCTGACTCTAGTTGTGACTTTTGACTGGAAAACAGCCTCCCCTGCAGCAAACCGTCAATGTCCCCAGGTGAGGCCCAAGCCCTGGACTCCCTGGAGAGTCCCTTGGCTCATCACTACTCTGGTAAATACAGTTCAAACAGGCCCAGTCACACAGCTATCCATTTCCACGGAGTGGAACAGAGCTGCGCATGAGAAAGGGGCAGAAAGGCTGATGGAAGCAGAGACAGAGAGAGGGCTGAGAAAAACCAGTGCTTTCAGCATGAAGAAAAGGGGAGACAGAAAACCTACAAGAAGCAGACACGAGAGCTCTGTGCAGGGCAGTGTGTTCCCCCAAGCAAGTCACTTCCAGTGGCCCCGAGTCACTGAGATGGGCCTAACGGCTCAGTTGCCTCTTTACAGGGACGGACGTGGGCAGAATGGTTGGAAATACTGGCCTCCAAAATGGCAGAAATGAAGACTGGGTTAAAGGGGTAAGTTATCACTTATCCCAGAAACTTTATCACCAAGGATATTCCAAAAGCCAACAAAAACAAGATACTGTCAAAGGCCTATTGGTTTTCTCTTCCTGTCACTCACTAGGAATATTTATTGGGTTAGAAACCAGGCTTCTAATTATTAGCTTTGCCAAGTTTTGGAAAAACCCAGGAACTTGCAAATTCCTCCCTATACTGGCTACAGATCGTTGCAATGGCGCCATCCCGGGCACCAATAACAGGTGCCCGCCCCTCACTTCCAGCTCCTGTGGGGAAACCAGGCTGCATCCCTGCTTCTCTGTCTGCAGCTGGGGCAGCTGCAGGGCATGGTTCAAGCTGTATTTGCAGGACCAGGGCCTGGAGCCAGAAGCCCCACAACAACTTACACTTTTATGCACAGTGCGGGCTTGGCTTTGCTGTGACCTTAGTCCATCTCTGCTCCCTCGCAGAACCCCAGAAAACCATCTGGAAAACCAGAAGGTGGCAGCTTCAAGTTTCTGCTGCTCTTACATTTTAACTTCCATTGAGACCTGCCTGGAAAGTAAGTATCCAGAAACACTGCACCCTGGTGTGTCACCCTTACTGAGGGCTTTGGCTCTAAAACACTTTAGGCCAATTCTGCAACAGTCTCTTAACAGTCCAGAGAGGGGAGAACACAGGTGGCGTGGAGAGGGTGAGCAGGGCATCTGTACTTTCCAGGGAGGCCGAGGCATGGCTTAGCCGAGGCCCCTAGATACTAGCGTATCGCAGCTGCTCTCCAGGAAGCGGGGCCAGCCCAGGGAGCAGAGGACCCGGTGGGCAGAGGGGCGGCACATCCCACCACCTCCTGTGCCCACAGAACCAGCCTCAAAGGTTGTCAACCCTCCGAGGCAGCCGCAGGAGGGTCATGGGTGAGAAGAAAAGTTGCAGCTGTAAACCCATCAGCACAATTGATATTCCTGCTCCTTTTCTTAGGTGTTAAAGTTAATTGGGACTGATCAAAAAGCTTGTTTGGGGGTTGCCGATTTCATACGTGTGTGCGTGATAGAGAGAGAGAGAGAACGAGCATTTTAAACATCTTCTCTCTCCTCTCCACAGGGGTAGGGGGGAAGCGAGGATTTCTGTGTATTTCTTCTGGGGAAAAAAAGTGGTTTTAAAAAAATTGGTGACAGAAACCTGATGCTAAAAGACTATGGATTTGGGGCTTTTGACAGTCGGCATACAAACCACTGCGCAAAAAGGAGGAGGAAATGACAGCTGAGTCTCCATGTTGCTGCGGAAGAGACAACAGACATTTTCAGAGTGACACGCACAGCGGCTCCAAGTGTCTATTTTCATCTCCCTGTGTTTACAGGAAAAAGACAGAGGTGTCAGCAGTTCTCAGCGGAGCTGCTTCAATCACGCCGTAATTGCTGCCACGACGGGGGGAGGTGGGGAAGAAGGGTGAGGAGCTGGGGGCGGCCAGGGCGGGGGTGGGAGAGTGGACCGAGGAGGAAGAGGTAGGGGCCCAAACAGCTGCTGTAGCTGAAATTCTCATCTGTTCCCGGGGCTGGCAGGTTAGCCACTGAGCAATCTGGCAAGATTGAGTGGGATCTGGCAACTCAGGGGGGAAGCAGGGAGTTAGGGCACCTGGACCAGCACTTTGAAAGCCCCCAGCCCACCTCCCTGGTGCTTCCAAGAGGCTCTGGTCATTTGGGGAGGCAGTGTCCAGAGGGAGGGAGTTGGAAGGGTTGGGGAAGGGGGATTGGCTGGCCCCAAAGTCTCCCCTCATGGAGGCGGTTGCCATGGTGATGGGAGGCAGCCCGGGTGGGACTCTATCCATCTTCCATGTTCCCGTTGTCCCACAGGCCCCATCCTGAGAATCAGGGTGGACCTCTGGGGCTAGTCCCCCCTGGCCTATGGGACTGTGAACCCCTCTGCTTCACAGGCGTCCCTCCATTTCCCATCTGGAATGTTCTAAGCTGAGCCTCTGGGAGACATGGGCAGGAGGGTAAGGGGGTGGGCACCCTTCTTCCTTCTTGGCCAGTGGAAGAATAAGGAGGAATTGAGATGAGAGAGGAGAGGTGAGAGATGGGAGGGCAGGGGGTGGAGGGAAGGGAGGTAAGAGAACGGAAAGGAAAGCTGTAGAAGGAAAAGAAAGAAGGAAGTGGGGAGAAGGAAAGGGGAGAGAGGAAAACAGGGACTTGGCAGAGGAAAGAGGGAAAGAGGCAAAGGCAAGAAGGAAGGGCCAAGTAGAGAGACAGAGCAGCAGGCAGAGGGGGGATGGGGTGGGGCAGGGCTGGGAAGAGAGGGGAAGGGAGGGGAGGGGAGGGGAGGAGGGAGAGGGGAGGAGAGGGGAGGGGAGGAGAGGATTGCTGGCTGGGGGCGTGGAGAAGCCTGGGACCAGAAAGGAAGGAGAAGGTGAGCAGAAGGACACGCGCTGGCTCCTTCCCTGCTTCCCTCCTGCCTGCCCTGCCACCCCCCCACTCTTCCCCACTGATTTCATTTACTTCACTTAATTAGCCCCCCTCCAGAGTTAAAAAGATAATGTGATAATGACGATGGGAACAGCCACAATACAGAGAAAGCTACTCCATCTGCAGCTTCGCCTGCCCCCTGCCCCTCTGACCCCATGGCCCCAGTGCCGCCTGGTCAGGCCACCCCAGACGGCGGGCACTAGTGCCACCCAACTTCCTACCCCCCCCGCCCTGAAAAAAACAAGCCCTTAGCGAATTTCAATTACGAGCTTTGTAAAATCAATACAGATGACATTTTTCCCTTGTACACTGAGATATAGACAAGAGCCTCCTCCTGGCTCTGCCCTCGATGTAACTGACGATTAACAGCGTCTCCCATTACCGTACATTTAATAAAAACCTTGTCGTGGGGAAATCCTGCCTGCTCTTTCTCTCTCTCTCAACAATTAATTATTTGGGGTGGAGAAATAAAAACAAGACACCACCCTAAAATTACCAAGCCACGTTCTTCTATCATTCCCCAAACCAAGCCAGAGAATAGGCAATTTAGAACTTCCAGCCGCAGAGCTCTCCTGGCCAGGCCCCTCCTTTACAGCTGGAGTGGCAGGGAGGGCACGCAATTTAGCTAAGTTCACGCACCACACTTGGAGTCAGAATCCTGATTGCCTTCCCCAAAGACTGTCCAACTCTCAGAGCAAATTCTTTCCTTTTAGGGACTCTTCCCCACAGTAACATGCAAAGTGAAGGCTGTGCTCCAGGAACTTTCTCCTGGTGTGGGAGTTAAGGAGCCAAAGGGGCAGGAACAGACTATTACTCTCAGGGCGGTGACCTTCTAAGGTGATAATGTCCCCAGTTCTGGGGAAAAAGGGAGTAAATCTACCATTTAGGCACAGCATTGACCACGGGCCAGGAATGCTCTATGTTTGTTCTGTACAACTGCCCATTTCACAGATGAAGAAGGTGAGGCTCAGGGAGGCTTAAGTTTCTTGCCCGTTGGTGGTGGAGCCAAGGTTGGGACTCTTATACTAAAGCCTTGGCCTCTACACCAGCTCTTCAGTGGGCTCGACCCCTGATGGACCCAACCCAACCCCAGCAGGCCACCTGTGCCGGTTTGAGTGTATTGTGTCCCCCAAATGCCATTATCTTTGTGGTTTTGTGTGGGGCAGGCGTTTTGGTGCTGGTTGGATTTGCTTGGAGTGTGCCCCACCCAGCTGTCGGTGATAATTTTGATGAGATGTTCCCATGGAGGCGTGGCCCCACCCATTTGGGGTGGGCCTTGGTCGGTGGAGCTATATAAATGAGCTGACTCAAAGAGAGGAAAGAGAGCACAGCTGGGAGTGATGTTTTGAAGAGAAGCAAGCTTGCTAGAACGGAACTTCCTGGGAGAAAGCCGTTTTGAGGCCGGAGCTTTGGAGCAGACGCCAGCTGCCTTCCCAGCTAGCAGAGGTTTTCCGGACACCACTGGCCGTCCTCCGGTGAAGGTACCCGATTGCTGAGGTGTTACCTTGGATGCTTTGTGGCCTTAAGACTGTAACTGTGTAGTGAAATAAAACCCCGTTTTATAAAAGCCAGTCCATCTCTGGTGTTTTGCATTCTGCAGCATTAGCAAACTAAGACACCACCTCAGGTCTCCCACCCTCCTCTTGCATTGTCCCCTGGGTGCTCCTGCTCCACCCTCCCCACTCCACACTCTACCTGTTGACCCTGTTCTACTGCCTCCTCCAGGATGCCTTCCCAGAACACACAGCCCAGTCCAGGCCTTCATCACCATCTCCTTCTGTGGTCACTTTCTTCATCTCAATTTTAGCTGGACTTTCCCCCATCCAACAGGATGCCATTTCACAGGGACCCCAGGCCAGTCTTTGTATTTCCAAGAAGGAAAGGCAAAGAATCCTGATCAGTTGGCAGTGGCTTCCTGCAGCACTGAGACCACATGCAACAGGATATTGCCACCATCTATTAGTGAAGCCTGCCACAGGCAGGGGAGGGACATGACAATGGCGGCCCCTTCTGGCTACCCCCATCCCCACTGACAGCTCCCAGAAGGCAGGGCTGTCTTTGCCCCCAGGGGAAAGGGTAGTGCACATCTCACTACCTCTGCTATCATACGCGTGCTGGCACCCGGGTGGCAGGGCTGGGATCAACCCTGAGTAAGCCCTCTCCACTCCTGGCGCCTTGGTTTCCCCATCTGTAAAATGAGGGCATTGGTCTGTTGGTGCTCGAGGTCCCTCCTGCTCTGCCATGGAGGAGTCGCATTGTGCAGACTCCCAAGGGCAGGTTTAGACAAAGGGACATTTAATCAGATGTTAATATGGGCAAAAGACAAAGGGAGGTGAGGGTAAAAGGGAGCAGCTAATTAGTAATATTGTTCTCCACAAGGCCTTCCAACCCAATTGAAATAACCTTTCAATTAGGTTGTTTCTGAGGGATAAAAGCCATGGTGAGGAAGAAAAAATGTGGAAGAGGCAAAGCTACCACCTCCCTTTCCTCATCCCTACATCTTTTAAGATAAACCCCAAACAGGTCAGATCCAACTCCCACTACCAGCCCTACCACACTATGCTTGGGGAAACTGAGGCCCAGGGATAAGGAATCCTTGTCCAAGGTCATTCGGCAACGAAGGCCAAACCTGCGGTGAGAACCCTGCCTCCCAGTCCAGAGCCCCTTTCTAACAGCTGAATCTGGGGATCTGCTTTTTTGGATTTTAGAGACCAACGGGTGGGGAAAGTGAGGCCCAGAGAGGAGGGTGATGAGGTCAAGATGATGTAGTAACTGAGGGCTCAGATATCCTAGTGACTGACAAAGGGACTCATGGGGTTTGGTCATTGAGGAGAAAGATGCAGCTGGTGGGGCCCAGCCAGAGGTGGACACGGGGCTGGGCAGCCCAGGGCCAGCCAAGGTGGCAGCCACTCCACATGATGCAGAGCTCTGCCCGCCCCTGGGAAGAGGGGCTCTGGTGCCATTCCTGCCCCAGGGACAGGCCCGCAGGCCCCGGCCAGCTCACAGCACCCGACAGCGCCCACCCCTGGCCGGCCTCCTGAACGCAGCCTTAATGACCACGAAATCAGCCTTGCACGGTCCACCTCCAAACCAGAAGAGTCGCCTGGGACATGAGGGAGCCTGACCTCAGGCCTAGCCCTTGGCCTGCCCTCTCCCCAGAGTCTCTCTCAGACGCTCCCCGCTCCTCCCATCAATGTCTCAGGCCCAGAGCTCACGAAGTCAGGGGGCAATGGGCTCGGCACCCCATTCGACAGAAGGGAAGTGGAAGTCTGGTGAGGTGAAAGGATTTGCCCCAAGTCACCCAAGTAGCATGGGAGTAGCAACATCTGAATGGGGCCGGGGTCTCAGGGTGCTCTCTGAGAGCTGGGGCACATCCCCAAGGGTGGGGGAGCAGACTCACCCCGGGACTTCATTCCGATGAAGCGGTTCTCCACGATGTCAATGCGGCCCACGCCGTGCTTGCCCCTGTGGGAGGAACGGGCTGCTGGGATCCAGGTGTGACCGCAGGCTTGTAGTTGGGCAGCACCCACCCAGCTGTCACAGTCCAGGCCACAGGGCTGCCCGTGTGCAACATCATGAGGGAACCTGGCTGTGCGGCCCCAGGGCCACACACAGGGGCTCAGGCTCCATCTCAGGACCCAAGACTCAGAGGACAGCCGAGCCAGGTCACCTGGTCCACCCCACCCCTTGCACAGGTGGAGAAACGGAGGCCCAGAAAGGGATGGGGGCACAGTGAGTTTAATTGGTTCCTTCTGTTACCTCTGCCCCAGGGCTTTGCCTGGCACCAGCCCTGACCACTGCCCATCTTCCCTTCTTTCCTGGTCTCTCAGATCCAGCTGAGGGCCTGGAAGCCCCAGCCTGACTGTCCCAGTCCCCCACAGTGGACTCCCTGGGGGTTGTTGCTAAGAGATTTAAACAAGGGACTCTCCCACCAAACCTGTCTCCTTGGCATGGGGGGCTGTGTGGGGCTAAGGCCACCTTAAGGCCATGGGCAGAGGGGGCTGCCCTGTCCTCCTAGCCCCCCGTGACCATCAGCTGCCCTGGTACAGGCAGGGATTGCCCAAGACCCTGCAGTTTCCCGGGCGGCCAGGTGGGGCTGCGGGCACTCACGCGACTTCATTCAGGTACACGAAGAGCTCCAAGGACGAGCTGTGGGTGGTGCCATCCTTGACATTGGTCACCTGCACGGGAACCCCTAGGGTGGGAGGCGAGGGCGGTGGGCCTCTGGGCCGGAGCTCAGCGGAGAAGCACGGCGCCAGCCACCCTGCCCTCTCCCCTCCACCCGCAACGCCTTAAATGAATGTGACAGATATGGACTCCAAATGACTCCTTGAAAAGCCCTGTGCAGGTTGAGGCCTGCTGCAGGGAGAGAAGGGGCGAGGAAGCCCCCCAGAATGAAAGGGAAAATGCAATAAAAAATGCTCTCCCCCACCCTTCCCATTCTCTTTGCCCCTTTTGCATTTAGGGGCTGTGAAATTGGAACCAGGCCCTGAACTAATTGAATTTCACGCTCCACCATTGTCTTACACCGGGAGCACCTTCTGTCCCACCAGTTAGCCGGGGCCGCCTGGCCGAGGTGCAGCAAGCTTGTGTGTGCACGCACACACACACACACACACACAGAGCCCCCTGCCACGTCTGTCAGGCAGACCCCCGCGCCCCCCGACTCCATACCCCGGACCCGCTCGCAGCCATCTGATTGATGGGGGTGAAATGGTGCCCGCTCCAGCAGGCGAGGTCCATGAATTCTGAGAAGTCGGGTCTGGGGTGGCAGGAGGGCAACGGCCACTGCTCGGGACGGGAAGGACCATGTCGAGGGGGGTGGGGGGGGTGCAGTGGGTGGGTTCGGGGTTGACTTTGAATAGCAAGGGGCACTTTCTTGAGCGGTGTGAAATGAGCAATAAATGTATTAGGGGGCTAACAAGAGAGCTGTAACAGTGACAAAGAAAAGCTGTTCAAAGTTGGCGGCTAATCCCCCACCCATCTGCCCGACTCATTACCATGTCGCCGGCGATCGGGTGCCAATCAGGGCTCAATAGCGGCTTTCGAGTCTTTATTAGCCAGGCGCCGCTCGGAGGGGCTTCGCTCGGGGCGCTGTCAGCCTCGCCATTCTCAACCCCCATTTCCAGGGGTTTTATAACTTGGTTGTAAATTGCTATTAAATGTAAGTCTGCCCAATAATGAACCTTAAGCCCCTCTCGCCGCCCTCCGCCTTCCCCTCACCCTTTCTTTCCCTCCCGTCCCTATTATCAGCCTTCGCTGGGGCCTTGGCCGGGGCCTGCCTGGGGGGGGAGGAGACATTGTTGGTGCTGCTGCCACAGAAAGCCTCTTAGCCTTTAAAATAGTTAATAATTAGATTAAAACTTCAAATAAATTAACTCGAAGATGAATGGGGAGTAGTCAGGAGCGGGCTCCTCCCATCTTTTCTTTTTTTTTTCCAGACAGTCCCGAAATCATTAAAATGGATCACGTTTCTTCTTCTCCAGCGACTCAGTCCAGAGAGCAGCCCTGTTCCTTGAGGAGGGGCTGCCGAGACTTGTGCCTCCTGCCTGGCACCCAGGGGACACCTGTGCAGGGATCTGGGTCTGTCCCATCAACAGTGATGCCCCGGGGCGGCTCCACGCCCAGGCAGAGTGGGCATGAAATGGACCCAGGGCTGCAGCTCTCTTTAGGGGCCTCAGACCAAGGCCCCTGTGGCCCGAGTGGTGAGAAATTCCAGGGTTTCAACAAATGGAGGGGAGCAAAGAAGATGCCCACTGGCTTGGGAAAGCTGAGCTTCCTCGGCCAGCCTCTTGGAAAAGGCCTGGAAGAGGCCAAGGATGAGAGTACTAGCAGCCTCTATCTCCCACACCCTCACTCTGCAAAAGCCACACTCAGCCCCTGTGAGCATCACCTCTGTGGCCCATTTTATAGGTGGGTAGGCCCGAGGCCTGGGAGGGAAGTCAGTTGTCAAGGCCACTCCGTATGTGGAAACATCAGAATCTGAACCCTTGCCTCTGCCTTGGCCTGGTGCTGTTTACTCTCGAGCTCTGGTCTCTGGGGTGCCCTGGCCGCTCTGTGGAGCCCCTCTCCTTCTGCCCCCTGCTCCACCTTATGGATGGACAGCCAGTTTCCTTGACTGGGCTGGGGAGGGCCTCACGCCTCCTCTGGGTTCCTCCAGCCCCTGCCCAGCCCCTGAAGCCGAGATCCAGCACCACCTCCTCCAAGAAGCCTTCAATCTCTGCAGTCTCCTAGAAAGGTCTTCTCCCTGGAGCTCCTGAACCCTCACTCTGAGCTTGGTCCTGCTCCTCCTGTTACCAGGCTTGCCTTGCCATACCCCCTTTCTTCCTGGGCAAAAGACACCCCCTCAGGCAGCCCCTCTTGCCTGGCTCAGAGCTGGGCCCTCAGGCCAGGCCAGAAAGCATTCCTGTACATGGCAGTGAAGATGAGGAGATTGATACTCACCCTCTGCCAAGGGGAGTAAGAGGGGCAGCAGCTCTGTAACCAGGGGCAGGGAGGTAGGCAGTAAGGTGGTGAGCAGCTACTCTGGGACTAGCTAAGGTTTAGTTGCAGGGTCAGAGAGGTCCCTGAGGCAAGCTTTTTAAGACTTATCATTTACGGGCACCTCCTCAGTGCCAGGGCCCTGTGCTGGCCCCTTCCCATATAGACCTCATTCAACACCCGTGAAAACACAAGGCACTCTGATCCCCGGTTTCAGATGAGGAAACTGAGGCCAGGGAGGTTGAGGACTTCAGGAAAGTCCCACACCTGGCAAGTGGCTGCCCAAGGACTGGGACACACACCCTCTGGACCTCGTGCCTGTAAACTGGTGTGATGTACAGCCAAGGGCCCTCTGCTTCCCTCTCCAGCCGGAATGCTTCCAGGGATTCAGGGAAGGGGGCAGCTGGGGACCCTTGAAGACCCTGCTGGAACTCTGGCTTTCAGGAAAGCAGGAGATGTGCAGAGGGCTTGTGCCTAGGCTCCCAGTCAGGGAGGCCAAAGGAGCCAGAGCCTCAAGAGTCAGCCCTTTTGTGTCCTGATGGGGGGACATACCTTTCTTGAACTGGATCTCAAGGATGTCAGGGCTGTCGGGGGCTTTGGCTGGGTCCTGGGTCTTTGTGTAGAGACCTGGAGGTGCTTGGCTCTGACAAAGGAAAGAAAGAGTTTGGGGAATGGAGTGTCCAGAGCCAAGCCGTCACACACCAGTCCCCCGTCTCCCAGGCCTGCCCCCTCCCCTGCCCCGGTACTGGACCAGGCTCCCCACCCAGAACCCACCAGCTGGCATGGAACAGCAGGGCCCCCAGCCCCCAGCCCAGAGCCAGCCCTGCTTGCCAGGGGCCTGGGAAACAAAGGGCTCAAGAAATCAGACAAATTTTCCCCTCAACTTGATCTCATCTTTTTCTTTGACGCCCCCACAGCTGGAGGTAGAATAGCAGGAGAGGAACAAGTCAGGCAGGAAAAAGTGTGACT
The DNA here is from genome assembly GCF_015220235.1 of Choloepus didactylus. NCBI lineage: Eukaryota > Metazoa > Chordata > Mammalia > Pilosa > Megalonychidae > Choloepus > Choloepus didactylus. The sequence goes on from NC_051316.1 coordinate 91,072,837, forward strand.
TTGGAGGCGCGAGGTGGCGTTCCACAGGCTTCCCAGGAGCGGGCATGCACGCTTTTGCTGGCGCCGGGAATTGGGGTTTATTCTGCACTGACCGCAAAGCTAATGACTACGCGTGACCCCAGCAGGTGCTCCGGAGAGCTGAGCTGTCCTCGGGGTCCCTGAGGTTAATACTCACAGGGAGAAAAGAGAAGAGCAAAGCAAAAACCCATTTGAAAACACATCAACCTTTATGTATATTTTTTCTTGGGCATGTTGGAAAATGGGCCTCTCGTCTCGATGCAGCGGCGGAGGGCCTGCTTGCTGCCTGGAACTCTCAAAATTCCCTCTAGTCTCTGGAGGCCCCGGCTCCCCCAGGCTGAAGTCAGGACACTTGCCACTGTGGGGACGGGGGCCCTCCTGTGGGCATCTGCGGCCCATCTGTTCTTATTCACCTGTCAACGTCCTGGGAACAGAAAGGCCTTACAGCTTTGGTTTTAAAAACCTTGCAAACATAATGGGGGCAGGGATTGTGTTTGGGGCGAAGGACAAGTTTTGGTAATAGATGATGGCGATGGTAGCACAACATTGTGGATGTGACTAATGCTGCTGACTTGTATATTTGGGAGTGGCTGAGATGGGAAATCTTATGTTGTATATATGGCACCACAATTAAAGAGACAGACAGACAGACACTAAGGAGATGATGACATGTATGGCAATAAAATGAAATCCATGATCCTGGACTGAATCTAATGGAGGAGAAAGGGCCCAAAAGGACATAATTGGGACAGCTGAAAAGATTAGAATATGGACTGAATGCTTTCTATCAATGCTAAAATTTCTTGAACTTGGTAGCTATACTTAAGGTGGTTACATAAGTTAGTGTCCTTGTTCTCTGGAAATACACATGGAAGTTAGAGGAGCACGCTGTATGCAACCTGCTCTCAAATGTTTAGAAGATAGATAGATACATAGATAGATGATAGGATAACAAATATGGCAAATGTTAATAGTTGATAGATCTGGGTAAACATGTAAGGGTACACAGGAATTCTATATATTGTTCCTGTATTATTTTTGTAACTTTCCTGTAAGTTTAAAATTATTTCCAAATAAAAAGTTAAAAAAATAAATCAATTTTTTAATAAATCTCACTTTCCACCTGTGGTTTCTTTTGTGCTCTCAGCAGCCCAGCATGGTAAGAAGAGCAAGCAGGCACCGTGACCCTCTAGATGACGATGTCAAGGCTGAGGGAAGGCAACTGTAGCTACAGCTCTCTGCATGGCCCATGGCTGATGTGCTCCCCGCCAAGTCTCTGGCACCCAGCATGGGGCAGGGAACCCACGAGGCCCCCAACAAACACATGCTGATTTTAGAGTGGTGAAATATACCCCCAAGACAGGAGTCAAAACCCCAGGCTGTGAGGCCCTGGGCAAATTGCTGCACCTCCATGAGCCTTAGTTTCTTCATCTGTAAAAGGGGGAAATAGTAACTGCCACAGACAATTTTATAATTTAAGTGAACAGTTTCTGTGTTTTCTTTTTTACTGGACATGAAAACCACCCAAGAGAATACAATGAAAAGCCTGGTGAAAACTGTAGTGTGCACCACAGATGGGGAGGATTGCTGACATAGACCCCTCTGATGTGCCATGAGCCTCCTCTGAGAAATCCTCTAGGAGACCCCCCACCCCTGCCCGAGTTGGGGCCATCAGTAGGGCCTGGGAGGGCCTGATCGCCTGTGCTCACTGCCCTCTGGCTCTATGTTAGGTGACCACCCATCCTGGTTGCCCAGGACGCTCATGACTTTACCACTGAAACTCCTGTGTCTTGAGAAACCTCTCAGTCCTGGGCAAATCAGGCTGGATGGTTCTTCTAGCTCCACCTCTGCCCAGAGCTCAGTGTGCCGTGTGCCTCAGGCCCAACTATGTCCCTTCATCTGTTGCCATTCGCGAGGCGGGAGCAAGAACCCTGAGCCAATCTCAAAGACAGACCCAAGGTCCTGAAGGAAACCCCAGCCTGAGTCTCCATTGAACAGATGGGAAACCAAGGCCCAGAGAAGTGGCTCATCCCATCATGCTGCCCGTCCCCAGAAGCCAGCTCTGGGACTCTTTTCCACCACTCTATGTTAATTACTTCAAGTTACCTGGGGACTGCGGGATGTAGCCAGAGAGGGCCAGCACCTTTAGCATGGGGCTTAGACCTCTGGGCCCCCAGGAAGACTCCAGAGCCCCTGCCCTGCCTGCCTGAGGCTCCCCACTGGCCCCCGAGCCTGGGCTTCACTCAAACCAGGGTCTCCAGCAGGCCCCTTGCTCGAATAGCCCGAGAGCCTCTGTTTTCAATTTTGTGCTTGTCCGTTTCTCCTGCCACACTTCTTAATTGCACCCAAAACGAAAAAGGATGAGAACCTTTGCATTTGGAAGGAGAGAGGAGGAGGTAGGAGGGCTCCCAAGGACGCAAGTCCCAGACTCGACAGTGGAAGTTGGAGGCAGCTGGCGGGCGGCTTCCGACACCCTGGAGGGAACCTGACAGCGCCGATTAAATAAAATAACTAAATAGAAATAAAATGACATTTGCTTTGCATTCCGAGGTGGCTCGGCGCCTGCCTTCCTTTTACTCTCCCTCCTAAAAGCCCAGTTCAAATGACAAATAGTTTGTTGCCGAGTATCAATGCCATCTATTTATCCATCCCAGCGGGAGGGCTCACTTCCAAAGTCATCTTTGGGGGAAGGGGGTTGGGGGAGGGATGAGTGAAGAAAAAGAGAGAGAGAGGGGCTGGGGGCCGAGGGCGAAAGAAAGCATGAAACAGGGCCCAAGAAGAAGAAATTGGAAGCAAATGGCCCATGAACTAAACCATGATGTAGAGGCATGATCGATGCTGCAAATGGTTTATTCATCCATCAGATATGGCGGGGCCGGCAACTGAATGAACTCTTTCACTGTGGGCCGTATGAAGTTAAAGCAAGTAAATTTCTATCTTTCTTCGCATTAGCTGCCTCATTGCCCTTCAATCAGCCCTCATGGAGGCAGAAAATGGCTCAGCCATCTGCCTTCAAACCCTCCCTTCAGCAGGTCTCGGGGCTTTTTTTTGGAGAGGGGGAGGGGGCACCATTTCCCCTAAGCTCTCTCCCCCTGAGCTCCTCTCAAGAGGGCCGGGACGGACACCCAGTTGTCCTAGCTGTGGCCTCCTTGTTCCTGGGATGCTAGCAGTGGCCGTCGGACAAGCACCCCCACACACATGGACTCTAGAGGGGCAAGGGTGGGTTCTGGAGTGGAGCCCCACGCTGGACTCTGGGGGAGCCCCCACAGCTAGGCCAGCACAGAGGCCAGCAGAGGTCCCCAGCGCCACACAGCAGCAAGACAGTTTGAGAAAGTAGGGTTGGAGTGGACAGACCCTGGGTTCAGGGGCCTGGCCCCATGCTTCTCAGAAGGAATGATGTTTCCCTCAACTCGGGCCCTGCACGGCCTCTTCCTGGGGAGATGAGAGCTGCCCCTGAGAGGATCCTGGCCTCTTCCAACCCCCCAGAAAGAATCTTAAGTTTTTAGCTGGCCTCAGGAGGGAGCATAGGACCCCCAAGTCCATGACAGAGGCCTTGCCCCATGCCAGGGACAGGCCCAAGCACTTTAGCACATGCATTCATTTCATCCTCAACTGCCACAGAAGAAGGTGCTGTGGTTTCCCATTCTGTGCATGAAGAAAGTTAGGCTCAGAGAGGTTGGGTAACTTACCCAAGTTGCACAGCAATAAGAAGCAGAGCTGGGATTCAGACTCAGGTTCTCTGTCTCTCAGACATGAGCATTAACCACTATATCTTCTGCTTTCCTAGTCTCAAGGCTTGTTTGGGTGACAGAATCTAAAGACAAGACTTGAGCACGTATCCACCCAATACCCTCATTAGATAGGAGGCACAGAGAGGGGAGGGGACCTGCCCAAAGCCACGCAGCGAGCCAGTGCCAGGACTTGAGGCCTGGGCATGCCCAGCCCTGCCTGAGGGACAACTTCCTCTCTGGCCTTGGCCTCCCCAGTCCTGAGGTGGTCTGTTCTCAGGGCCCCTCCTCTCTGGTGAGCAGAGGGGCCATAGGCTGCTGGGAGAGGGGTGGGGAGCAGTTTCCCAGCGGTTTGGGGCCCGCTGGGGCCTGGAGGACACCCTGCCATGCAGCCGCTCAGCCTCCCCCGCTCCCCTTGGCGCTGACTGACTGGCTAATTAGGGGTGGCTGGCCTGAGTGTTGTGGGGTCAGCAGAGCATGAACTGGAAAAACCTGTGGCCAGCAGGCAGCAGCCCCGTGGGGGCCATCAGCCCCCAGGGGGCAAGGGTGTGGGGCTCTCCTGAGTGAGAGCGACAAGCCTGGGCTGAGCAGGGTGAGTGGGCAGGGAAGGGGGGGACTGGGCTGATGGAGAGTGGGGGAAGCAGAGGCAGGAGTGCCAGCTCCCCTGATGGGGTGACTGCGATGCACCCCTCTCCCTCACTGAGCAGCAGGCGCCCTGGGGTGAGTCGCTGCACTTCTCTGGGCCTCGGTTTCCTCACCCATAAGACGAGGATGCTCATGCACACAGCCAGGATTCAAGGAGATTAAGCCAGGCCCTGGCTCCCAGGAAGTGGAAGGTGGTACATATGTTACATTTTTGCCAACACTGGCCAAGTGCATGGGATGGATGCGGCCCAGGGAAACATTTTGGTGGTGGAGAGGGGAGGGAGTCAGGGGTGCCTGTTCCCTGGGGGGGAACCATCCTGGGACCTCCCCACGGGGCTCCAGTCATCCCCATCCTCACCAAAACTCACCCAGGCCCCCTCCCCTCCAGCTGGTCTTCTTGGATCTCACAGGCCCAGCTGCCTGCCTCCCACCCCTCACCCCAGCTCACTTCTTTCCTAACATCAGATCAGCAGACCCCACCCCCAAACCAGCAGCCAGGGGTGTGGGGCTGAGCCAGGGAACGTAGACACATTCCCTCAGGGACAAAGAGATTTCTCTCTTCCCATGATAGATTTCACCCTGCCTCCCTACCTCCCACGGTGGGCAGGGGGACATACAAAGAGAAACCCCCCCAGGGAGAGCAACCCTAAACTTCAAACAGGGCCAAGCCGCCAGGCCTGGCCAGCCCGGGAGGCTGGGGACAGAGGATCAGGGCAGCCTGCCGGCGGGTGTGGGACAGAGGCGCAGACAAATGGGCCCTGAGGCTCTAATCTGTGCCACGCCCCCCCCCCCATTATTATCAGGCGGCATGGCCTGAGAGCTGGTGGGCACAGGCTGGGCACCTCCCACAAGTGTCTCATCTGCCTAATTGCTTCTTTATTGTCTCACAATGACACTCTCCCTCTATGCTGCCCTGAAATATTTCCTTCCCCTATTCATCTCATCAGCAATTAGAAAAAGAGCATGGGGGGTGGATCTTAAAATGCAGTGTGGAGAGGGCAGGCGGAGGGGGGGTCAGGTTGGGGAACACAGGCAGGGCCCAGCCCCAGCCCCACAGCCGGCCCCCCGTGAAATTTCAAATTAGGCTACAAATATATCAGACAGCATCGGCACGGAACGGTCCTACCACCAAAGACGGCTCAGAGGAAATGGGGAATTACCTTGGGGTTCTCCAGGATTCCAGCCTCGTAGCTGCGGTGGGGAGAGGGCAAACGGAATCAGTAGGGGAGGGACACAGCAGCCCCACCAACACCCCAGTCCCCGAGTCCCCGGTTGTACAGACAAGCCCAGCCTGCCCTGTTCTCTCTGCCAAAGCAACTGCTGCCAACCCTGCTTGGAATATTCTGGGCTCATCAAAGCCAGCTGTGGTTGCTGCGGGTTGCAAGGAAGGGCCCAGGACATTTCCCTCAGTCTTCTGGGGCATGGCTCAAGGGGTCAAGACCTGGGGGCCTCTGTCTCAGGCACCAACAAGGCCGTGGGACCTTCACACGGGATATTCTTTCTGCCCTGAAGACTCTTCCCGGTGTCTTGGCTGGTCCCCCTTCAAACTTGTGGTTTTAGTTCAAATGCCACTTCTTCCGAGAAGCCCTCCCTGATACCCCAGCCAGGCAGGTCCCCATCATCTCCCTCCCAGCCTGCTGTGCCTCTGCCCACAGCACTTAGTGGAACAGCAGTGAGCGAACTGGGTGAGTGGTGGTTTGGAGTCTGTCTTCCTGAGGCCTCTCGGTTCCACGAGGGATGTTGGGGGGTACTAGGGTCACCACCACAGAGCATCAGGCTCAGGTAGGTGCTCACAACTTGGTTCTGCTGAATGAGCAGAGGAAGGACAGAGGGATGGACAGGTGGATGGAGCATCTTACCTGATGTGCATGAGGTTCTCGTCCATGCTCCACGGGTTCTTGGGGGTGACTGGGATAGGAATTCCATGTCGCTGCAGGTAAGAGATGACACAGGGCAGATGTGAGGCAGCTCATTGTGAGGGTCAGGCCCAGCTGCCTTTCTTTTAAATCCCCCCCAAGGTCACAGACAGCTCCAAACTCTGTTCCCCATTCTGTTCCCCTCCTGGTCTTCCCCTCCCCCGGGCTGCCTGGTGAGGTGGGAGTGAGGGTCCTCACTGGACGTGCCAGTGTAGAAACTATAAGACCATGTGTCTGAGATGTCATGGAGTGGACAGCTGGCCTTCCTTCCACAAGATTCGAAGTCTACACAAGCAACCCAGGGTCCTTGAGGCACTCACTGTGCACCAGGCACTGCACAGAAGCTCACTGCTTCCTCGACAAGCTGGGGGCTGAAATGGACCCAACTCCCACCAGCGGAACCAGAGTGTGAACCACGGCCTCCACCACCAGAGCCACAGGGCGCTTAGTGTTTACTGGATGGAAGAATGAACGCCCAACAGAGCTCCTAGCTCACGGTGCAGGTTCACTATTCAACTACACAGGTGGCCTGGCATTTTCTGGGAGCCGCCTCTCTCCCCTGGACCTAGCACGACAGCCACACACATCAGTCTCCAGACCCTAAAAAGGGACAACCCAGTCGCCCCTCCCTCACCCCCACCATCTTCACTGCACTTGGTGCTGATTGTTTCACTTCCCCAATGATCCGATCTATTGTCAAAGGAGAAAACCCATCCCGACCGAGACCCCGGGCTCTACAGGCTATTGGCGATCACTTTGAAGGCCCACCTTACTCAGCCTTTTGGGAAAAAGACGAATCTGGTTGCCTTAGAGAACACCTGACGGGAATCAAGCACAAGCAGCACATGCTCCTCCAGCACTAGGATACACCTGGCCCCGGGTTCCCCTCCCTGTGTTTCCGGGGCACACGCTGTAGTTAGTTGGCCCCGCCAGGCACCGTGAAACCAGTGGGAACGGATGCTCGGCCACCCAAGCCTCAGTCCCTCCCCTACCAGCCCCCACCAGCACCCTCCTCACCGCCTTACTCCCCTCCCCGTTAGATTCTAGGGGCCACCTCCAGGGAGCTGCTGTGTTTCCTTCATCACCACTTTGAAACTTCAAAATAAATTAGGCCAAAACCTGCTGGGCTTTTTTTGTTTGTTTTTTTTAAAGCTTTAGCAGGAGACTTGCTTTAAAAAGTCGCCCCTGACCTGCTCTAGAATCTGTATACTTCTCAATTCAAACTACACGGGTAAACGAGAAGACCCTATTTAAAGGCTCCATGTTGGGGGCAGCTTAGGGGAACAAAACGTTGTCCCGAGTAAAATCCGGGCAGAGTTTTCCAGGTGTGTGGATGGGGGCTCTGTGCAGGGCAGGGCTAGAATGAAATGCCCCGAGAGCCGGTGGGCACCGGTCTCCATTCTCCCCATTCACCGCCAGTGAGGGGCTGAGCAAAAGCTGGCCGGGCTCCCTGCAGCTTCTGTGTTTGGGAGTGTGTGTGCAAACACTCTCGCCTTCTCTCTTTTCCGATCGAGGAGCGAGGAAAGGAGAAAGGGAGGGAACGAAAGGGGGATGGAAGATGAGGCCAGGCCCTCTCCAGGAAGGCAACACACACAAATGCTTAAGACTGACAACCCCAAGGCGTTTTTGCTTCCCAAAACTTCTGTCCTGAGCTCCTCCCTACAAACTCCCATCATAATTAAGGGCAGAAAACAAATGCATCTTTGATATTTAGACATGAGACCGTACTTGCTTTCCAGCTCTCACTTAGTACACCAGCTTTTTTTTTTCCCTATATAACTATGGCGACAGTGACAAGGATGGGGTGATTCTGAGGGCTTTTTCCTTGGACAATGGATTTAGCAGGGAGACAGAAAGTGAGGCAAATGTATGTTTTTATGAGTTTCAGATAGCACCTTTTGGCCTTGGTTACTTACGGGTCTTGAAAGCAGACTTTTAAAGACCCATTGATTTTTGTCTCAGCTGTCTCCAATCCTGCCTGGCTCTAAATTTGGACAAAGCCTCGAAGCTGTTCGGTTATGCTGGTCATTTCTTGGGAGCAGAAACCCTGCCTCCCTTCTAGACTGGCTAACAGTCCCCAGGGCTCAGTCTCAAAACCAGCCTCTAAGAGACAGAAGGAGAGAAGCCAAGGGAGCCAGACTGCATTTCCCTGGCAAACTTTCCCATTTGAAAGGTTATTTGGGATAGAAGCAGAGCTAAGTGCCTTTTCTCCTGAAATTCACCTTTGCTGGAAAAATCAGGGGCCTCTTCTGTTTGGGGGCTTACCAGAACTGGAGACAATGAGAAGGTCAGACCTGTCCCCTCTCTTAGGCACGACTTGAGGGAGCCGTGCGAGTGTGGATGGGGTGGGGGTTCTAATTCACTATTCTTAAAGATAAAATGTGCTTCATAGTCTGTATCTCAAGGAGATGAGAAGAAAAAAAAAAAAAAAAAACGCAAAAAACAACACTAAACCCTCGCCAACCCCAGCTCTCTTAATAGCTCTGCTATTTGACAATTTGTTTGGCAACATATGGGCTTGCTCTTGTAAACTCCCCTCTTAATAATAAAACAACAGATGGTAGAGAAGATCTTTCCTCCCCACTCTCCAGGCCTTAATGGGATGCTGGCGGCAGGGGCAGGGCTGTGTCCCTGCCGCGTCCCCTGCCACGCGGCACCTTGGCTGCTGCGAGAGCTCACAGCCAGCCCCGGTGGCTGCTATTTAAAAACCTGAGCAATTTTCTGCTGTGTGCACCGAGTTGCTTTTTCCCTGATTGATTGAGGCTGTTTGTCAAGAGCTGCCATCGAGTAGCTAAAAAGAAAGGTACCCTGGAGAGTGGCTAAGGATCTTGATGCAAAACTTCTAATATGTTTTATTGCAACTTGTACTTCAAAAGGGCTTGTGTGACAAAAGCCCTTATCTGCTGTGGCCCCTCGGAGTGCCTACCTGTTCCTGGGAAAGCATGGGGACAATTAGCAGCCAGGTAATTGAGGTCCTGAGTAGAGAACGACCTCTTGCTCACACAACCCCCCCGGCCCTGGGCGTCCCCTGAGTGACATGCACATTGCAGAGGTGACAAGCAGGGCTTTGGACACTGTTTCCTCAGGAAGAGGAGGGAGAGTGAGCCCAGCATCCTGTGGCTTGGTGGACTGGGGATTTCTCCAGGGGATGCCCACCCAGGCAAAGGACCAGGCAGACGATGGGCTCTCTGTGGGGCTGGCCCAGCAGACAAGTGTCAGGGGGGAGTTGGGGCAGAGGTTCAATTGGCTGTCACTTGGGGTTCAGTCACGGCCTTTGCCACATGTCTAGATGATCCTAGCGCAGTTAGATGCACCAGGAGGGCAGAGGTGGACGCTGGGAGCTGAGAAGGTGGTGGAGTGGACTCAGCATACCTTTGCATACTCCATCAGGTCACTGCGGCCCTTGAACCGGTTGTAGAACTCAGGCATCCTCCAGGGAGCGATAACCTGGACACAAGGCAAAAAGCCAGAGAAGGGCAGGGCTGAGCAGTTGGCTCCTCCTGGCCCCTTAGCTGCAGAGCTGGCCCCCCAGCTCCAATGGTCACACGGAGGTCCCCTGGAGAGGATGAAGTCCATGGAGCCTGAGGGGGGGACACCAATAGATGGGGGAGGCTGCAGTCTGCTACACTGGAGGACAGCTGTGGAGAGGCCCAGTTTCCTCAGGTGGTCCCTGCCCTTCTGGGCCTCAGTCTCCCCAAGTGGGATATGAAGGTTTTAACTAGATGGGCCTCAAGGACCCCCCCATCAAAGGGCCAAGACTCCCTGCTGCAGGCGACATAGGGAGGGTCTCCCGGCCTGGCCCTGCTCCTGGACGTGGGGCCCAGAGACGACATATGCTACCTCCCAACCCGCTTCTCTTCCTTCCTGCCCCCCACAGCTGCTCTGGGGATCGAAGCGTTTGGAGACCAAGAGGAGTCAAAACTCTGACCAACCCCGTTTCACTTGACCTCACCGGCTTGAGGGGCCAGGGACAGGTCCCCGAGAAGAACCCCTACTAATCCCCGAAGTCAACCAGGCCCCTTCCTCTGAAGGCAACAACTTCAACGGCGGGGAGGTCACTTATGTGGAAAAGCTGGTCGGGTTTCTGGGCTGCAGAGCTGACAGGTGGAAGGGGTGCAGTGGAATGGCCTGTCCCCTATCCTCCACCCCTCTCTAGCCCGAGTAGCCCCTAGACCAGGGCTGAGCACGGCTCCCAGAGCTCAGCATGGGCCTCTGCCCCCAGCCCCTCCTCAGGCAAAGGCCCAGAAATCAGACACCGTGGCCCCCTCCAGCTGCTGTGGGAACGCAGAGAAGTGGGGCTCAGAGGAAGGACCCTTGAAGACTACCCACAGCAAGTCAACAAGCAGCCACTGTCCGAGGGCTTCTCAGCAGCCTGGTGTCTGGGGTCAAAACGGCTCACAAGAGCTCATTACTGCTCATCTCCAGGCTGCCCCCATCCCCCACGCAGCTGCTGGCTGGTTAAAGGGGCAGAGAAAGATCTTCCATTTAAAAGAAACATTTAAACACCTTACAGCCCCTTGAGGGTTTTGGGAGATGGCAAATCTGCCTTAACTTTAGGCCAAAGTGCCCTGATGTGTCTTAAAGGAGCTCCAGCCCTAGGCCTGTGCTGTCCCATTCAGCAGCCACAAGCCACATGTGGCTACTGAGCCCGTGAAATGTGGTGAGGCCCGGCTGAGAGGCTCTTCAAGTGTAAGGCACAAATACTCACCAGATCCCGAAGACTCACTATGATAAAAGAATGTGGAACATCTCATTCATGATTTTTTTTTTTTAACAGGGTGATTGCTAACATTTTGGATATACTTGGTTAAATAAAATCTATTAAGACTGTCACCTGTGTGTGTGTATACATATATATATATGTATTTTAACGTGGCTACTAGGCAATTTAAAAGTCACGCGGGGCTCATGCTTGAGGCTCATGTTTTATGTTCATTGCTCAGAGCTGCTCTGGACAAGGAGCCCCGGAGCCCAGCGTGAGGCCTGCACTGAACAGGTGCTCTGAGGATACTGAATGAGTGAAGGGAGGGGTGAGTGGTTGGGTGGCTGCAGGCCTGGGTCCCAGGGTAGGCCAGGAGGGGCAGGGGGCAGTTGTTGCGAGCTGCACATGCACTCCCATGCCTTGGTGGCCGGCCATAGGCAAGGGCAGTTGATTCCAAGATCCTGCTGACTCCCACCCCAGGAAAGGGTCAGAGCCGCCAGGGGTAAGGGCACAGCCAGTGTGTGTGCATGTGTGGTGGGGACAAGAAAATCCATTGACCGGGTAGCCCAGACAGGAGCTCGGAGGAGGAGTAGCCCAGAAACCAGCCACCACATCCTGGAACTGCTTTGGCCTACACTTGGGCCAGCTCCAGGGAAGCCGAGGACACTGGCTGAGGGCAGCCACGTCCTCCTGTTCAGGGTGTGGCCCACCCAAGCACCTGGACGGCCACAAATGAATGGCAGCTGGTGCCAGGGAAGGGAGACCCCTGCAAACCGTCTACCCCAGGTGCTTCCTAATCTGGTCTCGCCATTGGATTCTCCAGCCACCGTGGGAGAAGATTTGGGTGCACATTGTCCCTGTCCCTGTGGAACCTCCCAGAACCTCATCTGTGCCCTGCCCCCCCCATCCCACACCCTTCCCACCTGTCAGGGGCCTCAGCCCTCAGCACCCACCCCTCCTAAGGGGAAGAGCAATGTCTTACCTTAATCTGGGGGGCCAGCGAATAGCAGGTGAGCTCAAACCGGACCTGGTCATTCCCCTGAAACACAGAAGAGAGGAGCATCAGAAGCCACAGAAGGCAGGGGGCGGGCTACTGGGGCAGCTCAGCGAGACGGCAGACAGGAGGCTGGGACGGCTGCTCAGAGTGGGCCCACTGGACGCTCTGCTGTGTGCTCTTGGCCAACCTCGTGACCTTCGGAGGAGGGAACCATGTCAAGCTCACTTTAAAATGAGGCAAATGGGGTTTGCCCAAGAGGCTCAGTAACCAGCTCCTGCCCCACAGGTGTAGTCAGGACTTGAACCCAGGACTTCCCGAGTACAGGGCCAAGGCATGTGTGCCCAGTGGAAGCAGGCCAGGATGCCTACATGCCCAGGGTAGTTGATGAGTTGAGCATGTCTTGGTTGTGAATATTGTAGTTTTTGTGTGTGCACTAGTGTGTGGGTGTGCATGTGTTATAGAGTATGTGCGTCAGGGTGTGCACAGGTGGGCTCGTGGCAGGGTGCAGGGTGTATGGTGTCATGCATGTGCACAGTCAGGAGCTGCACGCGTGTGCATGTGAGAGCATGCAGGGGATGTGGCCATCCCGCTTTCCCTTGGGGGCTGGAGGCTCCAGGTTTTTTTTCTCCAAAAAACCCCTTCTCTAGACAAACTCCAAGCTGCCCTCACCTCAGCGTCTTCCGGAAGGTACCCCACCTGCCTGGCCTGGCCCAGCCTTGAGACCAAGCTTGCTTCGGGGCTTGGGCTCCATAAGGCATAAAAGTGGAACTCCTGCAGCCTCTTGGGGCCTCAGTTTCCCCATCTACACCATGGCAGGTTGGGGGGAAGAGTAGCCACAGTTGCTCCACGGCTCTTCTCTCCACAGACAGGGAAACTGAGGCCCCAGAGCGGGAAAAGGACTGGTCCAAGGGCACGGAGCTGGGGCAGAGCCAGGTATCCCAGCCCCCACAGCCCCTGTGCCGGGAACCCTGCCTCTCTGTGCCTGCGTGTTCAGCTGTAAAATGGAAGATAATCCCTACACCCCACCGAGACGTGAACAGCATTTACCACATCCCACAACCAGCTCCCAATACACACTAACACACTGATGCCACAGGGTGGGGCTGGTACAGGCCCATGGCACTGGCTTCAGCCGGTCCTGCTCAGCCCCAGGAGAGAAAATGGTGGCCGGCGTCCTGCCTGCTTCCCCTTGGGCTGGGCGGCCCAGAGGGAGACTTAAGCGCTGTGGAAATAACAGAGGGACTTCTCGCCTACTGTGAAAACTGCAAGGGCGCAGTGAGGCAGCGGCGGGAATAACATGTTATTTTCCAGAGTCTTGTCAGGCAACGCAGAAACACAGGTTTCAGCCCCTCTCTGTGGAGCCAGGAGCTGTGGGGTGGAGGCTGCCCCTCTCCATACCTCCAGGGCCAAGAACCACCCCAGGCCAGCCACCCCTCACTAACCCCCTGCACATTCAACCCCTTCAGTGACCATCTAACATGCACTGTCACATGAGAGAACCACTTCAGGTCTAGTAGGATTTTAAACTCTGTTTTACAGATGAAGAAGGTGAGGCTCAGAGAGGCAAAGCTACCGGCCCAGGGTCACACAGCCAGCAGGCAATACTACCATCCAAATAGCGCACACTCCCTACATAATCAACTCATCAAATCCTTATAGCAGTCTCATAAAGTAGGTTCTGTTCCTACCGACACCTTACAGAAGGGGAAACTGAGGCAGAGGATGGTAATACTTGCTCAAGGACCCACAGCCGGTACAATTCCCACTGCAGTGGCTGCTGTTATAAAAAGTAGACTCCTTTTAGACGTGTAAAGTGTGTGGTTAAGTGTTGTGTATCTTAGCTGGATCCTTCCCCCTAAAGTCTCCTTTCCATCCCCTCCCCTCCACGGCTTCACGTTTCCCCAACACAAAGGCAGCTTGTGCCTCCCCAGGCCCCGCCGGGCACAGCTGGGCTGGTGTCTGCCTCCCTGCACGCCGCCATAGGGACACCCATCTGTTCGGGAGCCAAGAGACCTTTGCAGAAGCCAAACACACAGGTTTCTTTGGTTCAAACTCTGTCCAGAACAAGAGCCAAAAGCCCTGTTCAGTCCTTCCCCCCCTAACCGCAGTATCCCCAGCACCAGGAATGCAGTGCCTCACACATATTACATGGTGTCCACATGATGTTACATGTGCAGACATGTGCAGATGAGGTGCAGCACCACTGGGATTGGAGGGGCTGGGGGGTCTCCCATCTGCTCCTGGAACAGACATACAGATGGTGCCCATTTACAAAACTACTACCCCAGACCCCCTTTACAACCTCAGGCTCATATTTCCAGGCCCCTCTTCCAAAACTGGGAGCGGGGAGGAGGCTCTGTAGGGCCACACCAGCTTCTGTGCAGCTTTCTGGGTGGGGAGGGACCAGGGTCGCCGCAGAGTGAGTAGGGGGGTAACAGGGCTTGTTCTCTGTTCCAAGTCATGCTCAGGCACCAAGTTGCACCAAAGTGCTGCCTGTGCCGGGGGAGCCTGGGAGGAAATGCCTCTTGCCTCCAGGCTTTTGCATGCACTGTTCTGGTAGCCTGGAATGCTCTCCCCTCTTAGCTTCACTGGCTCACTTTTACTCTTCCTGAATGTTTCAGCTTCACCTTCCCTGATGCCTGCTGGGTTAGGGATCCTAATTCCCCACGTCCCATCACAGCTGTGCTCAAAGGACATGGCATCCTGGTGTGGGGAAGGAGAGCCAGTGCTTGATAAATGTCCTCCACATCTGTAGGGAGCCTGCTCAGATAGCTAACACCCCAGCGATGGGCAGCATTCGTGCCACCACTGTGAACCCCTTGCAGAAAGCTCTGCAAAGTGTCCTAATGAGACCCGCCTCTGGGATTGCCAGCCTGCTGCAGGCCTGGCCCACGTGACCCTGGTTCTGCCCCTGGGGCCACACGGCCTCTCCCTCACTCGGTCCAGACATCCATGTCCTGCTATGTGAGGTCACTGATGCCCTCCCCAGGCTGCCAGAGGCCAAGCCTGGGCCAGCCCTCAGCCACTACCCGCCTCACTTTGCATTTCTTTGGACCTCACAGAGGCCTTCCTTGACCTCCCCATTCTCACACCCTAGTTCTAGGAAATAGTCTCCAGAGGCAGCTGGGGGCTTCCCGGGGAATTGTAAAGAAGGGGAAACTGAGGCACGGATGTATGCCTTGTTCCTCAACCCCCAGGAGACGGCAGAAGCAGGTAGAATCTGGGTTTCCCCCATCCCTTGTGTCCTCCCCACTGTGGGTCTTGGAGGACCCAGCTGATGTTTCCAAGTCTGACCGTCCCTCTTGTGGCCCTCGTGAACTGCACGGATGCCCCCAAGTCCCAAGAAGCTACAAACTGCTCACAGGGGATGTTCCTCTCAGAACCAAAGCCCTGCAGGGCCAGCACGCAGGCGAGAGAGCCCTGGGTGGCAGCGGCTGCCACAGCCTGTCCCCCAACCCCTGGGGCTTCCTTTGGGATAGGCCCTGCAGGCCTCAAAACCAAGCCTCTGGTGCCCTCTGGTGGCCACATGGGGCATAACACACAGTTACCGGCAGTCTGGGGTGGGAGGTCCTTCCCTGGACCTCGGGAGCCACCAAAGCCAAGCTGGGGCCACCCATACACACACCCAATTGCTCCACCAGCCCTTAATGCTGCGTAACCCCAGCCCTGATGGTACCATAGGACCAACTTTCTTGGGGGCAGGAAGCCCTTCCAGAATACTGATCCCCTGGCCTCAGCTTGAATGCCTCCAGGGATGGGGTGCTCACTGCCAACTCAGTCCATCGTAGGCAGATGCAATGGCTCAGAAGCTTTTTGTTCTGTGCTAACATGTGCCTCCCACTGACTTTCCTCTGCCTGCCCGAGCCCCCAGAACGAGTCTGAAAATTGTTCAATTAGGGCAGTTCTGTTTCATCGAGTGTTCAGAATGTGCCAGGCTTGTGCCGAGTAATTTCTTGGAATTATCCTACTCACTGCTCCTAAGCACTCCTGACCTAGGTTCTGTTTTATCCCCATTTTATAGACAAAGAAAGAGAGATGCATGGATTTGAAGTCACTCACCCAAAGTCACACAGCTTGAAACCAGCAGTCAGGATTCAAACCCTCTAAGCCCCCAGTTCTTAACCTCTGCACTCTCCTGCACCCCTTCCACTGCCGTCTGCAGTGGCAAGCAGCACTCACGTCCCTGCTCAAACTGCACAGATCTGTCAGCCTGTGTTAATGAAAATCAGAGCTATGGGTCTGTGTGTGAGCAATACTTACCAGTTCCCTCCATTTCAGTCCAGAAAAATTCTCAAGCATCCTGCTGAGGGACTCTCACCACCATCCCCTGTCCTGCCTGGAGCCCTCCCCAAACTCCTAATCAATTGTCCTGAGCATGACCACAGACCAGCCTGACGCCCGCTGCCCTCATGGCCACCCCTCCCACTCTAGGCTCTGGGATGGAACATTGTTCAGGGCCTCTTGTCTCTAGGCTTTTGCACAGGCTGTTCCCCTGCATGGCACACTCTTCCTGAACCCGTGTTCACTCACCTCTACTCATCCTTCAGGACCATGCCCAGAACAGCCTTCCCTCAGCCCCTGCCCACTGCCTGCTGCTCTCAATGCTCCCTGGCCCTGACCCTACAGCCTGCCTTGTTATCGTGCATTCTCGCCTTGCATGTTAGGACGTGGGCTCCCTGCTGGCAGGCACTAGGTCTGCAAAGTTCAACATCATACCAGAACAGCACCTAACCCCTTACAGATGCTTAGTACAAACTTGCTGAGCTAGTGCCCAAGCGAATGAATGATTGAATGCATGAACCAGCGCATCTGCTGGGGTGGCTGCTTGCAAGTCCACTCTCAAAACACCTCTCCCTCCATCCTAATCTTAGCTACGAATGTCCCTGCACTGCATTGAACCAGGGCCTCCTCCCACCACCACCTCAGGTGCACGTGTGTCCAGGGCAGGGTGCATGTGTGTGCTGGTGAGGCAGTGAGCTCCCCTTCACCCAGGAGGCCCAGAGCCTGCTGACTGTGGGGTAGTTAAGCAGCCAAATCCTGTCCCAAAAGGCAATTAGCAGAGTACTCACTAACTTTGAGAGCCCTTATAATAACATCTGACAGTTGCCAACACTGTTAGGAAGCCGGTTTCTTGAGTGTTGCCCCTGCGGGGCGGCATGCTAAGGGCCCTTCTGACACCTCTCATGGGGTCCTCCTTCAGTCTACACTGAAACACACATAGGCTGGAGGTAGGGGATGTTATCCCCATATCACAGATGAAGAAACTGAGACTCAGGGAAGAGAAAGGTCTGCCCGAGGGCACACAGTGATCCCCTCGCAGAGCTACTCATACTCTGTGAACTTGGCCAGTGATGATGTCCCCAAGCCTCAGTGTCAAGTGTGTCAAATGGGGTTACACCACACCCACCACACCAGGCAGCTGCCAGGTCCCAGGACACACACGTAGAACACACAGCGCTCGCCCAGAGCTCAAGGATTAGCTGTTACTGTGACTCTTACTGGGATTTTAACAATGGCCAGTGTGGGTCCAGTGTGCGTCTGATTCTATTCTGGAGGCAAACCCTAAAGCTGCCTGGGGATTCTCCTGTCCTGGTGGTCCGTGTTCTCCTTTGCAGGTTCCTCTGCACGGGCAAGCCTGCCTCCTCCCCCAGCTGCCCCCCACCGGCACCACAGAGCCACCTCACCTTTCCCGTGGCTCCGTGAGACACATACTTGGCTCCCTCCCGCTGGGCGATTTCCACTTGTTTGCGGGCAATGCAGGGCCTGGCAAGAGAGGTGCCCAGGAGGTAGCGGTCCTCGTACAGTGCGCTCGACTGGACGGCAGGCCAGATGAATTCTTCTACAAACTCCCTGCTGACGTCCTCAATGAACACCTGTGGGGAAAGGTGTACGTGAGAGGAAGGCTTGGTAAGGACGGGGCATCCAATCAGGGTACAGGGCCCTAGGGGCCTCAAATGGCTTGCACTTAAGGCAGACATTGCTAATTCGCTCATCAATCACAGCAAACTATACCCCTACTTTTCCTTCTGCACATGTGGCAGACATCACTAATCAATCTCAGCATACTATACTGCCGCTCTCCCTCCTGCAACCATGGCAGACATCACTGTCAAACCTAACACATCATCCAGCTGAAGTCCCTAAATCCCTCCCAACACAGCATTCTAGGCATAAGGTGAAACTTGGTTGCCACCCAAGATCTAGAGCAGTGGCTCTTAACGAGGGGTGATTTTGTCCCCCAGGGGGCATTTGGCAATGTTTAGAGATATTTTTGGTTTCATAACTGGTGGTGGTGATGGTGGTGTCTGTGTGTTTCTGGTATCTGGTGGATAGAGACCAGGGATGCTGCTAAACATCCTACAATGCACAAGACAACCAACCACAAGAGTGCCAAAGTTGAGAAACCCTGATCTAGAGAAATGGTCCTCAAACTGAGATCCATCGACCCCTGGGGTTCCCTAAGACCCTTTCAGGGAGATTCTGAGTGGAAACGTTTTTTATGATACTAAGATGTTATTTGCCCTTTCTATTCTGTGGACTAGCACTGATGGTGCAGAAGCAATGCTGGAAACGGCTGGCGCCTCAGCACCAATCGTGGCAGTGGCTCCCGACTGACTCACAGCCATTCTATTCTTCATGCTGCCCTCTCAGTGCCAAGCTCACTTAAGAATAGCCTCGAGGAAGCAGTAAAAGTTATTACTGTCATTAAACCTCTACCCTTGAGTATGAAATATGAAGCACACATAAAACACCTGTGCTGCCTACTGGTGGTCACTCAAGGAACAGCACGTGGACGATGTTTGAGCTGTAAGATAAGCTGGCAGCTTTCCTTTTTTGAAAGGACGACATCAAAATATGTCACTCAGACTTGGGTTTCTGGCAGACCTTTTCACAAAAAAATGAAGTGAGCCTGTCATTTCAAGGAAAACTGACCATACTTGTGGCCAACGATAAAACTCAAGTGTTCATCTAGCCAGAGCAGTTAGGCAAGAAAAAGAAATAAAAGGCATCCAAATTGCAAAGGAAGAAGTAAAACTTTCACTATTTGCAGATGACATGATCCTACATATGCAGTCCCGAAAAATCTATAACAAAGCTACTGAGCCAATAAGCAAATTCAGTGGAGTGGCGGGGCATAGATCAACAAGCAAAACTCAGTAGTGTTTCTTTACTCCAGTAATGAGCAACCTGAGGAGAAAATCAAGGAAAAAATTCCATTTACAATAGCAACTAAAAGAATCAAATATCTGAGAATAAATTTAGCCAAGGATGTAAAGGACTTGCACATAGAAAACTGCAAAATATTGCTAAAAGAAATCAAAGGAGACCTAAATACATGGAAGGACATTCCATGTTCACATATTGGAAGACTAGGTATTGTTAAGATGTCAATTCTACCCAAAATGTTTTACAGATTCAACACAGTCCCAATCAAAATTCCAACAGCTTACTTTACAGAAATGGGAAAGCCAATTATAAAATTTATTTGGAAGGGTAAAGGGCCCCGAACAGCCAAAAACATCTTGAAAAAGAAGAATGAAGTTGGAGGACTCACATTCCCTGACTTGAAAGCTTATTGGAAAGCTACGGTGGTCAAAACAGCTAGTTACGGGCACAGCATAGCCACACTGACCAATGGAATTGAATCCAGAGTTCAGAAATAGACACATCTATGGCCAGTTGATTTTTGACAAGACTGCCGAGTCCAGTCAATTGGGAAAGAATAGTCTCTTCAACAAATGGTGTTAGGAGAATGGGATATCCACATGCAAAAGAATGAAAGAGGACATCTATCTCATACCATCTACAAAAATTTAACCCAAAAGGGATCAAAGGCCTAAATATAAGAATCAGGACTATAAAACTCCTAGAAAAAAATGTGGGGAGGCACGTTCAGGATCTTGTTTTAGGCAATGGTTTCTTAGACTTTACACCCAAAGCACAAGCAACAAAAGAAAAAAAAAATGGATAAAAAAATGGGAACTCCTCAAAATTAAATACTTTTGAGCATCAAAGGCCTTTGGTATGAAAGTGAAAAGACAACCTACTCAATGGGAGAAAATATTTGGAAACCACATATCTGATAAGGGTTTAATATCCAGAATATATAAAGAAATCCTACAGCTCAAAAATAAAAAGACAGACAAGCCAATTAATGGGTAAGACTTGAATAGACATTTCTCTAAAGAAGACATACAAATGGCTAAAAAGCATATGAAAAGATTCTCAATATCACTGGCTATTAGGGAAATGCAAATCTAAACCACAATGAGCTATCACTTCATATTGACTAGAATGGCCACTATTAAAAAAACAGAAAACTACAAGTATTGGAGAGGATTGGAGAAATAGGAACACTCATTCATTGCTGGTAGGAACATAAAATGGTGCAGCCACGGTGGAAGACAGTAGGGCAATCCCTCAGGAAACAAAGTATAGAATTACCATATGACCCAGCAATCCCACTACTAGGTTTATACCCAGAAGATTTGAAAGTGAACAGATATTTGCACACCGATGTTCATAGTGGCATTAGTCACAATTGCCAAAAGATGGAAATAACCCAAGTGTCCATCAGTCAATGAATGGATAAACAAAAAGTAGTATATGCATACGATGGACTATTATTCAGCTGTAAGAAGGAATGAAGTCCTGAAGCATGTGACAACATGGATGAACCTTGAGGACATTATGCCAAGAGAAATAAGCCAGACACAAAAGGACAAATACTGTATGATCTCACTATATGAACTCATAATTAGAATCCGTAGTTTATCAGAGGATAGACTGGGTTTAGAGAATGGGAAGTTATGCTTAATTTCTGTTTAGGTTGACTGTAAAGGTTTGGAAATGGTTGATGGTGATGGTAGCACAATATTGTGAATGTAATTAACAGCACGAATTATATAGGGGAATGTGGTTAAAGAGGGAAACTTTAGGTTGTATATGTTACTAGAGTAAAAATTAAAAGATAAAACATAGGACTGTATCACAGTGAACCCTACTGTAGATGGACTATAGTTAACAGTACAATATAAGAATGCATTTTCATGGATTATAAAAAATGTATGACACTAATACAAGATGTTAATAATAGGGTGGTATATGGGAAAACATACAATTAATGCAAATTATGATGCTAGTTAATAGTACTATTTTATCATCTTTCATCAATTATAATAAAGGCAACTACTGTTAAAAAAAAAAAAGACAGACACATAATGAGGTGAACAGATCCTGTAGAGAGCATTTTGAGTGAAGTTCACCAGAAACAAAAAGACAAACATTATAATGTCTCACCAGTATGGACTAACTATAATGTGTAAACTCTGAGAATTGAATCTTAGAGCACAGCTTATCAGGGGAAGGCTTATTGTAACGGTCCCTAGATCGTTAGCTCTTACAGCAGTCACATCTGTAACTGAGTTGTAATGGCTATCTCCAAATTCTGAGATGCTGATCCCTTTGTGTATAAACTGCTCAGTCTCTGGAACTTTGGGTATGTGTGTGACACCTGAAACTCAGAGCTAGAGCTCAGCAGTTATGAATGTCAATATTAGTGCATCTAGCACTTAAAAAAGCTGAAAAAGCGTCCAGACTTCATTTAGAGATATGAATGAAGCAGACTAAGGCAAATCAGGCCAAGGGTAAAGGATGATATTGACTGTGTTTTGAAACTTCAACTTCTGTGTAAGACCAAGGGAAGAGATGTTTATTTGGTGCAGGACATATATCTTCTACAGCACACTGAATAATTTAACTTGTACAGTCAGTTTATTCAAACACCATCATTACATGGAACTTTGAAAAGGAAGTGAGATCTGGAGAGTTTGTACATGTTAGTGTGAAATAGCAACACATCCCAAAGCAATTTGGGCAGAGAATAAAAATATATATGCAGGGCCCCCCTGAGGAGCTGGGGGAAAATGCAGAAACGTTGGACTTCCTCACCTGGGTTATTACTGATGTTCTCACAAACGTTGAGGACTGACAATTTGGTATGCCGAGCCCTCAATTTTGGGGCTTGCCCTTATGAAGCTTGTTGCTGCAAAGGAGAGGCTAGGCCTACTTATAATTGCACCCAAGAGTCTCCCCCTGAGTACCTCTTTGTTGCTCAGATGTGGCCTCTCTCTCTAGCTAAGCTAATTCAGCAGGTGAACTCACTGCCCTCCCCCCTACGTGGGACCTGACTACCAGGGATGAGCCTGAACCTGGCATCATGGGATGGAGAAAATCTTCTGGACCAAAAGGAGGATGTGTGTTCTAGTTTGCTAATGCTGCAGAATGCAAAACACCAGAGATGGATAGGCTTTTATAAAACGGGGGTTTATTTCACTACACAATTACAGTCTTAAGGCCACAAAGCGTCCAAGGTAACACATCAGCAATTGGGTACCCTCACCAGAGGATGGCCAATGGCCTCCGGAAAACCTCTGTTAGCTAGGAAGGCAGCTGGCGTCTGCTCCAAAGCTCCGGCCTCAAAACGGCTTTCTCCCAGGACGTTCCTTTCTAGCAAGCTTGCTTCTCTTCAAAACATCATTCCCAGCTGCACTCTCTTTCCTCTTTGAGTCAGCTCATTTATATAGCTCCACCGATCAAGGCCCACCCCGAATGGGTGGGCCAAGCCTCCATGGGAACATCTCATCAAAATTATCACCGATAGCTGGGTGGGGCTCACTCCAAGCAAATCCAACCAGCACCCAAGGGTCTGCCCCACACAAGACCACAAAGATAATGCATTTGGGGGATACAATACATTCAAACTGGCACAATGTGAAATGAAACAAAATAAAGTTTCAGTGACTGAGAGATTTCAAACGGAGTCGAGAGGTCACTCTGGAGGGCATTCTTATGCACTATATAGATGACCCTATTTAGTGTTTAGTGTATTGGACTAGCTAGAAGGAAATACCTGAAACTGTTGAACTGCAACCTAGTAGCCTTGATCCCTGAAGACGATTGTATAACTATGTATTACATGGTATGAAGGTGTGATTGTGAAAACCTTGTGGATCGCATTCCCTTTATCCAGTGTATGGATGAATGAACAGAAAAATGGGGACAAAAACTAAATGAAAAATAGGGTGTGATGGGGGAGTTCTTTTCTACTTTTATCTTTTATTCTTATTTTTATTCTTTTTGGTCTAAGGAAAATGTTCAAAAATTGGTTGGGGTGATGAATGTATAACTATATGATGGTACTGTGAACAGCTGATTGTACACCATGGACAATTGTATGGTATGTGAATATACCTCAATAAAAACTGAATTAAAAAAAAAAGACAATCATAAAAAACTGCTATCATCAATTGTAATAAATGTTCCACACCAATTTAAGGTGGTACTGGTGGGAGAGTATATGGGAATCCTGTATTTTACGTATGATTGTTCTGTAAACCCACGACTTCTCTAATTAAAACAAAAGTAAAAAATAAAAAAAATCAAGCATTCAAGTGAAAACTAAAATTTTGGAAAACTTGTCTCAGCCACTGTGAGCTTGACAGCTTCCCAATACTTCTGAGGTGAGCAGTGGAGATATTAAAGAATGTGACATTTTGATTTTGCGTAATGAAATGTGTCAACATTTGGAAGAGTTGGAGAAATTAGCAAAATGATATCTTCCAAATGACCAGTGCATGATATTACACAATCAACGTACAAGATGGACCAGGGGATTTTAATGTAACTGACTATGAAAAGTTCATTGATAAGGTTTCAGAGTCTACATCACTCTAGCTTTTAAGAAACTACCATTTGTTGGGTTTTGGTGCACTATCAAGAAATGTCCCCAGCTATCTGAAAAGGCTATTAAAATACTCCTGTCTTTCCCCAGAACACAACTGTGAAGCCATATTTTCTTCATACCCTTCAAACAAAATAGTACATTGCGGACTGAATAGGGAAGCAGTTATGAGAACTCAGCTATCTTTTGTTAAGCCAGACATTAATGAGATTTGCAAAAATGCCACTTTTACTAAAAGTTTTTTGTTTTGGAACATAGTTATTTCTCAGAAGTAAATATGTTACTTCTGTTAACGTGTTTATTATTGCTCTTTTAAGAGGAAAAAAATATGAAAATTTTTTCACTTTTTATTTTGAATGTCATAAATATTGACAGATGCAAGCCACAAAAGCTCACTGGGATCCTGAATAATTTCTAAGAGTGTAAAGGGACCATGGAACTCTGTTCTACTTTTGCAATTTCCTATGAGTCTATAATTATTGCAGATTAAAAAGTTTCTTTTAAATGGAAAAAAAGAAAGCAATGGAGGCTATATTCTAATACTATATGCAAGGCAATAAACAACAAAAAAATTCCAAATATATAAAGCATGTAAAGGGGTCCTATGACCAAAAGGTTTGAGAACCACTTATCTAGAATAATAGACTAACTCATCACTAAGGTGAAATGAGAACACACTTCCAGCCGATGACCAAGTCGGGGCTGCTCACTTCCGGCTTGAGTTAGTCTCTTACTCCTCCCTCAGAGGAGAGGGATATTCAGGTTTCAGGACCGTGGCAGGAGCTGTGACTTGGGCCCGTGGGCATTTACTCCCTGGTGCATTCATTCTAACATGCTAATGGAGCCTTCACCACGTGCCAGGCATGAGTTTAGCTTCTGGCACTGCAGAGGCGACTGGT
Source organism: Choloepus didactylus (assembly GCF_015220235.1). NCBI lineage: Eukaryota > Metazoa > Chordata > Mammalia > Pilosa > Megalonychidae > Choloepus > Choloepus didactylus. Next base: position 91,097,485 of record NC_051316.1, read on the forward strand.
TCTGACCAGGCAGGTGGGGAGGCAGCCTCTCACGCCAACCTGCTGGGTCCTGGCTCACTCCCCCAAGTGAGAGGCATGTGTGGCAGGATGCTTGCCCTTAAAGATGGTGCACAAGAACACTTTGCACCGCAAGCTCCACGTTCACCACTACATCCTGCATCCAGCCTGGGGCCTGCCTGCCACCTAATTAGATGCACAGTTGGTGCATGAACTCAATTGGAGTTTTCTAATTCTGTTGAATGGACGGAAGGATGGATGGACAGACACAACATAAAAGGTGGATGGGCGGGTGGATGGAAGGATAGGAGACAGAGAGATGGAGAGTTGGAATAGGGGTATGGGTTGAAAGTTGGCTAAGGGAGGCAGCAAGATGCTGATGAGCACACATCTGGGAGCAAAAGGAAGTGATGGCTTACTCTTGGAAGCAAGAGGACAAAATTGGAAGGGACGTAGGTTGCAAGGGGCTAAGGCAAGAACATTTCCTGCTGCCCCCACCGTGTCACAACCCCACCTCCTGCCCCAAATCCCACCTCCCACTTGGTACCTTTTTGGCCCCGAGCTTCAGCGCCTTCTTCCTGGCTTCCTCGAAGTCTTCCTTCTGGCCGATGTTGGCCTGAGGAGCAGAAACAGAGAGACCCAATCAGCCCGGGAGATGAATGGAGAGCAAGAGAGGAGCCAATCCCTTTTGGGAGCCCTGGCTGAGCACTGCCTATGCACAATGCTCAAATGGGGGCCGTTTCCATTTGATGAGTCTGAGGTCACTGTAAGCAGGAGAAAGGGCACAGACTGGGGTGTCTAGAGAAATTGAAATTCTACCAGAAGCAAATAGCACCAGGGCTGGATTGCCCAAGTGTGCCAGGAAGCGGTTTCTGTGGGCTGAAGGACTGGTGAAGCCTGATCTGTGCACACAGGCAGCTGTGCCGGGATGCACCCATTTGCAGCAATTGCCTAGGAAGGTTTAAGATTTCCCTGAAACCCATCTCTCTCTTCCAGCAAGCTTCCCCGAAGACAGTGCAAAGCTTGGTGTGTCAGAACTGTCCAGTTCCCATCTCCCCTGCTTCCCTAGCCAAGGACAAGGCTTGATTATCCTGGAGGGGTCAGACCAGCCAGGAGGCAGAGGGGCCTGTGCTCAGGAGCTCCCAGCTCTGTGCAAGCACTGGAGCCCCAACCTCTAGTTCCAGCAACCCCATGCCTAGACACTAACATGTTTTCTGCTGGCTGGACTCTGGCCTGCTGTCCAGAACCTGGTCTGAACTTTTGCTCCCTGCATTCCACTCAACAGACTCCAGAATCTTCCCAGAGCCCAGCTGCAGGTGCTTGTCAGGTGGTAGCCACGTCCAAGCTCTGACTGCCTCATTGTGCTGCCAGTGGCAAGATGCACAGCCCCTGGGCCCTTTGTGTCACCTCACCAGGTGACTGAGAACAAGTTGCTTACCCTCTCGGGGCCTCCCTTTCCTCCACCTGAACGGTGAGGGGGATGGGTGCAGTTAGGCACAGCATGTTGTCTTCAACTGCACACACACCACTTTTGGCAAAACCTGAGGTCTGTCTGTCCAGAGTACTGTCCCCACTTCCTCTGGGACCAGCACATTCTTTCCTGGGGGTCCCTTTCCATATGGGTGGAGTGGAGCAGATCCTGTCTTTTTCTCACCGTAGGGGTGGGCTTGTGACCCAAGCCTGGCCAATCAGAGCCTGTGCCATGTCGTGGTGAGCATGGTGGGCAGGGACTCAGGCCAATGGAAGACCCCTGGGCCTTTCTGCCAAAGCATGGGGAAGCCTCCGCTCTCTGGCAAAGCTATAATGATGTGAGGGCGGGACTATTGGCAGCCATCTTGCCAACCATGTGGACAGGCCAAGAATGAAGCAAGCAGAGATGGAGACAGAACCTGGATAAGCACCTGGATCCAGCCTTGCCTGAAGTCAGATACATTCCTGAACTTCTTGATTACATGAGCCAAGAACCTAAGTTTTTTTTTTCCTTAAGCTGGTTTGATTTGGATTTCTAGAACTTGCAACCGAGAGTACTGAATAGTACAGCCACATGGAGAAGGATTTGAAGGCCGTGTTCAAGGTCATCAGTAGAGCTGGTTTGACTAGTGATTTTTGCTATGGACCCTGGATGGGGGAGCGGCAACATTTATGACCTATGACCTATGACTTATGTGCCATCCCAGAACCAGATTCTTTCCAGGGGCCCTTCCAGCTCAGCCAATCTTTGTTGAATTGTTGGGGCCGTGTGCCTTCCGCACAACCTTCAGGTTGCCATGGCAGCAGGCCCACGCCCACAGTCCCTCTCCAGGCGGGCTGGCCTAGCAGCACTGCCATGGTCCCTTCTCGTGTTCTCCCTGGAGTCACCTGCATGACAGCCTGGCCTTCTCCCTGCTCTGGGGGGTATCCCAGGTCTGGGACATTGAGACATCCTTTTTTTTTTTTTTGAGACATCCATTTGACAGATGAAGTGGGGCAGAACAATGAGAAGCTATTTCTCTCTCATCCAGAGGAAAGCTTGGACAAGTGACGAGGAGACCAGCAGATAAACCAGCTAGAGACTGGCCGAGGGCTGGTGGGATGAACAGAGAGAGAAAACAGGGAGAAAGACAGAGACACGGGGCACTTCCCTACCAGGTAGGCAATGACATCATAGCCTTGTTCCTTCAGCCACACGAGGATGCAGGAGGTGTCCAGACCGCCACTGTAGGCCAGGACCACGGAGCCTTTGCTGGACATCTTGTCTGGAGGGAGTCGGGGAAGAATGTGAGTGACCCAGCCCTGCAAACCCGGCCTGCACCCAGGCCCCACGAGGCCTGCCAGGAAGAGGGCGGGAGGCCCAGGTTCCCCAATCCCCTGCCTCCGCCTTGGGCAGCCCATCCCCTGGAAAGCTGCCACTGGTGGGATGGAACAGGATGTTCACTCATCATCAAGGCCAGCTAAGGAGATGTCCCTTCCTCCAGCCACAGCCCCTTCACCCCCAGGGGACCCTGACCCTGCACACACTCACAAACCACTCTGGGGCCAAGGAATGCTGACAGCAGAGTTTGGGGCTGGCAGGGGGCAGGGATCTTTTTGAGTTAATCCCCCACCAACTAGAGAAAGTGCTGGCTGAGCTGTTTGGACAAAGGCCAAGATGAACGAAGGAGGCACAGCAGTGGGGAGACTTGGGAGAGGCCTTGGCTCCGAGCCTCTGCTGTAGCAGACCTGTCCCCAATCAGACTGCTCTGTGCTAAGCACAGACATGCCAGGCAGGGCTTTGGGAGCCTCGTGTGGACCCCTCTGAACCCCACGGAAGAGGCAGAGTGGGGCTCAGAAAGGTCAGCAGCCGGCTCCAGGTCACAGAATGCCTGTCTGTGTCTGTCCCCAGATCCGGGCTGTTACCCAGCATGCCCTTGTAGGCAGGATGGGCAATAAACCTTCATACACTGCGATTAAGCATCATGGCTCTCTCCGAGTGTAAGAGCCTCTGAGAGGGCAACACAGGGACCCCGAGCACCTCAGTGAATTCAACTCTGAAAATGCCCCATTGGGAAGGGCTCAGCAACCCCAGCATGCAGATGGAGAAAAGGCCCAGAGGGGGAAGGAGACAGAGACAGGCAAAATGCCTAGATCCCAGGAGGCAGAGAAGGACTCTGGGGCAGAGACAGACGTGCTGTCCCTCCACGCTATCCCACTCCTCAGCTACCTTCAAGCTTCCCAAATGCACCACAGTCTCCTGTCTCCTTGCCTTTCCAGCCACTGTTCCTTCTGTCCAGGATGCTCTCCCTGAACCCTCAGGCTGCACTAGGGCTTCCCCTTTCTCTCGCAGAATGCATGTGGCCCTGAGGGTAGGTGCTGTTATTGTGCACACTTTGCTGGAGAAGGAGCCGAGGGTCAGAGAAGTGAAGTCACCTGCCCAAGATTCTATGCTCAGCAGGCGACAGGGCCAGATTTGGACCCAGGCCATCTGACCCCACCTTCCAATATTTAGAGGGGCATGTTTGTGAACGGGTGGGAGCATTTCCCCGGGGTCTGACCAAGGTCAGATCAACCAGGGGTCCTGAATAGACACTATTGGGAAAAGCTGTGGATGTCCCTCCACGGGCCTACAGGAGCCCAGAGGGGTCACCTGCCATCACCACCGCCACGATGCAGGAGGTTCCTGTGTACAGAGTACTTTCTAAGATTTGGAAAGGTGGAAGCAGCTGTCCTGGGTCACCCAGACATGAAGCCAGGCTGACCTTGGGGCCCAGTTGCGTGGAGAGAACATGCAGTCTCTGCTGTCCCTAAGGTATCTCACAGGCCCACCTGACTTGCTGCCCTTTGGACTGGAAGGCAAACACCTCATGGAACAGCAAAGCTGGGTGGGGCAGGAGGGATTCTGATTGATGCCCACAACTGTCCCGTCTCCTGGGCATTCAACCACCAGCCAGGCCCTGTCCTGGAAGGCTGGGCCCGACTGCCCTGGACCTGGGATGCAGGTGACTCAGCAGACCTTGACCCTGGAGTCGCAGACGGTGACCATGGCAACTGTAGCCGGGCAACAGGCCACCAAGGATGGAGGGAAGGAGGGGAGAGGGATGCAGGAAAGACACAAGGTACCTGGGATTGGAGGTACAGGTTCCTGACTTCTGGAATCTGTCTTCACGGTTCAGCAAGCCACTCTGCAAAAACAAAAGCTGCTCAGATGCCTTGGCCTGGCAGCCTGGGTGATGCCAGCGGCCCGGAACCTGGCCTCCCCAGCCCCCCGAATTCCCTTTTTGAGCACATCCCTGGGCAGGGAGATTTGTTGAGGCCCAGGAGCTTTCTGCCCTCTTGCATGACGAAGCACATGAGGAGCGTGCACACTGTGCGCCTGTGTGGTGTGGTCAGAGTCAGGGTGGGGATATGTATCCTATTGCCTATTTTTAAAAACAGCTCTTTTGAGATATAACTGACATAAAAAAAACTATATATTTAAAGAGTGCAATCTAGTAAGTTTTAACATTTGTACACACCTGTGAAACCACTGCTACCATCAAAATAATGAACAGATCCATCATATATCAAGCCACTAATGTAGGTATTACTCCCATTTTAGAGACAGAGAAACTGAGGCTTGGGTTCAGAAACTTGCCCAAGGCCTTGCTTAGCTGGTAAGTAGCAGAGCCAGGATCCAAACACAGATGGGCCAGGGTCCACAGCCCACTGCTCGTGGGTACAAAGATACACTTCCCTGGGAAGGCGCCGCAAGATTAGTGCTGGGGCAAGGTGTGGTCTGGGGAGCCTCGGGGTGCTCGACCACCCGGGGTGGCTGAGATGGGCTTGGGACAGGGAGAGAGGATGCTGGCCCAAGGTTTTCCCAGCTCTTAAGGTCACCCTTCTCTGCCGTCTCTGAAAGGACCCTAGAGCCAAGACCATGGGTCCAGGGGAGGGAGGGGCAGCTCCTCAGAGAAAGAGACAGAGACAGAGACTACCCGTGCCTGTTCCTGCTCTGCCTCCATCATCCCACTGTGCCTTGTATATCTCCATTCATAGCACATGTCACACTGTCTTCTAACACCATGAGCTCCGTGTGGACAGGGACCATCTCCCAGACAGTGCCCAGCATGCGGCAGACACTCAGAACCCTGCTGATTCTGTCTGGAAGTCCAGTCCTCAGCTATAAAAGGATGGCTCAGAGTCCCCTCAAAATCTAGCCCCTCCTGTGTGCCGGGCTGTGTGCATATGTGGGCAGAGGACCTTCAATGAGTGGGTGCCCCTGGGAGCATGCACTGGAGAGTGCGTGTGTGTGCATGCCTGTGCATGCCTGTGCCTGCACTAGAGTGTCTGTATGCATGCGTGGGTGTGTGCGAGTGTGTACGGAGCCTGTGAGTGCACGCAGAGATTCCCTGGGCAAATGATGCAATCTCACACTGGAGTTGGCTCCTATCCTCAAGCATCTGGTGACATTCCCTCCTGCCTCAGCCACCAGAGCCCTTGGGCTGTGTGATGAAGCTGAGACCCTAACTGGGGGGAAGGGGGTGTGAAGCAGAGACAGGGAAAGGGACAACAGCTACAATCCAGGGAATGAGCACTCACAATGGGCAAAGCAGTGGTTTAGTCAGCCAGACCTGGACTCAAGTTGCTTCAGCTCTCTAAAGATGGTTGCTCATCTGCAAAATGGGACTGACGGAAAACCCCACAGGGTGACAGGGAGGATTTGGTGAGATGCTGGGGGAAGGAGCCCAGAGCTGGGCACCAAGCAGGTACCCATAAAATTTCCCTTGCCATAGCCACGGCTGACCCTTTGCTCTCCCAGTCTCAGGAGCTGCCCGATGACCAGAAAGGTCTCCTGGTTCTGACATCCCAGGAGGCTGGGCTTCCTCCTCAGGGTAGGCACCTGCCAAGTCCTGGGTGAACTCTGCCTTTCCCAATCCCAGCCCTGGCCCCACCCCAGCCCCAGGAAGGGCCTGGGGCAGATTTCTCCAGCCCCTGGGTACATGCCCCTTGGCCAAGGATATCTGTGCCTCCAGCTCCCAGTACCAGCCCAGAGAGCCAGAGGAGGCACACCTGGGAGGAGGGAGGGAGGTGGCCTCAGGTCAAGCTGCCTGCCAGCCTGGCCTTAGTTGGCAAGGCAGGGGATATTCTCTGTGGACCCAGCCAGAGCCATCCTGCCAGCTTCCAGTGAACCTGCCAGGCCAACCCGGACATTCAGTCGACACTTAGGAAAACCTGTGTGGCTGTAAAACGCAGAGCTGGAATGATTACAGAAGTCGACACTGTGTTCATTCCCCACATGCGTTATTTCAAGGTAGGACAGTTACTACTGTCTTATTTACAGAGGAGGGACCTGAGGCTCAGAAAGGTTAAGCGACTTGTCCCGGGTCACAAGGCTAGCAAATGGCGGTGCTGGAAACCAAACGGAGGCTGGCTGCAGACCCCCTGCTCTTTATTGCATTATCCCCTATATTTTCTGGTCTCTAGGTGTTCTCCTCTTCAGCTTACAGATCTTCCAGAAAACAAAATCCCCAGTGAATTGTCACCGGTATTCTATTTCTGTGTGCCTGCATACTGTAGCAAGGGACTACAGCCTTGTGGAATGTTCCTTTGCAACCCCTCCCTAATGACCTAACCCTGGATCCACCTGGGTGATAAGAATTCCCCCCCAATTTAGAGGTCTCCTCAATTTTGGATTTCAGCTCCCATCCTTCTGCTGCCCTCATTTGTGTCCAGTAGAGCTTGGCTGCAATTTCACACCTGGGCCGGGGGTACTACTGTCCTTCTACAGGACCCAGACGGAACAGTCAATTGTCTCAACTCATTTCAACTTCACAGACAGGTATTTTCTGACAGAAGAGGGAGCTTGCCCAAGGCTACACACTGTGCTGGATGAGGCTCTCAGCTGCGGGATTCCTGGGCCCTGAGAATCAAACAAATCACGCCAGGTTCTCAGGGACCCTGACAGTCCAGCCACCTTCCTCCACTCAGAGTTAAGGTCATTTGGGAGGCTGCTTTGGCTTAGAAAGATTCACTCTCCAGTCTCAATGAAAACACCCCAAGGTGGGAGGTAGGAAGACTATGTAGGCCTCACAGTTTCTGCTGAGAGACATCTAAGCCTCTCCTAAGAGTGTCTGGTTATGGGGGAAAAGAAGAGCACATTCCTTCAGTTTAATCTAATAATATCCAAGTGTCCGTGGGTGCCTGGCCTCTCCTGCGTCTGGGGAAGGAGCCTGCCCCGCAGGAGGGAGGGAGCCAGGGCCTTGCAGATCAACTTTGGTCAAAGTGTTGCAGCAGAAATCAAGGCTTTGGATCCTGAATTCCAGTGATGTTACCTCCTTCCCACATGGGTGCCCATGGGCAAGCCACACACTTCAGGGATCTGTGCTCAGAGCTCAAACTGGGGCGTCCAGCCAGATGGCTTGCCTTCCAGGACCCTGGGGTGGAGCACGGCAAAGTACTTGCACAGCAGGTGTCTGGGCGTGGCTACCGTTGCCTCCACCACCAGCTGGGCACAAAACCTGGCTTCATCCCAGGGCTCCTGGAGCCTTGGGCCAGGGTGAAACAGTTACCACCAGAGCTGCTGAACCTTGCAAACCCTATGCATGAGGGCTCTTGCCCAGAGCAGCCAGGCAGTTAAGGGAGGCAAGTGTTGAGTACTCAGGGCTGCTAAGACTACACTGGGGGAGAACCTCTCCTCGTGGCCCCACCTCCAGCCCGGCCCCAGGTCTAGGTGCTCAGCGGGCACAACTCATCCATTCATTCAGTTGGTCGGTCCATTGACTAGGCAGAGCCAGAATCTCTCAGCATCTCTCACAGATGGCTCCACCTGGTACAGACCCTCCACCCCTAGGCTCCCCTGCCCTGGCTGGGCTGGAGAGGGGGTTCACTGAGAAATGGGAAATGGGAGTGGGAGAGGGAGTTTAGAATGGGGACTCCTACAGTTCCTATCCTTTGCCAGAGTTGCAGCACCCACCCCCAACCCCACCTGTATGGCTGCTTCAGTATCCCACATCAGACTCTAACTTACAAGGTCAGGGACCCCGTCTCCTTCCTTGCAGTGTCCCCAGCATGGCATGGCGAGACACTCCACCAAATACTCGTTAAATGAGTGAATGGACCCTGGCACGGTGTTCAATTGTTTATAGAGCCTTTTAACAGCTTCTTATATTTGCAAACATTTCCTAAGCCCTGAGCCTGTGCCAGCTCCAGCAGATGGAGAAACTGAAGTGTGGGAAGCTGCGGGGCTGGCCACAAGGCTTCGCCGAGTCACGACTGCCTTTGGGGCTTGGGTCTGCAGCGCTCCAGAACCTGCTCTCTCCCCCGTCACTGGGCTGTGTACTGGGAGGGGAGGGATCAAAGCCCAGGGCCCTCTTGATCCACCCCTGGGAGAAGGGCAGGTTTGTTCCTGCCCGGAGGAGATCAGGAGTTGGATGGGAATGCTCTGGAACAGATGACCTTGATGCCGCTGAGAGGAACACTGGGTGGCTGGGTCACTGACCTCCTCAAGAACCCTGGCAGGATAGGAGACGAGTTTTCTCCATTTCACAATGACCCTTCCTCCCTGGAGGGCGAAGCCGCCAGTAGTGGCCAAAGGCAACAGAAACCCAGACGCCGGGCATTTCCTGCTAATCTGACCCTCCCACAGCCCTGAATCAAATGCCAGCCAAGCACTGGGCACTGCGCACCGGGTACCAACTGCCGAGGGCTATGCCACCGACCCCACCTGGACAGCGCAAATCCCTTTCAGGAGGCAGAGTCTGGGTCACATCCAAGACACTGGAGCGGGCAGGGAGAGTCACGGTGACTGCTCAGGGTAAACTGAGGCTCACGGAAAAGCATACCAACAAGCCCCAGAAGGCGAGAGGCCTAGGTGGGGCTGGAACTCTAGTCTCACTCATTGAGACAGAGACAGTGGGTCAGGAGAAGCTGCGAGGGTTGGGGGCCCTCAATCCTCGGCACTCCCCAAGGTATCCATTTGGAGATTTCATTGCATAAAGCAAGCAGGATGGGAAAGGGAAAGCCCGGGCCGCACGAAGGACACAAAACCTGACCTGCTTGCTCCTCAGACCGCCGTACTCGGGCCCTGAGCCCACTCACTGTGGCGCAAGGAATCCAGGAATCCCGCCGCCAGGAGTTTGAACAACAGAAGCCCTGGGGTCGGCCTCCTTCCTTCCCGCCCAAATCCGAGCCCGAACGGCGCCAGGACTCGGGGGCCGGCGGACCCCGCCCGTGAGGGCGGCCGGAGCGCGCGTGTTCCCTGAGTCTCCTCTGCTCGCTCCCAGTCCGCGCCGGGTAGGGAACATCGCGGGAGAGGGCAGCCTAAGCCGGGGAGGTGGGACGGGGTCCCCGGGCTCCTCTGGGGTCGAGGACTCCTTACCGAGACCCAGGCGGCGGTGGCAGGCGACGGAGCAAGGCCGGCAGCCGCGCACATCCCGGGTTATAAGCGCAGAGCCGGAGGGGCAGGGCCGGGACCCGGGACACGTGGGGGGACGCGCGCGGCAGGCCCCGCCCCCAGGCCCGGCCCCCACCGGGAGCTCTGCGCTAGCGACCACCTACAGGCGGCGGAGCCCAGCCTCTCTCTTTCTTCTCCCTTCTACCCCTTCCCCTTCCTGTCTCTATCTTTACCTCCCCGTCGACCCACCCAGTCCCTGCCTCGGGCAGGCCGCGGCCGTCGGAGGGGCTGGTGCGACCATAGCCTCTTGAGGGCGCACAGGCTGGGGGCGCACGCTGTGCGGGTCTCCCCGCGCCTGAGGGCGGGGCTGGGCCTGGAAGCAGCGCAGCTGGCTGGGTGACTGCAGGAGTCCTGCCGGGAAACCTGCCGTCTGACTCTTGGGGAGCCTTCAAAGAGTTTCCAGGTGGGAGTGGGAGTAAAAAGTTCATCGTCCCACTCCAGGGCCTTTACGCACTAGTGAGCAGGGGCCTAGAGTACAGAGGAGAAAACTGGGGCGGAGCTGGAATGAGAACTTCGGGGTTCCATCCCTCTGCCCAGGGTTGGTTCCTGGCTGTCTCTCCAGAGCCTGACACCTGACCCTGTAAATAGGGAGTAAATGACTGGCCTGTGGCTAACCCTTGGGACAGCCCGGAAGGTGGAGGTTCACAGAGATGAAGCAGCCTCTTGCTTGCAGAAGAAACTAGGAGTTGTGACCCCAGCCCGGCCTTCAGAAGATTCTCAGCCTCACACATTTCCCAACCTGGTTTACAGGCCCCAAAGCAGCAATCACTGCACCCAGAACCCCAATAAAACAGCAGGTCCCAGGACCCATCCAAGGCAGTTCTCCTACAGTTGGGTCAGATCCCAGCAATGGAGCTTCCTCAGTCCTCACCCCAGACCTGAATCCTGGGAAGGGGGAGCCACAAGTTGGGCACAGCAGGTCCAAGCCTGCGCTGCAGGGTTCAACATTCAGCCAGCCTGGAGAATGGGAGGCAGGGAGGGTGATAAGTGATGTTGAGGAGATGGAGCAGACCCAGGAGCAGCTGGAGAAAGGGACCCTCAGCAGAGAGGGACAAAGGCCATCTGTGTAGTCACTGAGCCTCTGGGTGGAGCTGCCCCCCTGAGGTCTTAGTTCCCCTCACGGCCAGTTCTGGGCCTCATGGTCCGCTGGGCCTTGCACACTGGCAGGGAGCAAGTGAGGGACCCCTGCAGCAGCTGTGCAGCTTTGAGCAAATCACGCCCTACTCCAGCCTCAGTTTCCTCATCTGTGGCGTTGCTCCAGGGGAGGGGAGGGTTGGCATAAAATCTTCTCTGAGTCTCCATCACAGCCTGTGACATTCTGTTCTGTCCTCATTTCTTCTTTTAAGGTGCCACTGACCTTCAAGAAAGTTGGGGATGAGTGGGTGAATACAGAGGGAGTGAAGAGGGAAACTGAGGCAGTGAGACCTGATGTTCCCCCCAGGCTCTTAAAAGTCATTGGTGGGGCCCCAGGGAGAAGCCTTATTATGGGGACCTCAGAAAGCGAGCGGGATGAGGGATGAGCCCCTACAAGTCCAGCAGAGGCAGGGGGAGGTCACTGTTCCCTGCGTCACCTGGGCAGGTCTCAGCCCTAACTACAAGCCTCCTGGTTAGTGTCAGGTGCATTTTTTTGTGCCTTGCGTTCACTTGATCTTCTCAAGTACCCTGTATGAAGGAGCTATTGTTGGGATCCCTATTTTACAAATGGGAAACTACAGCACAGCGAGAGGGTAGATCTTCCACAAAGCCACCAACCTGTAAGGGGCAGAGCTCAGTCTCTGTGATACCTGGTTCAGACCCTCTGTTCTACCTCAGGCTTGAACTGAACTGGTGGGGGAGCTGAAGTCCCAGTCCTAGGGTCACAGGTTGTAGGGACCTTTATTCCCTGTAGCAGAAATGGCTCTGGCCCAGGGGACTGTCCCTTCCTGACGCACAGACGCTGGTAACATAACAGACAGTGAGGTCACAGCTTTCCCAAGAGGCAAACAGGCCTGAGCTGCCAGCAGGGGCCCTGCCACTGAGCCCCAGGGCGGAGGTAGACTGCCCGGCTCCTGGATGAGCCGCTTTCCGACTACACCCCCTCCATCCGCTAGGTGGGCATCAAACCCTGCTCCTGCTCTCACTGCAGAGCCGGTCCTGGGTCTGGGTCTGGGCCATGACCCAAGGGGATCCCCTACCTGGGGCTGGGCCACCATGACCTCTGCCTTTCATCTTGCCCCCACCGACCCCCAGGTCCAGGCTCCTCAGGGAGTCTACTCACCTCCCAGAGGAGTGGCCTTGGGTGGCACCCCTAAAAGCACAGCAGCACCTAGGCCTCATCGGGTGGAGAAACTGAGGCATGAAAATCTGAGACATTCTTATCTTCTGATGCTTTTCCTCTACCTCCACCCATTACACACTGGTCATCTAGTCTTACTCAGACCACTATTTCCTCACTAGTTTCCCTGATTTTCCCCAGCCCCTCCTCCAATCCTTTCTCTACTCAACAGCCAGAGAGTTCTTAAAAACATGAATCAGAATAGATCAGTCCCTTCTTAAAACCCTTTGATGGTTCTTCCCCACTCCAGCCTGCCATACTGATATCCAGTTGTTCTAGTGACATTAGTAGAAGACTTGCCTTTCCCCATTGAGTTATATTGGCATCTTCTCTAAAAACTGATTGACCATATAAGCATGGGTTTATTTCTGGGCTCCTTATTCTGCTCCATTGTTCTATTTATTTATCTTTATGCTAGTTTCACACCATCTTGATTACCATAGCTTTATAGTAAGTCTTGAAGTCAGGTATATTTCCTCCAACCTTGCTCTTTTTCAAAACTGTTTTGGCTATTCTAGGTCCTTCACATTCCCATAAAAATTGTGGAATCAGCTTGTCAATTTATATCAAAAGCTTCTTGGGATTTTGATTAGGGATTTTATTGAATCTGTATATCAACTTGGGGCAAGTGGACATTTTAACAATGAGTTTTCCCATCTATAAACGTGGTATATCTTTTCATTTATTTATAATTTCTTTAATTTTCCAAAAATTAGAAAATTAGAATAAAACTTTTTATTTATTTTGTTTACTTGCATGAACAATGGGAAAGAAATTAAAACAGTCAGGTCAATCATGAGGCATTACATCTTGAGATAATCTCTATTTGTTTGTGATGAGTTCATTTTTTGTTTTAAACCAGAGATGCATCTCTAAGATAATGTTGAAGTATGTACCCTTGAGTGAAATTCGATGTAAAATCCCAGATAAGACCTTTTTGAGGATATAGACAAGTAGCACCCAGAGATAGAAGAATTGCTGGAGGCCCATAAGTTCCCTGCAGATGATGAAATGTTCCAAATAGACCGGGTGGAGGTAGGCCTCCACTTGGGAGAGAATATGTAGCAATTGTGGGAAAGGCTTGGGGTCTGTGGTATTGTTTTGAACAGGTCACTTCTCATGATAGAAGAGATAAAGCCTCTTGGGGTTACCTGTGTGGCTGCTCCAGGGCCCAGCTCTGAGGTAGATGTTCTACTAAGCAGTTGGGATGATTTGCCAGGATCAGCTGGAGACCTAGTGTCAGGCAAAGACCCAAGTCTTCTATTCAGAGAAGAAGCTGGGGTGTCTTTGATGGGTGGTATAAAAGTTCTCAATTTCGTGGGAGTGCTACGATAGTCAGTTTTGTGTATTGGCTAGATTATGGTGTCCAGTTGTTTGTTCAAGCAAGCACTGGACTGATTGTTACTGTGAGGGTATTTTGTAGATGATTTTAAATTATTAGTCAATTGATTCCATCTATGGCTGATTGCATCTACAATCAACAAAGGAGATTGGTTTCAGCAATGAGAGGAATCTACTCATCCAATCAATTGGAGGCCTTAAAGCTAGAACTGAGGATTTCAGCAGTCAGAAAGAAGAATTTCCATCTCTACTTCAGCAAGCCTGCTGCTTCTCCTGGGGAATTGGGCACCTTCATTGGAGTTTCCAACTTGCTGCCTGCCCTATGGAATTTAGGCTTGCTGATCCCTACAGTCATGTGAGCCAATTCCTGTGATAAATCGCATATATATATGTCAGTTCTGTTTCTCTGGAGAACCCTGACTAACACAAGTGCCAAAAGAGCCTTCTTGGCTCAGATGTCTGAGCAATATATTGTAGTTTTCATTGTACAGGTCTTCCCTCTTTCATTAAATTTATTTCTAAATATTTAAAGTTTCTGATGCTATTATAAATGAAATTTTTTAAATTTTCATTTTTCAATTATTTCTTGCTAGTTTAAAGAAGTATAATTACTTTTGATATATTGACTTTGTATTCTGTAACATTGCTAAATCCACTGATCAGCCCTAGTAGTTTTTTGTAAATACCTTAGGGTTTTCTATGTAGACAATCATGTTGTCTTTGAAAGAAACAGTTTTACTTTTCCCTTTATCATCTTTGTGCCTTTTTATTTTTCTTCTCTTATTGCAAGGGCTAAGACCTCTAGTACAGTATTGAGTAGAGTTGATGAGTGTTGTGGATTGAATCAAGTCCCCCACAAAGACTACCTCCTGGTCCTGGGGATGTAAACCCATTTGTAAACAGGATCTTAGATGATTCTATTAAGAAGAGGTCAAACTGAATCAGGGTGGGTCTTTATCCAATAAGACTAGAGTCCTTATAAGCAAAGGAAATTTTGACATGGAAGTAGGAGTGAGTAGGAGACAGAAGGAAACAGATCACCATGTCTCCTTCAAAGATTGAGTTATGGAAGCCACCACCAGAGTGTAAGAGACTTCAGAGAAGGCAAGGCCTGCTGATACCTTGATTTCAGACTTCTATTTCCAAAACTGTGGGAGAGTAAATTCGTATTGTTTAACCCAACCAGTCTGTAGTGATTGTTATAGCAGCCTTGGTAAACCAGGCCAGTAAGAGTGGATATCCTTGCCTTGTTCCTTGTCTTAGGGGAAAACATTATATCAATATTTTACCATTAAGTATGATGCTAGCTGTAGGTTTTTCAAGGCTGCTCTTTATCACGTTGAAGAAGTTTCATTCTTTTCCTAGATAGTTGAGAGTTTTTATCATGAGTAGGTGCTGAAATTTTTCACTGCTTTTCCTACATCTATTGAGATGATCATGTGACTTTCTTTTTTATTCTCTAAATGTGGTGAATTACATTGATTAATTTTCAAGTGTTGAACTAACCTTGCATTCCTGGAATAATCATATCTCAATAAAATTGATTTTTACATTTTTAAGAAAAAAAATAAATGGAAGAAGAAACTTTGGGTTAATGGAGACTTAAAAGTTACCAATCACAATATGTAGACCTTATTTGTATCCTGATGTTTAAAAAAACTTGTAAAAGAAATGACATCTTTATAAGCAAGTGGAAATTGGAACATCAACAGGATATTTGATGATAGCAAGCAATTACTATTGGGATTTTTTAGGTGTGATAATGGTATTGTAGGTATGTTTTTTAAAGATTTGTTGACTTTTAAAGATAGAGACTGAAATATTAATGAATGATATGGTTAACAAAAAACACTTTGATGGTACCGTCACTCTTAGGATCAAGTCTTGAGCCTGGCACTTCTCTCTCCTCTCCCTTTTCTCTCCACTCCAGCTTCACTGGTCTGCTTGTGGTTTCTCCAGTGGGTCAAGCCCTTTCTTGCATTATGGTCTTTGTGCATTCTGTCCCCAATGCCTGGAACGCTCTCCCTATCCCTCACACCGAACTTTCTTTAGTTAATTCTTAGGTCTTGGCTTAAGTGTCTGTCCCTTGGGGATCCTTCTCTGGCCCCTCCCTCTCCTCCAACCAAACAGGCTGTTTGTATATGCTTTCATTCTGTCACATAGTAGAAGCCCAAGTCTCCAGAAACAAAATGGAGAAACAGTAGGGCTCTGGCTCCTTCTCCCTTTTCCCACTGCTATTGTCTTAGCCTAGACCACCGTCACCTCTCACTTGTACCTCTGCAGGACACACCTGTTTTCCTGCCTGCATAAACCCACCCTCTCTAATCTACCCTCCACATTGCAGCTGGGGTGGCCTATCTGAGGGGTCAGCTTGGACTTTTATGGACACTTGTCTGGCCTGCTGAAGGACAAGTTCAATGGATGTGATCCATTAAATCCCCCCTGCAACTTATAGACAGATATACCATGCACATAGCCGTGGACTAAGCCCCTTCCCATCCTCTGGCTCTCTCTTCTGCCAACCAAGGGCTCTGAACCTGCCAGTCGTGGGTGTGCACATACTGTAAGGATCTTGCCCGTGGTTGGCACCAGAAGCCAATTTGCTGCTGGTCGGGCTTGGACACCCCAGGAACAGAGAGTGTGCTGCAGGCTGGGCCCCAGGTTGCCAGTCCCCTCCCAGAGGAACACAGAGTTCAGTTATTGGGTTCTTGGAAAAGCTGCATCAGAGAGTTTAATGAGTGACCTGCGGAGGTGTTTTCCACCCCTGCTAGTGCAGAACAGCTCCAGAGGTCAGGGGGTGCCAGGGGGCTGGGCGGCTAGGCAGAGCCCTGGCCAATGGCAATGGCAGCTGGAAAAGCAGAAGTGGAAAACAACCCTTTCCGAGCTGACTTCAGCTGCAGCTCCCTTGGGAGGTGCCTCTTCTACTTGGTGGCCCTCCCTGTGGGTTTTGGAGGTGGGAGAGGGAGAGCACAGGACTGGGTGTCAGAGCCTGGGTTCAAGGCTCTGACTGGCCTATTGCATGACCTTGAGCAAGTCACATATCCTTCCCAGGCCTCGGTTTTGTCCCTTCAAACAGGAAAAGGAGAAGATGGAGGAGGAAGGGGGCTGAGCTAAATGAGCTCATCCTTTGCAGCTTTTCAGGTTTTGAATCACCATGGTCCCTCCTCTTTGCCCTGCTCCTGGCCCTCCATCTCCTCCCCCATTCTCCTTCTTCAGTAAAGAGTAGGGGCAGGGGACCCTGATGGTTAGAGCCCAGGGCTCTGGAGTCACACAGGCCTGAGTTGAGTACTTCTCTTCACTTCTAGGCTGTATGACATTGGACAAGTGACTCATTTTTGAGCCCCCATTTCCTCATCCATGAAACAAGGATACTGTTTCCTGCCTCTGGAGTTGCTGGGAGGATTTATTAAACTCGGGCCCATAAGTCCCTGGACAGGGACTCAAAATATGGTAGCTTAACAAACCTGAGCGAGACTGGGGAGCAGCAGGCAGGAGAGAAGAGGGGTGAGAGAGGAACTGCACCTCCCCACTGTAGGTCTCAACCTCTGCAATGCTTTGATTCCAGGGCTGGCCCTATCTCTTTTCCTGGGCAGCAAATTCCCCAGCTCCATAAAAAATTAACAGCCTAGCAAAGGGCAGGGCTCAAGCTCTGACCTGTGATCCCAGGGTTGCACAAAGCGGGGCGTTTGGCCCAAGGAAGGCCCTCACAGGTGGGCCCTGGACGAATAGGGTACAGAGGGGCCTGGGAAGCCCCTCCCCCCAGCTTTATTTGGTTTAAAGCAGGGGTCTGCAAACTATGGCCCATGTCTGTTTTTCATAAAGTCTGTAAGCTAAGAATGGTTTTTACATTTGTGAGTGGTTGAAAAAATCCTCCAAAGGAGAATAATATTTCATCACACGTTCAAATTATATGAAATTCAAGTTAAGTGTCCATAAAGTTTTGTTAGAATACAGCCATGCCTACTCATTTGCATTGTTGTCTGTGGCTCTTTACACTGCAATGGCAAGGCTGAATAGTTACAACTGAGACTGTATGTCCTACAAAACAGAAAATATTTTCTCTCTTGCCCTTTATATAAAAAGTTCGCAGACTCTTGGTTTAAAGGAAGCAGCTTTGAAACTGGAGGTGCCCCTGGGGAAGAGTAAGTCTGGGAGCTATCAGGCAGGGATCAGGAAGTCAGTTAGCTGGGAGTCCCAGCTCCAGCCATTGACCAGTCACCTATCAATTAAATGACTCAGTCACATCCCCTCCCTGAGCCTCCCTGTCTCCATCTGTAAAATGAATACAGCAATTTCTTCCTTGTTTACTCCCAGCATTGCTGGAAGTCTCCGTTTCAATAGTCCAATTATCTTTCACCCTTATAACGGGAAACAACTTAGATTGCTTTTCTTACTGCCCAGGTGAGAGAACGGGATCGTAAAGGTGAGATGACAGTGCCACACTGAGCAAGGGGAAAGGAAGCCTTTTCTCCAAAACTATGACCTCCTTCCTGTCTGTGGACAGCTGGCAACATAGAGGCCACCGAGGGCAGGAGCTGCAGCTAGCCCAGGAGGGCCGGGATGGGGGCAGTGGGAAAAGAAAACGGCACCGAGCTCCTGCTGAGCTTCGGCAGAGCTCCTGCTCTCCTACCGAAATGCAGGCCCCATCCCAGCACATGCAAGACATGCCAATATATATCAAATATATTTGAATCTTGTCTCTCTCCAGCTTGCTCAGGCAAAGCCAAAGTCTCTCCAGGGGCCCAGACCATAGCCCCCCCTCCTTTCTGATCACACCTCCCTCTCCCTTCCCCTCCCTCCCACAGCTCCGGGCACCCTGGCCTCCTTGCTGGATGTCTGGAAGTCCGCCACCCAGGCACGCTCTTACCTCAGGGCTCTGATATTTGCTGTTCCCTCCCATGGGAACGCCTTGCCCTAGATGTCCATGTGGCTTTGCCCCGTACCGTCTTCAGGTCTGCTCAAATGTCACCTTCTCAGTGAGGCCTACACAGATCTGCCTGTTTAACACTGTCTCCCACCTCCCACCCCAACCTTCCTAACTTTTTCTTCTTAGCACACCTAACCAACTGACAGTTACACATTTTACTCTTCATTTCCTTACAGTTTATATACCCTTTGCCATTAGAACATAATGTCAAGAGCATAAAGATTTATATTTACCGTCGGGCACATAAGAGGACTCAGTGAATCTTTGGTGAATGAATGAATGAATGACTTTATTTAATCCAACCTCTGAAAACTAAGAATTTTTTTTTGCTACCATATATTGTTATGTGCTCATTTAATTCTCCCCACAGCCCTTTAGGGATGGGGGTGGGGAGGCCCTATGGTCAGATTCATATTTTACGGAAAGGAAACAGCCCATAAACAATGAATAACTTGCCTGAGGCCACCCTTTTCATAAGGAGTCCAGGACCCCAGTGCTCTTGGTCCAGGAGGGTGGTGGTCTCTCTTCCAGCCAAAGATCCTTCTTATCAAAGCAAAAAAATGGACAAAGATATCAAATTGGTTAAAAATAATTGTTTTTATATTAAACACACACAAACGCCCTGGTTCAGGATGGCAGTGCCAGGGGTGGGCAGTTGCCACCAGCTCCGGTTTTCAGGTGCACTGTGTCCTGGCCCAGCTCCCCCTGGGACTTGGGGGCAAGCCTGGAGGGGCCAAACAGACATGGAGGCTTCACCCCCAGCTCTGCTTCAGGCTTGATCCTTCCCCCATGGGGAAGGAGGGGACGCTCCAGTCCTCACTGTCCTGGGGTCAAGGATGTGCGCAGGGTCGTGTTTACTGAAGATCTGGCTGATGCAGCAGATGACGTTTCCGCTTGTCGCAGCAGGTGGCGTGGGCAAGGGCCACACGGTGGGGGCTGGGCCAGCTCCTCCACCCACCCCGCCCCCCGCCCTCCCCAGGGTCGCTAGCCCTGGAGCTGCTGCCAATAGCACCCGCCTCCCTGCCCTTAGTAGGGATAGGGGGAGACTGCTATGAGCAAGACGAAGACGCGTTGGTGGCGGGGCGCCGCGGCGCGCACGGTGAGCCGGTAGAGGCCGGCGCGGGTGAGCGCGCGGCGAGTGTAGACGGCCCCATGGCCCGCGCGCAGCACGCGCAGCGCAAACGGGCTGTGCGGGTCCGGCTCCAGCACACTGAGCTCTGTGCGGTTGACTGGGACGCCGGCCTCGGAGAAGGCGGCGAGACGCGCCACGTCGTGGTGGGCGCGCACGCCCAGGGGCAGCGGCAGCAGCTTGTATTGCAGCGTGGAGGGGCCGCCGGCGCTGCAGTCCTGTGAGCAGCGGCGGAAGCACGTCCTGCGGACCAGACGAACCCACCGACGCGTGCTCGCCATCGGAGCGTGGCCGGGCTTCAACCGTACCCCCCGCACCCCAGCCCCGAGTTCTCTCCTTGCGTTGCCGGTCTTCCTGTGCCCCAAGTACCTCCTCTACTGGTGCCACTGTTAACTCATTTTAGACATCAATAACCTGGGCCCAAAGAAGCCAGAGACATGCCCTTAACTGTTGGAGCACAGGGCACAGGGCACGGGGCAGCCATTCAACTTAGAGTCTGCCGAGTGCACCGTAGAAGGGGCCAGGCCGGCTCCGGACCGGCTGCAAGGGTGGGGTGCTCAGAGACACGTGCTCAGCCTTGGCAAGGGCCCCCACTCCAGCCCCATCCGGGATTTCCTGGTTTGTAAGGCCCAGAGTAAGCCATCCCACCCCAGAAAACCTCCCTGACCCCCGCAGGTCTGTCCACCAAAGCCCTCCCAATCTTATGGGTCTGAGTGTCTGTAGCTACAACATGTGGTGTGGAAGTGTGTTTGTGTTTGTGTGTCCGCTTGTCTCCTGGGGTTTTGTGTGTCTCTGGATGGTGTTTATGTGTCTGTGTCCTTGTGTCCCATGGTTTTGTGTGTGTTTGTGTACTGCTGGGTCCCCCTGTGTTTCTGTGTGTCCATCTTCTCCCCCAGCAGCCCCATTCTCTCCTAACTCCAGCCTCTCTCTGCCCTGCCGCATGGCACAAGGATCCTGACAAAGCAAGGAGTCCTGACAAGGTTGCCCCTAGGAGGGCCTCTGACTGAGATACTTCCTCCAAGCTCGGTGAGTGGCCTTCCTGGAGGAAGGGATCCGGCCGTGGAGGAGCCAGAGTGGAAGGACCTGGCTCCCAGCAGATAATGCACTCCCCTGCCCCCTACCCCCTGACTCAGCCAACTCAGCCCTTACCCTGGGCTGGTGCCCTGCCGGTATGTGGCGGGACAAGGCGTGTCCACACACTGGTAACTGCCACGAGTGTTGAAGCACATCTGGCCAGGCCCACACTCGATCTCCTCCTCCTCGCACTCATTGATGTCTGGGTGGGGGTGGGATGGTGAAGGGAGGGAGGTGGTGCAAAATGATGGAGCAAAGAGAAGGGAAAGCATGAAGTGGGGAGGTGAGGGGGATTGGTGGCAGCAATAAATGGGAGACAAACACCTGCAGAGGCCTGGGCAGGCGAGTGGCACTTTTCCCCCTGGTCCCGGCCAGCCTGACCTCTGATGGCCCAGCCTGGAGACCCCTAATACCTCCCCATATTCCCAGGGGAATGGGGTGGATCAGGGCATTGCTGGGCACCCCAGGGACCTGCTGAAGTCCAGTGCTGGGAAGGCCAGCCTCGCCCTGGGCCCCTGATCCTCACTGGCCCCAGGAGGAACCCCACCCTTCTCAGAGGACAGTCACTGATCCCCAAGACAGACAGGGAGGGATGGAGACAGTGGGTGGCACGGTTCCCATTTTACAGGGGGAAGCAGCATGACTGGTCCCAGCCGGGGGTGGGGTGGGGTGGGGGGCCTGGACTCAGAGGAAAGTGCTCTGTGCTGGCTCTGTGCCCACTCTTATCTTATGGGCTTGTCTCAGCTTGGCCACTTGAGACAGGGACTGTGTTAGCCCCATTTTACACAGGAGGCTGAAGCTTAGAGACGTGGAGTGAGTTGCCCAGGGGCACACAGCAGAGCTGGAGTTAACTAACCCCTGCCCACTTAATTGCTTAAGGCTCCTGTTTCGCTTGTGGGACCCAGCCCGGCCCGGCCCTGGCTGTGGAAGCTTGGGGTGGTCACTTAACCCCTCTGAGTTGGTTCGCCTGCCGTGGTCTCATAGGAGGACGGCTGTGAGGAGGCTTGAAAAACTATGAAGGGATGGAAGGTGGAGAGCGTGCGACCCCTCTGGAGACTGGGAAGATGGCCCCGCCCCGGGTACCTGCTCACCCTGGCAGTTCTTTCCGCTGGGGAGAAGGCGGTAGCCGGCGGGGCAGAGGCACTGGTAGCTGCCCTCGGTGTTCTGGCAGGCGTGCTGGCACAGGTTCCTCACCCGACACTCGTCGAGGTCTGGCACGGGCGGCAGGGTTGGGGCCGGGGGATGGCGGGAGGCAGAGAGACGCTGAGTCACAGGCGCCTGGAGGGCTCCGGGGCAGGCCAGGGGAATTTCACACCTTGGGCAGCTCACGCCTTCTCACCACCTGGCCCCACCGACGGGCCCGGGGGCAGTCCCTGGGCTTGGCAAGTGTCGGGAAGCCTGCCCTGTCCCACTCGCGCTCGCCAAGGCGCTGGGGGCACTGGTCCCACCACAGGCTCCTCTGCCCAGGCAGGAAAGCTGAATCGTATCAGCCCATGGGCAAGCTGTCTCCCTCCCTCTCGGCACCCAGCACCAGCCACCGCAGGGTCTGGGGGGCTATCCCTGACCACCACCCAACCCTTCACCCACCAGTCCCTGTTTACATTCTCATGTCTACTGGAATATTCTCCTTTACTCCTGAAAATCTCCCCTCCCTGGCTGCTTCACCTCTAAGGTCCAAGAGCAGTGTTTCTCAAAGTGGGTTCTTGGAAACATTTACCCAGGAGACCTTCCCTCTGAGTAAAGTTTCTTGATGTCAAATAGTTTGGAAAAATACTCCATCCTCCTTTTGGAGGCCATTTGCCCATGAGCACAGCCAAGGCTCAGAGATGCCCTATAGCAAGGAGCCTCAACTTGGCCTGGCTTTACTTTTCCCAAACCCACCAGCCATGGAATCCCTCTTTTTATCAACCATCTACCATACCACTTGGAATAGATGTTCCACAGAATATATCTATGTCCCA
This sequence comes from Choloepus didactylus, assembly GCF_015220235.1. Taxonomy (NCBI): domain Eukaryota; kingdom Metazoa; phylum Chordata; class Mammalia; order Pilosa; family Megalonychidae; genus Choloepus; species Choloepus didactylus. Next base: position 91,120,114 of record NC_051316.1, read on the forward strand.
TGGAATATATCTTGGGAAACACCACCCAGATGACCATCTGTCTTCACTCTCCCCACCTCCCAGCACTTGCCCACAGGTACTGGGTCTCTGATCATCACGGATGGTGCCCACGTGCCCAGCCTAGGAGGCCCAGATAACATAGCAGGGTATGTCCCTGGTGAGACGGTTGGGCCGGCCTTACCTGTGCAGATACCATTCTGCCTGATGAAGCCAGGGGGGCACCAGGCCCGGCCCACAGTGCTCAGCGTCCTGGGACTGGGCTGGAGGGAGATCCAGGTGTGGTAGGAGCTGCCAGGGACAGGTCTGCGTAGCCGCAGCCAGGTTGCAAAGGGGCCCCGGAGGCTGATGGTGGTCACATTGTGTCCACTCTGCTCCAGTGGGATGCAGGCCTTGCCATCGTGGAAGAGGGCCTGGCCTGGTGGGCACAGGCAGCGGTAGCCACCCTGGAGGTTGTGGCACTGGTAGGCGCAGGTCCTGGGCTGCTGGAGGCACTCGTTGATATCTGGAAAGGGGCAGAGGCCAAGCGAGGGTGCTGAGAGTGGTTCGGAGCTCACCTAGCCTGCAACCACATGCTCTGGCTCACTCCTCCCCAGAACCCAGCTGCCTCACATGCTCTGGGCAGGCCTGCCTCCAAGCCTTCCCTCTCCTGGAGCCTGCCAGCCTCCTTGCCAAGTCCAGCTCCTACAGCTCAAAGACGCCCAAACCTCCCCAGCTCCAAGCATAATTCTGGACTCCAACGCTCCTTCTGCCCCTCATCCCTTTAGCTTCCTATTTAGCCTGATTCTACCTCCTAAGCCTCCCAGAGATCCACGCACTTCTCTTCTTCTCTCAGGGAAGGTGACCTCACAGGGATAGTGGTGAGGTTTCGGTGCCATAAAACAGGTAAAGTGTGAATCCAGACGCGTGGTGAGTGCACATTCAGTGTCAACTGCTTTTTTTGCTATTCAAGAACTCAGCACCACTGTCATCACACTCACTGTCCATGAGCCAGTGAGGAGGTGAGTGTTCCCATACCTAGGCAGGGCAGGCCGGGGCCCTGACTCCGATACCCCCTGGGGCAGCTGCAGTGGTACCCGCCTGGGGTATTCTCACAGATCTGGTTGTAGTGACATTCATCCAACTGCTCCAGACACTCGTCAACATCTGAGGAGGTACGGGTGTGGTCAGGGGTGGGGGTCTGCGCTCAAAGCCCTATCCCCAGGGGAACATGCCACCTCCTCCAAATCTGGGCCTCATCTCCCGTCCTCTTCTCCAATTTAAGTGTCATGAGGCTGAATGCCAACTCTTGCAACCTCTTTTCCAATTACATTGGGTTTGGAGGTTAAGAATTTTCCAGGTCTGGGTATTAAAACATGGGCTTTAGAGGCAGACAGTCCTGCATTCAGGCTGAGCTCTGCCATATTCTCCATCTTACTCTACTCCTGGCAAATAACTTTGCCTCTCTGAGCCTCAGTTTCTTCATATAAAGAGGGATAAAAATGGGTCCTGGTCATGGAGCCACAGTGAGGAGAGAATCAGGTCACACATGTAAAGGGCATAGAGGCCTTGTACATGGGAAGAGCTCAAAAGAATGGTGAGAAAGAAAGCAGGGAGGGAAGGAGTGTGGAAGGCAAGTAGGCAGCAGGCAGGAGTGCCTTGTAAATAAGGAAGGGAAATCTGAGGGAACTGAGGCCCACTGAGGCCGAATAACTGCCGCTTCTAAATACAAGCTCCACCATGCTCTCCCCACTCCTCTGAATGACCTTTCTTGGAGGAGCTGAGAGAATCCAGATCAAGGAACCAGAGAATGCTACTGTGGGAAGGACCCTAGAGATCACCCTAGTCAAGGTGGCACCTGGGTTTTATCTCAAATGCTAATTGCAATTGATTAGCAGGGCTGCTAGAAAATCTGTGTTGAGAGGGATTCAGAGGTTCTCTAGGCTGGGCCATGGTCCATGAGAGGAAACAGGGAAAGTAGCAGCAGATGTATGGTATATTTGCAATCCCTGACTGGGTCTCCTTTCCCTCTTCATTGAACAAATAAGAAAATATAGGCCCAGAGAGAAAAAGTCACTTATCAAAAGATGCTCAAGTTGCCAGTAGCCATGGCTGGGCTAGAACCCAGGCCTCCAGGGCCCAGCCCAGGCTCTTTTTCCCAGGCCTCACTGTGTTCCCTCTGCCAAGAGAGGTTCAGATCTCCCCTAAGCCCAGGGTCCAGGGACACACAGCCCCTCTTCAGCTAAACTCTGGCAACTGCAGTGTTCCCTGTAGGATGGATGGGTCTCAAACTGTGCCGCCTCACCTTCACAGTCGGCCCCACTGGCAGCCACCTGGAAGCCAGGCCTGCAGCGTGGGAGGCAGCGGTAGGAGCCGAGCAGGTTCACACAGCGCTGTCCCTCCTGGCAGAGGTGGGCATCCCAGGCACACTCGTCCACATCTGGGGGGTGCAGAGGGAGCAGACGGCTGTGTGAACCTGTTTTCTTTCTTTCTTTCTTGCCTTTTTTTTTTTTAACACTGTCAATCATAGGATGGTTTATTTGAAACTTGCTGTTCAAATTTTCAAAAACAATGGGTGGCAAAGGAACAATGTTAATACAGGGCCCTGCTCCCCACCTCCACTTTGGGCCAGCCCCACAGGCCCCTGGCATAAAGGTCCCCACCCATTCTGTTAGCTCTCTCCATCACTCCTTCCCTCACCTTGCCCTGCAAACACAGAGACCACCCCAAGGGACCCAAGGGCCTGCAACTTGAGACAACATTGCAGACAATTCCCCCTCAAGGTCAATGGTGACTTGGCCCCAGAAGCCAGTGACAAGCCCCACTGGTGGAGTGGCAGGATTCAGATTTGGGGTCAGCCTTAGGATAGAGTCTCTGTGGTCAGATTTGTCATCCAGCAACTTCATCAAGGTTGTCAGCTCACTTGCCAACACCAATTGATTGGAAGTGGCCACTGAGTGTTGGAAAAGCTTCTGGGGCTATGTCCAGGCTTAGTGGGTATAAATGCCGAGATCAATTGGTCATTCCTGCCATGGACACAGGGCAGAAAAGCTTTGTGGCACAAGCAACCAGCCTCTGCCTTTCCTGGAGAATAGGCTGACAACTATCTGGGGTATCAGGTAAAGGATTAAAGCCCTATATAGGTATTTGGGAAAGAAGATGCCTAAAGCTCTTCACCACAGGCCAGGTACCATGTTATATCACCAAGAGGCAGGTTTATTTCCACTTTAATTTCACAGATGCGGAAACTGAGGTGAACCCAGGTGATGTGGGTGGTAAGTGGCAGAGCCAGGACTCAAACCCAGGTCTGTTTAATGCCAAAGTCTAGGGCTCAGGTTCCATCGGGCTGTGCTGCTGTCACCCTCCCTGTGGCAGAGGAAATAAGGACGCTGAAAAAAAAACACCAAGGGAGCTGGAGGAGAGAGCACAAAGGCAGATGGAAGAGAGCAGGTGAGTGCCCAGGAAACGCTGCCTCCTCAGCATTCCCAGGCAGAAGGGGTGAGGAGTTCCAGTCACTCGGCCCTCTCTCCCTCTTCCCGGGACCCCTCACTCTTCTCAACCTGTCCCGCAGCCCCACCCATTGCCCAGGACAGGCTCCATGGTGGCTCAAGTGAGAATCTCTTCCAAGGTGACCACTGCCTGAATGTCCTTGGGAAATCCCCCAACACCGGAGCCCCACGCCCCACCCCCTGCCGGCCCCCACAACGGAAAGGGCGTGTCAGGGGGCCAGGATGTTGGAAACCCCAAAGTATGTGCCCCCTGACCAAAGCCCTGGACCCAGAGAACCTCCTGCACACGCCTTCTTGCTGGGCCAGCAGGTCTGAGGAGACCCTCTCCACCGGGGCCACTCACCTCTGCAGTTCCGGTTGTCCCAGGCCAGGGCGAAGCCGGCCGGGCAGGAGCAGGAGAAGCCGCCGGGTGCGTTGTGGCAGGAGTGGGAGCAGGGGCTTGGGCCGCCCGAGCACTCGTCCCTGTCTGGGGTGGGGAAGAGAACTGGTGGTCTGTGCTCTCGGGTCCCCCTGCCAGGTGGCCTGGGTGGGGATGGGGGGAGGATGCTCACCCACACAAAATGCTCCCTGGGCATCGAGATCAAAGCCCTCTGGGCAGCCGGCTTCATTCTCATCTGCAAGGCAAAGCAGATGGCCCTAAAGACCACGGAGGGCCCCTCGCCCAAGGCCGCCCATGGACCGAGAGCAGCCTGGCCACAGCCCAGGCCCCCGGCTCCCTCCCTCCCGTCTGCTCGGCCAGGGCAGCCGCCATCCGAGCTGGGCACTCTGACTGTGGGTCTGCCCCTGCCCTGAGCCAGGCTGGGTGCCCAGGGAGTCAGCAAGCCCATTCCTGGCCCGGGCCTCTTCAAGCTGTTGGCTGCGGGACATGCCAGGTCATGTAAATATGCCCTTGAGGAGCTCACAGTGGAGCTGGGGTGATGAGTCAGGCAGACAGGAAAAATCATTAAAGAAGAAAAGTACAAAATGGGCAGCCCACATGTGCAAAACCACACTTATGAGGACTCAGAGGAGGTGGAGTTGGTTCCTGTCCATGAAGGGAGGGCTTGAAGAATGGGTAAATGGTCCCATCTGATGAGGACAGCAAGAACAAAGGCATGGGCGTGGGGAAGGGGCAATATGCGCTCTGGAGACAGGGAGGAAACCAGACTGAATAACTGTAATGACAGCCACTGTTTCCGAAGCCCTCACGGGTGCTGGGCTAGGGTTTTAGAGACGGCATCTCTGCTCCTTACACCCCATGAGACAGGTGTTGCGATGCTTCAGTGCCATTGGGCTGATGAGCACACTGAAGCTCAGAGAGGGCCAGGGGTTGCCTCCAAGGTCACACAGCAGGGAAGTGGTGCGGCTGCCATTTGAACCAACAATGTCTGCCTGATCTTGAAGCTTACCACTCTTACCACTGTCCCTTGGTCAATGTAAAAATAAGTGGGGGCCTCAAATATGATCACATTTCAGCATCCCCAGCAGTTCCTGAGTACATGTGATCTCTGGTCCCATGGTCAGTACATGCAGGGTGGGGAATGTCAGTGCTTGACTTTCAACCAGGTGTGTTGGGGCCCCTGCAGGCTTTTAGCTAGGGGGACAGGGGTAAAGACAAAGGATGGGGCCCCACCAGCCTGCAGGGCTGTGGTCAGCTGGAATCGCAGGGCCTGGGCCCCAGGATCAAAGGCGGAGCTGACAGCTGAGGCCCGCAGGTGCTGCACCAGCCGGGGCTGGGGGCCCCGCGCAGCGTTGTACAAGATGCTGTGGTTGCAGCGCAGGAATGCAGGGCGGCCGCCTTGCAGGAAGCGCTGCGTGGAGCCCACAAACAGCCGTCCGGGCCCCGTCTGCACGTAGCGCTCCTGGAAGTCCTGGAGGAGGAGGAGGAAGTGGGAGAATGCCTGGGATTTCGGCTCTCAAGCAGCCAGGCCCCCCGGCCCCCCTACTCAAGGGGTTGGGAGATACTCAATAGGAGACCTGGGTGTGCCTCTCAGCTTTTGCTCCAACCCGCTGGGTGACCCTGAGCAAGGCACTTCCCTTCAGTGTTCTTGGTTATAGAAAGGGGAGAACATTCCACCCCCAGGCTCAGCGCATCTTCCCACTCCGAGTTGGGTCCCGTTACACCCTGTACTCCTTCCCCAAGTCCAAGGCCAAGCCATGACCCAGGCTCTGCTGGGGTGTCAGGAAGGAAAGTGAGCCCAGCTGCTAGGGGAAGGGATGGGGGCAGGATGCCCCAGTTCTCTCTCACCCACCCCATCTGCACACCCCCAGGGCTGGCCCCCCAAGGGGTCTGGAACATGCTCAACCCTGACCTGCACCTGAAGATCTGCTTCAGCCAGGCTCTCAGGGATGATGCCCTTGACTGCCACGTCGAGGAGCAGGAGGCCATTGGGATCCAGGCCCCGTGCCACCTGGGTCATTGTGAGCAGCTCCCCTGCAATCCCCACCCAGCATGGAGTCACCACGGGCACAGGCCCTTGGCTCAGGCCTCAGCCCCATCCAGCCCCACCTGGCTGAAGACCCTGCTCACCTGTAGCAAACTCCACATGCGACTCCTGTCTGAAGTTGCCATCCGTCAGGGAGTGGCCATTCAGGGCCTCCCCACTCTCCCCGGCCAGGGCCCAGTAGATGGGGGCGATGGTGACCACGAGTACGCGCATCAGTGGCCCTGGGCAGGGCGGGGCAGTGAGGCCAGGTTAGGCTCTGATTCTGAGGGGCACTCTCCTGCTCAAGCTCCCTCCATGGCTCCCACTGCCCCCAAGAAAGCATCAACCCTTCCCTCCCTGCACAGGCTCAGTCCTGGGACCCATGACCTGACTATTTAATACAGAATCTGGAAAATGGCAAAGGCAAATATCTACTTCAGAGGGTGTTGTGAAAATTAATGAAGTACATTTACACAAAGAAATGCATGTGAATAGTTAACTTTCAACTCAATTTGACAAATACTGGGTCACTACAGATCCTGGGACTCCAGAGACCCTCAATGCACATTTGCTGAACTGAATGGAAAATCAACAAGTTGCTCTTCTTCCGGAAGAGCCCAGGAGAGGAAGGATCATTCCAAACCAAGAACTTTTAAAAAGGGCCAAAAAATTGCCCTGGATGTGGATTCTCAGATATTTACTCGACGTGTGGCTCCTCTTGGGGTGAGGAAGGGGGAGCACCCGCTTGCTGGGTGGGGGTGAGGGGGTGGGGGTCTGATATGCCAAGCCCCACAGCTTAGCTGCAAGCTCTTCAGCTTAGCTCTTGTTGGCTCATAAGGGAGGTGCTGGGGCCTGTGTTAAAAGGAGCCTGCTGGAGCCCCCTGGGTGGGAGGGAACAGAACCTTCGGGACCACTTCTCTGTGCCTCTTCCCACCAAACAGAGCCTGACCCATCTGGCTTTGGGCCAGACGTTTCTTCGCAGCCCCTGCTCTGCCAACTGGAATAACCAGTCATGTCTGGGAAGTACCTTGCTTCATTCACTCTCTGCTGACAGCTGGCTCTGAGTGATCCCCGGCCAAAGTCCCCTGACCCCACACTGTTCACACAGGTTAAGACCAACTTCAGAGGATCTACTTTTAGCAGAGGCCGTGTCAGCATGGCCCTCTCCCCTGCCCTGGACTCCCATGAGGAGCCAAGGGGCCCAGTAAGTCCAATAATGTCCCAGGAAGATGCTGAAATGGTGACCATCTCTCTAGCACATTCCATTTGGTTAGGACATGATATTTTATGAATCTTTCTCAAAGGGGACATTTGTTGATTCTAGCTAACTTTATTTTCCACATGCCCCCCCCCCATATCTGTCCCCTCCAGCTCACAATCTTTTAATCATTACTAGTGATCCCTTTGCTTTCCTATCATTCCTTGCCTTTATAACAGTGGGAAGAGACTCACACAGCAATCAGCAGCTCCAAAAATCATTACCTGACCTCCTGCATCACATAACCCCAGTTATTTCACACTCTCTCCATCTGATTTTACGTCCAGTCACCGCGTTTTGTTGAGGGGCTTGCAGTGTGGCGAGGCAGTGCCTGCCCCTCAGTCCACTTCGGGAGGCTGTAATACCTGTGCAGTCGCCTTCCCTGGGGAATCAGCACCCCCTCCCTGCAGCAAACCTCAGAGCACAGACTTCGCCTCCTCTGGGTCCCGGTGGAGGTAATGAGCTCAGGTGCAGGTGACGCTCTGACCCCACTTACCCACATTTGCAGGGATGTGGCTGATGCTGCTCCGGATGGTGGCAGCCCCAGACTGCAGCTCTTGTTGCAAGCTGGCGTTGAGAGAGGCCACACCAAATTCCTGGCCATTGATCACCCCGCTCATGCTGCCCTGGCTCCCCCGAGGCTCCCCTGTGAGGAAAGAGAATGACTGACAATAATGTTGATCATCCACCTGCTCCCTCGTCATCAGCAGGTACTGTTGTCATACCCATTTCATGAAGAAGTAAACTGAGGCTCAGGGAGATCTTCACCTCATGTCCAAGGGCACATGGCTCCAAGACCTGAAGGGGGGCTGCTGGGGGGGATCCCTGCACAGGGAGTGTGGGCACTGGCTTCTAATTCCGACTGTGCTATCACCTTCCTTGAAACCTGGGCAAGTCACACCCCAAGTCAGACCTTAGTTCGCTTATCTGTAAAATTAGAAGGTGGAACATTCTAATGCCAAGACCTGTTGGGTTTTAAAATGCCAAGAGTCCATGATGGTGGTGGTGGGCACGCTGGAGGAGTGAGGCCGCCTGAACTTCTTCTGTTCCATCGGGGCCCTGGCCCCAGCTGCCCTGCAGCTGGCCTGGCTGGGGTGGATTGGATTTTTAGAGGCCACCAGGCAGCTGGAAAACAGATGCTCTTCAGTGCTAATCAAATGGATGGCACGGGCACAGGGGGTGCTTCCTCTGGCTAATGGGCCAGCTGTCTCGTTTGGGCAGACGGCATTCCAGGGCACAAGAGACAGTAGCTAGCATGCCTCTCCACTCACCAGCTCTTGGGGGAAATTAACAACAAATTGCCCATGATCTGTCAAAAAATAACATAAAACATTCAACCGCCAAGATCCCAAATGGGTAAATCAGGGGGCTGGTTAAGTTTGGATTCCAGGAAGCAATACCATTTCCTGCAGCCAAGAGCTGGGGTTTGATGAGATTTGATGCCATCTGGGATATCTCTCATCAATGTCTGCCACTCTGGAGGTTATAAGAGGTACAGGAGGAGAAGTGAACCTACCTCTGGCCTTTTAATAAAGGGATTTAAGAAGGGAGGAGGAAGGGTAGCTTTGGAAAGGTCCTGGAAGTTGGAGCCCAGGAATGACAAAATGCCATCAACTTTCTCTGCATGAGGTGGCTCTGTAGCCTTTTGTCTCCTAAGCAGCCAGGAATGCAACCTCCCCACCCCCAGGAAAGGAGGGATGACACATTCACAGTTAGGGGACCTCAGCGACTAGGAACACCCTTTACTTAGCAATGCCCCTTGAAGGAATTTATCCTATAGAAATAGATATCCAGACCAGCACACAAAAAAGGGCATCCATTGTGTGGTTTATGGAGGGGAAACTGGAAAAATAAACTATGTGGTTTAGTTCACAAAGCCAACAACAACTGAGTTTAAAAAAAAAAAAGTTCCGATGGAATGATAAGAAGTCACTAAAGTTGTGGACCAGGTTTGTTGTCATGGAATGTTGTCTGAGACTGAGTAAGTAAGAATGGCAGGTTATAAAGACAAGCTGTAAATTTGGCCTCATTTGTAAAAACAAACAAACAAAAAATGTATCTGTTTACATTCAGAGAAAAATGGATGGAAGGATATACCCAAATAATTGCTTAAGCTGTTTCTGTAATTGAATTATAGGAGATAATTGATTATTACTTTTTTCTTCACAGATCTCTAAATTTCCTAACCTGTCTACAATTAGCATCTATGAAAAAAAAAGGAGCTGTTTTCATTAAGAAAACAAGGAGAGCGTGAGCAGAGCTTTGGGGTTTGGGTCAGGGCTTTCTCAACAGGAGAGGGTAAGGACTCCACAATCAGCTCCCTTCTCCCTTGGGTCAGACCAAACTGTAAAGCAGAGAAAAGGGCTATCCTGGGAATCCACAATAAAAAAGTTGACATTTTGTCATTCCTGGGCTCCAAGCTTCAAAATAAAGGGGGCTCCGCTCAGCCCGAAGCTGCCTCAGTTACAGCATCTACAGCGAGGGGCTGAAAACTACTGAATTTTCAGAGCTGTGTTTATTGGTGCCCCACTCTGCCTGCAGGAGATGAGAAGACCAGGGACCAGAAAGGGTCCTGTAGTTGGCTGGCAGTGAGTTTCAAGTGGGTCTGCAAGTAGCAGAGGGTCAAGTCCCAATTCCAATTAGTCAAGAGGTGCTGCCTGGAAAAGGGTTTTATGGAGAAAAATTGCAATATTGCATGCGGTGATAGATTAGTGATGTCTGCCATGGGAAGGGTGGGAGACAGGAAGTCACAAATACAGAGTATTTATTATAGAGGCAGAGACCATTCATAAATAATATTCTGTGACTTTACTTTATGCAGGTCTGAATCATTTTATTGTGGATTCCCAGGATAGCCCTTTTTTCTGTTTTACAGTTTGGTTTGACCCAAAGGGAGAAGGGAGCTGATTGTGGAGTGCTGAGATGGCAGGGGTTAGTAACACCAGTAAGCAACATCCTTTACCAACTACCTACCATGGTCAGGCAGTATGTGTTGTTCGTGGTGCATTAATTCATAGACTTGTCACAGCAAACCCTGAGGTGGGCACCACTGATGGCCTTGTTTTACCCTGCCCATTTCACAGGGCTGTAGAGTGTACAAAGAGAGAACACTTGTCTGTGCCAAGTCAGCTGGAGTAATCAGGGTTTCCTGCCTAAGATGAGCAGCAAACACTAAGCATCTCTGAGACTTGGTTTTCCCAACTGTAAATGGGCAGAATAGATAAGACGGTCCATAAGGCCCTCCCAGCTGGTCCATTCTGAGTTTGTGACTCCAGGTAAAGAAAAGAATTGGGGAACTGGCAGGGCAGTGGGCCAGGTCCCCCATGAGCTACACACAAGTCCCCATGATGCAGCCGATTCTGCCTCTGTCCACAGAAGTCCTGGGCAGGGAAGCCACGTACCTCTCACGGCCAAGAATGCCCGGGCTGTGGCAGAGCCCAGGAGGTTGTGAGCGACGCATTCGTACATGCCCGCGTCCCCGGCCTCCACGTTCTCCAGCCACAGGCTCCCATCTGGCAGGGTCCGGATCCGCCGACTGGCCGGCAAGGGCTGGCCCGCCTGCAGCCATTCCACAGTGGGCACCGGCTCTCCAGTGGCCTGGCACTGCAGGGACACATCATCCCCAGATCTCACCGTCACATCCTGGGGCTCCACCTGGAATACTGGGGTGCCTGTGGGAGGCCCAGGGCAGCTTTTTAGGAATATTTCATTATTTTGCACATTCAAATGATACACATCCATTTAGACAGATCCGAAAATGCAGAGAGGCAGAAAGGAGAATTACTACCCAGTTCCCATTCTTGGATAGTTCCTTCTGCATGTTGTTTCCTTAGGAAAACAGCACATACCTGCTTTTTAATTTTTTTTACTCCACAATAGATAACTACTTTTCCATGAAATTAAATACTCATTTTTAGTGCTGACTTGGTATTGCATTGTTTGAATCTAATGTGATTTGCATAACCAAGCTCCTATTATATTTTATCAAGGAGCGAGTTAAATGGGTGGGTTCACTTTACAAAAATTCATTGAGCTGCATGCTTATGTATTCTCTATGTATGTGTGTCAATCTTCTATAAAATGTTTTTTGAAAAATTCCTCTTTAGACAATTCCACAGAGTTAATTTGAGGCTCCAAGATTGCTTTGTGAACTATTTGCTTGGCAAATGCAAGAGCTGTCGCCATGATCTCGATAGTTTCAGGTTTTGTATAACCGGTTCCCCCGGGGTCTGGCTGTCAGGTCCCTGGGTTTCAATAGCCCTGACCCTGAATCTCACCCCACATTTAGAAACATTTCATAGGATTTCAACTGTGTATTCTGAATAAATATTTGTAAAAGAATTCCAAGACCCGGACCCTGCCTCTCTCTCCCCTCCGTTCTTATGAGACGCCCTTACACAGCTATCCCGAGTGCCCACAGCATCTGCCCCTGCCCTGCTGGGAAGAGCCCGGGCCCAGGGCAAGGGGCAGCCAAGACTCACTCTGTAGCACAAGGACGACCACCTTCTTCACTGCCCCCATCTCATTCTCTGCCAGGCATTGGTACTGTCCCGCGTCGTCCATCTGCGGGGAGCACGGGAGGTGGGAGGTGCTCAGGAGAGGAGGACAATGCAGGGGGGAGCAGTTGGGGCAGCCGGGCATGGAGAGGGTGATGGGACCCAGGCCCATTTACCCAGGGAAGAGCTTAGGGCACAAACCGCCGGGTGGGCGGACTCCCCACAATGTACTGGGGGGCCTCCCTAGGACACTTGACAATAGAGATTCAGAGAGCATCCCGCCCTGTTTCACTCCCTGGAACTGGGAGGTGGTGGTGATTATGGGTATGGATTTGTTGCCACATGCTGGAAAGAGCAAGGTTACTGTGCACTTTGAAATATTATTGTTCCATGGCACGTTACTAGGGATTCCTTGGAGAAAAGATTCCATGGTTGAATAACTTTGGGAAACACAGGGTTAACAACATGCTTCTGCACTGCAGGATTTTCAGGGCTTTTATTGAGCCAGTGTGCATTGGGCTTCCTCCCTACCTCGGATGACCCGGGAAACTACGTTCACAGGATATCTACGAACATGGATATATTATGGAACTCAGGAAAAACACTGGTTCAGATTTACTTTTGGGTGACAGTCTGAGGTCACCATCCATGCCAAGATGATATCCTAGTGGCCACTCCCAAGGGACCGTCAGGCAGCAGCATGGCAAACAGGTAAGAGTAGAGATGGGACCAAATCCTAGCTCCACCATTTACCCTACTGACACCATTATCAGGGCATTACCATGTCTCTGGAGCCTTGGCTTCCACATTTCTAAAATGGGATAATGACTGCTAGGCTTGTGAGCACCAAATGAAATGACACTCATGAAGGGTGAGGAATGGTGCCTGGCTGTAGTAAGTACTCAGGTAATAGTAGTAGCTATCGTTGCTGCAGCTGCTATGATTATCATCCTACTACTGTTCTTATCCAGAGATAGGCTCCCAAACGGGCGAGGCCAAGGACCCCCGAGATGAGCTTGAGTCAGGACCCAGTTGTGGACTTCTGCTTATTCATTGGGACTTGAGACACAGAAGAGGAGGTGGGAGGAGGCTGCCCTAGTACTCCAGAAGTAGGAATCAGGAGACCTGGGGTGGGGTCCTGCCTCTGTCGCTTACTGGTTGTGGGGCCCGGGACAAGTTGCTTTGCCTCTCTGAGCCTCAATGTCCTCATCTGTAAAATGGGAGGACTACCTGTATACCTGTCCCATGGGTTTGTCAATAAGAATAAAATTTATTGGTCACTACCCATGGGCCAATCATGCTTAAATATCTGGTATAGGTCTTCTCACTGATTTCTCATCATAAACCTATGAGTAGAAACAACATTCCCCCATTAAATGGGTGGAGTAACTGAGGCAAGGAAAAGTTAAGTCATTGGCTGGAGATCACACTAGTTAGTGGTGGGAGGATGCTGTGTAATGGACAGGAAAGGGCTTTATAGACCATACGGTGCAGTGCCAACTGAAGAACTTTCTCATGCAATCAATCAGGCAGAGCCTAAGGTTGTCCCTAGTGGCCTCACCCCAAGGCACTAGATCCCACCTTACCTCAGTCCTGTGGATGGTCAATGAGCCATTGTTCATCCGGTGCCGGGGATGGCTGCCCTGCAGCGGAAGGCCATCTTTGATCCAGCGGATGTCAGGCAATGGATCCCCTTGGACCACACAGTCCAGTCGGACACTGCCCCCCACAGGCTCTACCAGGTAGGAGAAGGCCTCCCCTTGCAGAATGGGAGCCTCTGTACAGGGCAACACCAAAGGAGGTCTTTGGAAAAAGGTTGTCCCAAGGCTCAACTGCCCATAAACCCATCCCCAAAGGCCTGTTCAACCCTGACCCCAGGGGCCTACAAAGGCTCCCACCAGCCCAGTATGGCTGTGCAGAGTCAATGTGTCAAGGATGGCAAACAGCTTCCATGGCATGGGCTAAATCAGAGACAGGTAGTGGCTGCCAGGAACACTGTGCCAAGAGGGTTCTAAGGCTGAGTGGAACAGTGCTGTGATTGATTACTGATGCCTGAGACAGGCACAGGGGGAAACACAGCATTCTGTGTGCCATACACTCACTCGCTCCCTGACACATTCTTTGGAAAACAAGAACCATATGATCATTAGGGCACCTCAATTGCACCCAGCAACACCAAGACTTCATGATTCTCCTTTCACGTGAATTGCAAAACCCTCTTGGCTGCCCTGTGCCGGTTCCATCCTTCTGGTTTCCTGAGACTGAATCTACCCAGAGCTGCAGCTGTCTTCCTGGGCTGCGCCTTGCCCTCCACCGAGCCCGCCCATCCTGAAGTTGAGCAAACTCAGCTGCAGTGTCACTAAGAGACCCCTGCTGCTTCTGGAGGGGCGGGGCTGTCAGGAACAACTGGCAGGCTGGCAAGCTTCATGCATTTTTCTGCAAGGGTTCGCTGGCCCCCATGCCCTCCTCCCACAATGCCTGGCTGGGGGTCATGCTGCAGGCCGGTCAGTCAGGTCCCCAATTCTGCCTGTACAGAGAGTCCTCTGGGGATTGTGGAAAATTCTGAAGCTTGGGCCCCACCAGAGAGACTCTGATTTAATTTGTCTGGGATGGTATCTGGGTCTTGGTGTTTTATAAAGTTCCCTAAGAGTCTTGTGTGCAGCCAAGGCTGAAAAGCACTAGTCAACAGGTCGGGAGGCCAGTTTCTTAAAAAACCCTACCCTTCACGTGGACGAAGCTGGCCGCCTGCACACGGCCCACTCTGTTCTCGGCCCAGCAGATGTAGGTCCCGCTGTCCTCTCTGGTCACCGCCACCCGCTGCAGTGTGCTGCCCCCATCCTGTTCTGACACCCCCTCTGTGGGAGAGGAAGAGATGCCCCAGGGGACTCTGAGCCTGGTGACAGGGACTTCCTGCCCTAAATGTTTAACACAGCCCTGGGTACCCAGTAGGTGCTTAATAAAGACACAGAAAACAGGTGTCCCTTCCCCTGAGGTGGAAGCCTAACCAAGTCAGACCCTTTTATGGGAAGCCCAGGTCCTAACAGGGGATGTGGTTAAAGAACCTGCCTTTTGTTGTTTTCAGGTACATGCTGTGAATTTGCTAAGTGGTCAAAGGCAGGTCTTTGGGGACCTATTAACATATGTCATTTACAGTAGACACTGCCACAATCTATATACAGATTGATTCTACTAACAGGCTTTAAAACAGGTTCCCTTCGTTGTGAGTCAGATGTTGCGCCTACAACGGGAAAGAGGACAAGTGCCACCACTGATGGGGAATTTACTGTCGGGGAGGCCCAGTGCCAGGCCGGATCACTCTCCCAAGGGCCCTCCCTGGGAAGCGGTGGGGCCGAGCAAAGCCTTCTGCATGTGTTCCACAGCCCCTGGGCTCCCATTTAGGAGGGGCTGATTTAGGAATTCCTGTTGTCATATTCTAGTAAGAAAAATATCATTTCACAGTGGAGGGGTCTCAGTGATTCATCAATTCAGTAGACATTATAGAGCACCTACTATTACCCTGCAGGCGCTGTGCCTTCCTAAGTGTAACCTGGGTCCCAGAGGGAAGAAAAAGCCCCCTGGGAAAGGGGTTTGCTGAGGGTCCCACAGAGGGGAGCAGCAGGACTGGGCTAGAACACAGGCTTCCCTCTCCCAGCCCTGAGGTTGAAGGTGGCTTCTTGCCTGCCCTGATGTGTGTCTGCCACCCCTGCCCCATTAGCCCAGTTTGTAGACCTGGAACCCACAGGGCTCAGAGATACCCTCTTTCCCCCTACCAGGTCAGGTCTCCCCATGCCCACCCCTCCTTGGGCTCCCAGGATCTGGGGTCCCCATCCCACCAGCCCCCACCAGCCCCAGACCCGTGACCCGCCGGTCGTTGACGGTCCAGCTAATGCGGGGGGTAGGGCTGCCCCGGGCAGCACAGCGAAGCCACAGCCTCTCCCCCAGGCGCAGGCTGCGGTCCCCAGGCAGGATGGTGAACATGGGCAGCACCAGGATGGTGAGATGCACATGGCGATGGGCACGGCCTGCAGCATTCTTGGCAGTGCAGGTGTAGGTGCCGGCATCCTGGCTCTGTGGGCAGAGGGAGGGGTCAGCCTGAGAACTGGGCCCTGGCATGGGCCAAAATGCTCCCCTGGGGACCTCCCAGGGTTTCCCATGGGGAATTCAGCCCAGAGAGGTCAAGTGATTTGCCCAAGGTCACACAGCTAGCAAAGGACTCCTCTTCACTGTTGTACCTCCCTTCAGCTTTCATGTGGCTCTGTGCCTTCATAATCCAAGCCCCAGCAGTGTGAGCATGACAGTTACCATTTACTGAGCACCTACTGTGTGCACAGGCCTGTGCTCAGCACTTGACCCGCATCAGCGTGTTCCTTTGCTTGCATCATCCCTGAGGTGGGTCCTACTTTGGGTGCCTCTTTGTAGAGGGCCCAGTCAAGGCTCAGGGAGGAGAGGGTACACGGTGACTTTGAACAGAGCTGCTGCACTCACCACCATGCCGTCGGGCTCCCTGAACCACCTCTAGGTGTGCCTTTCCCCGGAGCAGCCACCCATCCATCTGGAGAGCTGCTCATTTTGCAATTACAGAATCCGAAGAGTGCTGATGAGGGAAGGGAGCTGGGGCTCCCACCCCCACTTCTGGCTCAGCTCCGTCCCTGGACCCTGGAGGACGCCCAACATCATCACTGCTATAAACATGGTTTGAGAACAACCAGGTGTAGTTTGAGGAACCCCTGGACCTGGGCTTCCTTCCTCCCCCAGGAGCCTACCAGGGAGGCCCAGGTTCAAATCTTGGTTCTGCCTCTTGGCGATGGCATGTCTTGGGAAAAGTAGGTACACTTGAGCCTTGGTTTCCCCATCTGTACATGTGGGTAATAACAGCTATTTCACAAGGTCCCTGGGATTAAAAGACTGCACAGAGCTCCACACAGAGCATGACAAACAGTGGCATTCAGCAGGTGTTCGCTGCTTCTGCTGTTACTACTGTTCCTTACTTGCACCTAGGGCCAGCGACCTCACCTCCAAGTTCTTCACCAGCAGCTCCCCAGAGGCCTGGATGGTGAACTTCCCCTCAGCTCCAGACACAGCCTGCCCGTCTTTCTCCCAGGTGATGTCAGGCTTGGGGCTGCCCCTGGCCGTGCAGGGTAAGAGGGCGTGGGAGCCTTCGGTGGTGGACAGGTCAGGGGAGCCGGTCTCGATCACAGGTGGGACTAGGGGAGGGGGAAGGTCCACTCGGGGCTGGACTCCAGGCCCTTGGCACAAGCCGCAGCCCCTTCCTCCATCTCCCTCTGCTGCCCCCTGGTCAAAGGTCATCTGTTACCTGTGGCCTGGACAATTCTGGGACTTGCTTGAGTCACAGTGAAGCTGTGACAGGGTGACCCCACTGTGCACATACATATGCATACATAACATACACAGACATGCCATGATGAGAAGCTTCAGGAGAGACGCCTCCCTAGTCAGGCCACTTGGCCACAGGCCCCTTGGGTCGCCTCCAGGACCAAAAGCAGAACAGCTGTGGCAAAGCCCATGCAGTTTCCTCTCTGGGAGGGGCTAGGCTGGGAGTGAAGTGAAGGCCGCTGGTGCCTGGGCTGGGCATACGGAGACACTGGTGACCACAGCAGGGGAAAGGAGCCCGTTGGACAAGGAGGCTCAGGGAGAAGGTGTGGAACCAGGGGCCACTCTGAGTGCACAGCCTAAGTCCAGGGGTGGTGGCGGAGTCCAGCCCCGGCCACACACGGCCAGCCTGCAGGGACAACCACTCGAGACACTTCACCAAAGCAGAGCACTCGGATCAAAGCATGGACTGGTCCATATTGAATATGCCCAGAATATTTTGCAAATATGGGGCCAGCAATGTCTCCTTTATCTTCAGAGATGATGATTGGTCAAACTAAGGAAACAGCCCAATTTTAATTGTGTGTTTTGTGTTACAAAAGGGACAGATATATCTATTGTTACTGGACAACCAAAATTAATGAGGAATGGCCAGACTTGTGTCCCAGGAGGGCCCAGAGAGAAGGCACTGGGGATGGGAGCTTACTATAAGCAGCCAGACCCTGGGGCAAGATAAGACATTTTCAATTCCTTCTAGACCCACAAGCAGTGCTGAGGCCCTGGGGTGCTGTGTCACGCCCTGCTCAACCTCAGAGCCAGGCAGCCCTAATCCCTCTCCAGTGAAGAGAGAAGCTCTCAGGGGCCTCAAAACCCCTCGGTCGCCAGGGACCACCCCAGTCTCTCCCACAGGCCCACCTTGCACCACCAGCCGCGTTTTCCCCATGGCGCTGCCCGCACTGTTCTGTGCAATGCAAAGATAGTTCCCGGCATCCTTTTCACCGGCATGGATAATCCGCAGCTGTCCACTGGGTAGGACCTGGGTTCTCGCCCCTGGGTGTGGTGGGAAACAATCAGGGACTGGTGGCTGGGGCAAGGAGACCCCAAGGAGGGCAGGCTGGGGCAGTTCTGTCTGACCAGGCAGCAGAAGTGACCGCTATGGTCAAAAGGTGAGTGAGCTGGGCTGCCCCTCTCTGACCTCCCAGCCAGCAACATTGCTCAGAAAGGATCTTAGGCTCTGGGGGGTGAAAGGAGAAGGGAAGGGGGTAGGAGGGTGAGACCAGGGGGTGGAGTGGGAGGGGGGTGGTATGACATGCATCTGGGCAGGGCAGGGGCTTTCTGGGAGCTTCTAGACAGGTCTGCAGAGCCTCAGAGCAGGAAGATCCCTAGGCCCATCCTGTTCTTTTCCCTTTCCATACTGGCTGCCGTGGAGACTCACCTGCAGGGATGCTCAGCCCCTCCTTCTGCCAGGTGATGGTTGGCCGGGGGATACCTGAGGCCTCACAAGGTAGCACCACCTCTTCATAGGCCAGCACCTGAACCGTGCTGGGCAGTGGCTTCATCACGGGAGAGGCTGCAAAAGAACAGGGGTGCAGAGGGCCTGCAGATGCCTTTAACCAGATGAGCTCTGCGCACTGGAGACAGATGCCTTTAAAGGGAACAGGGCTTCTGGAGACCTCGGCAAGGGGGATGCAGGTGGGTTGATTATTTTCTCCCAAGGAATCCCACTGGGGAATCTAACCAGAGGCAGGCCCAGGCATCTGGGGCCCAAGACCCTCACCTGCATATCTAGCTCCCTGGACCCCAGCCCCTCCTGCCTCTAGCTCTCATCCCCTCCCCTCCCCACCAGGGGCCACAGGCTGTCCGGCTCAGGGACCCTTACCTTGCACGGTGAGGATCACGTGCTTGTGGGCCACACCAGCAGAGTTGCGGGCTGTGCAGGTGTAGCGGCCAGTGTGGATGGGGAGGGCCTGCCCGATCTCCAGGGCGCCTGTGGGTGGGAATGGGGCAGGGACAGAGGTGAGGAGACAGGGAGCACATGTCCTCAGTGGCGGTGCTGGCCAGGCTCTTATATACCCCCTACCCTGGTATCTCTGCCCCAGGCCACTCAACCTGCCTCCCCTGCCCATTTGTAAACAACACAGGGAATCAGAGGCTCGGGTTCTAGGCCTGCCTCTCCTTCCTGCCTGGAATATAACTGTAAGCAAGTTCCATTCACATACTGAGCCTCAGTTTCCCCATATGTAGTAGGAAGAATCAGACAAGATGGTCTCTAGACCTTTCTGGCTGTGATGTTCCAGGATCTACCACTGCCCTGCCTGGAATCCCTGGCCCACTCACATTTCCACAAGCTCCCATGCTGTTACCTCACCATGCTCTGCTCAAAACTCACCTCCTCCAGGAAGCCTCCCATGATCACTGCCACCTCTCGCCCTCCCTTAGCCTTGCATACCCAACGAATACCATTTTAACCTTCCCGGATCACAGGATGCACCTCAGCAGTCGAGGAAGTGGTTTCTAAACTGAGCTCCAGGGACCCCTGTGGGCCTGCTGGGGTAGGCTAGGGGAGTGATGACTTTTGTAACTGGAACCACGGCTTGTTGTACACACTGGGCTTCACCGTGACTGCTTGTTGGAAGGAAGGATTCTACTGCTTCAGAAAAGTTTGAAAACTGCAGATCTAGCCAGTGGTTCCCAGACTTTAGGGATCACTAACTAACCAATAAATACATAAAGTTGCCAACTTTTTCTTTTGACCAGCAAGGACATTAAAAAAATTACCATCTACTTTCACCCTAATTTCATAAAAGAAAGGAACTTACCACACCAAAAGATTACAGAGAACATAATTTTGGAATAGGGAACAGTCCTTCCAACCGGATAAAACTAGTTTTAAGAAAAATATCTCTGTAGTTATAATTTTACTCCTTTTGATATGAAACTGCACCAATTTGTCAAGTAGCATCAGGGAACCACTAATGGATCTCAAAACTCTAGTGCATGGAGGGAGTACTGAGGCCCAGAGAGGGCAAGGTTTCCTCAGGTCACACAGCGAGTGAATGGCAGAGCCACGCCAGAACTTTCTGTCTTGCCCTAGGACATGACCCCAAGCTCTCTGCCTGGTTTTCCTGGTCTCCCCTACGGCATCTCTCTGGAGCTCACTTACCTAAAGGTGAGACCCGGTAGCCACTCCCCCGCATCCCCAGCTGGGTGCCCGCCTTGCTCCAGGACACAACTGGCACCGGTTCGCCCATGCTGTGGCACGTGAGGAGTGCGGGCGCCATCTTGGTCACCGTGAAGTCTGTCTGGTCGTCGGCAATGGTGGGAGGCGCTGAAAGGCAAGGCAAGGCTGGAGGCCCTGCTGAGGTGGCCCCGGGCACATGCAGTCACGAGGGCAAAGACACCAGGTGGATCTTTAGTAATGAAGGGCCAGGGAGGGAGGTGCTATGCAAAGGTGAGTCACATCTGCTCACTCAGCAAATATTTTTGCTGTCTGTGAGGGATAGTCACGAAGAGCTTTCCGTGGAGACATGAGCTAGGTAAACTTTTCATAGAGTGTGTGTCACAAGAGAAGGGTTCTTTGTGGGAGCAATCCAGCTTGGAGTAGGGGAGGTCAAAGAAGGCCTCCAGGGGCAAGTGGCATTTACCCTGAGATCTAAAGGAAGAGCAGGTACTGGCCGGGTGCAGGGTGAAGGGAAGAGTGTTCCTGGCAGAGGGAACAGCATGTGTGAAGGCCTCAGGGTGAGCTGCATGACTGGATCCCAGAGGGTATGAGCTGAAGCCGTGGGTCAGGTGGCCAGACCACATAGGACCTTACGGGTCAAGGCGAAACTTCGCATTTGAACCTGAGGTCAATGGGTAGTCGGAGGGAGGGATTTTAACTGGGGTAGTGACAAGGTCAGATTTGGGTTTAGAGAGCTCTGGATTGGGGAGGAGCTTCTCTTGCAAGGGCTGGAGCTGGGATTATGTCAGTGTGGGTGAGGTGGGATCAGAGAGGGCCTCTTGGAGGAGGCGGTTTGTGAAATTCAGGAAGGCTAAGGAAAGCAGTGCAAGACCCTGTGAGCAGAGAGAGCACACGAGAGGGACTGCGTGGTCCCCAGCTCCCACACTCACCATAAACAGTCACCCAGTAGAGTCTGCGGGCCTCGCCCACCTCATTGCTCACCACACACTCGAACTGGGCTGAATCCTGAGGGCTGGGGTCTGCAAGGAGCAGGGCATTGGACGGCAGGAGCCTGGGACAGACAGACAGACAGACAGGAGGCTGTTAAGTAACTGGCTGGGCTGACTTGAGATGAGTCAGCCATGGCCTCTCTGCCCAGGCAATCTGGATGTGGGGGTCTCCCAACCATACCTCCACCCCCTATCCCTGCTTCTGACCCCTGGCCCTGAATCTATAAGTTTCCTCTAGAAGTTTCTATTCCCAAAGGTCAATAGTGGCTCACTCTGGCTGCTGAGTTTGTAGGTGATTTTTATTTTCATTCCTGTGTTTCTCTAAACTTTGAATGTTCTCTAAATAACCACCTAGGATAACTTCTATAATAATAACTTCATTCAAATCCCTAATCACAACAGCTCATGTTTACTGAGCACCTCCTGAAGGTGTAAAGCTCCTCGAGACCCAGCTCCTAACACAAGAAATAGTTGGTAAATCAATTCCTGTATCGCACCAGTGTGCCAGTTTGAATGTATTATGTCCCCCAAATGCCATTATCTTTGATGTAGTCTTGTGTGGACAGAACTATCAGTGTTAATTAGATTGCAATTCTTTGAGTGTTTCCATGGAGATGTGCCCCACCCAACTAGTGGGTGGTGACTCTGAATGGATAATTTCCATGGAGGTGTTACCCCAGCCATTCAGGGCAGGTCTAAATATGGCTGACAAACAGAAGGAACTCAGTGCAGCTGAGAGTGACATTTTGAAGAGGAGCTACAGCCAAGAGGGACACTTTAAAGAAAGCACAGAAGCTGAGAGAGTAGCTACAGATGAGAGACAGTTTGAAGACGGCCATTGAAAGCAGACTTTGCTCCGGAGAAGCTAAGAGAGGACAAATATACCAAGTGCAACTAAGAGTGACATTTTTGAGGAGCCGCAGCCTAGAGAGGAATGGCCTGGGGGAATGCCATTTTGAAACCAGAACTTGGAGCAGACGCCAGCCATGTGCCTTCCCAGCTAACAGAGATTTTTCCAGACGCCAACGGCCATCTTCCAGTGAAGGTACCCAGTTGTTGATGTGTTACCTTGGACATTTTATGGCCTTAAGACTATAACTGTGTAACCAAATAAACCCCCTTTTATAAAAGCCAATCCATTTCTGGTGTTTTGCATTCTGGCAGCATTAGCAAACTAGAACAACCAGTGATCATTTTCTGATAATCTGCATTTGAGAAATGGGGAGACTGAGGCTCCAGGAGAAGTTACCTGTCCAGGCTCACCCAGCACTGACTCAGGCCTCAAAGCTCTGTCTTTTAAACAAATAATGACTTTAATTGTTGTGAAGGTCACACACTGTTATGTCCCAAATGCCCCCACCCCAGTGCCTGTTAGCCCCATCTGCCTTAGTGTAAAGGCCCTCCTGGTCCCAAGGTTGGGGACATAAGTTCTGGTCCTGGCTTTGGCGAGACCTTGAGCGTGTCTCTGCCCCCATTTCTGACTGACCCAGCTCCTTTTTGGTGAGATGGGTGCAGCCTTGCCCACCCCGTGCATCTCCTGGAGCTATTAGAAGGACCAGCTGATTACCGGTAGGTTCCTTGCTGCAGGTGGAAGTCCAGCTTCTGTCCGTCCTTCCACCAGACCACGAAGGGCTTGGGGAAGCCGCTGGCCTCACAAGGCAGCAAGGCCCGGGTGTGGGCGGTGAGGGTCAGGTTGGAAGGGCTGGGGGCGATGGCTGGAGGCTCTGGGGAGAGGGCAGTCATCAGGAGATGGGGCACAATAGGGGGGTGAGCCAGGGGGCTCTGGGGCTGTGCCCAGAGGCAGGTGGCACTGCCACCACCTTCAATCCATCCTCAAAGAAGCCAGAGGAGAGGGGGCAGGAGAAATTTCCCGAGGAAAAGCTTCTGACAGGCTCCCAAACCTTCTCGTCTCTGAGGCTGACATGCCCCAAACCACCTCTCCTTGACTGAGGCCTCTGGGGCTCGACTGGCATCAACCCCAAGGCCAGGGCCCATCAGAGCAGCCTCAAAGAGGGTGTCCATCAGAGTGGGAAGAGAAGAGGAGAACCTCTGATTATGGTGATTTTTAATCTTATACTTTCAATGTTTCCTATTTTGTATATGCTTTCCCACACACTTAATATAATAGTATAGTTGTGAGGGTATGTAATTTATGCATAAAAATAGACATGCATACTTTGAGTTTGCATACTCAAAACTTTTTACTAATGGACTTAAGATAAAAAATATTTGGAGACCACTGCTCTTGGCCCCTGACTGCTGGGGTGACACAGAAACCAGGCAGGACCCAGCCCCAAATGGGGGCCAGATGCCAAGGGCAGGGAACAGACCTTCTCCTCGACTACCTACCAAGGACCCGGAGCTCGCGGCCTTGTCGATCGGAGCCAGCGGAGCTGGACACCAAGCAGAGGTAGTGGCCGGTGTCCTGGGCGAGGACAGACTGGATCCGCAGGGAACCCTCAGGCAGAACTGTCAACCTGGGATGGAAGGAGGGATTGCATGGAGCCCGGCAGGCCCAGCGGGGCCCTGCTAGGGGACCGACCCCTGGTGGTGTTTCCAGCAAGACTCTCCCCTGTCCATGGCTTTCCAGCAACAGGGCTGTATCCAAGAGGCCAAGGTCAGGGGGTCACAGCCAGGGGGCAGCTCCCCACACCCCAAACCAGCCTCAGATAGAACAAGAGAGGGGCTACTTAGGGCTTTCCATGCCCACGCCTAGGCCCAGCCTCTCCAGAGAGCGAGCAGGGAGAGGCATTTCCACTCTTTTGGAGAATGGCTCCTGGGTGTGAGAACGTCCCCTTCCCAAGGGCCAGGCCCCCAGCCATGCCTGTTCTGCATAACCCCGCCCTTAGCCATAGTTGATTGGTCTAGGGAGAAACACATCACTCAGCCTGGGCCAATGGAATTTGAAATTGGGACTCATTCATTCTGAGCTCTCAGCTTGGCAGGTGGCATGAACCAAGGAACTGTAAACAGAGGGGCCTTAGGGTGGCCATCTCTGCCATATGCACAGAGAGCAAACTGTTCTGGGAGAGAGGCATGAGGCATGAGGCTGTGCACGCACAGAAACAGAGATAAGCAGAGAGTGCCTTGGTTCTTTAACAGGTGGCCTGCCTGGCCTTGAGCTCTGAGAGACACCCCACGTCTGCCCCAGCCTGCCCAAGTGGGTTTCCATTTACCACCTGCACAGTGGTAGCTGAGACCCTCCCCCATCCCTTCCCCCTTCCAGCTCCCACCTGGGGCTCCCAGGATCCAGGGGGACCCCATCCTTCTGCCAGCTCACGCGGGGCTGGGGGACACCGTTGGCCTGGCAGGGCAGCAGGACCGTGTTGTTCACTGAGGCGTTCACTGTGGGTGGCCCTGGCTGGATGGTGGGCGATGCTGGAGGAGGAGCACAGAGGGAGCGGGTGCTGGGAGCCTGTGGCTCTCAGGGGGCAGGGCGGGCAGGCGGGACACTCACTGTGGATCTCCACATGGAAGGCCACGCTGGTGCTGCCTGCTGCATTGCGGGCTGTGCAGCTATAGTTGCCGCCATCAGCTGTGCTCAGGGCCTGCAGCTGGAGGAACCTGCCCCGCTCAGGGAACTGTGTGTGGGCGTCTGCCTGCAGAACCCCACAGGGGCAGAGAGACCTTTGTCAGCACTGGGTCAGGCCCCAGGCTGCCCCTCCACATTGATGGGCAAAGGGGGCCAAAGAACAGGTGAGGCCAACTGGTGGCCTCCACTCCACTCTGGGCTGTCCTGTAGCCCCGGACTAGGGGCCCAGCTGAGGACTCTCTGAAGAACTGGGCTGCACTGGGAGGGAGGGAGCACCCTGTCCCTGGCGCTCTGTCCATCTGAGATGTTGCAGAGTGGACTCATGGCCCAATCAGGGGCTGGAGCCCCTGCCACAGGTCCCTACAATCCTTGGGTCCACAGAGGCAAATAACCCCAATGGAGGGACACGAACAGAGAACTTCAGTAACTGGCCCAAAGTCACACAGCCACTAAGTGTAGCTGGGAGGTGCAAAGGGAAGTAGCCCTGGGTGCAAATCCCAGCCTTGCCTTACTGTCCTCATCCATAAAATGGGATGACAACAATGACATAAATTGGGATGAGAGAATGCAGGTCAGAGAGCAGGTGTGCAAAGTGGGCCCTCAGCACATGGGATCCAGGCGTTCAGGGTTTAGGGCTGAGAGGGACAGAAGGCAGGGCCCTGGGTCTTCAGCCTGGTACCCACCTGCAGCAGGATTCCATCTCGGTGCCACTCGATCTCAGGCATTGGCTCTGCCTCCACTGGGCACTCCAGGACCAGCTGCCCAGGGGCCAGGCCAACCACCAAGCGGGGACCTTGGGGCCCAACAATATTTGGAGGGGCTGGGAGGGGACAGAGACAACATGAGAGATGGACCTGCTCCTGCAGGCCCCATTCCCTTCCACCTCTGCCCCTACCCCAGCACCCCCTACCTTGAACCCTGACCCGGAAGCTCTTCTCAACTTCGCCAGCAGGGTTCTTGGCCAGACAAGTGTACAGCCCAGTGTCGCCCACCTGGGGACGGAGCAGAGTGAGTGCCTGCCTCTGGTCCCAGCCTGCCCACCTCCAGATCTCATTTCCTTTCTGCACACATCTGCTGACGCCATCATCCTGCCTTCCCAACAAATCCACTCCCTTCTCTGGAATGTTTCTTGCATGTCAGCCTTGCTTCAGGAGCTAGTGCAAGGACTGTCTGTTCCAAGAAGTCCCCCTGACTGCACCAGCCTTCTTCTGCCCTGAGAACTCCCTGGATGATGGTTTCTGCACTGGCCTTGGCTGTGACCTGGCTGGGAGACACCAAGAGCATGGCCTGTGGGGCACCTCCACACCTTCACACCCTGCAGAGGACTTGGCACAAAGGAGGAGCTTGGCCAAAGCTTGCCAACTGTCTCTTGGGTCTGGGGAAGCTGTGATCCCTCCTCTCCCCTCCCCCTAGCCTCATTCCACAGAGGGCGGGGACCAGCACCTGTACCCCCTGGACCCGGAGCACCCGCCCAGCCCTGCTGCTGTTCTCCGGCCTGCTCAGGGCCTGTCCGTCCTTCTGCCAGGTGATGTTGGGTGGGGGTGTGCCCCGGGCATCACAGAGGAGCTCCAGGGGGGTGCCTGGGGTCAGCAACAGCTCTGCAGGCTGGCCTGAGCCCTCAATGGAGGGGGGATCTGCAAGACAACCCACCCTGGGTCAGTCATGGGTGCTGGGCTCACCTCCCCCTCCCCACCCCTGCCTCCCAACCCCCAGACAGAGCTTCAAACAGGCAGGTGAGGAGGTGAATGGGAAGGGCTGAAACATCAGAAACCATGGGCCCTTCTTCCTGGGGCAGCATGACACTCAAGGGACTGATAATTATTTGTGCTTTAAAACCAACGAGGACCAGTGTGGTGGGGAATGCACAATTTACACAAATTTTTCCAATATAACACAACACTGGCAAAATTTGTGCGTGAGACTGAAGGCTCTGCCCCCACATTTCTGTGGCTCAGGTTCTTGCTTCTGCCATCAAGGTTTGGTGGACAAGACCAAGGGGCACAAGCCCCAGGAGAATCAAACATCCTGGTCACCCATCCCCTATAGGCTGGAGCCAGACCCATTCCCTAAGTCCCATTCACAGGCAGCAGCTCCAAGCCTCCAGGGGCTCACCTCCCACACCGCCTTTTCCATCTCACCCGAGTCCCACTTTCTCCCCCCTGGCCCAGAAGAGCCAGCAGCGAGGGCGCTTGACCCACCCATCACCATCAGCTGGAAATGCCTCCTTGCTTCCCCTGCCTCGCTCACAGCCTCGCATGAGTAGGTCCCTGAGTCGCCAGTCCCCACTCTCTCCAGCTGCAGGCCGGGCCCCTGCTCGTGACTCTGGGGCAACAAGGGCTCCCCATCCTTTGTCCACGACACGAGGGGCAGAGGG
Source organism: Choloepus didactylus (assembly GCF_015220235.1). Lineage (NCBI taxonomy): Eukaryota > Metazoa > Chordata > Mammalia > Pilosa > Megalonychidae > Choloepus > Choloepus didactylus. The sequence goes on from NC_051316.1 coordinate 91,147,165, forward strand.
CTGCCCCGGGCCTCGCAGGGGAGCACCACTGGGGAGCCACGGACCACGGCCACGTCATTCTGGAACTCAACCGGCTCCAGGACAGGGGGTACTGTGGAGGGCAAAGGGGTGGGCAGGTGTCATTTTATTCCATGGCGGGTGGCCCTCACCTCCGGACCTTTGTACAGGCTGTTCCTATGGACCAGAATGCCCTTCTCTTGGACAATTCCTTCTTATCTTCAGTGCTCAGTTTAGACCTCACCTCCTCCAGGAAGCCTTCCCTGAACACCCACCTGGAAATGTAGTTGTCTTTACAGAGCTCTTCCCCTCACTGACCTCCTGGTGGCAGGGCTGCCTCCTCTCACTGCTGTATCCCGGTGCCTGGCGAGTCCTGGCACACCATAGTGTCCAGATGAGCCACCAAGGGCATCAAAGACCGAGTCATTGTGTTTGCCCTGCCTTGACCTCCCCCCCAGGGCTGATACTTGGCTTTGCCTAGGTAGGAAGGAGGGCAACAGTCTTGATCCTCACCTGCCAAGGCCAAAGGACCCGCCTTCCCACACCCCCCTGCTCCATACCGTGCACCTGTAAGGTGAAGTTCCTGTCAGCCACTCCAGCAGGACTCGCAGCCACGCAGGTGAAAATGCCCGAATCTGCCAACTGCACCTGGGAAATCCTGATGCCATGAGGGAGTGAGAGAGAGAGGCAGGCTCAGTAGAAACGCTCCAGAACAAGTCCAGCCTCTGCTTCAGCCCAGGGCTCTCAGGATAAAGCCCCAAAGTGCCCCCACCTTCCCCTGGGCCTGGCTTGCAGCCATCGCTGACCCATCTTGCTCCACAGCCAGACTTCCTGCTTTGCAAGTTCTGGAAGCTCCACTGGCCCCCTAGGAGGACAGCCTGCCTACCCATCCTTCCTCAGACAATGCCTCTTTGCCTTCTTGACTCCACAGCATCATCTCTACTCTCTGTCTCTACTTTCTGTCGTCTTGTTTTCTATTGAACACCCTCCACACAGGCTTTCACTCCAACCACTCCTCCTAACATGCTCTTGTTTCAAGGCCCCCGTGAACCGCTGCGTTGCCGTGGCCAGTGGCCAGCTCCCGGGCATCGCTCAGCCCTAGGGGTCTTTTCCTCCCTGAAATGTGGGCTGCTTGCAGCTCCCATGATGGCAACTCTCCCGAGCTCCTCAGCCTCCCTGGTCCCCTGCATGGGTCCTCCTCGCCCACAGCCCCATCCTGACACTGGCAGGCGGGGGCACCGTCCACACTAGCTCTGAGGGGACTGCAGCTGGTCCTGGCCTCCCCCTATTTGCTGACAGTCTCCAAATGTCTACCTCCCTGCTCTCCAGGGTGGAATAGCAAACTGCCTGCTTCTTCCTTGGATCTCTAAGAGCCTCAGATCAACACGCTCAAGCAGAACTCCAGGTCTTCTCCCCTCAACCTGCGCCCCCCACCCAGGGGTCCCATTTCAGAAAAACAGAACCCCAGCCTTCCAGTTACCCAGGATAAAAACCTTGCAGAATCCTTGGCTCTTCTCTTCCTCTCCTGGCAGCTCCACCTTCCCTGACCCAGGCCGCAGGGTGTCTCACCTGGAGTGTTGTGACAGTCCCCCAACAGCCCTCCCTGCTCTGCCATTGCCCCCACATTTGGTGCCCACACAGAAGCCAGAGCATCCTTTAAAAACACAAGCTAAAATGGATTACAGCTAATAGTAAAATTATAAAAATGTTCCTTCCCGAATTGTAACGAATGTACTATACCAATGCAAAGTGTTAATAATAGGGTGGTATACAGGAACTCTGTATTTCATGCATGATTTTTCTGTAAACCTACAACTTCTCTAATTTAAAAACAAAAAGCAAAACCTAAGCCAGAGCAGCGTGATACTCCTCTGCTGAAAATCCTCCTGCAGTTTTCCATAGTAAAATCCCAAAGTCTTTCCACAGGCTGTGAAGGACCTGTATCACCCGACCTCCCCTCTCCCAGCCCCTCACTCTGCTTGAACACACTAGGCTGGGCACACTTCCACCCCAGGGCCTCTGAACCTGCTGCTCTTCTGTCTGGACGCTCTCCCCCCACAGAATCCACCTGACCCTCTCTCTCACCTTCTGTAGATTTCTACCCAAATGTCCCCTTATCTGAGAGCCTATTCCTGGCCACCCTTAAACAGCACTCTCCACTGCCACCTTCCACCCCCCTTGCCCTACTTTAGTCTTCTTCAGAGCAATGCATCCCACCTGACATTTCATTTTTATGTCTATTTTCCACCCCTCTGTGGCCGCAGGGGGCAAGGACTTCGCCCTGCTCACTGTTCTAGTTCCAGTGCCTGGAACTATGCCTGGAACGGTCAGTGCTCCAGGTTGATCACATGAAGACTCTGCTCAGGCATCCTCTTCCAGGAAGCCTTTCCTGATTTCCTCCACCCCGGGCCAGGCTGAGCTGGGTGCAACCAGGCATCATTCCCTGGCTCTGTGCCTGCCTCCCCTGCTGGACCATGAGAGTGCCTGAGGGCAGAGGCCCTCAGTGGAGTTCCATTTGGGAGTGGGGTCCCCTCACTCTCCTCATCATACACCTCTATATGTTTCGGTTATTTTTATCCTAAAAACCATTCAGCTGTCTGCCTGAACAGTGTGTCTGGGGCCTGCTACCAGCTGGCCAGCTGGAATGGGAGCCGCTCCCCTACCTGAGGATGCGACCAGAGCCGTGGAGGAGAGTGCGCTGGGACAGTGGAAGGGGCAGGCCGTCCTTGAGCCAGCTCACGTGGATGGGCGGGGAGCCCCGGGCGGGACACGCCATGGTCACCAGCTCCCCAGGAGTGCTCACCAGGGTCCCTGTTCCGTCTGCTCCTTGCTCAATGGTGGGAGGAACTGGGGGTAGGCAGAGAGAAGAAAAGAGGGACAGTGAGGCGCCTGATGGGGAGGTGGCTCCTCCCAGGGAAGTTCTTGGACTTCCGCCACAAGCATCCATCGTGGCTGGGGCTTCTGAGAGCCATGTCCACCCCATGTGAGGGATGAGGCCCACAGTATGTGGGGAGTGGCAATCTCTCCCTATGGCTCTTTTCATCTCCATTTGTCCCCCAACTCATCCTCTAGTTGGGGGATGAGAGCCAAGGCCCAGAGAGGCTGCACCATGGCCTGGGTTGCCCAGCATGGCAGAAGTGGAGCTTGAACCCAGGTCTCCAGCAGCCCAGCCCCCTCATCGAGGCCCCACACGCCAGCCAGGCTGCTGGAGTCCAGGTCGATAGGGCCGCCCCCCTTGGCTCCCTCACCCAGCACGTGCACGGTGTGCAGCCTGGCGTCCTCCCCCGCGGGGTTGTGGGCCACGCAGGTGTAGGCACCTGAGTCCGAGGCCCTCAGGCCCTTGAGCACCAGGGAGCTGCTGTCCAGGTAGAACCTGCCGCAGGGAGTGAGAGCAAGGGCAGATGTGTGAGGGTCTACAGGCCCCGCAGCCCAGGGCGGGGAACAGGCTTAGCCTTACCGGAGGTGGGGGCCCACGCTCTGGCCCAGCGGGCTGCCATCCTTCAGCCAGGTCACGTTGGGCGGTGGCTGCCCCTCGGCCTCACAATCGAGCCGCACCTCCTGCCCCTCCAGGACGCTGTGCTCCTGCGCGGTGCCTGAGCTCTGGATCCGGGGGGCCACTGCGGCAGGGGCTACGAGTGAGGCCCAGGGCAGTGGCAGGGGCTGGCATGGGGGCAGGGCACAGGAGTGGGGTGCAGGGCGTGGACATACTCAGCACGGTCACCACGAAGTCCTTGCGTGCCTCGGCCTCAGCATTCTTGGCGACGCACGTGTAGGTGCCGCCCTGGGCTGGCTGCAGGCGACTGAGCTGGAGGCGGCCTCCGCGGGAGACCACGCCCTGTGCCACGCTGCTCTCTGTGGACAGAGGGGCATGCCAGGCTTTCACCTGCACAGGACCCGCCATCCTAGGTGCCAGCACCAGGCCAACATGGAGTCAAGTGCCCTCCTGAAAGGATCCCCATCCCCCATATTCTCAGAGCTGGAAAGGCCCCTGGGAACCCTCAAATCTCCCACCCCTTCTTGTGCTCATAGGGAAGCAGGCCCAGAGAGAGGAAGGGCCTCCTTCCCATATACAGTACAACCTTCTGCAGCCTGCTCTGCTTTCATTGCTCTATTCCTCACAATCCCATCCTATCTCCTTCCATTGGGGACATTTCTTCCCAAGGACGCCATTTCCTTTAGTGTCCTAAAGACTTGCTCCTCCTGTTGTTGACTCTCAGGCCCAGCCCTCACCCTCTTACCCCTCCCCGACCCCGGTTTCACCCCTGCCCCTGCCCCTGCCCATCTATCAAGGCTTCTGGTCAAGGGGAGCCAGCCACTCACTGACCCAGCATAGCTCGCATTCAGGCCTCCCCTTGGGCATCTGCTCCGGCCTTGCCCCACTCTCAGCCTGGCTGCCTCTCCCTCCATTCTCTCCATGCCACCTTTCCTCCAGAGCCTTCTCTAACTGACCCCCCTCCTCTAGATCCTCATTTATCCAGCCAGCATTTCAGTACATATTTATTGAGCAGCTACTATGTTTCCAACCTTGAGCTTGGGAATCAATGAATAAGACCCAGTCCCTGCCCTCAAAAAGAGTTTAAAATGAATCAGAGAAGAGAGACAGTGAAAGAATCACAAGCCAGTGGGACAAGTCCTGTGAAGTCCCTAATTCAGGGAACTCAGAGCATGGAGGCATCAGGGAGGGCTTCTGGAGGAGGTGAGTCTCAGCTGAGACTAGAAAGTGAGTAGGAATTAGCCAAGTGAAAGGGGAGGTGGTCAGGGGAGTCCAGGATGGGTAGTCCAGGCAGGGAAGAGCACGTGCAAGGGTCTGGAGGCAATGGAACAGAGCACCCAGCAATTCTACACCCAGGCATATGCCTAGAGTGGAAACAACCCAAATGTCCACCAACTGACAAATGGATAAACAAAATGTGGTATATCCTCACAATGAAATATTATTTAGTCATGAAAGCAAATGAACTACTGATTAATGCAACAACATAGATAAACCTAGAAAACATTCTACTGGGTGAAGGAAGCCAAAAGAAGAAAAGTTCACATCTCATCTGATTCCATTTATATGTCATGTCCAGAATAGGCAAATCTGTAGATAGAGAACTCAAATTTGTGGTTGCCAAGGGCTGGGGGATTTGGAGAGAAATGGGGAGTGACTGCTAATGGGTTCGGGGTTTCACTTTGGGATGATAAAAATGTTCTCAGTTTTGACTGTGTTGATGGTTGCATAACTGTGAATATGCTAAAACCACTTTGGATTGTGTGCTATGTGGATTATATCTCAATAAGGCTGTTGCACAAGAGAGAGAGAACAGGGTGGTGCCCTGAGCCGAGAGCATCAGGGGCTTGGGTAGGTAGGGCCAGGCTAGTCCCCGCCACACAGGGCCCCCTGAGGACCCTACAAGCCATGAGAGGATTTTCCACAGGCAGTGAGTCACTCAGAACTGCACTCTCTTCACCACCCTGTGAGCCTGGCTTGGAGGACCCACAGCGGGCCCAGGATGACTGGGGGAAAGGGACAGGGCTGGGGGACGGGACAAAGGCCTGAACAGGGGTGACCAATGGTGGGGCCAGGACAGAGACAAGTCACTGGAGGAGGAGCAGTCTTGGGAGCCCATGAAGCCGGCGTCAGGCCAGCTGGACTTTACCCACGGCCCTCTGTGCTGCCCTGAGCAACGGAGAACCACATATTCTGTCTCCTGGGGGCTGACTGAGAACACAAACGTGGGGAGCCCCAGTCCCCAATCGGAGCAGTTCCCGATGGACATTTGGATTTCAAAGGCTAATAACGATAAGAAATAATAATAATAAAAATAAAACAAAGTTGGAGATGGGAACAATACTACACTGTCAGTCTTTCATTTTGCCAAGTAAGAACACTTAACACCCAACAACTTTCTTCTGCATTCACTGTCATTTTATTAAATAAAGGAATATTTAGCACTAAAAGGAAGGATATGATGTACTCACCAATGGGCATCCTGTCCTTTAGCCAAGAGACAATGGGTGCAGGGACCCCAGTCACATCACAGGTCAAGACCAGGGGGCTCCCCGCCACCTGGCTCACGGTCTCTGTCTTGGGGTTCTCAAATGTGGGGGGCACTGCAGGAAAGAAGCCAGGTTTCCAGAATCCTGGGAACCTCCCCCTCCCACACATGCCATTTCCTTCCTCTCAGGCAGATCAGGGATGCCTGAGAAACCCTTTCCTCCACTTAGGAGACCACATTTTATGCTTTGCCTTTGATGGACACAGAAGCTGGTGATTTCGAAACAATTACAAAGCAGCACCCGAGACGGGTCCACTTAGACCAAGGAGGGTGAGCACCTGGCTCAGGCACCTGCAGTCTCATCCTGTGCCAGGGCAGACATCACTAATCGATCCCCACTCTCTCTCTGGCCCAGCACCCCACACGGCCACAACCAGTGGAACCAAGTCAGCCGGGCTCAAGAGGAAATGTCTTTGCCCTCAGGGACCAGGCATTCCCCACTTCCCACCATTTATCAAGGCAGCCATCAGGAGAAGAGCTGTGACCTTTAGGTAGCAAGCCTGGTGTCAGGCTTTTCAACATGTTACTCATCTGGCGTAGGGCTGGATCCACTCACTGCTCACCTAGTTGAAAGGCTACTGGCTTTGCCATCTGTGGCAAACAGCTGTTGCCCCTGCCTACCCCCCTCAGCCCGTTCTTCCCGTTCTTCCATAGCAGCATTTTAGTTGAGCACATAGTTGCTCATGTTGACAACATTTCCCAGGCTTTCTTGCAGTCTGCTGTGGCAGCTAAGTTCTCACCAAAAGAATGTGAGCGGAAGGAATGGATACCATTTCTGCATTGCTTGCTTAAAATAAAAATGTTTGCCCTTCACTGCTGTTCTTTTCTGTTTTCTGTGGGCTGGGACAGGCTGCAACGTGTCCCCACTTCAGCCACATGGACACAGACAACACCCTAGGGGAAGAGGGAAGACAGAAGGAACCTGGAACCCTCAACTACCACATTTACCTCTGGGCTTTTAGATGAGGGAGGTAAACTTCTTGTTGAGTCCACTGTATTTTGGGGGTCTCTGTTGCACAGCTTAATCTAAACCTAACTGTTACAAAATCTGACCCCAAGTAAACCTGGCTAGGCCTCTATCCCTTGCTTCCCTAGACAGCTCAAACAGGCACCTCTCTTCCCCCAGCTTAAGCCACACATCTATTCAAATGTCATCCATGTTCTGTTCTTGGGCTGATGGGCTAGAACCCCTCAAGCCTCAAACGAAGGTGACATGGCCCCAAGCCCCCTGAGTATCAAAGCTCTGAGGTTACCTTCATCCTAGTGTCCAGCTGCTGAGCCCTGGGCACCTAGGCCCTTTAGCCCCCTTTCACTGAAGATAACCTGAGGCTCAGAGGGGCAAATTGACTCTACCAAACCCCACAAAAGAAGTTGGTGGCAGAGCCATATTTGGATCCAGGTCCTTTCAATTCTAGGCTTCATGCCCATAACCACTCAGCAACATCGCCTCTTTCCGGCTCTTATCCTTCTCATCCTTGGCAGCCCCTGTCCGATCCTGAGGGTGCCACGGCAACACTGGCAAGGCTGGGTTTCTCACACCAATGCTATCTTACCCTGGACGGTGAGCGTGAAGGTCCGCATGGCCTCTCCAGCTGCAGTATTGACTTTACAGGTGTATAAACCTTTATCTGACACCTGCGACAGAGAGCGTAGAGAAGGGTGTGCATAGGTCTGGGGTGAGGGGTTCCCAGGCCTCCCTGGAAGCATCTAGGCCTTAGAAGTTCAGGGAGAACTGGGACTTCCAAAATACGCTGGTCCTGCCTAGGAAGCCAAAGGGAGATGGGACCTTCTGATCTTCCCCAAGGGCCTCGAGGAGCAAGGGTATGGGTCAGAGGTGGGTAGAAGGCTCTGGACCCCCACCCTCCCCTGGGCATGCACGTCAGCCAAGCTCGGAGGAAAAGGTCCCTCACTGTGGGGATAGAGTTGGGTCAGGATTCTCAGAGGACCAAAAAATATTCAACCAGCAAACACTTAGGTGTGTCTAATCTAAATGGGGGAGGGGGGGACAGAACAGACACCCATAGAGTTGCAGATCCAGAAGGGCAGAGAAAGGATCTATCTATATATATATATATACATAAACGGATGGGGAAACAGAGGCAGGGAGCAGGGAAGGGACCTGCTCAGGGTCACTTTGTGAGTCAGTGCAGAGCCAGGACTAAAACTCACTTCTCCAGAGTCCTGCGTTCTTCCTATGTCTCTGGCCCGGGAGGCTGCTAGCCCGATTGGTTGGGGACCCACAGGCCAAGGAGGGAGCAGCCCCCACACCCTGCCACACACCTGCCCACCAACCCTCAGGCTGCCACACTCCCACAGCTGCCCACCTGGCCCCAGCTGCTCACCTGGGTGCCCAGGATCTCTAGCCTCTGCCCACCCAGCAGAGCCTGGGTCCGCTGTGCCAGGACCAGGGGCTGCCCGTCCTTGTACCAGGTCACGACTGGCTCAGGGACTGAGTCTGCCTCACAGCTCAGGATGGCCTTGTCCCCAGCCCGCACCAGGACGGTGTCCCAGGGGCTGGTGGGAGCCTGCCTAAAGGTGGGGGGAACTGAGGGCAGGAGATAAGCAGAGTGAGGTATTGTAAGCACAGAGAAACAGCCTACAAAGACCTACAAGGGTCAGGCAGAGGACCCGGCCCCTTGAGGTTAGCACAGACCCAAGGTAGCTGGAGGAAGAGAGCCCTTGCCAGCCTTGCCAAAGACCTGCAGGGTGATGGGAAAGACCTCCTTCCCGGGCCTCCACTGCCTAGAGGAGCAAGCCCCCCTGACAGCGTCCTGGGCTCCTTCCCCCACAGGCAGGCCCCAGCTGGGTTAGAGCCCTACATGGAGGGCCCCTATAGACCCCTCCAGCAGGCCAGCTCCCCCCACATATGGAAAATACCAATGTAGACGCTCCCCACTCCCAGCTCTGAGCCTCCAGGACTTGGCACAGCACCTGGCGCACATTAGGTGAACATGCACCGATGAACGAATCATCCCTAGAACTAGAAAGCACTCTCCAGTGAGACATGCTCACGGCCTGGGGTTGGCTTTTCCCAAGAGGATTCTGAAGGCCACGAGCTCTGCAATAGGTTCCAGGCTGAGAATCTCAGGATTAAGTAGACTTAGGAAAGTTCCCTTCCTGGGCCAAGCTCTTGGGGGTTCATCACAGCCCTCCCCAATCTCACCATCATCGGAGCTTACCATGCACCAGGCACTGGGCTAAGAATTGTGCTTACCATCCTTGAACCTGTATACAAACTACCACCTTACAATGGGAAATCTGAGGCACAGAGAAGGAAAGTGATTTGCCCAAGGTCACAGAGCAAGTGCACAGCTGAGTTCAAACCCAAGTGTGTCTGCTCTAGAACCCATGTTCTTGACCCTCAGGCAGGACCGTGCTGCCCATATACCAGCACTGCAAGAGGGACGTGCCTCCTGCCTCAGCCTCAGCTGGTGCCAGCTGCCCCTTGCCAGGCTGTGCTGCCTAAGGGATGAGGGGATGAGGGCTGATTGAGGGAGTGGGGGACGGTGGAGGCAGTGGACAGGCAGGACGTACCCAGCACGCTAAGCTGCACCAGCTTCTGGTCTCGGCCAGCGGCATTGAGAGCTTCACACATGTATGTCCCGGAGTCCGAGGGCCGCACTCGTGCCAGCTGCAGTGTATGGGTGCCTGCAAGGTGGAGCCCAGCCCCTCGCATTGTAAACTGGTCCCAGCCCCCAGGTCCATTCCCTCAACCCTAAAGCCCTCCCAGGCCCACAGCCCTGTCCTAGTTTGGGGAAAATGACTCTGGCTTTTCACACAGCCTCTGAGCTGGACCCAAAGCCTCAGTTTACCTACCAGGCAGGAGGAAGACCTCTTCATCCAGGGAGAGGGCCTGGCTGTCCTTGTACCACGTGACCTCGGGACTCGGGTGAGCATGGACGTCACAGGGGAGAGAGATGCTGCTATTGAGGATGGTGGTGACCTGCTCCAAGGTCAGACCTCTGATTCTTGGTGGGACTGTCCCCATGACCACCAGGATAAAGAAAGACACATGAGAATGCACAATGGCAGGGAGCAGAGAGCCACAGAGCCAAGCACTGACAGCTTTTACTGAGCTCCTGGTGTGTCACTCCAGCCCATCTTCAAACAATCCTGTGCAGAGGTCTCTACATATTATAGCTATCTTAAAGATGAGAACAGTGAGGCTCAGAGATCAGAGAGGGAGAGCCACTTTCCCAAGGCCACACAGCTAGTCAGTGGTAGAGCCAAAATGTGAATTTTGTGTCCAAGACCTCAAGTTCTCAACACTGTTGCCACTCCCTCCCCGAGGCCACAGCTGCCACCACATCTGGAGGCAGAGCTCATGGCCACTGAGATGTAGTGTGTGTCATTAACAGTGCAGAGGTCAAGAGCAGAGACTCCCCACCTGTGGGACCTCTCTGAGTCTGATCCCACAGATGTAAAATTAAGCTAACCTCACAGCTCTGCTGGAAGGATTCAGCATAGGAAAACTAGCCCCATGCCAGGTATACAGTAAGTGCCTAATAATGGTGCTCTAAGGTCTTGGAAGAGCGACTCCTTGACTGACTCCAAAGTTGCTTAAAATCTTCTGGGGTTGCCCCAGTAGTGATCAGGGCCCTCAAATGCTCTCTGTCCCAGGATGTGGCTGGAGCCAGGCTGGGATTCCTGAGCTCCAACTGCAGGTGCCAGGGCCCAGGACATTGGAAGCACCAAGGCGGTGCCCCTGGGGCTGGGACGAGATGCTGTGTCTGTACCTCTCTGCCCCCCAGCCTGGCCTGGCTAACCCCCAGTGCTGGTCAGTAGCAGAGCCGAAGCAGTGGCACAGCAGGCCAAGAGCACCAGCCCCTTCCTCGGCTGGGGAACTCACAGGGGCTGCCTGCTCAATGCAGCTCACCTTGGACCCTGAGGGTAAAGAGTTTCTCTGCAGAGCCTGCCTGGTTCTCGGCCACACACATGAAGCTGGCAGTGTCTGCCACTTCTGCAGTAGAAACCTGTAGGCAGGGGTGGGCGATGCAGGGAGAAGGTGGCTGGGAGATGCCACAGGCTGGAAGGCTCTGGGCAGAGCCAGAGGCTTCTCCAGGCTCCCGATGCCTGTCATCCTGAGGAACCACCGTGAGGACCCCACCCCCCAGGCCAGGCATGGCAGGCATCAGACAGCTCTTGGAGACCAGAAGGAGGCCTGATGAGGCCACCACTATCTATATGGAGCAGGATTTAGGAGGTACCATTGCGGGGCACAGCACACGCCACATCCGTCTAGGGCTTTGTGTGACATTCGGGAGTGGGAGGGGGTGTGTGTGAGGTTGGGTGTTGAGTGCATCCCTGTAGCAAACCCTGGGGAGGGCTGCTCTCTGCTGGGCTGGGTTACAGGGGTCCCATGCAGCTCTGTGCTCCGAACTCTGGGTGACCGAGGGTGCCAGGTGCATCCTGGGCCCTAAGCTCTGTAAGTGCAGGTGGCATTCCCACAGGAGGTCACTCTGTGCCACGCCGGGCCCTTGGTGTAGCATGAATGTGCATCCTTCCCAGGTGTCACCTGAACTTCTAGGTGCTATGTGCTTTCCCAGTGAGCCTCCTCACATATAGTTATATAATGATTTGATGGGCTGAATTAAATCCCAGATGCTCCAATATTTCAGGCAAGAAGCCTCATTTGGCAATGAAAATGACAGCTTCTTGGTTCCCAGACAAGCAGTACTAAGATTGCAGCACCCAGGGGGCTGCTCTGACCTGCAAGACTTGCCCATTCTCCAGGACCTGCAGCTGTGGGCTTGGGGAAACAGGCAGCCCGTTCTGCAGCCATGAGATGGTGGGCGTGGGGTTGCCCAAGGCTGGGCACTGTAGGCCGACAGTGCTGCTGGCGTTGACAGTCACCTCCTCCACCAGCTCCTCTGTGTCACCCAGGATCACAGGTGGGGCTGCAGGTGGCAGAGAGGAGCGTGAGGGGCCAAGAGCCCTCCTTGGGGAAAGGACCCTGGGATGAGGGGGGCGGGGCGTGGAGGCTAGAGCAATAGTGACCCTCAGTGTCAGGCTCTGGCTGAGGCTCCTCATGCCAAACTCTGGCTGAGGCTCCCCCTTGCCAAACTCTCCCAACCCTGATGCAGCTAAGGAATGTGAGGCACAGAGAGGGTTGGTGATTTGTCCAAGGTCACACAGTTGCCCAAGATCACACAGTTAGCTAGGATGTGGCTAACGGAATTTGAAAGCAGTTCTGCCTGGTTTCAGAGCCCAAGCTCGTCACCCCTATATTATCAGCCTCATTGTCAAGACCACAAACGCACTCTACCTTGATCCCCTTCCAGGAGGGAGGCCCCCCACCTCACCCCCAGGCCTGGGACCACTCACTCAGCACCAGCAGCTCATAGTGCAGCCAGTCCTCGCCCACCTCGTTGGAGGCCTTGCACGAATACCTTCCAGCATCCTCCGCACGTGCCAGGGGGATCTGAAGGACCCGGCCTCCTGCAGGGACCCAGAACAGAGGCCTGAGCTCAGGTCCACAGAGCCAGTGCGAGCTTCTTCAATGTTTTGGGTCACGAGGCTTCTTAAGGATCTTAACAAAGGAACCAACTCTCTCTCCAGAGAAAGGTGCCAACTTTTGCCCATTTTTTCAGGCTGTTACAGATCCTGAAGCCAGAGGTAAGCATGCTCCAGGGTGAAAACCTCTGTTCCAAAAACAAGAGGCAGAAGGGGTCCCAGTTCTCACCTTCAGATAGACAAAGCCCACCTAGCCCCAGTTTACAAAGGGCAGCTGATGCCCAGAGAGGCTGTGTGCCGTACCTGAGGTAGCACAGCAGGCAGCCCACAGAAGGAGAAGAGCACACAGGATTTGCAGAAAGCAGGTTGAGGGGACTGCACTGATGTGGGTCCGACCCTGGTCCCAGCTTGCAAATGCACCGACTTCCCCATGCGGACCCGGCCTACCTTGCAGCACAGACAACCCATCTGTGGCTGACAGGGGCTGATCCTCCTTGAACCAGGTGAGCTCCGGGGTTGGGACAGCGTTGGTGTCGCAGTACAGGTAGGCGGGGTTGTTCTCCACGATCTCCCGGTACTCTGTCACCCCGCCCCGGGCCTCTTCCTCCTGGGGTGGGATCTCAAAGGCTGCACTGGCTTCGCCCACCTTCTGGAACACGGGGGGCACTGGATGGGAGCCAGGATGGGGGTGACAAAGTCATTAGGAAACACCGCTGAGGGATGGAGATGGCACCTCTGTTCAAAGAGACTCCCATCCCGGCATCCCCAGGTACAGAAATCCCACCATTTGAGCCATTCCCTCAGGTCAAGTCATTTTTAAATTTTGCTCACTCTTTCAACCAGTGTTAAAAAGCAACTACTATGTGCTGGGCTCTAGGAGAAGGTTCCTGTCTTCTGGAGGTCACATGTAATGGATTCAGAAAGACTCCTCGTAATGCAGAAATAATTTTTAGGGAAGGAAGTCAGAAACTAAGCTTTAGCCAGCGTTTGTTTATCAGAGCACAGAGGCACAAAATCGTTGCCTTTAGAATCGGAAGGGGCCTCCTAGTTACCTGATTTGATCGTCCAAGACTTACAAAGGGTGAAAGTAAGGCCTAGAGGGAATAATAGCTTCTCAAGGTCATGCAGCCAGTTAATGACAGAGTCAGGGCTAGAATGCAAAGCGTCCCCTATTCTCCTCCTGGAATATTGATCTGGGCGCGATATGCACCAGAGGTAGCACTGAGAAACGGCACGTGCAGCCCGGAACACGCAGTCTATCTCCAGTCCCCTCCAGAAACACCGCGCAGAAAAGCCAGGCTCTGAACACAAGCTGTGCCGCTGCGCCAGGCTGTCTCCCTGGCTGCAGGCCTGTCTCCCTCCCTGCCTCCCCGGTTCCCTCTCTGCCTCCCTGCCCGCCTGCCTGCCTGCCTGCCTATTTTCCTGCCTGGCTTTGTCTTCCGTCCTCCCCTCCCCTCCCCTCCCCTCCCCTGTTGTTCACCTCTCCTTTCTTTAAGAAGAAGAAATTGTGAAACAAATGCAAAAGCAGAGAGAATAACATAATAAGCCCCCAAGTAGCCACAACCAGCTTGGGCGATCATCAGCTCCTGGTCCCTCGTCTTCCTCTCACCCTGGGTTACTCTGAAGCAACTCCTCACACCTCCTAATAAACTAACAGACAACTGGCAGAGCATGGTTTCTGGCTTAACCAGACCCGGTTCAAATGCAGGCTCTGCCGCTGAACTCCGTGACTTGGGGGAAAGTCACCTCATCTCCTGGTGCCTCCTTCCCTCAGGGTACAGGGGGTCCAGGCGGTTGAGGGTCAATGGGAAATGCCTGTGGGAGGTGGTGGGCAGCACCAACCATGGCCCAAGCTGGGTAAGTGCCCACTGCCCGGGCTACGGAGATTCTCTTGCAAAGTGCGCGTCTCCTCTCAGAGGCACTGAGGGGAAAGGACTGATCTGTTTCAGTTCAGCGAAGCAGGGGGGCACTGTCAGGACCCCCTCAAGAGCACTCCTGAAGCACACCAACCCTTTAAAGGTCTTTCTGAAGCAAAGCCTTCAGTGAAGGGAATGACTCTAATGGTGGAATCCAGAGACAGCAGGAGGTGGGAGCAGGATGCCCTGGGCGAGGCTGTCTGGTGGAGCTGGCCAGGCGAAGGGTGCTGCGAGTCGCACCCCAGCCGGCCACCGGGCAGCAGCCCCCATCCGCCCTCCTGGGGCTGCCGACGCTCCGTACCCCAGCCACAGTGGCCGGCAGCCCCTGCCCGGCCAACACACACCCTGGATGAGCACGTGGAAGTCCTGGTCGTCCTCGCCAGCCACATTGGTGGCCACGCACAGGTATCGCCCTGAATCTGAGATCTGCGTGGGCTGGATCTGCAGCAGCCGCCCCTCGCCCAGGATGTGGAGCCGCTGGTTGGGGGTCACAGGCTGGGAGGGAGGGGTGCACAAAGGGGAGGGCAGAGATCAGACAGGAGGAGGCAGAAAGCATTATGATGAGTGCACTTTACTGCATGTGTGTTATATTTTAATAAACATTAAAAAACACAATATAAAGTGATGGGCACACTTGACAACTCTGTAAAACCAAATCTAAATTAAATGGGTGACACAGTCAGAGTTTAATGCTTAGGAGACTTGTTCCCTCTAAAGACAGCTGGATTTCAAACTGCAAAAATAAAGGGTAAGGCAGGGCCCTGACCAGCTCTGATGCTGGGTGCTCTAAGAGCTGCCTTTTCTGGAAGGTTCTTAGAAGATCCACGGGGACCCAGACCGAGCCCGAGGCTGCCCAGATCCTGCCCTCACCTGTCCATCCTTGTACCAGCTGATGGTGGGCGGGGGCACGGCCCACCACTCGCACTCCAGGGTCAAGGTGCTGTTGACTTTGGTCCTGACCTCCTTCACACCAAGCTCCCCTGAGGGGTCGTCTTTGGAGATGGAAGGCGGGACTGAAAGCCACAAGGGGGTCTGAGGAGCAGGCGTGGGGTAGGGGGTGCTGAGACCTGCACTTACTGAGGGGCTTCTAGACAGGGTCCCGAGAGCAGTCCCAGAATGAGAGTGGAGGAACAGGGACCCTGGAAACTGACCCACCCCGGAGGCTCTCCACTTTGGGGAGAGCATTTGTCTACGGTGGGTACAGGACAGGGCAGGTCTGAGGCAGGAGAATGCCTGGGGTGACCTCTGGAGGCCCTTCTTGGGGATCCTCAGGTCTCATGTCGTGGAGCCTCTGGTTGCACCACACTGGGAGCGGCGGCTCTGGGAGTCTACGTGGCCCAAGTCCTAACTCGCTGTTCTCTCCTCTCGGTGTTCTCAGCTCTAAAACAGGAAACACCCAGGCCCACCCCAGCTGCTCTGTGAACATCAGAGAAGACAAGCCACGGGAGGCGGCCCGGGGTGTCAAGTGTGGCCCAGGTGCCAGGACTCACTGAGGACCTCCACATGGTAGTTCTTCATGGCCTCGCCCAGCTCGTTGGTGACCACACAGGTGTACTGGCCCGCGTCCTCCTCCTGGGCATTCAGGATCTGCAGCCCCTGGGTGCCTGCTTGGGGGGCGGCGGCCAGGGTCAGCCCGCAGCTACAGCCTCGTGCCAGGCCTGAAGCTCAGGCTCATGGGTCCCCTGCCTCTGACTCAGCCTGATGACGTGACCCTGTCCCCACACCCCTCCCACCTCAGGGGGCATCACCTGGGAGCAGCTGGATGTTCCTCGAGGCCTTGAACGGGGCCCCGTCCTTCATCCAGGTGATGGTGGGGGAGGGGAAGGCCAGCGCCTCACAAATCAGAGAAATGGGGTTGTTGATGGTCACGGTCACCTCCTCGTCCGCACTGTCCTCGGTCACTCCCAGGATGGTGGGGACCACTGTGGCGGGGGGCAGGGGGGCGCTCATGAACAGTGATCCCCGACCCTGGGCCTGAGGAACTGGGAAAGCCTTGGACACTGAAGCTTTGCTTTGGTGCCACTGTCACCTGCGTCATACAGATGAGGAAACAGGCCCAGAGGAGCCTGTTCATGGCACACCCAGCCCTGAACTCAGGCCTGAGAGACCCCGAGCCCAGGCTCTCCATCATTGAGCAATCCCACAGGGAAGGCTGGATAAATTCTGCCTCAGTTTCCCCAACAGCCTCTGAACATCGAGATTACCTCTGATTTAACCAGAGCCTTCTCAGTTCTGTTGGTGTTTCCAGTCTGTGCCATCCCCTGCACGAGGGAGCCACTGTTTTGTTCCCTCCTGGGTAGAGGAGCTTCATTCACCCCAAAATTTCCCCTTTCAGCCCCTGCAAGGGACTCTCCCTTTTCCCACCACTATTTTCAGAAATAGGTTTTACTAAACCAGTCTGTGCCCCTCTTGTTTTTAGAGAGGCCCTGTTTCTCCGGCCTATCTAGATAGTATTGCCCGTGGGCGATGGATGGTGTGCCAGTTTGAATGTATTATGTCCCCCAAATGCCATTATCTTTGATGTAATCTTGTATGGGCAGACATTATCAGGGTTGATCAGATTGTAATTCTTTGAGTGCTTCTTTGGAATGCGCCCCATCCAGCTGTGGGTGATGACTCTGATTGGATAGTTTCCATGGAGGTGTTGCTCCACCCATCCAGGGTGGGTTTAAGTTGATCAGTGGAGCCATATAAATGAGCTGACATAACAGAAGGAACTCAGTGCAGCTGAGAGTGACATTTTGAAGAGGAGCAAGCTTGCTAGAGAGGAACGTCCTGGGAGAAAGCCACTTTGAAACCAGAACTTTGGAGGAGACGCCAGCCACGTGCCTTCCCAGCTAACAGAGGTTTTCCGGACACCATTGGCCATCCTCCGGTGAAGGTACCCGATTACTGATGTGTTACCTTGGACACTTTATGGCCTTAAGACTGTAACTGTGTAGCCAAATAAACCCCCTTTTTATAAAAGCCAATCCATCTCTGGTGTTTTGCATTCTGCAGCAATAGCAAACTAGAACAGATGGCCTGGGGTGAATCCACCACCCTGTGGCCTGGCGTGAGTCGCCTTACCACTCCAGGCCTCATCTGTGAAATGGGGACAAGCACATATCCCCACTTCCTAGGGTTGTGGTGAGGACTCAGCCACTCAGGCAGGGCCCTTGATAAATGGAAAGTAGAGCGCTTTGTGGGAAGATGTTGGTGAGGAGCTGATCCCTGGCCAGCACCCAGGGTGGTCAGGAAGAACCTGGCACTTACCCAGGACACTAAGCTGCACGTGCTTGGTCCTCTCCCCTACAGCGTTGGCTGCAATGCAAGAGTAGCGGCCAGCGCTGGACAGGTTGGCCTGGAGAACTCGCAGGAGGGCTCCATCTGGGGAAATGTGGTGGACATCTCCACCAGCCAGGGGCTGGCCGTCTTTGAACCACGTGACCCTGGGCTGTGGGTGGCCTGTCCACAAAGGAAAGAGAACAGGTGAGAGTTCAAAGTGACCAGGATGGCCCAGGGCTTGGAGGCTGTTCCAGGATGGGGCAGGGGATGTGGATTCTCTATTCAGGTCTATGGGCCTGGCAGTGGGACAAGACACAGAGCAGCCACCAGGCCTCACCTCAGCCCCTTTCCTCTGTACTTTGGTTGCCTTTTCCTCACAGAGAAGTGGGCAGAGATAGCTCGGTACAGCAGGCAAGGCATCCATCCATCCATCCATCCATGCATCCATCCATTCATCCATCCATCCTTCAGTCTGCAAGCCTTATGGGAAACTATAGTGACAAGGTAGTTCCTTGGACCCCAAGGATCTCAGAGCCCGGCCGGGGTACACAGATGTCAGAAGACTGAGATGGGCCAGTGTGGTCAGTACTGGGACAGGACAGTACTGGAGGCTGTGGGACCCCACAGGAGGCAGCCCACTAGGCCTGCAAGGTCAGCCAAGGCCTCCCTGGGGAGAGTCCTGGAAGCTGAGGAAATGGCAAGTGCAAAGATGAACAGGGATGCAGAGCTGAGTCTAAGATATGGAGAGAACCTCACTGGGAAGCAGTGGGACCAGGGCAGACAGGCCAGGTCCAGGGGCTGCCCTCCTCTCCAAAGCCGCCTGCCCAGCCCTACTCCCAGCCTGCCACGTGGGTGTGGCCCTTACCTGTGGCGTTGCATGTCAGGTGGGCAGTCTGCCCCTCAGGGACCTTCATCACCTCCTCCAGGTCCTCGTTCTCAATCCTGGGAGGAACTAGAGAAGCAGGGAGGCAGATAACTATCAATCAGAGTTGGCCCACTCAGGCTGAACAACCGTGGAGCAGGAAGTCAAGGGCCCACACCTCCTCTTTTCAATTTTCCGTGCCTCAATTTCCCCATTCCCTTGTGCCTGCTTCCATGGGGTATGGTAAGAAAGAACCAGTGCTCTGGAGAAGGGCCCTGGGAATAGGAAGGTATTTTTGGTGGAGCTGAAAATATTTGCTCCCTTTCACTTTGGGTTAGTCCCTGCTGTTTCTGGAAAGTTCCATGACGGCCTCAGAGCAGAGATTTCTGATGAGGCAAAGAAAACAAGGATTGGCCTCTCCCTCTTTTCCTGTGCTGGATCCTCCATGATAGTATGAGCCGTTAGCATTGCATCTGGCCCGGGAAGACCCAAAGCCAGAGAAGGATTTGTGAGGTGCCCATGAAAATGAGGCTGCAACATACCCAGGACCTCCACGCTGAAGTTCCTTCGCACCTCCCCTGCCTCATTGCTTGCCAGGCATGAGTAGAGGCCTCTGTCTTGCTCCTGCACCTGAGTCATCTTCAGCATCCAGCCACCTGGAGAGGGAAAGGAGTGAGATATGGGCACAGCTGTCAGCAGCCTTCTGTCCCAAGCTGAGTCCAGGCCTCCCACCAGGGAGGGGAGAGCACTGGGAGTTATAATTTGATGCATGTATGTGTGCCTCCTTGAGTGTTCCCTTCCTCAGCTGGGGAAACTGAGGCCCAAGGAGAATAAACAGAAGGATGGAGCCTCCTGGATATTAGAAAGCAACAAGATAAACTTGAGGACCCTATACTAGCAAGAAGAGCCTGTCGCTCTGGCCACCCTTGGCTCTGGGGTTTGGCTGGGGCTAAAAGGACAGCAATGGGCTTTGTAATCCTGGCCCATCAGACTTCCATTCTACTTTGAAGAACCCAGTAAAAGGGTTCTTCTCTTAAGGACACATGGGAAGTCAGCCAGCTCCTCTCAGAGGAACCCAGGGGTCTCCTAAGATCAGTCTGGGGAGGGCAGATACACAGGACACATGCTATCACTGCCATTCCTATACCCAGGGCAGACATCACTAATTGATCACTGCACTCCTTTCTGTTGGGCCCAGATACAGTCTCTGAATTCCTAGCTGTTCAATGCATCTGAAGTGGTGCACCAGGAGAAACTTATTTGCCATTCCAGCATTAGCTGGGTGAAACAATTGGGTCACTAAATCAGAGCCTCAGGTGGGAATCAAAAGTACTGGGCCTCGAAGTCCCTGTGAGATTTGGATGGGGCACTGCTTCTCGTGCCTCAGTTTCCTCATTTGTATACCAGGGAGAATTATCATAAACCAACTTTGTTAGGAGGATGAATATTCAGAGGAAAGGGTGCTTAGATCACCATTTCCAAAAGTGTGTTACTGTTCTGTGGGTGGTTGTAAGTGCCACAAGAACTTTTGCTGCAGGACCATTACAGTACAAATGTTTGCCGTGGACCTCCAGAAGGGGAGCAGAGTAGGAAGCCTTTTTGAAACTTACTAAAATCCAAATTTTTTTTTTTTTTTTTTCTTCTTGAAGCACCTCACCTGACCAGTGTTTTGGGGCACACTCTTTGGAAACAATGGCTACAATGGTTATCCCAATCAGACCTGCAGCTCAGGGTCAAAGGTCATGGGCATGTACTGGGCAGACCTGATTCCCAGACACTCCTCTGGCTGATACCTTACCTGCCAAAAGGTAGGTGTTCTCCCTGGGGCTGATGGGCTCCTCCCCTCGGAACCAGCGGACCATTGGGGGTGGGAGGCCTGTGGCTTCACAGAGCAGCGACAGGGCGCCGTGCAGGGCAGCCGTGACATTGGTCAGTGGATCCAAGTCTCCAGTGAGTTCTGGGGGCACTAGACACAGAGAAGGAGCTGAACTCAGGATGCAGACCGGGAGCTGTATTCACCTTACCCGTCTCCCCCAAGGGTCTACGTGCCCTGTCCCCAAATTGGGAGGGTCTGAGCAACAGAAGTGGCAGCTCAGAGCTGCTCCCATTGAAGCTGTGGCACCCGGAAGGGAGTGAGGGGTGGCCACAGGCTGAGCTTTGGCTGGAGGCAGACTTTTCAGGCCTCAGTTTCCCCAGCCCCTCAGAGGGATGCCGGGAGGATTCCACAAGAACGTGGGAAAGCACTCAGCACAGTGCCTCAGTGCCTGGCAGGGAAGAAGTACTGAGCGAATGAGGCTGGAGTCCCAGCAAAGGTGGAAGCAGGTGTGTTCTCCAAATCACAGGCAGAGCCAACGTTCTGAAAGGACCCCAAAAAGGGAAGCATCTCCCCTCCTGCCCCCACCGCCCGGGGTTTAGCATATGACAGGTGCTTATCAAGTGCCGAAGGAGGCTGGGGAGGTACAAGACTAGGGAGAAGAAACCTCCATCCAGGCCTGTGGTTTCCTTCAACAGCCACTCTGCCCTCCCACAGCAGCAGGCTGAGCTCAGGAGCCTCCCAGGCAAGAGCTGGAAACTTTCCCCTCGTGAAAGGATTTCAGCCTAAGACTTTCACCAAGTTCACATCTGCTCCCAACTGGGTTAAAGTTCTGATCTCCCCCCTCACCCCGATGAAACACGTAAGCTAGAACAAGTCACTTGCTCTCTCAAGGCCTGCAAATTCATCTGTGAAATGGGGATAAAAACACCAGTGTCTGGGATTGTGTTAGCTCAAATGGGATAATGCATAACTTCAAAATAGTATACAACTGGAATTGTTCTTAATAAATTAAAGTTATTTAAGTTTTTTTTAAAAATTAAAAATTTTTTTTAACAAATTACTCTTATTTATTCTTACCTTTGTGGTGGTATTTAAAGGTTTTGTGGTTTTTTAAAAAAATAATTAGTACTTTTTCCTTTAATAGGTAGATGGTGGGGATCAATTATAAAGCTTTTGCAAATCTACATGGTTGGAAAGTTATCTGAAGTTGCTAATTAAGCCCTCTGCTGATGTGAATTCAATATGAGAGGCTACTGAAAGACCCACTAATTCAAATTTTCTCATAAAGAAGGATGACATGGAAACTCATCTTCATAATATAAATATCTAATTTCTCAAAGTGAACCATTAAACCTGAAAGTATTGTCATGTAACATTTTTGAAAATTGTTCAATATTAGAAACATCAACGACTGTTTAAAATACTTAATTTGTGGTCTTAAAAAAAAAGGAAACTTTTCTGTACTGA
Source organism: Choloepus didactylus (assembly GCF_015220235.1). NCBI lineage: Eukaryota > Metazoa > Chordata > Mammalia > Pilosa > Megalonychidae > Choloepus > Choloepus didactylus. The sequence goes on from NC_051316.1 coordinate 91,168,984, forward strand.
GCAGGGATGACTGAGAGAGGCTGCCGATCTGAGTGGCTGGGGGCCACGATGACAGCCCCCCTTCCTCCCGTTAACCGACCCCTGCCCACCTTGCCCACCTTATATCTTAGCCTCCCTGCATCCACCCTGAATTACACTGCAGGCTTACAGTAGGAGCTCAATAAATGGTCAGAATGAACAAAGCTGCTCCAGCCCCCCTGAATAGGATGTCACTCCCCCAGACCTCTGCACAGACTGTTCTTTCTGCCTGGCACACTCTTTCCCTCATCCCTGCACCTGGATAACTCCTACTTATCCTTTACGTGTCAGCTTAATGGTCACCTCCTCCAGGAAGCTGCCCTGACTTCCCGTGACAGTGTTCAGGGTCTTCCTGGTCTCTCCTAGGCCCCTGACCTCCCCCCATTGCATCCAGTCATGCAGGATGGAGGCTGCTATTTCCCCAGAGCCCAGAACAGGGCAGGGGACAGTAAGTAAGGGAAGGAGGGAGGAAGGGAAGGAAGGAAGGAAGGGAGAGAGGAAGGATGGGTGAATTGAGAGAAACTGGGACAAGTTGAGGCCAGTCCTGATTTTAAGAGCGGTGTTGGCGGCTTCCCCCAATACCAGCCCTCACCAGAGAACTGACCCCAGGAAGAGCAAGGGGTGAGCCCAGGAGCTCGGCTGAGGACTGTGCCTGGAGACTGAACCAGCCTTGCTCTCCCCAATCCAGCCCCCCTTCCTGACCTCCTCCAGCAGCTGCCGGTCCTCACCCAGCACGGAGAGCTCGAAGCCCCTCTTGGCCCTCCCGGCCGCGTTCTCGGCCACACAGCTGTAGCGTCCGGCATGAGCAGCCTGGGCCCGCTCCACGTGCAGGCTCTGACCACCATTCTGCAGCCGCAGGCCAGGCTCGTCCCCCACCAGCTGGTTGTCCCGCTCCCACGTCACTGTTGGCGGAGGTTTCCCTGTCGTGTTGCATTCCAGAGTGGCCTCCCCATCCTGGATCACTGAGAGCTGTGTGAGGGACTCCCGGGGGCCGATGATCCGAGGGGGCACTGAGGATGGGGCAGGGTGCGTCAGTATTAGAAACATCAATGACTTCCTCCCATCACCCCATGCCAGGCTTCTTGTGTGTAGCCCATTTAGGCCCATGTCCCCACCCTGCTGGGTACCCCACCCTATGACCCACTGGCCGTGTGACCTTGGCCAGGTGACCTGTGACCTCACCTCTGGGCCTAACCTTTTCCATCTCTGTAACAGGGGTCCTGACAGTACCCCACTGCCCCCTGCTCCACCCTCGGAATCACGGTTGCCACCCAGTCTTCCCCTGGAGGTGCCATTCCCATCTGCAGTCCAGACCCAGGCAAAGAGGCAGCCACACCTCACTCCTTGGCCTGCTCATGCCAGAGCCCTTTTAGGTTTTGTGGGGGTATCGCTTTTTCCAAATCCAGAGGCTTCCTGGAGCTTAAAGAGTAGCTGGGAAAGGTTGGGAGTAGAGGCTTATTCCACTGGCAAGTTTCGCTACAAGATGCTGAACTCTGCTTTTCGGGGGGTTATTTTCTATCACTATTTTTGCAAGGCTAAAATCCTTAATCTTACAGACAGAGACTCAGGACAAACAGATAGAGACTCAGGTTTCCCAATGTATATGGGTGCTTCATATCAATTTAGTTCTTTCATGTTTCCAACCATCTCAAAACATGTTTTTTCCCTTCTGGACCATGGGTGGGTATTCAGGGATTGTCACCCTCTTTCCCCCTTGCTCAGGTCAGAAGCTGTAAGAAAACTGACTGGGAGGGGCTGTTAATAACATGACAATAATCTAAGAGAGGATGTGGAGGCTTCCCCTTCATTGTGGTTCTTGTCTTTGCTAGGAATCAGGTGGGTGGGGTCTGCCCTGCCAGCATGTCCCGTTCCCCACCCTTCTGGCCCCTCCGGACGCCCCGCCTTGCTCACCGTGCACCTCCAGCTGCTGGTCCTGGCTGCTGTTCCCTGCCACATTGCTGCACTCACAGGTATATGTTCCCTCCTGGGCTAGCTGGACCTGCCCCAGGTACAGCAGCCTCCCCACAGATGACACCTGCTCCAGGCCGGCCCCCTCCCCAGGTATGGGCTGACCTGGAAGCAGTGGGAAAGAAGCCCCTGGTCCAGGGCATTTGCAGAGACACCCAGTCCTTCTACTGGGAGCATCTGTCCTCTCACCCATCCTTGCCAAATCCTGCTCATTCTTCAGGCTTCCACTTGGATGTCACCTCTTCCAGGAAGCCTTCCCTGAGCACCAAATCTGGTCCTAGCACTGTCTCCGAGCTCCCCAATCACAGAGCTTCCCCCCATCACAGATCTGCCTGCAGGTGTCCTGTCTGATACCTGCACTGGCCTGCGCCCTTCAGGAGGATAGACCCTTCCTGACTTGTCCCTTGGGGTCCTTAGGGGCTACTCAGCACCTGACACACAGGGGACTCAGTGACTCATCCACCTGGCCACAGTGACCTGGGGAGGGGAAGACCAGGCAGCTGGTACACCTGGCAGTCGGGGAAAGGTTTTTGATAACCTGAAGTGCTGGATTAAACAGTAATTTCAGTCATCCTTCACCTAAGATACCAAGTTGCTTACGAACTTTTTTATTATCTGACTCTCCCTAATTTGAGGGCAGGGATTCATCTGTTTTATCCACTGCTATAATCCTAGTGCCTAGAACAGTGCCTAGCACAGAAAGCCCCTGAATAAACATTGGTTAAATGAATGAATTCCAAACATTTATTGAGCACCTATCTTGTACCTAGGATTGAACTCTGAATTCAGTGGTGGCCAAGAAGTGCCTCATGGGGCCCCCAGACTCATGGCAGAGCAGACACGGAAGGACTAAGGTGGGCAACATCACAGGTTAGTACACAGCTGCATTAAGGAGGCCCTCCCCAGCCTGGTGGGGGGGGGGGTCAGGGAGGGCTTCCTGGAGGAAGGGACCTCTGCAATGAGGCTTGAGGATGAATCCAGCTCTCACTGGCTGGGAAGGTGCATGGGGCTCTGCAGGCCCAGGAATAGAGCAGATAGGGGTTAGGGGAATTGGTACTTCTAAATCCAGTATCTCCTACCCCTGGGGCCATACACCCACCCATCTCGGCTAGGTGCTGGGTGGTGGGAAGTGGAGAGCGGCCTCCTTGTGCTGGGCAGTGAGACGGGGCTGGGTGAGGGCAGCAAACCTACCATCTTTCCTCCAGGAGATCTTGGGGAAGGGGACACCCCAGCATTCACAGGACAGCCTGGCAGGGTACCCCTCAGTTACGGTCAGGGTCCGGGGCTCCCGGGAGGGAAATGCTGGAGGGACTGAGACAGAGCGGAAAGGGGATGAGGTGGGTGGGAGGCTGGGATGGGCGAAGGGGGAGGGAGGCTGCATCCTGGGACCCTGCCAAGGTAGCACCCCCTGCCCAGGGTGTGAGAAGCAGCTGTGGGCAGGAATGGGGTGGGGGTAGAGGGGCAGCCCAGCCAGTCCGGGAGACCCTCACCCCAGACATTCAGGTTGTAGTGTTTCTCGGAGCGACCTGCATGGTTCAGTGCCTCACAGGTGTAGCGGCCTGCGTCCCACACCTCTGCTTGGTCCACCTGGATGAGAGTAAAACCCACTCATCAGTGGGAGCAGCACAGAGGTGGGGTTACCCCTCAAACACGACCTTGGTCTTGTCGCTTTACCTCGCTGAGCCTCCCTCTCCCCACCTGGAACAGGGGGCAATGAGGCCACCTGCTCACCCCTGGCACCATGAAGCTTCCAGAAGCTGATGCCTGTGGTGGGCCTGACATGGGCTGGGCACGTGGGACAGGCTCCGGAAATGGCAGGGACTAGTTTCCCTGCCATCATGTATCCTGCATCGAGCATCCATTTGTCTCCCCCTGCCCTGCTGGCCTTGTCCCACTTTGCACCTACAGGCACAGGGATGGGGGTGGGGGGCACCCGGCTCGGTCAGACCTGCTCCTTCCTGCCCCTTATCTGCTCACAGTCTCTTTGGAAAGGCCAGAAGAACAGACCAGAAGAGAAGGTGGTGAATGAAGGGGGTGTGCAGGTGGGGCGCTCCCTGACCTCGGGGGTCTGATCCTGGCCTGAGGATAAGGGGTGCAGCTGGAGCTCTGAAGAATGAAGGGAAAGGAGGGGGCAGGCATTCCCCACGGAGGAAACAAGTGGCAGTGCTCAGAGGTGGAAACGATCCTATCACAGGGAGTAGAGGGCTGGGGGGCTGAGGCACAGGCTGGTGTGGGGTTTTCCCTCCACAGCTAGAGAGAGAACCTCCAGCTCCAAGCTGACATGGATGAGCTGCTCTCTGAGGCAGGCCGGGACCTCACAGGCGTTCTCTCTACAACTTCTCCCAGCACCCCCTAGCAGAAAGTTGCCAATGTGGTCAGGGCATGGCCCAGGGTAGCCGGCCAGGAGGAGGCAGAGCTAAAATATAAATCCAGGCTGACTCCAGAGTCCCTGTCTTTTAGGCACAGGCACAGCAAAGGCATTAGGACTTGGCCCTAGAGGCAAGAGAGAGCCGTGCAAGACTTCTGAATAAGGAGAGACAAAGAAGTAGGCTGGGGTGTCAGATGCTCAGCTGCATCGGGGTCAGTGGGGGAGGGCTCCACCTCTCCACCTTCTCTCCTGTCCCCCCTTGGCTGGAAGTGAGCTCTAACCACGTGGGGAGGACTGGAGGGTCTGCAGGTGACATCAACGTCGAGCTGAACTGAGGCTGCTGGCAGCACTGGGGATCTGGCACTGAGGTCACCAGTGTTGGTGGCAGCTCCGGCCGAGCCCCACCCCCAGACCCTTGCCCTGTCCAGGGCCCGGCCCCCCGGCAGGCCACACACCTCCAGCAAGGCCTTGTCTGCGGAGAGGCGGACGCCAGGCCGCGGCACCAGGGAGCGCCCGTCCTTCCGCCAGCTGAGCACGGGCGGGGGCATGGTGTGGCTCCGGCACTCCAGGACCACTGACGCGTTGGCCATGACGGACACATTCAGCTCTTCTCCTGGGGTGCTCGGGGGCACTGCAGGGAGGGGCAGATGCGCTGCCTCAGGAGCGAGCGAGACGGTCGGGCCCTAACCCTCCCCAACGCTGCTTCCAGCCAAGACCAGGGAATGCGGGTGTCATCTCTAAGACTGGGGTCCACCTCACAGCCACAACCTGCTTCCCCACCCAACCTTCCTTCACAGTCCTGCTCCCAAAGGGGACCCCCAAATCGGAAGAAGGTAGGGGGATGGCATCAGTGATCTCGTGCTACAGCTCTGCAGAGGCTACCACTGGGGGAAACTAGGGAAACTGCATGAGAGCTCTTTGTACTATTTTTTACAACTGCATATGGATCTACAATGATCTCAAAAAAGCTTAATAAATAATTTTTTTTAAAGCAGGCCCCAGAGCCACCTTTTCCCTTGTGACCAAAATAACCAGTGCAGCATAGTGGTTGAGAATGTGGAGTTCTTATGCATGATTCTACTGTAAACTTGCAACTTCTCTAAAAAACAAAACAAAACAAAAACAAAACAAAACAAAAACAAAAGAAAACAAAAACTGGGGGAAAAAAAATAAAATGGGCTCCAGAGCCAGAACTCCTAGGTTTGAACCCTGCATTCTACCACTTCCTCGCTGTGTAGGCCCTGGAGATGTTACTTGGCCTCTCTGGTCCTCAGTTTTCTTGTCTGTAAAATGGGAATAATGACAGTATCCACCTTGTGGGGCAGCTGTGAGGATTAGAGGTGACCCAGGTGAAGCACCCGGACACACTGCCTGTCACTATTACCCTCATTTCAGCCAAGGGAGAGAGCTCAGGTGTAAGACTTCCTCACACCTCATCCCCAAGGCTCTGCATTTCCCAGGTTTCTTTCATGGACCACAACAGATACCCACAAAATTCCATACAAGGGAATAAAGAAACAACACCAACTTAACTATGTGAATGAGCGTAATGGATCCTTAGAGCTGGATGCTGTTCTTTCCCCCATTTTACAGCTGAAGAAATGGGGGCTCAGAGAAGCTGTGTGACTTGCTCAAAGTCACGGAACAAGAAAGTGGTGGAGGCAGGATTTGAAACTTACTCTCAAGAGCCTGTGAGCCTAACCACTACCCCACACTGCCTTTCCAGAATGGACCGTTACCCCCATTTGACCCACAATGGTGAGAACACTGGGCCTCTTGACTCCTGGCCTGCGTTCCTCTGCTATTTCATGGTCCTTCCACCTCTTTCCTGAACACAGCTCCTAGCCCCACAGGGTGCCCACCTGCCCACCTACCCACCCGTCCACCCATGGTGGGGAGGTCACATACAGGGAGGGCAAGAACTCCAGGGCAGGTCTCTGAGGGTCCAACTGACCCCACGTGAAGGCAGCCAGCCTCAGGCCATCACCGTTGGAGTGGCCCTTTGTGGCCCAGTGCTTCCTGCATCCAACTGCTCCCTTTGGATGGGTGTGGCTGGGCATGACCCCAGCCCACCTTCTCGGAGCTGCTGGCCTGGACCATGCAGGTCTCCCACGCCTCAACTCACTGTGGACTTGCAGGACGACGTCCCGACGGTCCTCGCCCACCGCACTCACAGCCATGCAGGAGTAGCTGCCGGCATCGGAGGCCCGGGCACTGGTCAAGGCGAGGACCCGGCCCCCAGCGAAGACCTGTACCCACAAGGAAGTGCGCATTAGGCTTTCCTGCATTATAGCTCTCCAGGGGCAGCAGCCACACGGTCATGAGCTGCCCAAGATCCTGAGAGACCCCAGGATGCAGAGAAGCTGTGAGCTTATACCAGGACCCCTGCCCGCTGGTGGGCACTCACGCGGAATCTGAAAGAGCTCCCTGGAGCTGCACTGTCCATCACGGCGGCCACTTGAAACATGGCCAGCCAGAAATGAGACGGGCCACAGTGCAAAATCCACAACAGTGTCATAGCATTAGTGCAAAAAGAACATAAAATGCCTCATTAATATTTTTTTATATTTATTACACAATGAAAGGATAATATTTTGGATATATTGGATTAAATAAAACATATTATAATTGGTTTCATGTGTTTCCTTTTATCTTTTTATAACATGGCTGCTAGATACTTTTTTTTAGACATATACACGAATAATATATTGCTTTTGGAGTATGTTTTAAAGTTTTTACATAGGTATCATGTTATGCATATTTGTTGCCACTTGCTTTTTTTCTTTTTTTCTTCTTTTATTGTAAAATATAACATATATACATAAAAGTGATAACTTTCCAAGTGCAATTTAACAAGTAGTTAGCAAATTTCAAAGAATATTATAGGTTGCAATTCCACAGTTTCAGTTATTTCCTTATTATGAAATATAACATACCTACAAAAAGGCAATATCTTTCAAAGTATATTTAACTAGTAGATATATAAGATATTTCCAAAGTTATTATGAGTTATAAGAACCATAATTTCAGTTGTTTCCTAATTATGAAATATAGCACATATACACAAATGTATAGCTTTCAAACTACAATTTAACCAGTAGCTATATAACAACTTTCAAAGGATGCTATGGGTTACAGTTCCACCATTTCAATTTTTTCCTTCTAACTATACTAACACCCAAGCAACTAAGGAAAAGCAAATCATATAAAAATTCAGTATTCATGATCCTTTGTTAAATTCCATCTTGTCTGTTGCTGCCCCTTCCTCTAGTTTAATCCCTTTCCCGATCTTCAGGGATGTCTAGGCAGTGACCACCCTAACCTGCTCACGTTGAAAAGGGGTGTCGACATTATGGGAAAAGGGGACACATCTGGTTAATACTCTTGAAGAGGCTCTTGCCTCTGGGTTTGGGGGCTTAGCTGGCATAGGGGCAGTCTGAAGGATTTAAGTTTCCGAAGATTAAACTTAGTGAGTGAAACTTTCATAGATGCTAGATACTTTTAAATTATCCACGTGGCTGGCATTTGTGGCTGGCATTTGTGGCAGGCCCCGTGTTTCTGCTGGCAGAGCAGCTCTTGCGGGCTCCGTGCCTCTCAAGCAGCCCCTCCTCCCTCCCTCCAGCCCTCCAGGACGCCCTCCTGCTTCCCCCTCACCGCTAAGCTCCTGGTGGCCTGGCACCTAGGGGAGGCTCCAGGGAGGTGAGTCACGGCCCCCTAACCTGACTGACCTGGAGGCCAGGAGTCCCTGCAGCAGACACGGGGTTCCCATCTTTCAGCCACATCAGCATGGGGGTGGGGGCCCCGGTGGCATCACAGGTCAGCTGAACCGGGGCGTTGAGAAGCACGGGGCCCGGCAGGCTGGGCGGCAGCATGATGTGTGGAGGCACTGCAGGACGGGGCAACCAGGGCACAGGCTGAGCCCCAACGGGGCAGAGCGGGCAGGACCCTGCTGGCACCCTTTGCAGGAGAAGCTCCCGCCCCCATCCCAGCACCCACTCGGGGATGCACGGCCACAAACAAGAGCCTGCGGACAGCCACCCTGACATGGACACCCCAGTCCATAGTTTCTTAAAGCTGTTTGTCTCATCTTTTCCATGACAATGTGAGGCTGCCACAGGTGGGAAACTGAGGCTCAGGGAGGGGATGTCACCTGCCCAAGGTTAACCGGCTGAGAAGTGGCAGAAGTAGTGCTTGAACTCATTCTGGTCAGCACGGGGTCATTTATCATGGGGGTGGGGTCTGGGGACAAGGGGCGGAGGGCTCCCACAGGTATCAGATGAAACACGAACTCACAGGCAGTGCCTCCAGAGCAGGAATGGTCAGGAGAACAAGCACTGATGCCGAGGGTCCCAGCTGCCTGCCCAGCTACCCCCTGCTCTTAGGATAAACACTCAACCTCTCCCCAGGGCCCCCATCTGGTCCAGCCCCCATCTAGCCCCCAGCCCTGACCCCTCCTGGCCTTGTTTCCTAAGCTCCAGGCCTCCTTTCAGGACATGGTAGGAGGTCTCGGTCAGGCATCCAGGTCTGGGGTCGCCCCCCGACCCCCCAGGCTACTCAGCACCCCAGTTAAAGGCACTCAGAGCAGCCTGTACCTCGACTTCCTAGTTCTTACCACAACTGTCATGAAATGATACTTAGGGTAATTATCTAACTACTGTATCCTCCACTGGACTGAAAGAGCTAGGTCTGTCCTGTTCAGGATTCAGAACTGCAGCCCCAGGGTCTACCCCAGAGTATGTACTCAATAAATGTGTTTGGATGGGAGATGGATAGACAGACAATGGACGGCTGAATAGATGGATGGGCAGAGGGAGGGACGGATGGATGGATGAGTGGGTGGATCGATAGACTAATGTTCAGACAAATTGATGGTAAGCCAACTTTTTGGACAAGGATCCGTTCATTCCTAAGACAGCTCACCATTGACCTGTAGGCCATACCGCAGCTCTGTGCTGCCCACCACATTGGATGCCACACAGCGGTAACTCCCAGCATCAGAAAGCCGGGCTCGCTCAATGCTGAGAACTTTCCCATCAGCTGACACGGTGACTCCCTCCTGGGCAGAGACAGGCTGGTGGCCCTTGAACCAGGAGATGTCTGGGCAAGAAAAGACAGGGAGATGCAAGGGGTCCTGCTAGACCTTCAGGACCAACCTCTAATGAGCATTTGGGAGCGGCTTCCAGGGTAGCCAGATGGTGTATCTTTATTCCAGGCACTCAAAGCCAGGGTTCTCCAGGAAAATAGGGCAGGGGCTGCTGAGCAAGGCAGTGCTGCCTGAGACAGGGCCTAGTGCAGACAGGAAGTCCTATGGGGTGGAGGTGGGACAAAAAGGAGCTGGGAGAATCAAACCTGCCAGGAGACCATCTCACCAAGAAGAGCTTGCAGGGAAACCACAGTCCACCCCAAAACAGCAGCCTCCTAACTAGGGAATGGGTCCCCTGTATCTTCAATTTCCTTACAGCCCATCCCAGAAACCAACAGGGTTCCCCCAAAGGAGGGGGCAAATTCTTCTGGGACTCACCCACCCCAGGCAAAGCTGGGTGAACTGGTAGTTGCCCCACACCTGGTTCAGAGGGGGTACAGGAGATGCCCCCCACCCCTCCTGGGCCATGAAAAGCCCAACACCATCCTGGATAGTGGGTACCCCACGCCTAGCCCCAGTCTCCCTGCCCTTTCCTCAACTGCTGGTCTAGAGAAGAGGCCCAGTGGAGGGCGGCTCAGAGGGTCCGATCCCCACCACCCACCCCGGGGCAGCCCTGGGAAGTTGCAAACTCTGAGCAGAAGGCCTACAGGTTTGCTTCAGACTCTACCACAAAGGCTCTGGGTTCTAGGCCTAGTGACTTGCACAGGGGACTTTGGATAAATGGCTGTTGAGAAGGAAGGCAGGAAGTAGGAGAACCAGGGGGAGGGCCTGCCGAGTCCTCTCGTCACACCCGGTGCCTGGGGCCCTTGATGGCCCCCTTAGTGGGGACTCGGGCTGGCTGGAGGGGACTTTGAGTCAAGAGAAGTGGTCTTACCAGGAGGGGGCACGCCTGAAGCCAGGCACTCCAAGGCCACCGAGGCGTTCTCCAGCACTGCCCTGTTGACTGGGCCTGGCTCAATGTTGGGGGGCACTAGAGGGAGACAAGGAGAGACCTGGACTGGCTGCGGGTGGGCTCTGGAGAGCTCAGATCTCAGCAGCTCCAGTGTCCCTCGCCAGGATTCCCAAAGGGTCCTGGGCAACGAGGGCTCTAAGCTGGCTCACGTCCTCCAACAGAGGAACCCAATCCTGGAACCCCAGGAAGAAAGAGCAACTGGCTACGACCTTTCTTACAATCACAGGAGAACAACCCCAGTGCCCTGCCCCCGAGGAACAGCTGAAGTGCAGCACAACAGGGAGGGCGAGTCCTAGGGAACTACCATGGAAACTGACAAATGCCAAGATGTGCCCAGACAGGCAAGGAGGCAAATGACCCCAAAAATGAATACAAAGAGCAAACGTAAATAGGAGCGAGGGCAAGGACCACAAGCAAAATCCCCACAGAAAACAACAGAAGGGGCCACAAAGCAACAGTTTATGGTTTGATTTTATGAGTTTCTACTTCTTCTAAAGTTAATGGCACTATGATTTAAAAATCTCCTCCCCCTCCCTGACCCCCCGCCCCTGCCAGAGGGCCCTCAAGGGATCACCCGTCATCCCAGGCCCTGGGTCCCCACCTGCTTCCAGGTCCTCACCCAAAACCTTTAGCGTCACATCCCTCCTGCTCTCTCCAGCAAGGTTAGTGGCGACACAAGTGTAGACGCCTTCGTCCCTCAGGTCCACCTTCTTCATCTGGAGGGAGAGGAGGGTGGGCAGAGTGTGCACCCAGGGAGGGGAGAATGGGGGAGCCACGGGGCCGTGACGGGAGGGTGGACAGAGCACAGTGTTGCGTGGCCAGTGGCCAGGCTGCTGCTGACGCTTGGAGGCAGGAAAATTAAGGCATGCGGACAGGTCTGGGCTCAAGGGGTAGCGTTATGAGTCGAGCACTCAGGTTCTCAGGGATTCCTCTGACCGTTGGGCACGCCCCTCCCACTCCATTTTCTCCCTTCTGGCAGTCGTGGCTCCCAGGACCTGGAATAGGCCGAGGGCCCCCTCCCTTCCTCAGAGCCAGCATCCCCAGGGCCTACTGGCCTCCCCAGGCTGAGTGGATACTATATCCATCCTGCCCTCAGGCTGCCAGGACCCTCTTGGGGTCTCTAGGGCCCCTAAGAAGAAGCCCCTCCATCTGTGCCCAGCTGTCCCCCAGCCTTGGGGCCCCTGCACATACCTGCAGGCTGCCCCCTGAGGCTGCCAGGGCCATCCCATCCTTCCACCAGCGGAGGCTCGGGGTAGGCACCCCAACCCCAATGCATTGTAGGGTCACAGGTTGCAGGAAAGGGGCTGTGATGTTCTCATTGCCGACAATGATGACCGAAGGGAGCTCTGGCCAGGGGGAGAGGCACGGTGGGCCCGGGTCAGGGTCAGTAGAGGTGCAGTGGGCACCCAGCAACTCCCTCAATGCCTGAGTTGGGGAGCTGAGGAGGTGACCTTGTAGGGCTGAGCCAAGGCCTCTAGTTTCCCCTCCACCATACCCCCTAGGCACTGACTTAGGGAAAGAGCCCCAAACTAGGAGCCAGCAGAGTTGGTCTTTTTCTTTAAAAATTCTTATCCATCCATCCATCCACCCATCCATTCATCCATCCACTTATTCCTACATGCACTGAATGTCTACTCCGCTCCCAAACTGTACTAGGTACAGAGACACAGCAAAGTGGCCACTGGGCTGCCTTCTCAGAGCTCACAGAGCTGGGCAGTGGAGATGGACAATTAAGCAAACAATCCCAAGAGAGTGGGTGGAGGACCATGGCCATGAGAGACTAGGCCATGCAGATTAGAAATATAGTGCAATCAAGGAAGGCTTCCTGAAGGAAGGGGTGTTTTAGGACAAACCCAAACGAAAAGGAGGAGCTGGGCAGGCAAATAGGAAGAGGGAGAATGTCCCAGGCAGATGAAACAGCACATGCAAGATTTGGAAGTGTGAGAGAGAGCTTGTGTGCCCAAGGAATCAAAAGAAGTTCAACAGCGTCAGCATGAAGAGAGCAAGGGGTGAGAGAGGAGGCTGGAGAGCCGAGCAAGAGCCTATGAGCTGGATGAGGAGAGGGGACAATTGTGATGGCCAAGGCCAGCCTCTCACACCATCTACTACCCACCCACCCCATTTGGGGAACTGGGAAGTCCAGCCCAGAAATGCCATCCAGAGAGGCAGTCCATTGGCCTGCCAAGGTCACAGATTGGGTTCTGCCTAATCTTGGCATCTCAGGCTGCCCACAGCCCAAAACCCCAGGTGCCTGCTCACCGAGCACAGACACCTCCACCTCAGCTCCAGCAGTGCCCGCCTCGTTGGTGGCCTGGCAGGCAAAGAGGCCCGCATGGTCCAGCTCCATGTGGTCGATGTGCAGAGTGGTCCCCTGTGAGGACACTTTCACACCAGCCAGCTCCTCGGCCGGGCGCCCATTCTGCAGCCACCTGAGGAGGGTAGGGAGGGGGAGGGTCAGCCTGAGGCCGGGGAGGGCTGGGCCAGGCAGCATAAGCCAGGCAGCCTCCCAGCACCACCCACCTGCCCTTAGCATCCTGGCTCAAATGGTCTCTGTCAGACCCTTGGGAACGGGGGAGCGTCTCCCTTCCACACCTACCTCCAAAGCATGCATTCTCTCCCCCCCACCTCCAGCCCTGAGCTTGCTCCCCTACCCCATACACACCGGACAGTGGGCACCGGGGAGCCTGAGGCCTGGCAGGGAAGTTCCAGGGGCTGTCCCACAATGGTGTTCACCTGGCCCAAGCCTTCAGCCACCAGAAGCTGGGGGGGCACTGTGGGCATGACTCAGCATCAGAAGTTTGGAGCAAATTCTAGCCTAAAGCTGTCCCATGTCCCCACTGCCCTCAGAGAAAGGCCCAAGCTCTCCCTAAATGTTCCTTCCTCCAGGAGGCCTTTCGGGTCTACCCACAAGGCTGGTTAGGGATCCCTTCTGGCTCCCTCAATATGTTGCACCTGCTGATTTAATGTCTGTCTCCCCACCAGACCGAGGGCTCCCCAAGGGCAGGAGTCCCATCTGCCGTGTGCCCTGAATTATGTGGGCACAAATAAATGCTTGATAAATGTCTATCTAATGGGGTCAGCTCCCACAACCCAGCTTGGGCCTTAATAGTTCTTAATAAATGACCATTCCATTGACCGCCAAGGCACCTCTGGGAAGGCAGAGATGATGTCCTCTGTCCTGGTGACCTGGCACAAAGTCCTGGGCAGGAGCAGGAACCCTGATTCCAGGCCTCCTGACCCAGCCCTGCCACCCCCCCTGCTCAGGGCCCAGCACCCCCATCTGACTCATATAATGGGGAAGGGCGTGGGGTGGGGGCTGGTCACTTCTCCATCCTCCACCCTCCATCCCCTCAGAGGACTGTGAGGGACAAGCACACAGTAGGTGTCCAATTAATGTTGTGAGGAAGGATCCAGAAGCCCAAGTGGCTCTGGGCGGGGTCCCTCCCCTCCCTGGCCCCAGCGGAGCGGCTTACCCTGCACCTCCACGGAGTACTGCAGCACCGCCTCCCCCGCAGGGCTGCGGGCCACGCAGCTGTACAGGCCGCCCGACGCCTCCCCCAGGCTCTCCAGCCTCAGCACGCGGCCTCCTGCTGCCAGCCATGTCCCGTTGCTCTCTGCCACAGGCAGCCCCTCACGGTGCCAGGAGAGGGTGGGCGGTGGGCGGCCTCTGGCTACACACTCCAGCTCCAAGGGTCTCCCAGCCATGGCCTTGACCACGTGCGGTACTCCACCAGCGCCCTCGACGGTGGGCGGGACTAGGGAAGGGGCATGGGGGCTGCTCAGGGACCAGAGCCCAGACGCCAGCCTGCTCTGAGCCCAGAAGCCAATGCCCACCCAGCCCAACAGGCCTGAACGAGCCCCCCACAGACCCCAGACTATGTGAAATGCTTCCCTCCCTCACCCCACTAGCTGAAAGCCCCTGTTCAGATATCACCTCCTCCAGGAAGCCTACCTGAGGGCTCTGGGTTAGAAGCAAGCGCTCCCTCCTTTGCCCCTTTACTCCCAGGGCACTGCTTGCCATCTGCCTGGCACTGTGTCCTTCCTCCATCCCCACTGCCACCCCTGCGAGCTCATCATGAGCAGAATGATGGCTTGTCTGTGTGTGTCTCCAATCCCTGCACACATTAAGTCCCAATATCTGCTGACCTCAGTGTGATAGGCTCCCCAGGATCCAAGACCAGAGGCACCGCTCTTAGGAGCCCGCTCCCGGGTCTGAGGAAGCAATGACTGGGATGAACCCAAACCGAGGAGCCCTGGCTTTTGAGCTCCTAACTCAGCCATGATGGCAGAAAGGGACAGGATTTTAACTTTGCCCACCAGACTCTAGCTCAGAGCCCACCATAGCCAAGCCAGGGGAGAAATTTCTCTCTTCCCCTTGGGGAGGGCCTCCCAAGTTGCTAAGATAATGGGCACATTATCAGGGTACACAGGGTAATAAGAGACTATGTTTGTTTCTCAACCTTGTCTGTGTTACAAGCCCCTTTGAAAATTTGATGAAAAACATACACAAATATTTTTCATTCTATTTCTATACAGTCCTCAGACTGCCCAAAGATCCCACACAGCCATGCTTCCCTTTGAGGTCCCCGGGGCTCCAGGGCCAAACCCTTTGCATCTTTGGAGACCAGAGTTCCAGAGCTGACTCACATCGAGGGGCCAGGATGACCTCCACTGGCCTGCAGTCTGCCCTTCAAACCTCACCTAGGGCCCTGCCCAGACCCCATCCAAGCCAACAGCTCTGTTCTCCTTCACACGTCCTCAGAGCCAAACCTCTCAGGGAGTTGGGGCAGCGCTGAGGTTAACAGCGATTTGGAGTCACGTTCGAGTGACCCTGGGCAAACCAATTCACCCCTCTGAGCCTCCCTGCACTCATCTGCAAGCAGGGAAACAGGTGTCCAAGTCCTTCTACCACGTTAGGGTAGACCCAATGAGCTAGTGCTGCAAACTGCCCCATAAGATCTAGCTTGTAGTAAACGAGTAATTAAAAGCTGTTAACCATTAGTAGTGGTCCTGGGGACCTGGGTATGGTTTAGTAAAAGAGCCTCAAATCACGAGTGGATGAGACCTGGATTCTAGAGTCTTCTGTGGCTCTGAGACAAGCCCCTTCCACTTGGTTTCCTCGCCTGTATGAGGGGAATCGGGCAAGCGTCTGAGATGACCCTTCTCCCTCAGTGACTCTCTGGTCCCACCATCCTTTTTGCCTCTGGGGACTTGAAGCGGCCACCCTCACTGACCTTGGGGACACAAGGAGGCCACCACAGTCCAGAGTCCCCCCCACAGGTCACCCCAACTAACCATTGCTTGCTGGCACAGCCTCTGACCCGCTCACCATAAACCTCCAGCCTGGTGGCCTTCTCTGCTGCCCCTACAGGGTTGCTGGCTTTGCAGGTGTAGACGCCAGCGTCCGAGCCCTGGGCCTTCCCCAGCTGCAGCTGCCGACCGCCCCTGGTGTAGACAGCCTCGGTGCTGCGGGGGAGCGGGGCCCCATCCTTGAACCAGATGATGTCGGGAGCAGGCACTCCACGCGCCTCACACAGGAACTGCACCGGGTGGCCCTCCATGACGGCCATCTCGCCGGTCTCATTGGCACCCCAGATGGTGGGGGGTGCTGAGAAGGCAACGGGGGGCCCAGTCACGGGGAGCCTCCCAAGGCGGCTGGAGTCCTCCCCAGAGTGGCATGCACATGCCAGTGGGCAGAAAGCACTGGCACAAGTCACAAGGATTCTGCCCCGGGTTAGGGAAGGCACAGGGGACAGGGAGAGCAGGGGTCTGGGGACAGATGGGAGAGGCCAGCTCAGGGGCATGCTGTTGTGGGAAGCATGCCCAGTCAATGCAGGACATGCACAAGGCAGCGGGATAGAGGGGAGAATAGATTCTGGCTGTAGACCCCACTCTGCCTCTAACTCACTGTATGGCCCGGGGTAAGTCACTTCCCCTCTCTGGGCCTCAGTTTCCCCATCTGTAAAATGAGGAGCTAGTCTAGATTGGGGTTTTCTAAAGGGCAGGTCACACACCACTGGTGGTCCCAAGACAATTTTAGGTGGTATATGGGCACAGCATGAAATAACACTGAACTTCACTATAGAAAAGCTGAGCCCTTTCCAAATTTCCTTCCATCCAAATTATGACACATGAAAAGGCTCAGTTTGGTGCAACTGTGTTCTTAACTCTTCTAGCACTTTCTCTCTTTAGCAAAGAGGGAGCAGAGACTCAGCGCCCTCTGCAGGCAGCTCACATGGTAAGAATTTACGACATGGCTCTTTCAGATGCATTTGTTTTTACAGTTTTCTTCCGTTAGTGCCAAGTGGTGCCCTGGTTTTCCACTTACAGTTGAGATATTAAACACCCTTTACTCTTCAGAGTAAAAAAGAGTGACATGGTTTAAAGAAAAAAGTCAAAGAAATAATCATACCAGTTAGTTCAGAAATAGTAAACTTTGTGATGCTGGCATGGGAATGACTGGGATTTGGGAAACGCTGGGCTGGATTCCCTCTCGTCCCTCCACCCCTGGCGTTTTTGGAGTGGGAGTCTCCCCCTCAACCAAGGACCCCCATTTCTGCACTCATCCTCCCTCCAAGGCAGCGGCAGCAGTGCAGGGTGGGCCGGGGCTCACAGTGCACTCGGAGCTGGAAGTCCCGGGCCTGCTGGCCGGCTGGGCTGAAGGCCACGCACTGGTACCGCCCCTCGTCCCCCAGGTGACTGCTGGCGATTCTCAGAACCTGGCCATCCTCCCGCAGCTGCAGGTGAGGGTCTCCTGGCAGGACAGGCCTGGGGGGATGGCCAAGAGAAAACCATCCATAAGGCCACGGCCCTGGCAAGGACAGGCTGCACAGACGGGAGCCTGCAGCGGGAGCCCCAGAAAACCTGGGCAAGGGAGTGAACTCTGCTGTCCTCCATGGCCAGCGATGGGATAACACGGAGCGGGTGGGCCTGGGCGAAGCAGGAGATGGTGGTCCACCGGTGGTCCCAACAGGGCAAGGGCTGACATGGTGAGGCTAGAGAGGCACTGCGGATGCAACATTTGAGGAGGAGCTTGCCCTCAGGTTTGTGCAAATGCCAGCCTGCATGCAGATGCCCCTGACAGTGAGAGCCTCCTTAAATTTTCTGCCATAAATGCCTCACCTAGCCCCAGCCCTGGGCCTGAAATTGCACATCTGAAGCCCTGGCTGAAACTAGGAAACAGAAAGCAGATCAGTGGTTGCCCGGGGCTAGGGGTAGGAGTGAGGAATGGCTGCAAATTGTCACCAGGGAACTTTCGGGAGTGACAAAAATGTTATAAAATTGATATGTGGTGATGGTTGCACAAGTCAATAAGTTTACTAAAAATCATCGAAGTGGACACTTACAATAGACGAATTTTATGGAATACAAATTATACCTCAATAAAGCTGTTTTTAATAACAAACCATGCCTGCCAAATGAACCCCATTTCAGGTGCCAGGTCCAAATCCCCTTGGCTGGCAGTCAAGCAAGGGGCTGGCCCCATTACACAGATGAGGAAACTGAGTGGTTATGACCCTGCCCTATAGGATGGGTCCCCCCCGTGGGCTCTCCCACTTTATCTCCCACAGCTCCCAGGCATGTTGTATGGACGTTGCCGCTACACTTTTATCCATGACATACCCCCATCAAGGCCTTTATCCTCTTTAAGTCCTACCTGGCTCTCAAGGTCTAGTTCAAATCCCATTTGAAATCCTAGCAACTCTCAAATAGCACATGGGTCAAAAAGCATGGGCTGTGGAGCCAGATACATAGGGTTCGAATCCTGCCTCCAGCACTAACTCCTTAGGTGACCGTGGGCAGCTTATCCAACCTTTCTGAGCCTCAGTTTCCTCCTCTGGATGATGAGGGTCAGCCACTGCCACCCCCACCCCCATGGAGCACACATACAGATGTGTGCACTGTAACTGCTTATCGGGGTCTGTCTCCCCCATGGGCTCTGGGCTCCATGAGGAGGAAGAGGGAGGGTTTCGCTCACTGATCCCGCCCTGGTGCCCTGCGCGGGTCCTGACACACAGGAGACACTCATCACCATTTGGACGGACACGTCCTCTCATGCTATTGCACAGTTGCTTTATTGGTAAAGGAAATGCTTGTAAAAAGGGAGGCTGAAGCATGTCCATCAATGGATGGATGGGTAAACAAAATGTCGTATATCCCTACAATGAAATATTACTCAGCCATAAAAAGGAATGCAGTTTTGACACATGCTACATGGATGAATCTAGAAAACAGGCTAAGTGAAAGAAATCAAACACAAAAGGTCACATACTGCAGGATTTCATTTATATGAAATGTCCAGAATAGGTAAATCCATAGAGACAGAACACAGTTTGTTGGTTGCCTAGGGGCTGGGGGAGGGGAAAATGGAAGTGACCACTAATGGGCATAGGGTTTATTTTGGGGTGATAAAAAAGTTCTGGATCTAAATATAGTTGGTGGCAGTATAATACTGTGAATATACTAAATGCCACTGAATTTTCTTCTTCAAAATGGCTAATTTTATGTTATGTGGATTTTACCTCAATTAAAAACAAAACAAAACAAAAAACAGAGAAAGAGAGAAAGAGAAAGGATGGTTCAGCTTTGGGGCTCCTCAAGCACGAGGAAGAGCCTGCCAGGGCCAGAGGGCAGGGGTGTCTCGCCCAGGTAATCTTGGGGCTGGGGCGGGGGGTACAGCGTTGGCCCTGCTGACGGGTGGCACAGCTCTGCCTGGGTGCTGGGAGGCACACGTGATGCTTGTCAGCCTCTCCAGAGTCCCCCATCCACCCTGGCCCTGCCTGGGCACGACCCTCACGCCACCTGCCAGTGGGGGGTGCACTCACTGCCTGTCCTTGGTCCACTCCACCTGGGGTGTGGGGACCCCAGAAGTCCGGCACTGCAGCTCCACCTCGTTACCAGCCAGGCCCAGCACTTCCTGGGCAGCTCCGGCTCCGAGCATGGAAGGTGGGACTAGGGGCGAGAAGGGGAAGGGAGTGAAGCAGTTTCCTACTGCAGGACCTTTGTACGTGCGGGGGCTGGGTGGGCCCCGGCTCTGTGCCCTCTTAGCAGCCTGCTCCACTCTTTTGCAGCACTGTAGTGTGCCATGGTAATTAGTGGCTAATGGTGTGATTGTCTAATACCCCACCAACAACAACCACCAACTGTGACAATGACGACGGTGTCTGTCCCCTCCGTCTCCCCTGCTCTCAGCACAGGCCTGGCACACAGTAGGGAGTAAATATATATAGGTCAAACATGCATGAGTGAAGAGGACAGGGCCTCCAGCTTTTCCAGGGCCCCCCAACCAGCCCCAGCAAGGTCCCCCACCTAAAGGAGCAGGGGGTGTGGGGCCTGGCTACAGGGGGAGCTGCAGAGGCTCGGGGCCCACTCACTGAGCACGAGGACAGCAAAGTCCCTCTGGGCTGTTCCAGCCTGGTTCTCAGCCTGGCAGGTGTAGAGGCCCGAATCGCCCTCCTGGATTGAGGGGAAGTGGAGGGTCTGGGCCCCATCCAGGAGACGGTGACTGCCAGTCTCAGGGATCTGGGTGGATGAGCCAGAGGCAGCCAGTGAGCTGCCGGCTTCGGCGATGAGGAAACTGAGACCCAGGGAGGACAAGTGACTTGCCCAGGGTCTCATAGCTGAACACAGAGCCTCTGACTTCCAGAGCTGCAGCCAACCCTCTCTTCCATGCAGCCTCCCAGGCTTCACCATAGGACCACAGGCCTCTACTCTCCAACCCCACTCCCTGCCATCCTCAAAGGCACCTGTCACAGTCCCACTACAACTTGGCACTGCTGGAACGCCTGTCCCGAAGGCCCCTCTCCTATACAAATCCCACCCCATAGTCCATCTGCCCCAGGGGAACACCCACCAGCTGCCCATCCTTGAGCCACACGATCTCAGGGGCTGGAAAGCCATTGGCATCACACTCCAGCATCAGGGACTGCCCAGCCATGCCCGACACATTGGCCCTGCGCCCCTCCTCCCGGATGCTGGGGGGCACTTGGGAGGAAGGAGAAACAGAGTTGCTGCCTGTCCAGAGGCCCACGGCCACCTGGACCCAGTCTGGGCCACCCCTCCCCTCCCCCAGAGTCTCTGGACCACCATTCTGCCCATCACAGGGGTCCCCAGATGTCTGCCCACTCTCGTCCACCCCAGGCTCCAGTCTGGCTGGCCATGGTGAGCCTGCAGACCCGGGAGTGGTCAAACAAGAGGCCGTGGCAGCCTTGCCTGGAAAAGGCACAGCCCTTGGGGTGCCCGGTCGCAGGTGCTGCACTCCCAGAAGCTGGATCCTTATGGCTCCCACAATCGGCCATTGTCACGATCACCCAAGAGGGCCCCACCCTGGGCCCCCCCAAGTCAAAGCCTCTGAAGGGGGAGCTTGGGCATGTCTTTGCAACACACTCTCCAGGCCATGTGTCAGATGGGGAGCAGGGCTGGGTCACAGGGGGGTGGAAGGTAGCCCATTAGGAGCCGTTAAATCTGACCCAAGGCTCATCACTGGCAAGTAGAGCACCCCCTAATGCCTATGTCTCTGTGTTAAGGCAAAGGGGCAGCGCTCCCTGTCCTCTGCACACCCCAGAGGTGGGCATTGGGACTCCCCCGACTATTGGTACTCATTTTAAAATGAATTTGCCTATTAGACCCGTTTAAAAGCCATTTATGGAGGCCCAGGTGCTTCCTTGTACACAGTCTCCCTGGGAGGTCACTGGGGAAGAGGGGAACCCTGTGCCACCCGCCACTCTTCCAACATTCCCTAGCTGCCCCCCACCCTCAGCACCTGGGGCCAGGGATCTGCGGCCTCCCAGCACACCATGTGGCTGGGGCTCTGGAGGTGGGTGCTAGCCAGTCTCCAGGTCCCCACTGTCCCATCACCCCCCGCTCTGGGGTCCCTGCTCACCATAGACCACCAGCTTGGCTTTCCTGGACGTGGAGCCCGCCTCATTGGTGGCCTGGCACTCATACTCTCCACTGTCAGTGGGCGAGACCGAGGTCAGGAACAGGGACCCTTCATCCAGTACTGTCACATTCGGCCGGCCACGCAGCGGCTCCAAGGATGGGCCCTTCTGCCACGTCACCTGCGGCTTAGGAGTCCCTAGAAGGCACATGGAATCATCAGTTCCAAATACCCTGACACCTTCCCACCTCCATACCCTGGCTCACACTTCCCCCACGTACCTCCTGCAGTTCCAGGCCCTTCCCCAGGCACCTCCCTCACCCCCAGGCTGGGAGGAGCTGCTGTCCTCCAGCTCCAGGCACCCACTCTCCTCACTGCCCCCCCCCCACGTAATGCTGCACCTCCACACAGTCTTCCCATTTTCCCTGAGGGACCCAGAGGCAGGGCCACAGCCCCATCTGGGCCACTGTGTTTAGAATAGCAGCCCCACAGAGCACTATACATAGTAGGTGCACAATAAACCTCCACTGAATGAATGAACAAATGAACAAGCCCACCATGCTCAGCACCCTGCACTGTGCTGCCAGATGGATGCAGGAGTGGAGGAAAGCACCTGCTGAGTCCAGCTGGCTCTTCACTTAAGCATGGCCCTGGCACAGCCCATGTGAGTGCCTCAACCCACCGGATTCCCTTCTCGGACACCCCCTCTGGTTGGCCTGTCTCTGCCAGCAGTCTGTCAGCTCAGTAGGGCCTGGTCCCAGTGGATGCACAATAACCAGTTGCCCCACTACGCCTTGAGAGAAGCTGTCTCTAACCCCAGCCCCTACAACGGAGCCTGGCACATAGTTTCCTCCGAGTGGTGTTGAATGAATGACCCAGCCACCCCAAGCAGCAGCCACACCAGGGAGGCAGCACTGCCCAGTGGCTATAGCAGGGCCTGGAGTCACCCGCACTGGCTGGGAGTCCCTGCTCTGCCCCACCTTGCTGAGCGGCAGCGCCTGCCCCCAGCCCTCACCTCTCCTCATCTCCACGGATGCTGAGCAGGAAGGAAAGGATGCCGGGGTTGCCAAACGCCAGGGCTGCTCCTCAAAACTCACAGGTCAGCACCCTGGGCACTTCACCCTCCCCCCCCCACTGTTCACTGTATCGCCAGTTATTGGACTCACAATAATTATCATAAAGAACACCCCACACTTTGTCCACCACCGTGGAAGGCAGGGCACTCTCCCACCTTCCACCCTGGGAGAACATGGAAAGCTGCTTGCTGTTACCCAAGATGGCCACAAGGTGACGCCACGGTCAAGGGCTTGGGACCTTGGAGTCACTCTAGGGTGGGCTGCTCTCCAGACCGGGGACACCTGCGGGACTCCCAGAGCTCCCACCTGGGGTGCCTGTCTCCCGCCCAGGACCCTGCACACTTCAGAGCCAGAGCCTGCCCCGCTCTTACCTGCCTCCCCTTTGTCCTGTTCCAGGGACTTCCCTGGGCCCCATGGCAGGAGGAAGTGGAGCTGGGTCTAGAACCAGATCTCTTGGCCCATGCCAGGGCATTTCCTAGCCTGTCACTTGCTACCCAGACACCCATCCATCCACCTTTCCAGAAAGGATGCAACATACACTCAGGAAGCAAGAGGCTCACAAGTCAGTTGGGAAAACAGAAAACGCCCATGTAAAAGAGCCTGAAGACAAAAGAAGCAGCTTCCAGCAAGAAGCACGATCAGCAGGGTGGGACAATGAGCTTTTACAGAAAAATAGAATCCATTCATTCAACACATTTCCTCGAGCTCCCACTAAGTGCCAGGCATAGTGCCAGGACCTGGACAACTCATGCTGACACAGCGACTTCTCACAGTGGCCCTGCGTAAGAGGGACCAGAATTACCACTGCACGGATGCAAACGCAGGCTCAGAAAGTAGGTGCAAATGCCCCAAATCACACAGCCAGGAAAAGCCAAAGCAGGATTTGACACTGGGTGGCTGCCCGCAGAGGTGGCTGTCTCAGCCCCACACTGCTGCCCCAAAAAGAGCCCACAGAAGGGCCGGTTTGCCCAGGACTGCATGAATCCACCCTCTGTGAACAAATCTGAGACTTGGGGAGGGATGAGGGCCACTGACCCCAAGAAAACAAGGAACCCTACCCTTCCTTGTCCCTGGCTGTCACAATCCCCGGTGCCCTGCTGGGGCAGACACTGAGGGGCAAGGAGCTGAATTGGGGAGCAGGACTGGAGTCAAATCAGACCACTCTCTATCAGTTACCACCTGGCTGTGTGACCTCAGGCAAGTCACTCAACTCCTCTGGGCCTGAATTGTTCCTAATAAAAAAGGGCTAGTGCCAATATCCATGCTATAGGCATGAAATGGGATGTAATGCCTGGAATGGCCCTGGCAAGGAGTGAGGACCCCCTCAACCCCCCCATAACCCATGGGTGCTGGAATGCAGGCAGGGGCTCCTCCCCAGCCCAGCCCACCCCTGGTCCCAGCCTTACCTCTGGCGGGGCATGGCAGGCTGGCATTCTCTCCTGCCACTCGCTCCAGCAGGCCGCTGGTCTCGTCGGCCCCCCAGTGTGGTGGCTCTGGTGGGAGGCAACGTGGCTACACTCACACCCCCAAGCCCAAGGCTTGTAGCTGCCCCCAGGGAGCCAGGTCCAGCAGGGAAGGTGACACATCTCCAGAGTCCTGGCTGGATGCAAGGAGGGGGTGCAAGCCCTGTGCTCTGGGCCGCAACCTCACAGCAGTGGAATCAGAGCCAATGCAGCAGCCCCCAGGCCAGGCCCCCACAGGCTCGGGGAGCTGAGCTTGCACCCCCAAACACAAGGGACTGAGCACAGTCCTCACCCTCCAGTTCCCTTCCAGCAGCAGCTTTCTAACTTTGTCTTAAACCAATAACCCTTTGCATTCATAATAGTGGAAGCACTAGCACCATTGATCCAGAACTTACTATGCCCGAGCGGCTTCCCTCACATTCTCTCACTGGCCCCCCACAAATTATTGGATCCAGTTTGCAGAAGAGAAAACTGGGTGTCAGAGTGTGAACGACCAGCTGGCAAGTGGAAGGGGCTGGACTTGGGCCCAGGCACCTGCTCTTCAGCTACAGCCCCCCGGGGTCTCCTGTCCACCATGTACTCAGAGGCCCCACTTACCGCAGGCCAAGGGGGGGGCAAGCAGGGGGCCCCCTGGCGGTGGCTCTGAAGACCTGCTCGCCAGTACCCCTGGGAAAAACACGGCTCCCAGACGCGGACACCCCACAGCTGCGGGGGGTTGGGGAGTGGGCCCAGGGAGGTCCCAGCGAGGGAAGGGGTTCTGTCCCATTCAGGAAGGTGACAGAGGGGCCTGACTCCAGAACAGCAGACACTCATCTCAGAAGTCCGAGCTGTGGTTTGCGGGAGGTGGGGCGAGGGTTCTGGAGTCGTGGTGGGGACTCACCCAGCACCCTGAGCTCCAGCTCCCACGCATCCACCCCGGCACTGTTGGAGGCCTCGCAGAGGTATGTCCCGGCGTCGGAGGCCCTGATGGCCGCAAAGTGGACGGAGCCCTCAGGACCCCCTCCCTGCAGGGCGGCTCCATCCTTGGACCAGCTCAATGTGGGCTCCGGGTTGCCCTCAGCCACACAGTTCAGATCCAGGGCTTCGCCCGCCAGCACCTTCAGCAGCCGTGGGCCTGGCTGCACCTGAGGGGGGGCTGATAGGGCCACGAGGTGGGGGTCATGGAAGAGGGAACCCCAGGCAGGGGGTCACAGACTCCAGACCACCTGTCACAGGGCTCCCCACACCTCTGGACATCGACCAGCAGAACTCATTGTGGGGGAAATCTAAGGCTGCTGACTCCTTGTTTGCCAGGAAAAGACATCAGAACACCCCATTTGGACCCCTAAAAGTGAGTAGAGTCTGGCCCTTTCACCTGAATCACCCTGCTGTCATGAAAGTCTCACTCCTTGGTATTCAGCTTGTTTATTCCACAGCCGCCTGCCCCAGGCCCATATCCACCCAGACACCATTTGAGAAGCACTGCCTGGGAAACATGCCCAGAGGCGCAAAGGCACTGATGCAAAGTCACACAGCAAGGGTGGGAGGCAGCACACGCTAAGGGGCCCCAAAGCTCACATCCCAGGTGGGACAACTGAGGCTCGAATCCTAGCTCAGCCCCTCACAGGCCATGGGACCCTACGTGAGCCCCTCGCTGGCCCAAGCCTCAATTTCCCCCCTCATAACAAAGCTGCCCAGGGGACGAAGCAAGATGCTGCACTAAAGCAGGTAGGACGGTGCCTGGCCCACAGCAGGCACCTAATATATGGCGATCAGAAGCATTCTCGTTAATCCTGCCTCCCTCCTTCCCTTCCCTGGGCTATGGGGAAGATGGTGGCTTCCATTTCTTTTGGCATTTGTGTTTCCAAGTCACTTTCTTATTCTCCATCTCCTTCAGTCCTTCCTAGGGAACCGAGGCTCCAAAACATTATGTGATTTAGCAAGTTTCCCACTCTCCCAGCTGATGGACGCTGGAGCTGGCATAAACTCTGGGTCTGTGTGGCCAGGAGTCCGGGAGGCTTCTTGTGGCTCAGGTGACTTCTCAGAGCCCAGGGGACACCCCATTCTGGACTGCATGGGACACCAGAACAAGTGGTCCTGGGCCCTTGGGGGAAGCTGAGGAACACACCCCCTGTTCCCAGCTTCTGAGGCAGGGCCGGGAGATGAGCCTCACTGACCAGGAGGGCTCCCCACTCAGGAACACGAGGGTGCACATGGCTGTTTGTGCATCCATCTCTCTCTCTCTCTCTCATTCTGACACACACACACATGCACACACACCTGCGTGTGCACACACACTTGCTGAAAACAATAACATCCTCCACCATGCTGAGTGCATTATGTGGACACCTTCTGACAGCTATGAGAAAGGCATTATTGTGGCCTCTACTTTACAGAGGGGAAGTCCAGAGAGGCCAAGCAACTGGCCTAAGGTCACACAGCCAGTCAGTGGCAGAGCAGGATACAAACCGAGTTCTGCCGACTCAGTCTCTCTCTTTATCCTCCCTGCTTCTTTATCTTTCCCATAATTGGTACAAACCTTTGAGCCTCCCTTTTTCTCTGGGCCTCAGCCTGTCCACCTGTAAAATGGGGCATTAGCGTAGATCAGGGGTTGGAAAACTTTTCCTGTAAAGGACCACATAATAAATATTTGCCTCTTTACAGGCCATCTGGTCTCTTTCTCAACTACTCACCTCTGCTCCTGTAGCACAAAAGCAGCCATAAACAGTATGTAAAGGAATGGGTATCACTGTGTTCCAATTAAGCCTTATTTATAAACACCAAAATTTGAATTTCATATAATTTTCTTGTCATGAAATGTTAATCTTTTTTTCCCCCAATCATTTAAAAATGTAGAAACCACTCTTCACTCGAGGGCCACACAAAAACAGGTGGGAGCCACATTTGGCCCGTGGGTCAGTTAGCCGACCCCTGTCTTAGATGACTCCTCCAGGCCCTTTGAGATGACACTTTCCCTGCCTCTGGAATGCACTGATTCCCACTGACTGGCTTCCATCGAACAGAACCTGGACACCCAGGTGAATGGCCATTCCCGGGAGCCCTGGCTGGGCAGGGAACTGGAACCACAGCAGGAAGCTTAGGAACCACCAAGTCCCGGGCCCAAAGAGGGGCTTTATGTGCAAAAAGCTCAGCCTGGTGCCTGGCATGCAGCAGGTGCTCACTAAAGGGCAAAGACTCCTGCTTTCGGTGTGCCAAGGACCTCCTTGACTGGGCATGGGGTGGGGTCAGGGTCTTGGAAAGGCCTTCTTTGGGTGGATAGCAGGGGGGTGGGCTTGGAGAGGCATACCATGAGCCTCTGAGTGCCGCCAAGCCCTAGCTCCTGGGGCAGGGCAGGGATGCTCTCGGACCCCTCTTCCCACATTGTCCCTTCATGGGGCCCCTCCCAGTCCCCCAGCCCCCCACCACTCAGCTCCCCTCTGGGCCCTGCCCTCTCTTCTCAGAATACCCTCTTTGGGCCCCAACCAAGGCAAAAAGGGAGAAAGGGGGCTATGGTAGTTTGAAGCTGTATGGAACCCCAAAAAACACGTTCTCAAATCTAGTCCATTCCTGTGAGTGTGAACCCATTGTAGGTAGGACATTTTGATGAGACTACTTCAGTTAAGGTGTGACCCACCTCAATCAGGATGGGTCTTAACCCTACTACTGGAGTCCTTTATAAATGGAATGAATACAGAGAGAGATTGAGAGATTGAGAGAGAGAAAGAAAAAAAGAGACAGAGACAGAGGCAAGAAGCTGAAAGCAATGAAACCCGGAAGAGAAGGGAGAGCCCAGCAGCTGCCGCCATGTGTCCTGCCATGTGGCAGAGGAGCCAGGGATCACTGGCCGCTGGTGTTGGGGAAGAAAGCATTGTCTTGATGCCTTGATCTGGACATTTTCTCAGCCTCACACTGTAAGCTAATAAATTCCTATTTGCTTAAAGTAGAACCATTTCATGGTATTTGCTTTAAGCAGCCTAGGAAACTAAAACGGGTGGAGGAGAAGGAGAGGCAGGACTTGAGCAAGGCAGGAAGTAAAGGTGGCAGGAGGAAGAGGAGAGCTGGGGGGGCCTCAGGAGCGGAGGGACAGAGCCTGGCCCTGGAAGTGGAGCCTGCAGGGAGATGGCGGGGGCCACTCAGGAGGACTGTGAAGGAGACAGGGGGCAGGACAGTGGGCAGTGGGGAGCAGGGTGGAGGGAGACAGACCAGGACCATCAGCCCAGGCCCTACCTTGTACCCCCAGGATGTAGCGTCGGGAGGCAGAGCCCGCGGGGTTACTGGCTGTGCACTCGTAGCGGCCGCTGTCACTGACCTGGGCCTGGGTCAGACGCAGGGAGCCCGACTGGAGGAGGCTGTGCCTGCAGGAATGAGGGGACAGCAGTGAGACCTTCACCCGCCCCGTTCCCCCCAGAAAGGCTCAAGACCCAACTCGAACCAGCTAGCTCTGCCAGGAAGCCTTCCGTGATTGAGGCAGGGCCCGCCACACAGCTGCCCTCCCCTTTCTGGCCTCAGCCTGTGAAGTCTACCCTCCATTCCTGCCCTGCCTTGGGCCAGGGCCAAACCCCACCCCTGCTGGTGTAACAGGTAGAGAATTGGACTAGGAATCCACGGGATCGGGTTTGAGTCCAATCTCTGAACCTTTCTGGGTCGGTTTTGATATATTATGTCCCCCAAAAGCCATATTCTGTAACGCAATCTTGGGGGAGCAGATTTATTAATTTTTCTGATTAGGGTGTGACCTCTTGATTGAATGTTTCCATGGAGATTTGACCCCGACCATTCAGGGTAGGTCTTGATTAGTTTACTGGAGTCCTTTAAAGGGAGCTCACACACAGAGCACAGGGATGAAAACACCCCAGGATATGCTAAGCCAGGAGACCCAGATGCTTGCTTTCGCTTTGAGATGTTAGCTGGAGAAGCTAAGAGAGACAGAAGCCCAGAGACATTTTGGAGAAAGCCATTTTGAAATCAGGACCCGGGAGCAAAGTATCAGCAGACGCCAGCTATGTGCCTTCCCAGCTGACAGAGCTTTTCTGGACGCCATCAGCCATTCTTCAGTGAAGGTATACTCTTGTTGATGCCTTAATTTGGACATTCCTGGCCTTCAGACTGTAAATCTGTAACCAAATAACCCCCCTTTATAAAAGCCAATCCATTTCTGGTGTTTTGCATAATGGCAGCTTTAGCAAATCGGAACACCTTCCTAGCTGTGTGACGTCGGGCAAGTGGCTTCACCTCTTATGGTTTCCAGTTCCTCATCTAGAAAATGGGAATGACAAGAGGGTCTGCCCCTGGGCTGGTGAAGGGCTTCCACTGCGGGCTCGGCCAGGGCTGGGACCTGGGCACCACTCGATCCCTGCCAGCTGCTGGCAGTGACTTGCCCGCCTCCAATGCACACACCTGCTGTTCCTGGCTGAGGCTCTCACAGCCCTGAGAGGTGGGGAGGAGGCCCCATCTGGAGGAGGGCACCATGGCTTGGAGTGAGTAGCCCCAAGGACCTCTGCTTCTAAGTGCTTTGTGTCATTCTGTTACCCAGAGCCATGCTGAGGACCCTCCAGGAGGAAGCTGCAGGGTCCTGACCCCACTGGCACCCCCATCCCGCCCACCTTGCTGAAGTCACCTGGCCCCCTTCCCACAGGGGTGGACCCCCAGCCAGGCTCTTGCAGCTGGGCCAGTCCTCAAGGGGCCCCTGCAGACATGATGTCACTGGCTCATATGTGCTGGCTCCCCACAGGCCTCGCCTCCATAAAGCAGGGAGGGCAGCTGCGGCCACTGGCCCTGGCTGGCCCCAAGAGCAAGCAGACAGCATCGGGGGTGGGGGGTGGGGTCTCCCAGACCAGTCCCCCAGCCTTCCTTCCACCAGAGGTTTCGAGCTGGGCTCTGGAGACAGCTGGGCTTGGGTTCCAGTCTTGGTCCCTACCATCCCCTTCTGTTGAGCCTCAGTTCTCTCCTCGACAAAATGGGGATCACAGAAGCTCCCACCTCCCAGGGCAGGATCATATAAGATGCTGCAAACAAAATGCTGGGCACACAGATATAAAACAGGTTAAAGTCATTAGCAGTTCACTCTGTGTGACCTTGGGCTACTTGTTTATCTCTGCTGGGCCTCAGTCTCCCCATCTGTAAAGTGGGGTAGTAATCCCCCTGACCAGAAATCCCCCTCCACCAGTTTGTCCCAAACGTCCAATAGGTGCATGGGGCAAGTTTTTAGAGGACTATGTGAATGAGAAACCCGTGGGCCAGACCACTTGGGTTCCAACCCTGCTCTGCCACATGCTTGTAGTGTGAGGCTAAGCAAGTCTCGTGAACTTTCTGAGTCACTGTCGTCTCATTTTGGAAAACAGAGACAATAATAACACTCATCCCTCATAGGATTGTTGAGAGGATTAAATGACTTCATTCATAGAACAGTGCCCAGAACAGAGCAGCACTCAGCTCAACGAAGGTTAGCTTTACCAGGGCAATGACAGCAACATCCATAGATAATACACAATGCAGTCTGCAGGTTTTAAAACATATATAAATGGCATCATGTGGATGGGTGCAGGCCTAGTTCGTTCATTTTCATTGTTGTATAGTATTCCTTTGTATGACCATACTGCAATTTATTAATTTATTCCCCTTTAGGTAAACATTTAGGCATTTTTTATTTCCTTCTTCTCTCCCTCCTTCCGTCCCTCCCTCCCTCCCTCCCTCTCTTCATCCCTCCCTCCATCTCTCTCTCACTTTCTCCCTCTCTCTCTCTCTCTCCCCCCCATCCCTTCCTTCGCTCTTTCCCTCCCTCCCTGTCCCCCTCCCTTTCTTCCTTCCTGGGACTCCTGGGCCACAGGCTCACCCACAGTTATCTCTAATGGGTGGAGTACTTCACTCACACCTTGCAGAGTGGGGTTCTCATCTCAATCTCTCAGAGTGTGTGAAAGATGCAGATTCCCAGGCCACCTCAGAGACTATAATTCCATAGTGCAGGGCAGGAACTGGGGTTTCCACAAGGTCCTAGGTGCTGCGGAACACCACCTGGGGACACAAGGAAGGGCTTCTGCCCCAAGAAGCAGTCTGGCAGAGCAGACGGGAGCAGGACTTTGAAGCAAGTGTCTCTGGTGTGACCATATAGGCTGACCTTGGGCCAAAGAGTCCATCTCCCTGAGCCTCCGTCTTCTCATCTGGAAAATGGAATGATATGCATCTGCATCTCCTGGAGGTGGTGAGTGTGAAATGACATGAGGCATATAAGCCCACAAGCCTGGGACATAGTGAGTGCTCAATAAATGGCCGCCTTAGTATGATATGAGCTCAGGCTAGTGTCCAGGCTCTAGGTCCCCTGTCTCCAGCCAGCTGGGCAACCCTGAGCCATCACTCAATCTTTAGAGTGTGGAGGAAAAGAGAAAAAACACCACACAGATTTTTTTTTTTTATTCCAGCAATGGATAAACATTTTGCCTGTGTGGCTTCACTTCTCCAGCTTAGCTTTTCTCACCCACCACCTCCTTTAAGTTAAATAATGTTAATGTGTCCACACCCACCAAACAAGGGTCAAATTAATTTAGGACTGAAACATACACACCCAACAACAGATTTCACTGCAGAACCTTGGCTGGCAACATGGGACAACATGGGTCAATGGAAAGAGGTCTAGACTGGGAATCTGGAGTCCTGGATTTGAGGTCCAGTGCTGCAACAAACATGCTGTGCAACCTTGGGTAGAGCAGTTGACAGCTCTGAGTCTCGCTGTTTTTATATTCAAAAAAGCCGCTCTGGATTCAGTTATCTCAGAGGTTACCTCCTCATTCTTCTGAAAACTTGAGGGCCCATAAAACCTACACCCATCCCTCCCTCACCAAGCCCTTAAAAGGATAAGAAGTGGGAGTTCTGGGGAAAAAATACAAGAAACTTCCAAAAATGGAAACAATTATCAACAATAAGAGTAGACATCTTGTTGCTTTTCTTGTGACCAGCACCTGGATCATTTCCAAGAAAGGGGATGACACTTGCTGTATCACAAAGGAAGAAATGGAAAGAAGGGAGATTCCACTTTATAAAGGGAAAAGCTGAGGCCTCCAGGGGCCACAGGACCCAGTGCCTGCCCCACAGAGCCGGTGCCTGCTCTAAATGGCCACGCCAGTCCTGTAAACCCCTCAGTGGCCACCCCCTACTCCCTGAACAAAACCCAAGTGCAGCATCATGGCCTGTATGGATCTGCTCAGTCCAGTCCCCTGAACCCCAACCCCCAACCTCACCCCGCGCGTCCTTGCATGGCAGCACTGGACCATTTGTTCTTCCTCAGAAAGGCCAGGTCCGTCTCACCTCCACAACACGAACATGTTCTCTCTGCCTGGGACACTCTTCCACCTCCTGTGAACTACCTGTACACTTGGACAACTCCTGCTCACCCTTCAATAATTAAAAAAAAAAAAATCACCTCTTCCAGGAAGGCTGCCAGGATGCCCCAAGCCAGCAGGTGCCTCCTTTGGGGTCCTGCAGCTCCCTGTACCTCCCTCATCACAACCCTTACCTCACTGACTTGTAATTTCCTGTTACCTGTCTGCCTACCCACTTAGACGGTGGGCTCCAAGAAAGCACACCCTGTCTGTCCAATTTGCCTTTTTATCTCCAGAACCCAGCCCAGATCTGGCACAGAGCAACACCCTTTAGCGTGACCCCTGCACAAGCCCCATTGGCACTTAGGGAAAGGGCAAAGTAGAAGTTGTTGGGCCACAGGAGGCAGCCTGGAATCGGGGGGTTTCCAGGGAAGTCTTCTCCTTCTGTCCCCTCACCCATTCCCAGAGGCTCAGCAGGAGGTTTGGGGGCTGCACCCAGTAAGATAGGGGCAAGGGAGAGGTGCATGGAAAAGGGAGGACACCAATTCACCCCATGGAACAGGCTGCTGGGGCATGTGTGGTGTAACGAGCGGAAGCAGACTCGGTGGCGTGTGCAGCCAGATGGCTCCGTGAGGCGCCCAGATGAGAACACGGAGGGCTTTGTGGGGAATTTCCCGTTTATGACATCCACTGGAGTTGAGCCTTTGCTGTCAGCAGCGAGGCTCACCCAGCCAGCCCAGTGCACACAGATGTCAGGGTGATGGAGGAATCTGAGGGCCCACCAGCCCTCCAGGTCCCACTGGGCAGACCACTGCCCTGAGCTCTGAGGGGGAACCTACTTGCCCAGAGACTGAGGCCATCTGATAGACAGGAAGTGCTCAGAGTAATGCAAATTCCCAGACACCATCTGCCTCATTCCCAACACATACCCACCATGCTGTGGCTCACCTCTCCAATTCCTGCTCATCCTCTGTGGCTCAGCTGAAACGTCACCTCCTCAGAGAAGCCTTCCCGGATGCCTCAGAGAAGGCCCAAGTCATAAGTGCTTAAAGCTCTTAGGGCATTTATCATACCTGTGATTACCTGTCACTGATGGCTCCATGAGGGGAGAGACAGGTGTGCCTTGGTCCCTGGCATATCCCCAGCCCTAAACACAGGTCCTGGCTAAATGCAGGTGCTCAGTAAATATTTGATGTCAAATCCCAGCTGTCCCTGTCAATGACACGTACACTCCCCCCCCTTCGCTCACACTGTTCCCCCAATGTCTCTGCCTTCTAGATGCCCCTCAAGGCAGCACAGGCTCCAGCTCTTCCATGAAGCCTTCCCTGACGACTCCAGGCCTCATTAAACTTCCCCTGCTCGAGCTGCCTCGAGTCCAGTTCAGCCAACTGCTCCTTCTTTCCTTCACTCATTGAACAAAGAGCCACTAGGTTCAAGGTGGGCCAGATGCTGCCGAGGTCGAGAAAATGACGCTGTCCTCAGGGAGCTTGGGGTCTGGGGCGTTTGCCTGTGCCCCAGTCCCTCTAGCTATCTCGTGTTGTTTGCGATGCTGCCTCCGTTTATAAAGGCTCCACTCTGCGGCACGTCCACCCTCACGGTGGGAGCACAGAGCCTCCTGGGAGCAGGAGCGACAACTGTTGAATGAGCAGCACAGCCCTGAATCACCCAGACCAGCGGGGGCTGACCCTCACCCACAGGGCACACAGTCAGGCAACTCGCCCAGGCCCTCCGCTTGCCAACGCCACGCTAGGCCCTGTGTCTGCTGGGGCCAGGGTGGGGCAGGTGTCCGGCCCAGGGCAGGGTCAGCCTGGCCTTCATCTCCTTACTGTGGCCTCGCAACACCAAGGACTCTTGTAAGGAAACCACAAATATTTCCATCTAGGAAGAAGGGCCTGATCCTGACCTTTGAAAACCAAAGCAGAGTACAATATGAGAGAGAGCAAGCGAGCACTATCCCTGTGAGCCTGGAAAACGTAAGCTCTCCAGAAAGCTGGCAGCTGGGAAGGTGTGGCTGCCAGCGACAGCTGTCAACCGTTGAGCACTTCCTGTACGCCTCTGCATGCTTAAGCACTTTCCAGGTGCATTCTCACTTGAAACCCCCAACAGCCAAACCTGAAGGCAGCAGAGCCTACCAGCAGGTCCCCTCCCCACCTTACAGGGGAGAAAAGTGAGACCCAGAGAGATGACGTCTGGGGTCCAGGTCACTCAGCTGCTCAGGGCAGAGCTGGGTCTCAGCCCTCTGACTCTGCAACCACACTTAACCGTTGTGGTGATCTTAGTGTGCAGCTCTGAAGTTTAGTTACCTTGAATGTTCTCCAGAAAAGTCGCTGGCCACAGGCTGATAAGACCTGATCTTGGAGCTGCCAGGCCAGGACCTGTGAGGGCTGGGAGAATTCACAGAGGTAAAGACCCCACAAAGCCCTGGGCAGTTAGTGCTGCGCCCTCTGGTTTACAGTGAGCAAGTGGCTTAATCCTAGGTGCAGCCCTCACCTCTTGGCACCAGACCCCTTCCAGGAGAGGGGTGGGTATTCTGTGTCCCTTAGCATCCCCAAGGGTGGGACAGGGAGAAGGGTGGTGGGAGGATAAAAATAAGAAAACCGGAGTAGCAAGGCAGAAGCAACTCCATTCTCTCGCTGTTCCCCTCCCCACAGCTTCCCCCTCTCCTTCCCTGGATGAGGCTGGACTTGGCCATGTGTGGGACCCTGGCTGGCCGCCCCTGGGAGCTAGAGCTGGAGCCAGGAGAGCTCACAGCTGTCCCAGCCCCACATGAGAATCACAAACAAACACTGTTGCCTAGAAACACCGCCTCACCCCAGCATCCCGACTGAATCATGGGACCAGAGACGCTAGATGCTCTCAGACAACCATCGCCTATCCAACCCGTTCATTTCTCAGACAGGAAAACTGAGGCCCAGGGAGGCGAAGGTCTTGTTCAAGTTCATGCAGAGTTGGGGCAAAGCTGGGCTAGGACTCCAGGTCTGCTGCCACCCGATCTCACATGCAGGCAGAGCCTGTGTTCTGTCTCCGATGCTGCTCCGGCCCAGTCCAACAAATACTATCAACTTCAATTTTGAATTCACAACTCTGATGCCTTTTTCAAAAAACAACAGCCCCGGAGGATAACAAGCACCACACTGGCACTCCCGCCCTTGGACTTACTCGTTTGCTTGGAGGACAATACCCCAAGGCAATGACCAGAAGATAAAGAGGAGCATTTGTGCAAAGATGTTCCAGCCATCCTCTGTATCATTGCCTAAAACTGGCAATGAAGCACATGCTGCAAACAGAGGAACAGCTTAGCAACCATGAGAGCCGAATGCCCTGGAATGTTATTTTGCCCTTTAAAATGAAAAGCAACTGTCATGGGCCAGGATGAATCAAGAAAATGGGAAAATGAAAAAAAATCAATGGTAGGCGTGGGATATAAGATGCTCTAAGCTTAACTCTATAAAGTGTCTACGTGTATATTAACGAATCAGAATGGATTAGGGTCACAGGTGGGAGGTTTAGAATATGACAGCTCCCTGAGCTCCTGGAATGTTTGTTTTTTTCTAGGACTTTCTGACTCTGGTGGTGATGGCAGGCTGGTTTAGGCTGCCTGAGTTCAGAATATTTTCCAGAGGAAGGGGTTGCCACCTGACCTTGGCCCAGAAGCTGCTGTGTGTGTAAGCTGGTGTGTGTCATGTCTGTTGTGTCCGTGTCTATGTGTTTGTGCCATTTCCTGAAGGTGGCTGAAAACTTACAGCTCATCAAAGTAAGGTCCCTCCTGTGAAGCTTCCAGGATGGCAGCTTTGAGGCCGAGCAGTAGGCCTCCCTCTCGGAGAAGGAGCAGGCAGACACGTACAGCCTCCCCGCTTGGATGCAGTGCTTCCCACGGGAGCTTACAGACTCCATTCCCTGGCTCAGTCGCTGTGAGATTAAAGGGGGTGAGGGGTGTCTATCCGAGTAACTCATCGTTACTCTGAGTGGGAAAATTGTCAGCGAGTTTCAAGGAAGCCCCTAAACTACAGCCTGCAAGGAATTTTTAAATACAGTAAAAAAAAAAAATCACTGAGGTTGCTCATAACAGCCTGAAAGTGGAAACAATCCAAATGCCCATTAACTGATGAAGAGATAAATAAAATGTGGTATATCCATACAATGGAATATTATTCAGTGAGAAAAAGAAATGAAGTCCCGTTTTATGCTGCAATATAGATGGACCTTGAAAACCTTATGCTAAGTGAAAGAAGCCAGACACAAAAGGCCACAAACTGTATGATTCCATTTACATGAAACATCTAGAAAAGGCAAACCCATAGAAACAAAGCAGATTCATGGTTGTCTAGGGCTGGGGTGGGGAGCGGGGGGCGGGAATGGATGGTGATTGCTATTGGGGTCACAGTGTGTTTGGCAGGTGACGAAAATGTTCTAAAATTGATTATGTGATGGTTGCTCAACACTGTGAATATACTAAAAACCACTGGGTTTTACACTCTAAATAAATGGATTATACGGTATGTGAATTATATTTCAATAGAGCTGATATATACTTTTTAAATGTCCATGGAGATTAAATGAGATCATGGATGTGATAAGATGATTATTTTTAAAAAGCTAGAATTGATGCCTTCAGCTGTGAATAGCAGCAGCAGGAAAATAATATCAAAGGGAGCATATTTTGAACACTTACAATGTACTAAATATTGCATATCTGACATCCTACCATAACAGAGGCGTTTTGATGATGTCCGTTTTACAGATGGAGAAACTGGCCTGGAGGAGCTGGTGGCTGCCTGAGGTTACACGGCTCATGAGGAACCAGCAAGGATTCGCACTCGGGTCTGATGTACTCTGAGGTCTGGGCTCTTCACCCCCCACCCCATCCCAGGCATGTTTTCCTCCTCATTTAGCTAAACTCCCAGAATCTTATAAATCTCAAGAGAAAAA
Source organism: Choloepus didactylus (assembly GCF_015220235.1). Lineage (NCBI taxonomy): Eukaryota > Metazoa > Chordata > Mammalia > Pilosa > Megalonychidae > Choloepus > Choloepus didactylus. Next base: position 91,206,071 of record NC_051316.1, read on the forward strand.
TGTAAGCCAGTAAGAAGTGGAGAGGACAAGGGAGAAGAACAGAACAAAATTCTAGGATTGCAAAAGCAGTTCTCGCAAATTTATGGCTCCCGGTTGGTCTATTGATGCATCACATCAAGGAGGAATGAACAAATAGGAATGTGGTCCCCCGTTTCAGCAACAAGTCATAAATAAACAAGCATCCAGCTGTCTAGCACCCGGCCAAGGAGCCCAGGACCAGGCTTTCTCAGAGAGGCACAGCTGGGAGCAGAGAGACCCTGCCACCACCCCTAATGGGATATGGGGGTGGGGGGCACTGCAGACACAGCCCCTCACAACTCCCGATCCTCCAGCTGGCACAGGCCCCCCACCCCCCACCAACACACTCAAGTGTGCATGGATATCAGCTTCAAGGTTTGGAAAGGCCCCACCAAACAGATGTTCTAAGACACGGAGACGTGTGTAGGTGTCAGGGGGGTTGAGGGGCTGCAGGGCAGGCTGCCCGATGACCTTCTCAGCCTGGAACTTCTCAAAGACCTTGCCAGGGCTGATGTCACCGTGGTCCCCCCTAGAGTCAAGGGTCCCCAGGGCTGTCAAGGCCCATTTGTCAGAGAAGCCACCATCCCCAAGCCCCCTGTCTTGCGGTACGGCTCGGTCTTGCAGGATGCCCAAGGCCAGCCAGGCTCCTCCCTCACCGCCTGCTCACAGGATCTCAACGTGGGGCGTGCAAAGGCTGCAGATGGGGGAGAAGCCCTGAGTCAGAAAGCAGGTGTGGAGGTGGCATGTGTGGTGGTCAGGACGCCGTCCCCACCATGGCTCTGCTCGTTTGTAGCTGGGTGACCGTGAGCAACTCACCCCCCCTCCCTGAGCCTCCGTTTCCTCAGTTGAGTTCAGGTGACGGGGGCTGTGTGCCAGTGGCCAGAGCATGGTAAGGCTCAGAGCATGTTACTTCAGAGGGGGATTCACCCTTAGTGTCCCACATCTATAGTGGTCCCCTGGGGCTTCAGGGAGTCCATGGAACCCTGCGGTGACGTGAAAACCTGGTCTGCGGAAGCGAATGGGCTTCCCCCAGGGTCTGACAGCCCATGCTCTGCCTCTCACCCAGCCCGAAGCCATGAGACTGGTTACCTTTCGGCGACAGGTGGCACAGGGTGGGCGTCCTTCGTCCAGGTGACCACTGGGGGTGGGGAGCCCTGGGCCTCGCAGTCCAGGGTCACCTCATTGCCAGCCTTAGTGGTGACTGTCAGCGGCCCATCTGCATCGCGTGACCCATTCACCTCAATCCTGGGCTTGGCTGTTGGAGATAAGCAGGGACTGTGAGCAGGACAGAGAAGGAGGGGATGGGGGGCCAGGAGGAGAGGGGAACAGCTCCCCCAGGGAGGTCCAGAGGCGTGGCTGTGTGACAACAGGGAGCGTGGGAGTCTCCAGGCGGGGCTTGGAGCCCAGGGTTTCGCTCCATCCCCACACCGCCGCTCCACAGCCACCCTCCCTCTGGAAACTTGTCTTTCTTTGATGACCATGACAGTGTCTCTCCTCCCACAATGTCTACACCTCTGCTGGCTTCTCTTTGTCCAGTGTTCTTCCCCAGGGACGTTCTGGCAGGTTTCTACCTTCTTCCCCTTTATTATCCCATTTATCCCCATGACAGCCACCAGATCATTCATAAACTCTCTCTCTCTCTGGCCCTCTCAACCCTGGTTGAATTATCTGTGCATGTCACCTCTCTCTCATCTTCCACTGAAACTCCTAGATAGCAGAGATTACATCACACCCCTCCTTCCTCGGGCCCCTCCCCCTGATTTCTAGTCCGGTGCTGGAACCGTGAAGGCACCCGAGACGTGTCTGCAAACAACAATTAAACATGCCAGCCAGTTGCGGACACCAAAGCCCATCCACTCTCACACGTTCCCCTGCACTATCAAATCATGAGTCGTTAGTTCAGAGAGGAAATCCATCCCCCCTTTAAAAAACATTGCAACACAGAAATATTGGCTCTAAGATACATGAGAGAGAAAGATTGGCCTGTGCATTTGTTTGCTCATCCCAGGCATCTGTGCTGAGTGCTCAGCCCTGAGCTGGGTGCTGGGGAAATAGTGGCAAAGGAGACAGGCCCAGCCCCTGTCCTCATGGCGCTTACACTCCATGGGAACATTGGCACCCAGCAGCTCCACACGTCATCAGTTATTTAACCACAGTTGTGATGAAGGCTGTGAAGGTGACTTGACCTGATTAGGGAGATCCAAGAGAGCTGAGAGCTAACGAATGGGAGGGGTTGGCTGGGACAAGAAGCAGGGAAGAGCATTCCAAACAGAAGGAACTGCACTGCAAAGGCCCTGAGGCTGGAAGGAGCATTCAAGAAAATGAAAGGAAACTAGAAGGATTGGGGCACCGAGAGCTGGGAGAGAGACCAGAGAGGGAGCTACTGGGAGAGAGGGGAGGTAGGCGGGGTCCAGGGCAGGGCTTGTGGTCTTTCCAAGACTTGTTAATGTGAGTGTTGGGTTACAAAGGGCTGGGTTGGAACTGCTTGGGACTGTGAAAGGAGCTCTGGTCTCTATGCTTTCAGAGGAGAAGAATTTAGAGACAGGGATGACTGGGGTTGGGGAAAGGCTGGAAGGTCATGAATCATTAGGATGCAAGGAAGACACAGGTAAAGCCAGACTGTCCATGCCCCTGCCTCCACGCCCACTGAGCTCGTCTCCCAGGACTGGGCTGCCATCACTCACTGTTCACGGAGAGCTGCATCTCCTGGCTGGAGAAGCCCACGGTGTTGGTGGCAGTGCAGACATAGGCCCCTGCATCCCGGGCGGATGGCTGGGCGATGAGCAGAGTGCCGTCCTTACTCACATCATGGTGGGGACCCCCAGGACTCAGGGTATTGGTGTCCTGGGGCAGAGCCAGAGGTGACATCAGCAGAGCCACCACCACACCCCATGATGATTTGCATAAATCTCCCCATAATGCACTAGGGCCCACCTATCTTATTACCCTCATGGTAACAGGTCCTGCCTACCTTGGTCCAAGTGATGGTGGGGGCAGGAACTCCCCAGGCGATGCAGGGAAGAGAGGCTAGGACACCCTCATTGGCAACATGGTGTGTGGCGGTGGGCTGGATTCTGGGTGGCACTTTTAAAAACAAATCAATTTCAACAAGAGTAATAGAGTTGTCCTGTTACCTACGGTGGCCACTGCCTGAACTCATCCCCCTAGACAGAGGGCAGCCTGTGGTGTGGTTGGCATGAGCTGTGCAGCTGATTTGCTCTGGGACTTCGGGTAAACCACTTAATCTTTTTATGGGGAATTTCCTGATCAGCAGAAGAACTAAATTAACCCCAATTCCCTGCCCACTCCCTAGGGGATGAACAGATGAGAAATGGAAGAAAACAGTGTTTGTGGAACACAGTGAGCTTTAAAAGGTGTCAAATCGTTTCTAGCAGCCATCCGGATTTGCAGGCATAAAAACTGTGGTCTCTAAGAGATGTGGGAAGGGAGACAACGGACATGTAAAAGTCCGTTGGGGAAGAGAGAAGCCAAAGGCTCCGACAGCATGAGAGAAATGCTCTCTGGGTTCTCCCAGGTGGCCAGCACCCACGTGGCTATAAAAATTTGGTGAATGGAAATGAACTGAGCTGAGAGAGGCCGTGCTGGTTGGCGCCAACCCCGTGAGCCTGACTACACCGAGCTCAGAGTCGGGGACAGGTGAGGCGGTGAAGCCCTCCGCGGAGGCAGCCGCGGCCCAGCCCAGCTCCGCCGTTTGCTGGCCACATGGCCTTGGTGAGACTGTCACCTCTCTGAGTCTCAGTTTCCTAACTTCAAAATGTGGGGTCGATTAAAACCTACCTCGTGGGGTAGTTATGAAAATTCAGTGAAAACAGATTTGGAACCTAGCAGAGGACTGGCACATGGGAAGGGCTCAACCACTGATGGCTGTTAGTAACTGGAATTACAGGAGACAGGCTGCCTGGCCAGGCTTGGCCCTTCTCTGAACTTTGGATCTTCCTCTATCAGATGGGGAATGATGCGTTCTTCTCCCTCAGCCCTCGAGGGGGTGGGGGGTGTTATTAAACCAAGGAAACAAACAAAAAAGAATATTAACATACTCAGTAAATTACAAAATATGACCAAACTTAGTTTTAAAATTCTCATCTTACATAAAAAAGAACAGTTGGATGAGTATAGGGAAACAGGGGCTCCCAAAAGCAGGTGGGAGGAAAACTGGCAAAATACATTAAAAGCCCTAAAAATGTCCACTCTCCATGATGCAGAAATTAATTCCACATTAATGAAATTCCCTAAGGAGAGAATTAGTCATACGGACAAAAGTATAGTTCAAGGGCAGTCATCCCATGATGTTCACACCAGTGAAAATCTGGACACAGGGTGAGTTAAATAAACACAGTGCATCCAAATGGGGACAGTGCAGTTTCAATGGATGCTTTTAAACATTTATTGACAGGGAAAAGTCACAATACATTGTCAAGCAAGAAGCTCAGCTTGCAAGACAATAATAGAATGTGATCCCAGTTTTGTTTTAAAATATTTATGTGTACGTGTATATAAAGAATTTATGTATAGTTATAGAGATGTAAAATATGTATCTAAAGAATATATCTAAATAAGTTATATACAGAGAGAGAGTGTGTGTGGGTGTGCTTATATATGTATAAAGTATGAAGAGATACAGACCAAAATGTAAAATCTGGTTATTCTTAGCCAGTAGTTTTATGAAAGTTTGGGGTTTTTTTTGTTTGTTTGTTTTGTTTTTACTTGTCAAGTCCCTAATTTTCCTCCAGCAATTTTCTTTCTGCCCTTTCCCATCCCCTACCCCCACCTCCACCCCCACCCCACAGGGCCGCGGGCCTCACCCTGGACAAACAGCTCCACGTCCCGACGCTGAGAGCCGGCCAGGTTGGTGACCACACAGCTGTACCTCCCTGCATCCTCCTGCAGCACCTGGTCAAGGTGGAGGCTGCCATCTGCTCGGGTGGAATGCCGGCTGCCAGGTGGGAGCTGGTGAGGATGAGGAAGCAGCAGTTTGGATGGCAGCCTCTCTCAGAGCCAGCTAAGAGGGAACCCCAGGAAATGGCCCTGCCTGCCAGGTCAGCAGGGACAGGTGCCCCAAGAGGCCAGGGGCTCAGGGAAGGTTGAGGGCCTGGGGGTGCACTGTCTGCTGGGGCACCCTCAGGTAGGGCCCGACTTGTCCACCCCCACTGGCCCTGCAAGGCCAGGTGGACCTGCTCACCCCTGACCCCAGCTCTGGCCTTGACCAACTGGCCCAAGATAGGCCAACTAGAGTCTCAAATGGGAATGTGGAGTTGGGGCAGAGCCTTTAGGCAGGGGGAGCTCTGAGGCATGCAGAGCAGAGTGGCCCTTCCACAGTGTGACCCCAGACCAGAGGACGACCCCCCTGCAGGGAGAGAATGGAGAGGTGCAGAGAGGAGCAGAGGAACAGTCACTTTGGATGTGACCCCAGAGGGAGGAGCAGAAGGCATGGCTCCTGGTGGCTTCCCACCCAGGTCCATCCCCGCCAGGACCAGGGTGAGGTGGGGAGAGCACTGATCCAGAATGAGGCACGGGAAAACCTCGTGAAGATTTCCAGCCAGTTGTGCCTGAGCGAGGGGCCCCAAACACCTTTCCATAGAGCCTGAACCCGCTTTTGGCAGCCCTGGTCCTTGTCCTGTGAGCCCCAGCTGCACATTCTGTCCTCAGGTTCCAGGAGGGGCCCTTTTGGTCTGAGTGAGCTTGAGGGGGTTTCAGTCCCCACTGAACTCAAACAGACTCAGCACTTCTGGCCGTCTGCAGCCTGGCACTGGTGAGGCCCGACATGCTTTCCCAGCCCTCCCCTTCCCCATGCATCCTGCAGTTCTGCTCAAGGAATCGTCTTCCAGGGAGCCTCCTTGCCACCCACCACCCACAGTGCAGTCCTGCTCAGCCAGGTCTGATTATGCAGGCACAGAGGTGAGTCATCAGAGGGCTCCACCTCTGCAGAGCCCGGAAGCTCCTGAGCTCAGGACGCCCCCTGCTTCACCATCACACCCATCGCATCACCTGCTCCGCGGCTGGCACCCAGTGGGTGATCAACAGGCATCTGATGAGTGAATGAATTTCTAGCCCATGAGTAAGATGCTGTGCTAGGGGCTATTTGGGGTAAAGAGATGAATAAATAATATCTTGGTGTCAAAACGCTTACAGTTTAGTTTAAAAAAAATTTTGAATGCAACTATACATCTGATTTTTAAACTTGGCTGCACATTGAAAACACCTGGGGAAAATTTTAAACTAACCACACATTTCCATAGTTAAAAGAAATAACAGTGCCTTGGTCTTTACCGCCGAGTTTCTGATTGAATGGGTAAGGTTGAAGCATGGCCGCTGGGATTTTTAAAACCTCGCCAAGGTGATTCTGAAATACAGCGGAAACAGGAGGGCCGCCTAGAGGAAGACTCCTTCCAGCTGGGGAAAATCAGCAAAGGCCTTTGGGAGGAGGTGCCATTTAATCTTAGAGCAGGGTCAGCACACTTCCCCTGTCAAGGGCCAGAGAGGCCAGATGGTCTCCCTCTGTCACAACTGCTCACGCTGCCACTGTAATGCAAAAACAGGCCCAAACCATAACCAAGGGAGTGTAGCCGTGCAATTGCAAAAACAGGCAGAGGAACTGTCTCTTCATAACTGACAGGCAGTCAGCCTCTCCCAATCAACAAATGAACAGACAGACAATATGGACTCTGCTATATTTGTACATGGGCATGGTGTAAATATGTGATGAAAGAAGCCAGTTTGGACTTATTCTCATGTAGACACACTAGAAGAAAATTCAGAGGTTCTGTTGGTTATAAATATTGTCTATTGGACACCAACAATTAGCTGAGTGTCCAGAATATTCACAGGTTTGGAAGAATTTATTAGTAGCAGAGGCCAGATCTGCTTTGACTTAACGCTTGCCTTAAATATACGTCCCACTGGTTTTGCTGTCATTCTGCCCTATACATTCCTATCAATAAGTTTAGTTTGGTTAGTCCTCAACTAAAAACTTCATGAATTAAGGACTTTACCTTCCTAACGGTGAATCTTGTTTAGAAATTACCACTCATATTTATGTACTTCATAAACACAATTTAAAATTGTTACAAATAAATGTCAGACCATATCATGATGTTTTAATTCAGAAAACTAGGTATTGTGATTCACTTATAACTGTTCTGACAGTGAAAACCTATTGCTTACGTTTCTATCTCCTTTTCTAATTGAACATATATTTAATTCAGTAATATTAAAAACTATAACTATAATGTCAGAGAAGACATACTCTATCCTTATCAAGATGTTTCGCACTCAGATTTGACATCAATTAGTTGATTTACTGGGATAGCAGTTGAGTACATCCCTCAATTTGCTTGTATGAAAAATCAGGTTTTAATAATTGCATTGCATTCCTTCTCTGACGTATCAAATGAGATAAGGTAGATGAAAGTAGTTATCTTTGTGATTTAAAATATTCATCACTCAACAGTATTAGTTGGAAAGTGGTGAATTATTGACTCAGGCTACCTGTGAGCGCCCAGCACATTATTAATTGTTTGGTAACAATACATGCTAATTGAGCTCTGGCCCAAAAGAACTCTCCTAATAAAAGTTACCTTTGAAAATGTATTCTGGACACTGACGCCTCTTTTGGATATCTTACTCATTCAAATAAAATATAAAGTATGAAACTAAAAAACAAACAAAACAGGCTGAGGGCCATACTGTGCTGACTCCTGCTTTAGGAGCTTTCGAAGCACAGGCTGTGGCATCAGGCAGACCCGGGTTCAAGTTCTAGTTACGGGATCTCTAAGCCTCAGTTTCCCCATCTGTAAATGGGGAAGGTGCCTGCAGCACTCAATGTCCCATTACTCTCTCACGACTGCTGCTGTTACGAAAGGACCGGAAAGAGACAGCGGGCAGAAAGGACCTGGTGGCAGAAAGCATGAGCTGACGCACAGCTGTGGGAAGGCAGGGGGTGTATGTGGGGAGCAGTGAGTCTCTGGCATGGCAGGAACATAAGATGGATGTAGGGAAATAGCTCAGGTGGGGGGTGCTGGGGCAGAGCAGGCGAGGTGGGCTGAGGGGCTTGTCCTGCCTTTGGGAGGCCATGCGCGGCCCTGGCTGTGGACACTGTAGGAGGCTGCGGCTCTAGCCCGAGTGAGAAAGAACAAGTCCGGCACCAGGGCAGTGGGCTCGGAAAGGATGGCCAAGAAACTGCTGCCTCTTCTGCTTGTCTCCTAGCCCTTCAAGTAAAACAAGGTGCAGGTCCCCCTTTATAGCACGGGACTCCTGGCATGTCCGAGGACAGGGCAGAAGAGTTGAGAAAAAGGAAACAGCAAAGAAAGATGAACAGAAGAGGAGAAATAGAAGAAAATAAAATCAGTGTGAGTTCATTAAGCAACCACTGAGTGCCCAGCAATATACTAGGGATCAGGGGCAGATAGTAAACTGGTCACTGTCCCATCTCTGCCCTGGAACAATCAGAACAGGGTGACGAGTGCGGTGTTTGTGCCACCACTGGCTCCCACGTCTCAGCCCGCAGCACTAACTGACCTCCAGGACACCTGGCAGCCACCATCAAACCATCGATTGCCAGGACTATGGAGGACAACAGGTGCTATCAGCGCATTGTCAGAGAAGGTTCCCGAAAGAGGCAGGAAATTGAGAGGGGGAGGAAGAGGACATTCTAAAAAAAAGAGGAGCAGCAAAGTGGAGGCTGGGGCCTGAGCGTGACCAGCCCGTCTCTGTCCCCAGGCGCCACTGCCCGCTGCCCCCAGAGGAGCCTGGCACTCACGGGCTGGCTGGCCTTCAGCCAGTGCCTCTCCGGGAAGGGCCTTCCAGCCAGGATGACGCAGGGCAGGGACACGGGCTGTCCCTCCAAGACCCGGGCCACAGAGGCACTGCTGGCGATCTGCGGGGGCACTGTGGGCAGAGAAGACTTGCATTCATCCAGGGGACAGGCCCCCCGAACACCCTCCCCCTGCCCAGGGGACCTGGTAGACATATCAGGACTGAGGATCCTAAGGGGTCTCACAGGGTCCCAGCACACTGCCCAGGAAGTGGGGATACAGCTGTTTGTCTTGGAGGACCTGGCCATGGGCACAACTGTCCCAAAGGATGGGGTGGCCATGTGGAATCTCCTTGAGGCTGCCTGTGGCCTGGCTGCACCCCCAGGAGGTTCCCGCCTCCCCCTCCTCTCCCTCTTCTTCAGATCCACCAGCAAACCGTGTCCGGTGACGAGGAGCCGGGCCTCTGCCTGGATATTCCCAAAGACATTGCGAGCTTCACAGATATATGAGGCCTGGTCTTCAGGGACCACACCTGAGGGGCAGGGAAGAGACAAACCTCATGGCTGAGGCATGCCCTGGCTCCAGCCCCCCCAGCTCTGGCTCCCCCTGGGGCAGAAGCCAACCCTGAGCTTGGCTGCTCAGCCCCACAACCTGGCCTCGCAGAGAGGTTCAGGTGAGAGGACTGGGACAGAAGAGAGAAGAAGGATTGGGGGACAGAGCCAGGCCCTGGAAGGGTGAGGAGGCCTCTGCTCATTCATCTGGAGATGGGGAATAATTTATCAATACCTGGACCTCGTGGCATGGGGGTCAATGAAATGATGCAAATAAAGCATCCAGCATCAGGCCTGGCACATAGTAAGCGGTAGCAGTAGAATGTGTGACGGGAACCATACAAAATGCTTTACACATATGACTACATTTAACCCACACAACCCTATAAGGCGGTACTGTTACCAAACCCAGGTAACAGGTGGAAGACCATGGGCTCTGCAGACCAATAATAACCACTCTTATCACCAGGTTCAGAGTATGGAGCCAGTGCCCAGGCTCACCCAGCCTGACCCATACGCCTCAGAAGCAGTCCCACCTCTTGGGCCCACCCTCCCCCCACCCCTAATCTCTTACTTTCGAAGAACAGCACCCCTGAATCCAGCTGCCCAGTCCTGCTGCCTCGCCCGGGCGCCAGCGGCTGGCCATCTCCACGGTGCCAGGTGACCGTCGGGGGCGGGCGGCCCGTGGCCCGGCACGTCAGGAAGGCGCTCTTCCCAAGTTCTGCAGCAACATCCCGAGGTGGCTCCGTCATCCAGGGAGCATCTGCAGGTTGGTGACCTGTCAGCCGCGCCTGGTGGCTGGACCCACCTGGCTGCCGGGGGACTGTTCTCGTCCCCTTCCCATCTCTGGGAGGCTCCCCTCTCCCAGCCTCACCCTCCTGGGCCTGGGGAGACTGGTTGAGTCACCAGTGGAGAGCTCTTGGGGACAAGGACAGAGGGGGTGGCCCTTGGCAGTAGGAAGGCCCACTTGTGTGGGGTCACAGGGGCCTCGCTTTGCCAGCTGGCTGTGCAGGAAACAACATGCCTGCACCTGGCTGTGACGCCTCCCAAGAAGCCCACCTCCAAGGGGCTGTAAGGCAGGCTCTGGCCACAAGAATGTGTGTGTTGCTGGGTTTGACCATGACCATGGCCGGCAGGGTGAGATTTGCTTGGGGGCTGGGGGTGAGCCCCACCGCCTCGCAAACACCCCCCACCTCCTCCTGCCTCCCAGGCCACAGGGGGCTTGCTTTCAGACGTCTCCTGGACTCGCCTCTGGTTTGTTTAACCCCCAGGTCTGGGCCAGGCCATCCTCTATGGATGGAGAATGAGTCCAGGGAGGACTGGCTGGGCTCAGGCAGCCATTCCCATGGTCCCTGCTGTCTGAGCCAAAGGACCAGCCTCGTGAGGGATTATAGATCATCTTTACTTTCTTCTCTACGCCTTTCCATGTTTGCTGAACTTCTTGCAACAAGCATGTAAAGCTACCCCCAAAATAAAACATGCTCAGCATAAATAATGTGACCTTACCATTTATGGTCCAAACTGGGACAATTGAGAGTGAAAATAGTAATAATTGCATAGTAATAATTATATTGCCCTGGTCTCCTGAGTTATAAAAATTTCAAACAATACCCAAGAGATGAAAATTTCCCTAATTCTTGACCTACCTACCACAAGTCCTGCACCCTCCCCCAAAGGTAGTTATAAGTAATAGAGTGCAGTATTTCTTTCAGACCTTTTTCTAAGTATCGTGCTACTTTTATAATCGGTGGGGGTGGGGGAAGGGAAGCAAGTTTTTTCCTAAAACAGAAACTCGATCCTTTGTATTCTACGACAGGCCAAGAGCAGGTCCAACCCCTGATGGGCCCAGGCCCCAGCTCTAGGGCCTCCCAGCTCCATCCTGGGGTCCCTGAACTGAGACCCCACCCCCCCACCAGGGAGGGCCCTGTCCTACTTTTAACCCGCTGAGTCCAGTAGCATGGAACAGTGTCCACCTCTTTGTTCTTTCTGTCTCTCAGAAATATCCCCCATTCATCCAAACTATGACATCAAAATCCCCTCCCAGCCTCAGGAATTAGGGAAGTTCCAGGAAGCTATAAACACAACTTGGAAAATTACTGCAAAGAGGAAGACAATCTTGGACCCAACCTCAGACACCACCCGCACGCCTCTTTGCTTTGTCACTGGGGCCTGGCAGCTGCTGTGGCTCAGGATCCCTTAGCTCAGGCTCACCCCAGAAAGGGTCACTGGTCCTGCAGGGTTTTGCCACCCCACCCACCCACCCACACACTACTCCTACCCTGGGTAGAGCTGAGGCTCAGCCCCATGGCCGGGGACCTGGAAAGCCTGCCTCCCTCAGCACAGACCTACCAGGCAGGCCGCCTCCTCCAGGCAGGCTGCTGTCCTGCGCCTTCTCTCAGACTAGCTCTTGTCCCTCCTGTCCTCAGCCCCCAACCAGCCCATCTGGTCCTGACTCTGGGATCATCTGACATGCACTCTCTTCCCCATTCCCTTCCTAGAGCCTGTTTCTGAACTTCCCACCTTGGAAGGGAACACATTCTGAGAATAATAAGCAAATAAGAAGCAGAAAGGGTAACATATGGAATACCCACTACGAGATACGCATTGCAACAAGTGCTTTCAGAATCCTAAGTTCATTAAGGGTTTCAATAGACCACTTTACAGATGAGGAAACTGAGGATCAAAGAGATTAAGGAACCTGCCCAACGTCACAGTTCAAAGTCAATGGCAGAGCTGGGAACCAAGCCCCAGGATGGCCGATGCTAAAGCCCAGGCTCTCGTCCACTGTGCCCTCTGTCTCCCCCAGGAACAGGGGGACAACTTGGCAGCTCCCCCAGCAGAGTCACATCCACCTCTTCCATCCTCCTGCAGGGGTGAATCCCAAAGCAGCCCAAATACCAGACTCAGCTCCCGGCTGGGCCTCAGCCAGAAACTTCTCTGGGGCTTCTCTTTGCAGTCACCCCCCCTCCTCATCTGGAGCCCCCCAATTAAGGCAGGACCCCAGAAGCATCTCCCGCCAGGCCTCTTGCTGTAGGGATGGGAGACTGCAGCCCAGATGAGGGCAAGGGCTGGCCCGAGTGCTGGAGCACATGAGGGAGGGGCCGGCCCCCAGCCCAGGGATCTTCCCAGTGCCTCATCCTCAGGGCCCAGCCTCCTCCACCCTCAGCCCCTGCAGATGGACACGGTGGACCTGCAGGGGACAGGATCGGCCTACACCCTGCCCTGGGTCTAGAGGTAGCAGGGAATGTGTCTAACTGAGCCAAGGGAGAGCCGGGAGGGAGTGAGGGCCGATGGCCTCCACAGCCCATCCCCTGAGGGCTCAGAAGATCCTTCCCCCATTTCCCCCATTTAAAGATCCCGCAATTGGGCCCTAAGCTGCAGCCACACTGGCCAGGGACGCAGGCTCTGTGGGCCCCATCCTCCTTAAAGAAATATCACAAATTCTATTTTACGACAGCATTGGTATAAAGATGAATACAATCCAGGCTGGATTCATTCTATCTATTTGTTATTATTATATTCATTTTTTATTCTGTTAAAAAGAAATTAAAATTAGAACATTTTCCTGGGCCCCTAAAAGTATCACAGATCCTCAGCGCCAGGGGCTGCTCTTGATGGAGAAAATGGCCCCAGACTGTCCACACTCTTTGCAGCTTCTCTCCTGCTCCTCCAGGCTGACCAGAGGGTCCTCAGCACCCACAAAAGCCCAAACCCTCCTCCCCTGCTTGTCCACCCAGCAGCTAGTCCATGGGCTTCCAAAGCTGAGAATTAGAGGCAGGGACTGAAATGAGAAGACAGAAAGAGGAGAGGCAGGCAAACATCTATTTAGAGAGAAATGGAGCCAAGCCAAGATAACTTAGCTCAGGGCAGTTTTTTGAAGTAATAGAAAGGGCACTGACCTTGGGGAGCTGGGATGGAGTCCTGGTCACCAGCCATGGGGAGTTACCCCACCCAGCCTAGCCCTCGTCAGCCCAGCCCAGCCTACAGCCCAGAAGGCAGAGGCCGGGGGGAGGGTGCGGAAGTGTATTGACTATTCCATGCAAGCCCCAAGCTAGCAGAGTATCTCCCTAAAACTCCCAAGGACCTTATAGGGTAGGCTCTACCTTTATCATCCCCATTTCACAGATGAGGTAAGACATGCTCAGAAAGGTAAATTACTTGACCAAATAAGCCACAAGACCGAGATACTGACCCAGGGCTCTCGATCACCATAAGCAAGACCCAGAAGATGAGGCACAAGTGCTTTCAGGCTGGTCCACAAAAGTAGGCCCTCCTTCCCATGCCCCAGTGCCGCCAGGAGCCAGCTCCCAGCTGTGCAGGAGGAAGTGGGCACTGTGTCTGCCAGTTCCCTGCCCCAGAAGGCTCGGCCAGCCTGGCCGGGAAGTCTGGGCCACAGCTGCCACCCTGATGGGCAGGAAATTTCATTTCCCATCACCACAGGTGCTGGGCAATCCTCCATCCCTTCCCTGACCCGAGGGCCAGAGGCTCCCAGTGGCCCTGGGCCCCAGAAGTCCTGCCTCTGGGGTGCCAGCTGCTTCCTCCCTCTGACATGGGGAAATGACTTCAAGGCCACCGGCTGACAGGCAAGAGAGCAGGACCAGACAGGATGACAGCCCCAAACAAATAAGACCTCGCTGAAAAGAAATCAGATGTGCAGCAGAGGCTACGCCAAGTGCAGGCCTCCCTGGAGAACCCAGACTTCTCTGCTTGTCCAGACCCCCTGGCTGATAACAGCAACAGCAGTTTTATCAGAGCCCGTCAGTATCCCAGGCCTCTCTTACCTCCAACTCACACGGCATCGCTAAGACTGTTCACAGGTGATGAGCCCGAGGCTCAGAGAGGGAAAGTGCAAGTCCAAGCTCACCAAGCTGGTAAGCAGCAGGATCAAGCCCAAGTCTATCCCTGGAAGCCACAGGGTGTGGTGGTTCAAGGCATAAACTCTGGAGTTCAGATCCCAGCTCTGTCACTTTCCAGTTGTACGACCTTGGACAAACCCCCATCTATAAAGGGGACAATGAATGCACCCACTTCAAAGGGTTGTCGAGAGTATTAAATGAGTTAGTACATGGAACATGTACAGTGCTGGTCCTGGCTCGTGGTAAATATCCTGGAAGTGTTAGCTATTAATGTATCATGGTTATCATCAGTCTCCCACACCCACAACTTTCCGCACCCACGCAGATCATACAGTGTACTGTCTATAGGAAAGTCTTAGCACATCACTCTCCTCCTTAAAACCTCTCAACACCACCCGTAATTCCAAGTCCAAACTTGTAGGCACAGTTCCCAAGGCCCAGAGAGACCTGTTTTGGCCTGTCTTGGCCTCATCTCTCTCTGCCTTCATTGTCTCCCTCCCTTACTTGATTCTCTTTTCATTGGGAGATTTGCAAATGCTATTCCTTCTCCTGGAACACTGTTCCCCAGCTCTTCACCTGACTGGTTCCTTCTGTCCTCAGCTTAGACATCACCTCCTCCAAGAAGCCTTCCCGGCCCCCAGTGTTGGGTTAGCCCCTTCTCCGGTTTCCCACAGACCCCTGAGGATCTTACTTCCCAATACTTGGTACACTGAGTATTCCTATTGCTTGTTTCTTCTTCTCTCTCTTTGACTCCACAAGCAACACAAAGGCAGAAGCCACGTTTTGCCTGCACTGTATCCCCAGTGCAGGGCCTGGTACCTGGGCACCTGGAGCCTAGGGGATGGAGGAGTAAGTGATGGAATGAATAAATGAAGGAAGACTAAGGGCACTCCAAGCCTGGGAGGATCCCAACCCTGGGAAGACACCGTCTCCCCCAAGGGCCAGAGCCTCCTGACTGGACCTGCTCCAGGCCAGGCCCCAGCTCAGTGCTGGGGAAAGAGGCTGGGGCCCTGTGCTCCTCAGAAAGCCCCTTGGCCACCCCACCCAGCCTGGCTTAGCCTGCCCCCCCTAGCTCAAGCACATTCTCAATTCTCTGCACTTCCCCAGAACTCCCAGCACCTGTCTCTCCCATGTGGCTGCTGCAAACCCTCAGAGCCCAATTCCAGCTCAATGTGACAAGGAGCCGGGCCCACGGCTTCTGAGCAATTCCCAGTGCCTGGGATCCAGGCCTAGCATTAGACATCACAGAAAAACCACGGCCAAGGCCATGCACCAGCCACAGAAAAATTCAGACTCCCCATGTGTTAAAAAGGGGGTAATAACCCCTCTGTTTATTAAGCACTCGCATTGGCCAGGCCCCGTACTAAGCATGTGCCCAATCTCATTTTACCCTCAGAGCCACCCAGTGATGGAGGAAGTGTAGTCAGTTCCATTTTACAAATGAGGACAGTGAGGCTCAGTGACCTCACCAAGGCACACAGGTGGGAAGTGATAGAGTCAAGACTGGACCTCAGGTCTCAGAGATGGCAACGCCCAAGCTTGAACCAAAACTGTCTCTGTAGTAAGTAACCCCCAAGATGGCCCCCAAACCCACACTCCTGGTATTATACCCTGTAGGGACCCTCCCACACTTACCAGGGTTGGTTG
Source organism: Choloepus didactylus (assembly GCF_015220235.1). NCBI lineage: Eukaryota > Metazoa > Chordata > Mammalia > Pilosa > Megalonychidae > Choloepus > Choloepus didactylus. The sequence goes on from NC_051316.1 coordinate 91,221,914, forward strand.
TGTGACCTATAGAACATGGCAGGAATGATGGCCTGTCCTTTCTGAGACTGCAGCTGGTTATAAAAACCACAGCTTTCAGCTCTCTCTCTCTCTCTCTCTCTGACTCTGGGGAAACTGTGCCATGAGCAGCCTTATGGAAAAGTCCACATGGCAAAGAAATGAAATCTATCAGCAGCCAGAGACATCCGCAGCCCCGGCCAGTATATTGGCTGCGATCTCATGAGAGACCCTGAGCCAGAACCACCCAGTGAAGCCACTTTCAGATTCCTGGCCCTCAGAAACTGGGAGATAACAAATGTTTGCTGTTTTAAGCCACAGAATGTGGGGGCCATTTATTACATAGCAAGACAGAACTCATACACAGTCTCCTTTCCAATCATCCCTTGTACCCACCTGCTCAGATTCACATAAAACAAATTCCAGGTGGGCGGTCTATGTTGCAGAATTCTCTCCTCCCTGCTCAGAGGCAGAGTGAAGGTCTGGGGAGGGTGTGAGTATGGAGAAAGGGAGGGACCGGGTGTACACTCACGTCCAACCTCCAGCCGGATTTCCGCAGAAGCAATGCCCAACTCGTTGACAGCTCTGCAGGTGTAGATGCCAGCGTCCCTCTCCTGAGCCGCCGGGATCCGCAGGGTCCCAGAGCTGGAGGCCTCAGGGGCCAGAATCATTTCAAGATCCCCTGGACCAAGGATGAGAAAGCATTGGGCCAGTGCGTGTGGTCGCTGCGGGAGGGCAGGTGATCGGGCTGCTTGAGCCCTGCTGACCCTGGGCTCCTGTCACTCTCCAAGGCTGAGGCCTTTGGTTCAGTCCTGCTGGGGGTTCGGTTCCTCCCTGAGCCCCTCTGCTGACCATGGGTGGGGCTCACCTGTTCCCCTCCAGGGCAGACCCACCACCCAGTAACTCCATGCTTGGGCCTCCCTCCTTGTTTCCTGCTCCTCTGCTCCAGGTTCAGACTGAGGTTGGATCATCTCGGGGAGAGACCTAGGGAGCCCCAAGGTGACCACAACCCACCCATGGCTGCCTCTGGGAGATCTTACCCCAGAAAGGCCTCCCTGACCATCTGCCTCTCATCTGTCCTGCCTGTCTCCTGCCCCCAGGCTCCCAGGGCCTGATGGATCCCCCTGATTCTGACCCCCTTTTAAAAAGGTCTCCAGGACTGGGAAGCTGGGGCTCTTGGCCAGAACATGCAGTGAAATGAGCACTAAGTAAGGAATCCAGAAGCTTCTGCCACCCACTAGGACTGACGGGTGACCCTGGGCAAACACTCAGGCTGAGTTAATACCACCTGCCCTGCCTGCCTCACAGAGACAAGGTGAAGCCTGGGGAGATAGGTGCTGCAAAAGATGGCGTGCTTCCAGGGTCTCCCTAGCTGATTCCTGGTAAGGAGCCCAGGGTCCTGCTGCTAGAGACTGAGGCAGCAGCCCCAGGTCCCAGGTACACCTGGGACTGAAGAACAGCTCCTGTCAATCAAACAGTGCCAGGCACTGTGAAAACATTTCACACCTAGGAGCTCAAAATAGCCTAAAAGTAGCATTATTACTCCCAATCTTCAGATTATCATCACCATCATCATCACTAAGAACTCAGAGCTCACACCACTGTTCTAAGGGACTTACACGTATGAACTTGTTTAATCCTCACACAACCAACCTCTCCTTGATTTTCCCTGTTTTCCAGATAAGAAAACTGAGGCTTCGAGGTACCAAGTCACTTGTCCAAGATCAGAATTCAGACCTGGGTCAGACTCCGAATCTTGCTGATAAATGCTGAGCTGCCTGGCATCAGCTGTGTCGAGACCGGGCTGGGGGTGAGGGTGGGGGGGAGGCTGCTGGAACAGGCCAGCTCTTCCCAGACACCCCATGCAGAGCGCCTCCAAAGACCTTTCTGGAAAGCTGATGCTCCAGGGCCCCAGAGTCCTCCCCCCACCCAGCGTACCTTGATACCAGATGATCCGGGGCAGGGGAACCCCAGACGCCTCACACACCAGCACAGCCTCCTCCCCGACAGCAGCAAGGACCACGGCGTTTACGGCGGAGATGGAGGGTGGGTCTGTGGAGAAGAGACGGGGAATTGGAGGCCAATCCACATACGCCCTAGAGAACGGCTTTCCACAACTCAGGGGAGTGGAGGGGACAGAGGCCTGAGGGGACACCGGTGGCGTGCTAACACCCTGCCCCCTCCCCACCCCACCCCCCACCAGCCAGGGACAATCACCCCGGAAAGATCTAGCCACAGCTGGTTTGTAAACGCTTCCCACCCAGGGCCTTAAATTAAAGCCAGTCACTCCCTGACCAAAATCCCCCCACCGGTCCTCATTGAACTTGGAATAAAAGCCCAAATCCTTCAAGGTCCTAAAATGCCCTACGTGAGCTGCCTACCTCTCCCCCTGCCCTTCACCCCTTCTTCCCTCTCTCCCCATCCCCCTGCTCCACTCCACCCCAGCCTCCCTGCAGCCCCTGAAACACACCAGGCTCCTCCCCAGCGCAGGGCTTTGTCCTACCAGGCTTCGCTGAGTACTGGGGGCGGCAGCCCTTTCCCTCTCGCCCCACCCGCACATCGCTCCACCACATCACCCTGCTCTGTCTTCTCCATGGCACCTTCACCACTGGGAAGGATCTCATTCATTTATCTATTTGCACATTTGTTTTCTGCCACCCCCTTTGGAATATAAGCTCCACCTAGACAGGTGCCTGTACGGAGTAGATGCTCAATAAATAACTGTGGGAAGGCACTTCCATCCCACACACGCCCATGGCCCGCATACCTGAGTAGTAGAGGGTGACGGTCTCCTCGTCCGTCCCAACCTCATTGGCAGCCTGGCAGCTGTAGTTCCCAGCATCCTCTGGGGCTACTCCCTGAATGATCAGGGTTCCCCGGGCATCCACACGGATTCTGGGGCATGCCACAAAAACAGCAAGTTTAACAGCAGGGGCCCAGCGAGGTCAGATCACACAGTCATCATTAACGACAGGCTAACAGCATCACTATGGACGGCCAGGCTACCCTGCCCCGACATGCCCGGGGCTCCGAGAGGCGACACGACTTGCCCAAGGTCACACAGCCTGAACGGGGAGGTGTGGGGAACCAAGCCTTTCATGTCACTTAGACCATGTCCGGGGTGGTGGCCTGGAATGCTGGGCTGCAAGCCTGCATGGAATGCCGTGCAGGTACGCCTTGTAAAGATGTGTGTCTTGTGACTATGACAGCAGCATTAACCATTGACCCCAGATTGTTCCTTCTTATCTGCAGCAGGATGTAAAGATTAATATCTGAGAGACCCTGAATGCTTTTGATCACGTAGCGTAGTCTTGCTTTGTGTAACAAACGAATAAATCACTGGAGCACAGGTGCATGAGCACCCACTTGGCACACGATGCTGTGGGTCCCCTGCTCCCTTAAATCTTAACTTTGTGTCTGTGTTTCATTTCAGCATCGCCCTGTCAGCAACAGGGAGGCAGGATTCGCACGCAGGCCTGTGCTCCTAAACCCTGGGCCGCACTGTTGCATCTTTATGTTTTCAGTGACCTCACCCCTGAGTCTCAAAAAATCCCAGGAGGAAAGAGGCAAATGCTACTCCCCCATTTACAGGTAAGAAGACTGAGGCCCAGAAAGGTGACATAAGCATCCATGTCCACCTGCTCCCAGTCTCAGAGCCCTGGGCCCTGGGGCCCTCACCTGCTGTCCTCTTGCAGGGCGTGGCCCTCTCGGCTCCAGGAGATGTGGGGTGTTGGGTATCCAGAGGCTGAGCAGCTGATCCTCACCTCCGTGCCCTGCGAAAAGCGCTGGGACCTGGTGTGGATGCTGACCTGTGGGGCCTCTGCGGCCCAAAGAGTAGATAGGTAGAAGAGGCACGAGACAGTCAGAGCAGCCGTGCTGTTCCAGGCACTCGGCCTGGGGACCCCCTCTCCTCCTGGCAGCCACAGATGAGCAAGATAGAGGAAGCAAAGGCCCTGAAGGGCCTAAAATCCCAGGAAGTGGCTGCCCTGGGAATGGGGGTGGACCAAGTAGCCACCCAGAGCACATCCCCAGGCCTCAGAAGGAACAGATTTCCCAATGCCCCATCGCCTGGGAGCATCCTGGCTGCAAGCTCCCTAGAGTTCTGCTCTGGGTTGAGTGTCTTGGAAAAACTTAAGATGTCAGGCAACTTCCAAGGCTGGGGATGGCTCTGGTCTTCCAGAAACCTTGAGGTGGGCTCATGCCTGCTTTAGAATTGGCCCCAAACTTAGGTTCTATCTCAGAGTTCTCTCTGATAGCTCACAAATTTGTCAGGCTTGAGCAAACACCACAGGCCAGCTCATCTAGAAATGCAAGCATACCTTTCCCACACCCATGGCAGACATAGCTAGCAGGTCTCCTTCCTGCAGAGCCTGGATCTGGCCTCAGAATCCTTCTCAACACACTCCAGGCAGCTATTGCCATTCAAGAGTAGGTGGCATAGAGAGAAAGTTTGTTCCAACACCCTCAAGTTGGAAACAGTGCCCAGGGAAGAAGTTCTGTCTAAATTCTGGATAGACCTGAGACCACAGCCTAGTTCTTAAAACTCCCAGACCAATGCTCCTTCCACTGCCTTCTACACCTCCATCTGGTCATTGCTCCCCACCCCCTGCCAAGAGCATCAGATCTTGGGGCTTTTACAAAGTTTTCAATATTCTGATCCATACACTATAGGGGAGGGGGTGTGGATAAGGGAGGTACCCAATGGCATAGGAAAAGGACAAGACAAGACGACATTGGTCTGGCCTACAGCGGTAGAAACTTAGGTTCGATATTGGGATGAACCTTCCAACATTGAAGGCCACTACACTTTGGCACAGGTGGTCACGGGAGGCTACAGAATCCTCCTTCCCTAAGGATGCAAAAAGCTTCGAAAGTGCTGGTGGTGCCTCCTGGGGAGGATGTCTGGAGCAGAGAGACAGACAGACGGACAGGCTCTTGAGGCAAACAGGTCGGGTGTTGAACTGGGAGGCAGCTGGGGCAGGAAGAGCCTCACCTCGCACCAGGAGCCAGATGGAAGCCCGTGTGACCCCGTTGGCATTGCTGGCCATGCACTGGTACCGCCCACCATCGCTGGGGACGACGACGCTGACCTCCAGGGACAGATCGGCCAGCTGGGAGACTCGGCCTGCCGAGGCCGGCAGGACGCGCCAGTCCCGGATCCATGTCAGATTGTAGGGGGCCTCGGCCAGGACCCGGCAGGTCAGGATGGCCGTCTCTCCCGGGGACACAGTCACGTTGGGAGCAGGGGCCAGTTGTGGTGGGGGATCTGCAGAGACACGAGCACAGGGTGAGCTGAGGCAGGGCAGGGGGTCACCGGCAGGCCTGGCCATGTCCAGACCCTGGACCCACGTCCCAGCCGAGGTGCTGGTGGGCCACGCCACATCCCTCGGGACACATCGGCCAGCGGAGCACTTAACCAGCATCTGCTTGCCATCCCTGGGGACAGGGGAGCTGACGGCTCGTGCATGTTTCCAACTACAGTGTTTAACGACGGCTACACCAGTCTTCACACCCTCTGAGCAATAATTCCTCCCTGGGGAATGACGTTTCGGAAATAACTCACAAGGGGGAAAGCATCTGTGTCCAAAGCTATTCTCTGTACAAATAGCAGGGCTATTTACCATGATCAAAATTAAAAAATAAGGCCACCACCCCAAATGAGGGAATTGCTAAGAAAACTGCTATCTCAGAAGCAAAAAGCCATAAGAAGTAACACTTTCAGAGACTGTCCCATACAGGGGCCGGGGCCCGTGAGCCAGCAGGAAAAAGCTGGACCCAAACAGGCCACACACGCTGCTGCCCGGGATGTCCAAACACGGGTGGGCTCAAGGGGGCATGAGAACCCTGCGGTCACTAAAAATGACATTGTAGAAACCACCAGAAATGGCATTCTGAGGGCAAATGGGGAAATTTGACTACAGACATAATTAGACGGTATTAAGGCATTACTGTTAATTTTGTTAGGCATGAGAATAGAATCTGTATTATATGGAAAAAATTGACTTAATCTTTTAGAGATACATACTGAAATGTCAGGATGACTATAATATATTTTAAAATACTTCAGTGAAAAAGAGAAAATGCAAATATGGCAAAATATTAACAGTTGTTAAATCTAATGGGCACACAGTCTTCTGCTGTTCTCTCTACTTTTCTGTACTCATAATAAAAAGGGAAGTATCATTAATTAATGCTATAGAAGCATATCTGCTGATACACTATAGTGTTGGGTGATAAAACACAGGTTGTAAGTCAGTTTCAATAATACTATCCCATCTTGGTTAAAATGCACACACAAAAAAGATCTGGAAGGAAGTGAATCAAAAAACTATTGAGATTACGTCTAGAGTAAAGGGATTATAGGTTATCTTAATCTTTTTTTTGCTTATTTATATTTTTCAATCTTCCTACAAAGAATACGTGTGATCATTCTTTATTAAAGAATGCAGAGCAGCTAATCTTTCCATGTTCATTAGGTTCCTTTTCTTCTCTTCAAGACAGTTTATTTAAAAAAAAATAAAGCCAATATCATTTCCAGATGTTCTGCAGCACTTCCATCCTTCTCCTGAGCTTGACAGAGCTGTCCTGGGCAGGGACCTAGTGTTCATAAGGGACTGGGGCTGTGAGGTGGATGGAGGTCTCTAAAAGTGCTTGGGGGTCTGCCAAGCCTCAAGGGCCAGACCAACATGTCAGGGGTGGGATCAAGGCTGGGTGGGGCAGGGCAGGCCTGACCGGGGGCAGCTGTCTCAGCCTTCCTCCAGCTGGGACCCACAGCCCATTCCTGGGGAAGACGGCCCCACGTGGGGGCCAGCAGGCAGCAGTGATGGACAGTGCCCAGCAGCTGGCTGGCGTGCTACCCCATGCTGGGAGACGCCCCAGGAGGAAACCAGAGGGAAGAACCCAGGGACAGCAGCACAAAGGGACAGACCTGTGACGATAACCACGGCCTCTGCTCGCCCGGTCCCGGCCCTGCTGACCGCCATGCACTCATAAGTGCCTTCCTCCACCTTGGAGGCCCGTGGGATCTCCCAGCTGCTGTTCCCCGACTCCCTGTGAACAGAGAACAGCAGGAGACACACAATCACCCTGACCCCAGTCAGGGACCCCAGCCTCATCTCCCAAATCCTGCCCAGGATAGAGACCCCAAACCCTCTGTGAGATGTGCTATAAAAGGGCAGGCAGCCAAAAGCGTGCAAGTTCCATGATACACTGTGTGGCTTTGAGCAAGCCCCTTCCTCTGAGCCATCAACACCCATCCATAAGGAAGGGTCCTTCCTGCCCTGACCCCCCACTCCCCGCCCAGAGCTCTGCCAGCAGCCCAGCCCTGCATGGGACAAGTTTTCTGGAGGCTGAGGAAGCTCTCAGCTTTCACGGGGTGATGGCCCAGCAGTAGTGAGTCCTGGGCACCCATTCTCACCCATCCCTGGCCATGCTGGGAGGACACTATCACTGGAACCAGGCTCCCTCTCCTGCCACCCACTCCCTTCAGGCCTTGCCAGGGCCGGAGGATCCCAGGAGCCCTGTAGCTGGGGATAAACGGGCTGGCCGTCGGCCACTCACTGGAAGTATCTCTGCTCGCCCAGCTTGGTTCCATTGCGCCGCAGCTGCAGCCGGAAGGGGAGGGTGCTGTGCACAGAGCAGGAGACCAGCAGGGGCTGGTGCAGGTAGCCATGAATCCTGGGGGGCATGCTGACCAGAGGGGCACCTGCGGGCAAGGACCAGGACTGAGGAGTCTTCCCTCCCGCCCCCCACAGTCTTCCCTCCCCACAGCCAGTGGCACAGAGACCTACAGGGGTGAACCTGGAGCCAGAGAACCGGAATTCAAGCTTGGCTCCACTGTTCCGTGGGTCACCATGGGCATGTCGCTTCACTCCTCTAAGCCTCAGTTTCCACCTCTGTAAAATGGGGGTAATCACAGTACTGCCCTCATCATGCTGTTGTGAGGAGTGGGTGAGAAAGGGTGCATGGAAAGCATTTAGCACACCTCACCGAAAGCTCCCTCAGTAGAAGCTAGGGTTATTTTATGGTTTGTGAGAACTCTAACCCAAGACTGGCCAGGATGGACTCTGCACCACCATTTTCTTCATTGTGTTGGCTGGAGGAGTTGGACCAGCTCTGAAATCTGATGAAATGCTACCCAAACTGGATCAGGGACCCCAGGGGTGTAGGCGCAGCTACAGAAGAGCTCATCAGCCTGGAGGGTCAATTTTTCCTCAACGATGTTGGAGGGAAGCCCTTTTCTTTCAAAATAAATGTAGATGGAGCATGGCTGTGAATTCACATGTATTTTTCTTGAGATAAAAAGAGACTTCAATGAAATCTCACAGCTCGTGATCAGTGCCCTGGGACCCCCATCAAATACCACTGTCCCCCTCCTGACCCTGGGCTTGGGTGACACATTCTCTTTCCTTGGCTCCTGGAATTACTTTAATGGGAGAGTCTGAGAGACCCCACTGCAGGGTCAGCTGCCGCCCCTCAGTCCTAGGGGGGCGCCCCCAGGCCTGTGCTCATTCTCTGGTGTTGCCCCCTCCCTCAACCCCACCAGAATGGAGAGGAGGGCTCCTGCCTGACAGAGATGCTCCAAGGGTGAGACAATGTGCCAGACCTCCTCAGAGCGCAGAGCTGAGGGTGGGAAGGCAGCGGGTGACATCATGCTACAGGCTTCCTACCACATCCCAGGGGAGAGGGGTGTTGGACCATCCAGCCACGTCCTCAGCTGTGTGCAAAGCAGCCACCACTCATCCACATGCTGGCAGACTCTACGAGGCCACCTCAGGCTCCCATTTCCATGAGCTAAAAGATTCCAGGGTGCCCAGGACCCAGGGTCAGCCCTCACCATTCCCTTATCTCCAAACCCAGAGCCTCCTTGCTCTCAGCCAACTCCCAGCCTACCTCCACCCCCAGCCTTTCAGACATGGAGGATAGGGAAGAAGCAAAACCCCAAACCACACACACACTTGTCTCTAATCTAAAGCTGAGATGGAGACCAAAAGCCAGACCTGATCCCCAAGCTCTTGGATCCATATGAAACACACAGAGTGCAAACAGGGGCTGCTATTCCCCTAGCTGAAATTCCTCCTCCAAGCTGTGCAGGCCAAGGGAGATGAGGCCCAGGGGCCACAGCAGGGGAGTGGAGGCTGTAAAGAAGGGATCCCCAGCTTCCCCTCTCAGCCAGACCTGCCATGCCCCACCCAGATCTTAAAAGACGCCCTCCTCCACCAAGGGTACCTTTGCCAGCCTCAGAACCATGAGGAGAAGGACAGCATCTTCCTCTCCCTGCATCCTCATTTGAGGTGGATGGAAGACACTGCCCCTCATGGAAATCCATGGCAAAGAAGATGCCAGAATGTCAGTGACATGTACCTCTGTAAGCTCCTGCCAGACCACCTCCAGGGAAAGGGAGGAGTGGGCAGAAGGAAGGAAATGGAGCTCATAAAGAGGCTGGATGGCCAGTGAACATAGATCAGAGGCAGATCTGGAAAGCCAAAGACTCAACCCTGCCCTCTGGAAGCTTCCAGCCTAGATCATGAAACCACAGGAACACACAGGAAGCCAGCAAAAAGCCACACACGTGGGAACCAAAACAGTATGACCAAAGATGGGATGACAAAACAATCTCTGACTACGATGGTGTGACAGAGCAGCTGCCATGTATAGAGGGCCCTCATCCACAACTCCCAGCGTCTGAGCACCCCATGCACTGTCTCTTTATGGGGAACCCTCAGTGCAAGTCTGTGAGGTGGGTGGTCTTAGTTTTCTCATCTATCAAATGGGGTCACATCTCAGAATTGTTGTAAGCATCCAATGAACTAATGCACGGCAAGTGCTTGGCCCAGAACTGGCCCATGGGAGGTGCTGAAATTAGGATTACTCTGATTATGGTAAAGATTATGATTATGGAAGAACAGCTACCCATGTGTGCACTGCTCACTGTTGTGTAACAATGCCTAGCATTGTAACTAATACATAGTAGATTCTCAAAATGAATGTTGGATGTATGGATGGATAGATGGATGGGTAGATGGGTGGGTGGTAGATGAATGGGTAGATGGATGGACAGATGGGTGGATGGATGGGTAGATGGGTAAATGATAGATGAATGGGTGGATGGATAGACAGATGGGTGGATGGATGGATGGATGGGTGGATGGATGGGTGGGTGGTGGATGAATAGGTGGATGGATGGATGGATGGGTGGATGGATGGGTGGGTGGGGAGATGGATGGGTAGATGGGTGGGTGGATGGATGGGTGGGTGGTGGATGAATGAGTGGATGGATGGACAGATGGGTGGATGGGTAGGTGGATGGGTGGATGGATGGATGGATGGGTAACTTTGCACTAGATCCTGGAGCTGAGGGTCATATCTGAAGCTTGGCCAGTATTTACTATTATGACTTGCAGGGAAGAGCTGCCCAACAGAACTCTGATGAGTGAACATTTCCTATTCTAATCTAATAAGAAAGAAATGGGCCAGTGGAACTGAGGGGCAAGAGAGTCAACCACTCACCTGGGGCCACCCTGCTGTAGGCAACTCCAGAGACACGGAGGAGGGGATTCCCCTCGTGGTCCTCGCCCTTCACTTTGAGATAGAAGCGTTCCTGGGGGGCCTGGAAGGGCGGCCCACTCCACAGCTGATGGGTGGAGCCATTGGAGAGGAGTTGAGTGGGCAAAGTCAGGAGAGGCCACCCTGAGCTGTGTGAGAGCTCCACTGAGTCCAGGTGACCAGGTGCCTGCAGTCCTGTGGAGTTGATCACCAGGGAGATGGGCACCCCTGCAGAGGGAAGGATGAAGAAGGACGTGCTGGTATCTGCATTGCGCTCTATGATCCTCACCAAGCAGGGGGCCTAGAACCACACCTCAGGGGCCCAGTCTGCTTGGCCCTCCTTCACTCACTAGCTGGCCTTCTCTACCTACCCCAACTAATGCTGGGGTAAGATAAGGAGAGAGGGGTGCTTGCTACTGTCCATGGTCCTGAAACATCACTGTCTCTCCAGGCCATGCTTCCCACATGCCCCAAGACTCCTATTCTCAGGGGGTAGAACTGGGAAGGGGCATTCCTCTCTACCACCATCCCCCGCTCCCCCTGCCCACCATTAACTTTGGTGTAAGCTGTCACTGGGCAGGCTTCTGGGACTGGTCTCAGATAAGGCACATGCCATAATTTGGGGAATCTGACTCCTGACCAACCTTGCCCCTGTTCAGCTTTTCTTTGATTTTCTTTTCTATCTTAACAGAAATATGGTACTTTTCACACCATCTCAGAGCAGACAGGACTGTATTCAGATCTCATAATGTCCTTAGTTGATTTTGAAACTTTTGTCAGGTCTCTTGCTTTCAGACAGCTATGAATTTCTTTCTCTCAAAGATCACACACCTGGGGTCTGTGGGTGTGACTGGTTTGGTCCACAAAAGGCCTTAAAATATTTGAAGAAACCTGAATAATCTGGAAAGTGCACATGAAAATCTTGAAGCCTAGATGCTTTTGAAAACACAGGCAAATCAGCTCATGGCGTGCAGCGGCTGCCCGCTGAGGTTGCAGTATCCAGTGTCCACTTGGCCACTGTCTCCTCCACTCCCTGAAGCCCTGGCCAAGTGCCAATCACTATTTGCCATTGCAATTTCCCTGCTGTTTCTCTTTTTCAAAAAATGTCTCGGACCCACCCATCTTTATCAAAAGCAGAAATGCAGAACATAGCCCAAGAGGGTCTGTGACCCCCTTGCCCACTTCCACTGGGGACTGGCCCTGGGGACATTCATTTTCCATCCCTGTTCCAGCATTTTAGCACTACATTTAGGATTTCTCTCTCTCCAAGACTGGCTTCAGAGTAGGTCTTAAGTTTCTCTGCCCTTCCCCTTCCTGCTCCTGGAAAAAACAGGCACAAAATGGGCAAAAGTCCCTTTTCCACTTTAAAGATGTCACTGCTGGTCCCGGTGGGAACCAACAAGGGCTGACAGGAACAACAAACATTAGAAAAGATGCAGACTTGAAAATAAGATTTAAGGGTCCAACATGCACCATTGTTGGTCACTATCCAGTGGCCCCCAGAGTTAGCCTGACCTGCTCCAGACCCTCCAGTCTCTCTTCGGAGCTAGTCCCAGCAAAACCCATCAAGTGGCCCCACGATGAGGGACCATATTTTCCAAACTACGAGTTGGGACCCCTGATTTGTCCACCATCTGGTATTTTCTGGCACGGAGCTCACACAGCCCGAGCTACAAGCCCCCTGTCTACCCTGGAGACCAGCCCTTCCCCAGGTGGAACAGTAATGGGACATGCAGGCACCGTCGGACCCAGATGCACAGCTTCCCATCATTCAGGAGACTCTGACTTGTGCTGCCAACCTCAACACCCCTCCCAGGCTACCCTGAACCTCATCAGCTTCCAGGGCATCTAAATGTCCACCAGACAAGTTTTCATGAAAAGAAAGGGGAAGAGACAAACTCAGTAACAAGGGGAGAGCATGAGGGTACTGGAGGCCTTCGGTTACAGTGAGGATGTTCTAAAGGTAAATTATCATAATGTCACCTTGGCTAGGGCTGCTGGAGATGATGCTGGCCCTGAACCTCAGTTTACCGCACTGGGATATGGGAGACTGGTCTGACTTGAGCCTTTGCGGGGCATATTCCATGGTCACATGCAGTCAGCCAGCCAAGTCTGCCCCCCAGAACGCCCTCCACATCCCAAAGCCAGGGCCCCTCTCTTCCGAAAGTGACTCAGCATCACAGTACCTTGCAGGGGCCACTCGATAGTGTGGTTGAGGTCCAGAGAGGGCTGGGTGGAGAAGCCGGCTCGGAAATCGATGTTGCTGACGCCCGTGACTCTCACTGAGTGGCGGCCGCTGCTGTAAATCTAGCACAGGCCCAGGCCCCAAGTCACTGGAGCATCCAGCCCCTGCACCCCAGCTCCAGGAGAGGAGGCAGCCAACCCGACCAAACTCTGGACTGGTGGGGCTGCCAGGCCCTGTGTCAGCAGCTGGAATTCTCCAGGCTTTGCAGACAAGTAAGCAACTTACTTGCTTCCGTATCTCAACATGACTCTCCCCCGTGAAGTGGACGAAGCCCCAGCTTACAACACTGTCCCGAGTGAGACTCCTGAAGCTGCTCTGCCTGTCTAGCTCTCCCCCGTTTCTGCAGGCCCTGATTATCTACTTGTGTATCTAATCTTCCTTGTCTTCCCCATCAGTATTAATACCTCTCGGCACAAAGTATCCCAGAGTTTAAAAGGCAGGCGGTTGGTGCTGCCACCCCACCCACAACACTTAACACAGTGCCTGGCACCCAGCTGGTGCTCAATAAACATTTTACCCATCAGCAGGGACTCACATGGCCTTCCAAGGCAGCAGCCTACCACATCCCAGGATACTCTCTCATGGACTCCCTGCTCACACGGGAGCTGAGCCTGCCCCCCACTCCTCAGCTTCCATAACCTTGCAGATTAGAACAGGCCCTGCTTCTCCTGCCAGCTGTAAACATCTGAGTCATCCCTTCAGGGTCACCATTGTTTTTTTTTTGTGCATTCTTCATAGGACATAGCTCTGTCACAAGCCAGATCACCACCAGCTCTGGATATTCAAATCATTTCTCCAAGTCCTTCTTTTAAGGACTAATCCCAAACCGCTCCACAGGGGTTCCTCTCACTGGTGCAAAACAGAATCAGAATGTTCCTCCTTTGTTCTTGATCCTTTACTTCTATTGATGTGCCCTAGAGATCACCGCCCAGGCCCCAGCCCTCAGTTTCCCTGGGCCCCAGGACCCTCAGAGCAGGGAGGAGGGAGATGGTGCTCCAGCTCAGTGAAACTGATCTCTCCCCAACCCAGTGCCCCTACCTTGATGGTCCACAGCCCGGGATGCTCAGGCTTAAAGGCCATGACCTTGGCTGAGTCAGGGATGTTGAGGAGCACACGGAGGCCTTCATCCTTCTGCAGGATCCTCCCTGTGGAACCCCAAGGACTGTTGAGTTTCCAACACTTTACTGAAGGTGATGGGGGATCCACCCTATCCTCAGGAATCCAGGACCCATCAGCCTGGGGCTTCCCAGAGGATCTGTCAAGAGAGTCTGTGGCAATCCCTGGACCTCCACCTCATTCTGCACTCTACCCTCACCCCTCCCCAGGTGCTGGCTGTACACCTGGTCATTTGACCTGGGTAGTCATGACATCCTCAGAGCAAGGTGGGACCAGGTGACCAGGTCACTGAGCCCAGCTCACTCCGTGGCCTTGACAAGTCCCTTCATCTCTCAGAGTCTCAGCTTCCCATCTCTAAAAGGTGCTACTAATTCCTGCCCTGATCAACACACAAGACTCACTTTCTAGACACCATCATTATTTTCATTCTCACTGCTTGGCTGCTAACAGTCAATGGCTTGCTGTTCCTCCTCAGGCGTCATCTCTGCCCTCCCCTCGGTCTCCTCCTCACTCACCCAGTTCCTGGAACCTTGTGTTCAAATCCCTGCCACCCTGCTTCTCTTGGGCTCCCAGCTCAGACTCAGAGAGGAGGAGGAAAGAGAACAGCCAAGGGCGCACGTACCCAGCGGATCACGGACTTCAATCTCAGGCCCTGGCCCGCTCAAGGAGATGGTGACCTCCTTCAGGCTGGGGTCGAAGGGGATCTTCCATGTGTGCTCCGCTTCCTCCTCATGGTCCGTGGACAGCAGATGCACCCTGGAGGCCTGGACTGCTGACTCCACCCACTTCAGCACCTGCGGAGGCAGCGTGAGAACTGGAGACCAGCGGACGACTATAACCTCTTGCTCATGTCTGGTCTACCTGAAGCAGGTCCTTAACTGCTGCCAGCTAGAGGCAGAATCTGCTCCTCCCACGGGTTTTGATGCTGTGAGGCAGATACAGCCTTTCCAGGTCACCTGAGGCCACACACTCCTCACTGTCCTACCCCAGGCCTGGCCATGCATTGTCACTCTCCTGGTTTCTGTGGGCTCTGAGTTGTGATGCCTGAATTGACTGAGGACTCAGCTTGGTGGGAAGGAGCAAGAGGGTCTCCCTCTGCTGGGAAGATGCTGCCTCACCTTCTCACCTGGCCAACTTCTAGTCCACCCATCACTCCTCCTCCAGGAAGACCTCTTGATACTGCATAGGCATGGATGAATCCCGGAGCTCTGGAATCTCCCCCAGACCAATGCAGCTCACAAGCACCCACCAAGGGGGTCTCAGACAATGCTCCCACAAGGGCACTGTGTTTTCTACGCAGGACCAAGAGTATCTGCTGCAGAGACACATGGCATTTCTTCCTGATTCATAGAAGACCAGGGATTAGAGGGGTGACTTTGTGATGGTGAGAAATCTTAAATCCTTGATTTCTCTAACTGCTTATTCAATCTAAAATCTGTTTTGGACAGGTCCCACTGAGAAGCAGATAAAAAGTAAGGACCTATCCTTAGAATATCATTTTGCTTAGGTACACATTTAGGGTATGATTTCAGGGGATTCTCAAACTCCTTTAAAGATCCCCCAGGAGCCCAAGATGCCCCCATGAATCCATGGACCCCATGTGAACATCCCTTTGATCTACTCTAGGATGGTTATCTCAGTGAAAGCAAGACTATTTAGTTTCTCCAAATCCTTACCACAGCCTTCTAGTCTATGGCCCTGCCTACCTATCCAGATCGATGTGGGGCCATCACACCCCTGACTTGTTATGCTGGAGCCCCTTGCCTCCCCTGGGTAGCCCCCCTCACATAAGCCATTCTCTTTGCAGGGAATGTCCTGCCCCCTCTTTACCTCTTAGCTTGAAGAGGCCTTCTCCAACCTATTCCCTGGCACATACCCTGGGAACCCACGTTTTCCTTTGCAGCATGTTGCATCCTAATCATTCATATGTATTGGTTTTGTGACTCTCCTCCCACTGGCCTGGAAGCTCGTGAGGGCAGAGACCTTCTGCTGTGCCCAGGAGTGTCTCAGCCCCAAGACCAGTGGGTGGCACACACTGGTCTGAGTAGGACTTGTTGACTGACAGGTGTGTGTGAGTATAGCTGCACACCCTCCTGAACAGGGTCATCAGGTTCACCTCCTGCAGATCTCACTCAATCCCCCACCCCTAGCTCACGTCTCCTATTTGCAATAGCTGAGTCTCCCAGGTTCCTAGCAAGGAAACCAGGAAAGAAGGAGAGGAAGGGGGCTCCTCAACTCTGGCCTGTCTCTCTCCAGGCCAAGTTACCTTAAGAAGCATCCTATGCAAACCCCAAAGGTGAAACAAAATGAAGCAAATGAGCTTGGCTTTATTCATATTTGTACCATAACCACAGAGAGAAAAGAATGATGTCAAGTCACTCTAGAACCCAAGAGTTTGAGTATACTTTCTCAGTGGAGTGTACCCTGAGGACAAAAAGAACTACAAAGAAATCTTAAACTTCATTCAGGAATTTTAGGTTAGTCACAGTATTGTGATTTTGAAACTGTTTTATGCATTTTGTGGGATAAAGCAAATACGTCAATAAATAAGTCTTGTTTTCTGAAACAAGAATTTCAGTGTAAAAGATACAAGTATAAAATCAAGTAAGCTAAGTAAAACATCTGCAGTGTTAAATTTGAATTGGAAATAACAGCATAATTTCTCTTCACACACACACACACACACACACACACACACACCCAGAAGCAATGACATCCCAGTATCCCAATATCAGTGATCACTCCTAGTACACATATTTTTTTAATTAAATTCAGCTTTATTGAAATACATTCGCACACCATACAATCATCCATGGTATACAATCCACTGTCCACAGTATGATAACATAGTCATGCGTTCATCACCACAATCTATCTCTGAACATTTTCCTTACATCAGAAAGAACCAGAACAAGAATAAAAAATAAAAGTGAAAAAAGAACACCCAAATCATCCCCCCATCCCACCCCGTTTGTCCTTTAGTTTTTATCCCCATTCCTCCACTCATCCATACGCTAGATAAAGGGGGTGTGATCCACAAGGTCTTCACGATCACACTGTCACCCCTTGTAATCTACATTATTATATAATTGTCTTCAGGAGTCCAGACTGCTGGGTTGGAGTTTGGTAGTTTCAGGTATTTCTAGTACACATATTTTGATTTCAAAATACCCCTCCTCACTAAAAGGAACTAGGGTTCCTTGGGAAAATGGCTGATTCCAGGTCTGGGGCAAGGAATATACAAGGTAAGCTTGAGATACAACTGGTCATTTCCTAAAGCAAGGGAACGCTCAAAGACCAATGGGGTCATGTCAAAAGGACACAGGAATTAGCTTACAGGAGTTTCCACCACCTAAATTTGCAACACTTTGAGGCTGAAAAAAATGATGACTGTAATTGGTTGAAATACTTTGTATTATATAATCCATGTGTCAATAATGATACTCAGCAAAAAGAAAAGCAAAATACAAAACAAATCAAAACAATAAATCCTCGTTTGCTACCGTTAGAGGTGACTTCTAAATTAAAGAGAAAGGATTACATGTGATTCTTGACTTTTCAATAGGAATGGTACTTCAGAGAACCCAAACCATCCTCTTGATGAGCAAAAGCTCTTCTTCATGGACGAATGCCAACTAATAAGTGTGGAAGGAATGATGCAATTAGGAAATCATCATTTTGCAACCCCTAATGAAATTGTTTCGGGCAAGGCTCCTCAGTGGATGCTAAAACCATCAGATGAAAGGTTGATGGGGAAATGGACATCTGCAGAGAACCAGCGCACCACTCCCAGACCAGGGAGTCATAAAGGGAAAACTTGGCTTTCAAAAGCTGGCTGTCATCACCTTAACCCAGTAATCAAATTTATCATCATTAATAGTGGAACAATCAGACATAGTTTGCCTCCTGGTGTGATGCAATAGAAAATGCACACAGCATCAATAATGAATTATTCCTGCCACAAATGTTAGCCTCCCTCCAATCAGGCTATTAGACTAACTCCAAATTTAAGGGAAATATAGGGAATAGAGAAACAAGTTAATGATACCACAAAGAAACAATCGGATAAACCTGAAAAATGGGGCATTGTACAAATCAAAGCCTCTTCAACAAATTAGCATAATGAAAAAGGGGGGGGGGCTGCTACAGATGTGGGAGAACTTAATAGATATGACCAAATGAAATGCACAGCACTTCACTGAATTCTAGTTTGAGAAAAACTCCTATAAAAGACATTTTGAGAACAATTAGGGAAATTTGAATATGGATTGGGTATTAGTTGATATTGGGAAACTATTAATAATTTTATTAGATGATATCATGGTTGTGTTGGTGACTGTCTTTTTAAAAACAAAAATTCATGCTGAATTATTTCCATAAGCTGCCACAGTTCAGCGATAAGTATAGAGGGAGACAGATGAAGTAAGTAGAGTAAAAACGATAACAATTGCTGAATCTAGTTTGGTAGATACATTCTTTTTACTTTTCTGTATCTTTGAAATTTTTCCCAAGTTTTTTAATAAGTAAAAGTCATTTAAAAAGAACACGTATGCTATGAGTTTAATATATACCTGGGCAAACACAGTGGTTTTGTATTGCTTGCCAACTCCAATCAACTGGGAATGACTTCCTGGGGAACTTATTTTTGAAGAAACATGAGGCCACCTTCAGAAAAAGTTCTGTGATTGACTAGCAATGCCTGTCATGGATGTGGGATGTCAGCGGTATCTTGAATGCTACATATTTGCCATTTTTGCTATAATTCACAGTCCTTGAGGTCTGCCTTACCATGTGATCTTCCACGGGAGGGAGGGTGAAAAGAAGGGAATTGGAAGAATTGCCCAGGATTTAGAAAATATTTATTTTTTGTTTAGACTGAGCTAGAGCGGGTGCACCCAGAAGTTTACAGCTAGACTTTAGTTATCATACGATAAGAATTCTGTTATAAAAACCCATCTGTTTTTATACCTGGAGGTACTTCATTCTTCTGTTTAACCTAGCTTTCTAAGTAATGTGTCTTTTGAAAAGGTCCCACCTGTCTTGCCTGAGGAATGGGGAAAAAGCATTTTGTCCATCCAGGGATGGATTGGTAGGAGGCCGCAGCCAAGGAATCCCAGCTGGAGGGGTGGACAGAAGCTGGCGAAGTGAGTGAGGGCCCTCCCCCAGAAGCAAACCAGCAGCTATGACCACTGTCCTCTTCCCCCAGGGCCAGGCCTTGTCATGGGTCAGGAGGAAACTAATGAACAAAGCTGCCGGGAGGTGGTAGCAGCACTAGCTGACAATTGCCCAAACAAGTAACACCCGCTACTGTGTTGCAACTGTCATTACAAGCTTGTTCTAGGATGTTCTGATGGAAGAAAGATGCCCAGGAGTTCAGGCTGCTGAACCATACTGGGTCTGAGACACAGGACAGAACGTCAGGGACCCCACCAGGAGATGTCGTGTCCACAGGGCCTGATCTGTGAGCAGACGACCACTCAGGAGTTGGAAGGGGGGAAGGGGTCTGACCCTCCTGTCCATAGCAAGGCCAGGAGCACTGTAGGACCAGCCCGGGGGCAAGGCCTTCTGAGCCCTGAGATGCCCCCAGGGCTCCAGAGTGGAACTGGGGAGTCTTCTGAGCAGAGAGCTTCATTAAGCAATCTCAGTGTTTACTTGGTGGAGGCAATGGCTTCCAGATGTTAGCAGGGGGAGGGGGCCTGCATTTGGGCTCATCTCTCTGTCGCTGATGGAGAAGGAAGGAAAGAATCTGGCACTGCTATCCCAGCCAGATGGCTGCTGCTCGGCCGTTCACAGCAGATAAATCACTTCCCTGTGGATCCTCCCAAGATACTTGACAGCCAGGGAGGCTGAGGAAGCAGAAGGGGGGAGCCAGGGGCCAAATGGGCCTCAGAACCACAGATCAGAAAGCTGAGGGGCTGGGATCCCCAAGCCCAGTGATATGGAGTGATGGAGAGAGATGGAGCTGGGTATGGGGTGACAGAGAGCGAGGGAACTGTCCAGGGTGTCTGCTCCTCACCATCTGGGCACCCCTGGGCACTCATCCCAGGCTCTACCTTTCTGAGAACCTCTTTTAGAGAGATGCCCCACTCTCTGGGAGACTATAACGAAATTGAGGCATCTTCTGGGCTCCACACCAAAGCATGGGGAGCTGGAGTTAGGACCACTGCTAACTCTTACCAAGGCCTTCCTGGGAGTCTAGCGAGCGCCAAGCACTGTTACATTTCATCCTTGCCAGCCATTATCTCATGAGGCTGGAGCTTTTGTTGACCCAACTATGCACATGAGGAAACCGAGGCCCAGAGAGGGTAAGTCGTATACTCAAGATCACACTGCACGTGGTGGCAGAACTGGGGTTTGAAGGCAGGCATCTTGCCTGGAAGCGGAAGCTTTAACCACTCTGATGTACCGCCTCCCTCTGGGGCTGATCGGGGATGAAGTCATCTCTGGGGCTGTGCCTCCTTATCCGTTAATTGGAACCGCCTGGTCAGAACCTTCCACAAGGTGGGGGGGGGGGCAGCTTCCTGTCCTAAAAGGCAGTTCACCTTTCCCCTAGTTGACATGGGGATTATCTGGACAATCTGCAGTTTTTTTTGTGCCTTCTGGTACTAGGCATGGCAGGGTTCTGAGCCCCCATGACTGGCTGTGCTGGTGCATTAGTTGGGGAAGGGGGGTAGATGGTGTAGAAGAGAATGAGAGGCCCAGTGCCCTCCTTCAGAGAAGATGGGGAGACTTCCCAGAAAGAGAAAGCTGCAGGATGGTTGGGTTTGCCCAGCTCCTCGAACTCACTCCCCACCCACAGCCTGGCTTTGGGCTGGGGGGCAGCCTGTGTGAGATGCGAGGCTGGGGTAAGGGGGTTCTTGGACCGATCTAAAAGTCTTGATCAAAACTGCATGCCTTTAGGACAGATTCAAGAAGCCACATTGCCCTCTTCAGACATGGTTCTCTGTCCGTGGATGGGAAAAGCTCCAAATTACCCCTACCAGTGAGGAAGAGGAGGGTCTTTGCCTTCCTTTAATTACCCTGAAACTCCAAAGGGGGTTCCTGGTACCAGAGAGGCCAATTTCACAATTGGAAAAAGCTAAATGTTCAAAATCATTGGGATCTAAGCATCAGTTATCACCTGCCTCATGTAAAGACTCTAGCTGCACCTGGCCTCTAGCAGGAGCTTAATACAGAAATAGAAGAGAGAATGCAAAATGTGTCACTCCTGCCACATTAGACATATTTTGAAAAGGTATAAGGATTAACCACATCTGCACAGTTTGGGGACTTTTCACAACTCCCAAAGAGTACTTCTCCCAGCTGGAGTCCCTTTGGCTGGGATGAAAGCTCTGTTTGCCTCTCCTGGGGAGATGACCAGAGCCCTGGCTGCTCCAGCCACTTTCCCAGACTTGCAAAATGTCTGGGAACATCTGGAAGGGACCAGATCCAAGACATTAAGCTAACAGAGCACCATGTCCAGGAAGGAGAAGGACCCAGGCTCCTGCCCAGAGGCAGCTGGTCTTGGCCATCGTGGTGCCACTGAGTCAGCAGAAGGTTGGATGCCACAGCCACAAGCCGGTGGATTTGCCCTCAGTTTTCTGCCTCCAGGGTGGGGCTAAGAGAGCCGGCCCCACACCTCGCAAGCTTTCTTCCACCGGCCTGCCCGGCTGCTCTGCCCTCTGATTTGCCCCTGGCAGGAACTCAGTTCCCGTGCAAGTTGCACAGATAGGTCTTCCCAAAAGCAAGAACCAGGCCATCCCTCCAATCTGAAACACCCCCCACCCTGGCTTGGGCAGCTCAGTGCCAGGATGGGCTGACATGCCAAAACATAAAGCCCAATGTGTCACAGAGAGCCATAAACGCCATCTGTCAACAGGGAGTTAAGGCGTGCTAATCTAAACATGGCCCTGGAGACCACTCTCTTCGTTTCATAAATATACAATACATAAACTCTTTCCTGGAGGTGACGGCAGGGCTGGCTCAAGGCCACAGCTGGCCTCGGAGACACTGCCTCTCCCACCTTCCTTTTCCCCAGGGCCTCAGGTGCGAGGCCATGGGTCCGTGCATTCACCTGCTGTTTATTTACTGAGCACCGGCCATGCGCTGGCCGCTGGCTGGAAGCTGGAGACACAGTGGCCAATGGGACCCACAACACCCCTGCCCTCGGGAGCTCTCAGCTTAAGTGACATTAAATAATTGCACAACTATAAAACTGCAATCACGTAAAGCAGCACAGGGAGTTGTGAGAGGGTATGAAAGGGACTAACTTAAATCTTGACGGGAAATCAAGAAAGGTCTCCCTGAGGAGGTGACATGTCGGCTAACACTGGGACAATGAGAAGCAGCCAGGAGAAGAGGACCTGGAAGGACAAGCCACACAAGCAAAGGCCCTGGGGTGGGGAGGGGTGGGGGGCACTGAAGAAACAGCAAAGAGGCCAGCGGGGCAGCATGTGACGGGCAAGGGGGAGAGCCCAGGGGATGAGGCCAGAGAGACGGAGGGGTCAGGCTGGGTCTGCATGGTCTCGGAGGGGGATGGGAGGAGCTGGGTCAGATTTGTTGTGGAAGGTGCTGGTGGCCTGCTGGAGCCGGCTCATTCCAGCTCCTGAAAGCCAACAGTTAGCCTTGCTTCCCAACTCCATGTTCAGTGACTTCATGAAGTCAATATGAAATAAGTCAAGGCAGGAGTCCTTACACCATGGAAATAGGCATTTTTCTTTCCAGAGAGATGGTTGTTAAACATTTACCAACATGCCACCCAAAGGATGCCCTTGGGTGCTGGGAAGGAGTGGAAGTGTGGGGTAGAGAGAGAGCAGGAGGAGCCCTGAGCAGGCAGGTGGAGCTGGAAGGGAGGAAGGGCAGGGCACCTGGCCCAGGAGCAAGACCAGGACGCAGACACCTGGCTAACACCAGGGCTTGCGGGAATCCGGACCTTTGGCAGCAACACACATCAGGCCACACGGCCAAGCAAGCCCCTCTTCACCAAGACCCCAAGCAGGATTTTCTGTCCCAGCAACACAGCCAGACTGTGGGATCCCTCACACCCCTCCACCCATCCTCAGGTCCCCTGACTCCGGGGGGGGGAAACTTGGAAGACACCCCACGCCCACACTTGGGCCAAACTTTGCTAGGTCCATCCTGCCAGACTGAACCAGTTGTGGGACTCAGGGCAAAACCCGGGTTGCTTGGTCAAGTCTTGGCCTCCCTATGTGTGAAATGGGAAAACCTGTAGCAGTTGTCTCTGGGGTGGGTTGGGAGGGTTCCAGAAGGTGAAGTAAAGCTCTGAGCATAGCGCTTCCTGCGCCTGCCCTGGGGCAAACTCTCAGCCCTGAACAGCTGTCACTGCTATTCAACCATCCAGCAAAGACCCCCTAGAGACGCAAGGAGGGCCTCACCATCCCTGGAGACCAGGCTCAGGCTCAGGAGGTCAGGGGAAGGTACCCCCACCTGGGGCTCACCTCAGCCACTTGCTGCTTGTCCAGGTGGAACACCTGCCCAGAGCTGGTGGCGGCAATCTCTTCGTAGGCCAGGTAGCCAGGATGACTGTGGTCACCACAGTCCCCCGTCAGCACAAAGACCACCTGGAAGACAGAGACACAGCCTGGCACTTGGCTTCCCAGGCACCTATTCAGGTGGAAGTGGCAGGGCCCAAGCCAGCCTCACCCTTTCCTCCCCCTGGGCCTGGCTGACCCATCTATGCAATGGGAGTAACAAGGGAGCAGGAGCTATAGCAGGTCAAGAGTTCAGCCCAGGGCCAGGAATATAGTAGATGCTCAATAAACGAGAGACATCATTAAATAGACAAGGAAGGGAATGGGAGTGGCCCCTCGAGGCAGCAGAGGTAGAAGAACCGTGGAGAACCAGAGTTTATTCTAGAGGCAAGAGCAGAGAAGCTGCCCCAGATGTTGAGGTCTTCAGCCAAGGAAGTCAGATGGGCCAGTCCTGCTCCCTTCCCCACTCACGTCCCTCTCCCCACCCCTCACTGCAAAAACAAAAAGCAACAGCCTGGCTGTGCCTCCCAGACCCTGAGACAATGGGGAAAGGGTGACGTGAGCTGCAGAGGCCACAAGCAGAGGTCACGCCAGGAGGGAGATGGATTGCACAGGCTTTGACAGGGTGTAAAAGGAGCAGGGTGTTGTGGTCTTTATCAAAAACGAGCCTTGCCAAAGAAGCTGTGAGCCCCAGCCCCAGCAGGCAGGGGGCCCGGAGGATGAGAACACGCTTGGAATCCACCAGACCTGCTTGGTTCTGAGAGCTGAGGACAGTGGCTGCAGAGGGTGGGACAGAGGCTGTCGAAGAAAAGCACCCAGCCCCTCCCGTCTCCAGGTGGGGGCTCAGGGCTGCCCGAGCTGGAGACCCCAGCTTCCTCAGGACCCACTCCTGGCCCCCACACTCAAGCCCCCCAAGCCGGGTTGCTCACCTGCGACTGTTTAAGCTGCAGGAGACGCAGCACCTCCTCTTTTTTGTGATAGTCCTTGGCGCGGGCGTCAGTGAAGACGTAGATGAAGGAGCCCGGGTTGGCAACCTCCACCGCAGCCTTGATGGCCCCCACACTCATCTCTGGGCAGTCGCCACCTCCCTGTAGGACCGGGTGTGTCAGCAGCTGCACCCACCTCCACCAGGTGGGACCCACCAGAGACACCTTCTCCAAATCCAACGTGAGTCTGGGAACCACCTTAACCTGCCTCTGCTCCACCCATCCAGGGGTCGGGCCCTGACCCCAGCCACTCCCTTCCTGGAGACACCATGTAGGATCTGACTGGCCTGAACTTTAGCCCGGCATCATCATCCATTCATTCACCCATGGAAGACTGACACGGTCCCCACCCACATGGAATCTGGTGTGGGAGACAGACTTTACACCAATCATGTGGTAATGTTTAATTGCCATGGTGATGAGTGCTACAAGAGGGGTGGGCAGGGAGTCAGGGGACCATCTAGACAGATGCCTAGAGAAGCCATGTGTAAGCCAAGGCTTGAGACTAGGAGGGCTCAGTCAGGAGAAGGGAGAGGTGAGCATCACCGGGTAAGAGGAAAGCATCCAAAGCCACCACCCTAAATCCTCTTTGAAACCTGTCCTGATACCAATCCCAAATAAACATACACGTCCCCTTCCTGCTAACCAGGTAGGAACCCTCTGTGGGAAGGCAGCACATCCTCATCTCATCCATGTTTGTACACCAAGCTCCCAGCAGGATTTAATGAGGTAACTTCTCAGAAAAATGCAGCTTTCCTTGATGTAATCCTTCATCCCACTTACTGAGCCCCTGCAGATGCCGGGCCCTGCCCCGCAGAAAACGAGACCCATGTGCAGGCCCTGCCTTCAGGAAGCTTGTGGCCTTGGTGAGAGGAAGGGGGGAGAGGCACCGCACAAAGGCACTCAGTATGGCAAAGCCATCACACACACCCTCAACTGGGTGCCAACGCCTCCTCCTTCTGCCCCCTTCCTTCACTCACTAAATAAAGAAGCATCTACTGTGTGCCAGGCACAGGGGCTACTACAGGTACTCAGTTCACTGAATAAAGGAAGGAACCCCAGTAAGGAAGGAATCTGCAGGACTCCCAAGCTGGGGTGAAGGCCACAGAATGCCTGGAGGCAGGTCAAGGTGGGTGGAGGCAGCCGCCATCTTGGCCTCTAAGTGGGGCAAAGACGTTGGTTTTTGGCGTGGGCCAGGAAGGACTGCACAGCAGGCAAGCAGCCTTGGAAAGCAGCACAGCCATCAGCTAGGGTGGGGGCAGCCCACCTGCACGTAGAGTTCTCTCAGCTCCCTCTGAAACACTTCTGGGTCCGCCGTGAGGATCACTGGGCCAATATCTGCAGAAAAGAGAGACAGGCCCAGGGGAGCTGGGACTCCCAGATGCACACCCCAGTGGGCTGGGAACGAAGTTGCACTATGTGCACATCAGAGGAGAAAGGAGCTGAGGTCTGGGTTCCACAAAAGCAGAAGAGACAACGGAGCAGCTTCCAGGGTTGCCCTTCCAAGGACCAGGCCTGGATGGGGAGGTCAGACCATCCTGCCCCATTCCCCACTCCAAACCAGGGACCCAAGCTCCAGGGAAGGGGGCAAAGGGCAAACCCCTGGACCCTCCTCTGGAACAGCAGTTCCCAGCCTTTTCTGACCAAGATTCCCTTAGTAACCCCCATTCTACCACCCCATCCGCCCTCATTCTCAGTCGAAAAAGAATTCTGGGAAGACAAAGAAATAAAGAAGTGAACAAATATTCGAAGTGGGCCATACAGCAACTAACCAACACCAGACTGATCAATAAGAGTCAAACCTTTCAGAAACTCCCTCCACATGGTAGCTAACTTCAAAAGAGCAGCAGTTAAGATGACAAAGATTGCCAACACCTAACATGGGTGAGGAAGTAGAGTGACTGGGACTCTCAAACACTGCTGGTGGGAATGCAAAACAGTTAAACCATTTCAGAAGACAGGTGGAGGTTTCTTTAAAAGTTAAACACACACGCACCATAAGATTCAGCCATTCCACACCTAGGAATTCACCCAAGGGAAATAAAAACATATGTCCTCACAAAGACTTGTACAAGAATGTTTACAGCAGCTTTATTTTCCCTAAACTGGAAACTGTCCAAATGTCCAACAACAAGTAAATGGATAAACAAATATTGCTCAGCAATATAACAGAACAAACTACTAATCTAGGCCGCAACACAGAAGAAGTTCACAGACATTAAGCTGAACTAAAAAAGCCAGACACAAAAGAGAACACACTATATGATTCCATTTATAGGAAGTTCTGTAACCATCAAAATTAATCTAAGGTGAAAAAAATCAGAGGGTACCTGGGGGGCAGAGGAGACTGACTTGGAAGTGATACAAAGGAACTTTCTGAAGAGACAGAAATGTTCTATATTGTCTTAGGGGTGTGGGTTCCACAGATGTACCCACTTGTCAAAACTGTACAGAGAAGAACTGTGCATTTCAATGTATGTAAATTTTTCCTCATAAAATATGAAGTATAAAAAGGGTAATAAGTTAGGCGGGTGGAGAGTCGGAGGAGGTACAGATGAAAAAAGAATGGCAGAATTTTTTTGATAATTGGTGATGTTCGATGATGAGTACACGGGGATTCGTTGTACTATCCTGCTTACTTTGTATATGTTTGAAAATTTCTATACCGAAACAGTCATCAAAAGCCTCAGCCGACATAAGACAATATAGCCAGTATCCTGAAAACAAAGCTAGAATTCCAACTAGCCATGTGGATATGTGCACAATAGTGATTTTGCAAGCTTGTGTGGACATGAGATTTCTTAGGAAAATATTTAATTTGAGTCCATGGTGAACTCTGGTAATGAACTATTTTTAGTTCAGCAATTCTAAATTCCCATCACCCTAAAAAACTTCCATACTTGGTAACTAATAGCAGACACTAGTCTGTCTTAGAAAGGGAAGCCCATGGAATTTTCCAGTGTTGTCCTCCAATTACCAAGGAAGGGTCTGGACACCAGCTCCTCAGCTGGTCGCTTTAAGAATCACCACCCTGGAGCACCCTGCAGTTCTGGAATTATCTGTCACCTCCTGTGCCCTTTTTATGACCGGTTCTGGTTTTATCAAGTCCTTCCCACTGTCTCCCTTTCTCTAAACCCTACAGCTATGAATCAACCCATATACAGCAGCTGAAAAAAAAACCTTTGACCTCAGACAGATCTGCTCGGAATCCTGGCTCGTCCTTCACCAGGTACAGGCCCTGACAGAGCGCATATCGCTGCCCAAGCCTCAGTTTCCTCGACTGTAACACGAGGCACATAACATCACCATCTCCCTGCTACTGAGTGGTCATCGTGAGGATTCAATGAAGCCAGTAGGGGACACCCAGCAGGAGCTCGGCCCAGGGCAAAGGATCAACAAATGGGAGACAGCACCGTGGTATCAGCAGCTAAATGTCTGTGCTTCCGTGAGCAGTCTTCCATGACGCAATCAAAGATTTCTTGCTTCAATTGGCGGTCCTCAAATTCTAATCTGACTGAGAAAAGCTGTAATTTTACTCAATTTTCATTATTCCTTTGTCATATAATAATGGGTTCATTGTAAAAAAAATAATTTACACTAAGGATATTGACATTTACTAAGCACTTATTAAGCGCCAGGTTGTATGTGAGGATGCTTCCCATGTGTTAGCTCACTGAATCCTCCATGGTACCTGGTAGACCCCAGTCTTACCAGGTTTTTTACAGCGTTTTCTACATTTTACAGAGGAAAAAATGGAAGCCCAGAGAGGTTAAGTAACTTGTCCAATGACACACAGCCAGTGAATGGCAGAGTTGGGATATGATCAAAGGTCTTCATAATTCCAGTAGCCAAGTTATTGGCTGTGAACTGTACATAGAAATTCCTGACAAGCAGAAAGCAGAAGGGGGTGAGGTGGAATTACCTGTAATTCTGCCAATCAGAGATAATAATTTTAATTTTTGTATACAACCTTCAAAATTTGTATTCATATATGTAAGCATATAAATAAATCTTATATAAATGCATATTATTTTAAGCAGACATTTTATTGACATATAAATAGCATATTATTGTTAACCTGATATTTTTCAATGGCAACATATTGTGAGCATCTTTCCTGAAGGTTAAAGACTCAGTCCAACATCATTTTAATGGCTATAATGTCTTTCCTTTGTATAACTGTCTAATAACGAACGTGCCCAAATCCCATATTATTTTGTTTCCAATTTTTATTATAATGAATAATGTTATTAAGAACATCTTGTACTCATAGTTTTTAGGCATTAGTTGGTTTGTTTTCTTAGGATGAATTCCCATAAATAGAATCGCTGGGTCAATGGCAAGGGCATTTGTAAAGACTTTTGATTCAAACTGTCCTCCACACCCCAGACACTCCTGCCTCCAATTCGTCCTACCTGCCAATTCCAGAGCACTCACCCTCACCTGCTGTTTTGCTTAGATCACCCCTGGCTCAAGAATCAACAGTGACTGCTCATCACCTGCAAAGCAAGCGTTGCCTCTTCAGAGCCCGGTTCTGGAATCTGGTCAGCTCCATCCTCCTCCATCAGGACCAGTCGGTGATGTCCATCTACCTGGTGGCTCCCAACAGTGATCCAGACCTAGACTGACCACTGCTGCCCCTTCACAGCAACATGAGAAAAATGAAGCTGGTGAAGAAGTGGGGTTTTCATAAGCAAATGTGTTCAACTGGAAGAGCTACCCCTTATTCTACAGTCTATGTGCTTCCTATTTGGGGGATTGGGAGTTATTTTTTGTTTCATGGAAGGACAATAATAGTAATGGAATAAATTTCGTTCATGGTTCTACTTGGAAATATAAAATGTTAGCTACCTTATGCCAGTTCTCTCTGTTTTCTTTTGGTTTTCTTTTCTTTTAGTTTTTTTTTTTTTTTTAAACAATTTTACTGGATTGAGGAACCCAAAGCCTGAGGTTGAGAGGTGAGGAAGTTGCCAGACCCACCGTCTAAAGTCTGGTCTTCCATTGCCAAGTTTGTTCTGGGAGGTTCTGCACCCTGGGAGAAGGAAGTTTCTTCTGGGAAATCAGCCCATCCTGACTTCCCCATGCCCCTCAGCAAGGCTCAGACCTCCCCCAACAATGACCTCCTCTTCTGACCGCCTCGTGCCCCAAGTACTCAAGTACTCAGCCAGCACGTGCCAGGTGCCAGAGGCTGTACAGCTAAAGCGATTCTGGAAAATTTCAGGAGCTAGAAGGGATCCCCTGGCTGGGAAGTCCTTAAATAGATTTTTAAGGTTGGCCTTTGTATTAATTTCCTATTACTGCTCTAACAAATTATCACAAAGCTTAATGGCTTAACACAACACAAATCTATCTCTGGAGGTCAAAAGTCCTAAAATCGAGGTGTCAGAAAGGCTGCATTCCTTTCTGGAGGCTCTAGGGGAGAATCCATTTCCTTTACTTTTCCAGCTTCTAAAGGCTGCCTGCATTTCTTGGCTTGTGGCCCCTTCCTCCATTTTCAAAGCCAGGAGCTTAGCATCTTCAAATCTCTGACCTCTGCTTCCATCATCACATCTCCTTCTCTGACTGATCCTCCTGCCTCCCTGTTATAAGGACCCTTGTGATTAGATTGGACCCATCTGGATAATCCAAAATAATCTCCCCTTCACAAGATCCTTAACTTAGTCACATTTGCAAATTCCCTTCTGCCATGTAAGGCAACAAATTCACAGGTTCTGGGAATTAGATGTGAACATCTTTGGAGGGGCATTATTCTACCTCCCACAGCCTCCACTATCCTGTCTCCAGCAAGAAGGGACTTGGGCAAAACCAATTTGACTACAAGCCTACGTGCCACACATAATAATGGTGAGAATGAAGAGATCCAAAGACAACTCTCTTTCCCTGCTTTTTACAGATGAAGAAACTGAGACCCAAGAGGGAAAGAGACAGTCCCTCAAATCCACATGGGACAATTTGGCACAAGAGGTGACTGGATACATCATGAGGGCAGTGCCTGGCACATGGCAGGTGCTCAATAAGTATTGTTCAAATGAATGAATGAATGAACACATCAATGAATTCCCTACTGCTTGTGCAGCCCCAAGTCCAAGTTTTATCTATCACTATATCCTGTGCCCAGCACATTGCCAGGCCTATAACCAACACTCAGCACCCTGTCCAGGACAAAAACCACAAGCTGCCCTTCCTAGAGAAGGATGATGATGATGATGATGATGCTGATGGGGAGGAGGAGGAGGAAGTTGATTATGATAGTGGTGATGGTAACAACAGCTTCTGAGCATTGAGCACTTATTATTTTACAGGTGTTAGCTCACTGAATCCTTCTAACATCTCATGAAGTCAGTCCTATTAATGCCTCCCTATTACAACTAAGTATGCCGAGACTTAGAGAAGTTAAATGCTTTGGTGACGGTCACACAGCTGCTAAGCGGTAGCTAATACCCAGACCCACATCTTTTTGGTGCTTAAGCTCATATCCTTTGCCATTGGCTATACTGCCTCTAAAAATAATGATGACAACGATCTCGATGATAATAGCTACCAGTGATTCAGTATTTACTAAGCACCAGGTTCCCCTCTATGTAGTTAGGGCCTTTGGCTCTCAAAAACCCTACAGCAACCTAGGAAGTCTACTATTTATTATCCCCATTTTACAGATGAGCCAACTGAGCCCCAGAGAAGTAGAGTGGCCTGCCCAAGATCTCACAACTAGGAAGCAGCAGAGATGGAATTCAAATCTGCATCAGTACAATCCCAGATCTCAGCTCTCAGTCACATGTGGAGCTGCAGATACTCTGAACTTCTTCCCCAGTCCCTCATTCCTGCCCCTGGGGAGTGGGGAGGGGGTTCATGATTGAAAGTGGGCACTTGCCAAACAGCTGGGCAGATATGGCACACAGTCCACCAGAGCAGGGTCTACCAGCTAAGGGAATGATTAAACCCACGACCTTGGCTCCACTAGTGCCACCCTGAAGCATATGAGCCCCACAAGCCAGGCCCAGAACCAGTCTCTCCATAGGTGAGTTCTTCCACTCCAAAAGAGGGAGAGTGTGCAGTCAGCCAAGAGGACTCTTCCTGACATGTAAGGAGCACACTTGTGTGGAATGTCCCAGCCTGTGACCCACTTAGTGCTCCAGCTGTTGGCCAACCCCTCCCAGCCTTGTGTGCTGATGAGGCAGTCACTTACTGTGCCAGTGCAGATGGTCAAGGCTGCAGCCAGGCAGATGGAATCCAGCTCTCAGAAAAAACCCACATCGAGGACCTTTCCCAAGGCCTGCCCTTCCCCCTCCTCCCCAAAAGTGGGGCTTGACCCCTTGGGGCAAACTCTGTCTGCATGCACACCCCCTCTGCTACAGTGACCCCAGCAGAGTATGTGGAGTTCATGGAGTCTCAGGTCCCTGCCATCTTCGTGGGGACATTGCCTCCCCTCTCTAGGACTCAATTCTTCCATCTCTAAAAGCAGGGGCTGGAGAAAACAACCTCTAGCCTTCTAGAATTCTGAGGGTTCTAAGCCCAAGTCTGGGCTTTGTCCCTTGAACATCCCCAAAGAACAGACATAGTGAGACAGGAACCAATTAGGCAAGTGACTCTTCCCCAACAAGCCAAAAGGACCCCAGAACCTTCCTTTGCCCCCTCCTTGATGTCCAGGAGTCCAGAACCTGAGTCTCCCTGGGCCCCCTCACGAGGACCTAAGCTCTATCCCTGAATGCCAGGTGGGTTCTGAAACCAGGATGGTCCTGACAATCCTCATCTGCTCAACCCCCATCGTCAAGGACCGAAGGTGCCACGCGAGTTGGCGCAACCTTGCCCAGCCCACAGTGAGCCCTCAAGAATTGAGTATTATCTCAATAAAACTGCTTTTTAAAAAAAGCATAAATGACATTTTGAGGGGAAAACAAAGAATTGCATATTGAATGAACGAAGACCGCGTCTGTCAAGGCTCCCGGAACGAGCTGGGACTGTAAGGCTGATGTGACGCACCCAGCCGACTGCAGCCTCTTGGAGGAGCCTCCCACCTCAGATCCACTGGCTTCCGTCCCCTGCTCCTCCTACTCAGTCCTGTCTCCCTCCTCACACCCCTCCCCTGTGCAGATTCATGCCTGGAAAGCCCAGGCAGGGCAGGGACGCTGCCCTTTGACAAGGCGTGATCTGGCCCAGCCAGGCAGTCCTGGCCTCAGACAGCCTCGGAAAGAGGCATAGGCTCCGACCTCCCGGCCTCCATGGAAAGAGACCCTGGGCCACCGCAGCCTCAGTGAAGACTGATGGTTTCTATTTCTTGATGAGAGGCTGGTTAATAGCAGTGTCCCTTAGGGGTGATAGCACGACCTCTAAACGCACCCACACACGAGGATGCAGCCAGAGCCTGAGCCATGCCTGCAACTCTGTGCACTGCACTTACTCTCCGCTCACCTGCATCCACAACTCCGAGGGAGCCCAAAACACCTCTTCCCTGAGCAAAGCTGACAGTGCATCCAGCAACCCAGGGCCAAGAGGAGAGAAACCCCAGAAGATGCTCAGACTCACCAACAATCCTGCATATGCAAATTAAAACAAGGTACCATTTCTCACCTACCAAATTAGCAACAAATGGAAAAGGGTGATGTGCATCATGCTTACCAGGTGTTGAAAAAACACAGTCTCATAGGGTTGGTAGGAGGCAGAATGGAGGACAGTATCATAACATCTATCAAAATTAAAAGTGCCCATACTCTTTAACAAAGCAATTCCATTTCTGGGAATCTGTCCCATAAATATATGTGCAAATGTGTGTGTGTTTCTTCTATAGACACAGAAAACAACCTATTTCTACAAGAGGGGGATGGTTGGATAAATTAAGATAATCCTTCCTGTAGCACCATTAAAAACCATGGAGTGGATCTGTATTTTCTGATATGGAAAAATATCTATGATATGATTATTATGTGAGGAAAAGAATTGCAAAAGAGTATGCAGAGTATAATCCCATTGCTTCTATAACAAAGAATAAACAAGCGAATGGATACACACAGAGAGACAAGAAGGACCCAAATTATTTTAAATATTTGCATCTCTTGAGAATAGTATGATTAGCATATTATTAGAATATTTCACAAGCATGTATTAATTTTTCAATTTTTACAGGAAAAAAGGTTATTAACTGACAGAATTAATAAGACTTGATGCCAAAATTTGACAAAGAACACAAAGAAAAAATCACTACTTGATGATCACACTTATTGAAATGAAATGCAAAACTCCTAAACAAAATACTAGCAAATAGAATCCAGCTGTATATTAAAAGAATAATACACCATGACCAAGCAGCACTTATGTAAGACATGTGGAGACAGCTAAAAATTAAGGCATCACGTCAATAGGACAAGAGAACAAAGAAAGTCACTTGCTAAAATTCAGCACCCATTACTGTTTTTTAATCTCCCTCTCAGAAAGTTAGAAATAGAAGTATCTTCCTTTACCTAACAACTAGTTTAAGGGGGGAAAAAACCCTTCAGTAAAAAAATTGGAAAGAAAAAATGTATGTATATATAAATGATTTGCTTCCCAACATACCAGGAGTACTCATTTGCAAAAAAATACTGTAATGGAAAAAAACTCCTGTTCAAAATAGCAGAGGGGAAAAAGCCCAAAATATTTAGAAATGATCTTTAAAAGAATGGGTGGAACCTGTAGGAAAAAAAAAAAAAGAAAAACTGTAACTCTTTACTAAAGGAAATAAATCCACAAACACAGGAAGAGGCATGCAATGACCCCATACAGGAATAAATGAGCTTTTTAAAATGATGATTCTTCCCCAAATCAAGATTTAACACAATTCCTGAAAAATCCCAGCAGGAAAAAAGTTTTTGAAGTTGACTAAGGTTTTCTAGATTTCATCTGAAAGAACAAATGTTCAAGAATATTGAAGAATATTCTGAAAAATTAGAATATAAACGAAACATAATATGAATAAGGCACTGACCTATGTAGCTTTGGAAATGAGAGGAGTCTGTAAAACTATAGGGAAAAGGAACTGTCCTCTGGTTAATAAAGTTGTCTCTATTTGGAGTAAGGTTAACAATTCTAAAACCACTACATATATACAGAATTGAACAATTAAGTAAATGGGAGGTGTTTTGTTACTTTTGTAGTGGGAGGTTCTAGATAAGCAAGAGGAGGAGATTAGAATGATCTGTGTGGTAATGTATTAGAGTTGGAGAGGTCAGTATGAACTCAGGTTTAGCTTACTATAGATACAGATGATTACATATGGGAATATTTACAGATATAGGTATATACACAGATTACATATACAACATATGTCTCCCTGTTCTGTCAGCCGACAGGGCCTAGAAGCAACACCACCCTAGGAGCAACCAGCACATCCAGCACCCAGATCTTGGTTTCTAATACCATTTTCCTATAAAAGGAACCAGGACTCCTTGGAGAAATGTCTGATTCTAAGGCTGGGGTGGGGATTGGGGAGGTGGGCAGGAAATTTACAAGATAAGCCTGGGGCATCGTCTAGTGTCAGAAATTAAGAAAGTGCTAAAAAAAGAAAACAAAACAAAAAATCCTTCAACAATGGGGTTACGTCAAAAGGGACACAGGAGCCGCCAGCTGAAGGAACTCCAGTAGCAAGAGCTAGAACAAATTGCGAAACAAAATAAATAAAGTAGCATTGGATTACATCCCAAAGTATAAAATAAAAATCTATGAGTCTGTACTTATATAAATAAATGATCAGTCTAATAAATAAATGGAGCAGAAGAAGCAAATCTCCCATGCAGAAGAATTCCAAATAATTTATGAAGATTCTCAATGCTCGAGGAGGTGGCGTATAATTCCCTACTTTGTAAGTGTGGGCTGAGCGTCGTATTTTCTTTCAAAGAGTACAGTAGGAAAGGGAAGAAGAGTAACTTTATGGTAGAGAAACCTGACAAACATACCCCAGCCAAGTGATCAAGGTCAACATCAACAGTAAGTCATATGGCGAGTTTGCATCCTTGATAGGAGGTTATGGGAATGGCAGTTTACTTCTGTGATTTTACTTCTAAAAATACAGAAGAAAACACCAGACAAACCCAAATTGAGGGATATTCTACAAAATATCTGAGCAGTACTCCTTAAAACTGTCAAGGTCATCAAAAACAAGGAAAGTTTGAGAAACTGTCACAGCCAACAGGAGCCTAATGGGACGTGACTACTAAGTATAATATGGAATCCTGGCTGGGATGTAAGATGCTAATAATGGGGGAAACTGGGTGGGGTATATGGGAATTTTCTGTACTGTCTTCTCAACAATTCTGTAAATCTAAAACTGTTCTAAAATAAAGTTTTTTAAAAGAGATTCAAAAAGGAAAAAAGAATATGAGTAAGGATTCTCCCTATTAGTACTCATTATTAAGCCAAACAATTAATGTGGTGTGTTCCTGGTAAAAGAATTGTCAGACAATGGGGTGGAATGGAAAGGCCAGATAAATTCCTAATAGGTAAAGCAATTTGGGAGAAAGGCGGGATCCAAATGAATGAAAAAGAAAGGATTATTTGATAAAATGGACCTGGACAATTAACTCCCCCATTCTCAAAGAATTGTACTAGATTCTTTTTTACAACATGCACCAACTTTTTAAAATTCCAGGTTTAAACAAATATTTATTTAAGAGAGAGATAAAATGCTAAGAGAGAAAGAGAGAAAACATAACATTTTTAAAAGCCAAAACAACTGATTTTACGATTAAAAAAAAAAACTTTCTAAGTATGCAAGTGGCAAAGTCACACACACACACAAAATCAACAGATTTCTCTACATAAACATTTAAAACTTCCAAAAATCAGGAATCACAAACAATACTAAAAGGCAAGCAACCAGGAAAAATAGTAACCACACTCCAAAAAAATAATATCGTTGATATAAAGTCCTCACATCAATTGATAAGAAAACCACTAAAATCCCAATGAAAAAATCAGCAAAGAAACTAACAATGTACAAAAGAAGAAATACACACACAAAATCTAGTGAACATTTGAAAACCTATTGAACCTCACTAGCAATTAAAAAAATACCATTTTCCACTTTTCAAATTAGAAAAAAAAAAAGGTTTTTATCGTAATTCCCAGTATTGGGGACAGCTGAACTGAAACGGACCCCTCAAGTACTTCTGGAGGAACTTTAAACTCCTGAAGCATTCTAGAAAACAATTTGAAGAGCCATCCACCTGCTCAGTGCCTTCAAAATGGCTTAGGGATTCCACTTCTAGAAACTTAATCCCACGGGAAAAAAAAAATCAAATATGCAAAGATTTATACAGGACAGTGTTTTCTGCAACATTTTAATAGAGAGAAACGGAAAACAACCTAAATTTTCAGCCAAAATAAAATGGTTAGCTAAATTATAATTTTTATACTAGAGAAACACATCAATTTTATCACTAAAAAGGGTTTTTTAAAAAAAATATTTTTGAAGCACAGGCATAAGGTTTATCCCCACTGTGTGTAGCTCAGAAGCACAATTTGCCCTGCATGCCCCAGGCCAGGCTGATTCCAGCCCATCTCTTGGGGCTTCTTTAAGAAAGCCCTTTCGGTGCGCAGCCCTGAGGAGCCAGAACAGTCAGCCAAAACCCCAATTTATCAAGCCCCTCTTCCACTAAAGGAATTCATTTGCTGAATCAAAAGGCACAGCTAAACCCAAACCACAGCTCCAGTCCCTCCTCAGAAAGCTTCAGTGGCTGCTCATGGCCCATAGAAGGAAATCTAAATCCTCCAAATCCTCAGCCTGGCAGTCATGATCTGGCCCAGTCTCTCTCCTCTCCACTTATCCCATTTCATTCCTCCTATGCTCTGCCTCCCACACTCACCTGTCTCTGCATGTCAGCCACCCAGACCATCCTCCAGCAACTACCCAAGCAAGCATCCCAAGCACCTAGCATGGACCAGGCACACGGTTGGAATACGGCAAACATGCATTTATGTTCTTCAAGCCCTGTTCAAACGCTGCTTCCCCAGAAAGGCTTGCATTCGTTCCCTCCCTTGCTGACTGATGGCCAGGAGCTGGTACCTGAGACAGCACATGACACTTTTTACTCTCCACCTGGCTTGTCCCAACAGACTGCCAGCTTCTGTGAACAAATTCTGCACACATCAGGTGCTCAATAAATGCTGAAGCCTCTCCCCCCATCCCCTCCATGCCTGAACGTGGGAGTATTTTTAGGGAGGGTGGTGGTTTAAGAGACAGGGAGATTGGTTTTTTGTTTCATGGAGGTTGGAGTGATGGGATGAGACTGGATAAGGCTGGAAAGTTGAACACCCGCACAGTGCCCAGAGGGGAGGGGAAAGTTTGGGGGGGCTGGTGCTTTATGAAACTGCTGGCCAGAGGTAGGGTAGCAGGGCCAACCCTCAGGAGCCCTCAGACCTCATGTCTGGCTCTGAAAGGCTGCTATGCACTCTGCAGCTGCAGCCAAGCATGTTAGAGACAAATATGGATTATGAATCAGAAACTAAGTCAACCTGGCCATTGGCCTTGGGGAAATTTCATCTGTATCCTGAGCCTCAGTTTCCCCAACTGTAAGATTAGGGTGTGAACTAGATATGATTTACAAGCTCCCTCAACACAATGTCTTTGGAAGCCCAAGAAAAGTTCAGAAAGGGGGTGAGAAAGTTGGAAGGAGAGAGAATGATCTGTTTCCTAGCTGAAGCCCCAGGACACATCACAAACTCCACCTCCTCACAAACCCCTCAGCCTTGTTGCCTCCTGACAACAAGGCTGTCCTTTGATGTTCCTAGAAACCTTGTCCTAGCCCCTGGCTTCTGGTCTTTGGGCTGCACAGAGCCCTGGGGAGCCCAGAACTTCCGGAAACAAGAGGCCTTGAAGTACCTAGACAATAAACATAGCCTAAAACCTGCATGGAATTATATCTCCCACTGTTGCCTATTTTTCAAATATGTATAATGATGTTATGACTAATAAATGCAATTTCTTCTAAAGGGGCATACTAACGCTTTTAGTTGTGTATTTTCTCAGCACAAGAATACTTAGTGGTGCAATTTTGCAGAAGATCTGCAAATGTTTTGGATTTCATAAAGCCATCCTTCTGGATGGAGGGGTGGATAGATGGAGGGACGTGATAAAGCAAATACAGTGAAATATTTGTCATCAAATCTAGATGGTGGACATACAGATATTCGGTGTCCTTTTTTTTTTTTTTCAAATTTTCTGTAAGTTTGAAATTTTTCATGATAAAACGTTCGGAAAAATAAAAGTGGCCCTTCTTTCTAGGCAACAAAGTCCAGAACCTCAAGCACATGGTGCAGCAGTTCTCCCTGTAGTTGCCCACCCTCTCGAAGGAGGGCCCTAACCCGGAGCTGAAAGGAAAGGGGCTCCGGGGGACCCTGAGGTGCCGCCTGCTGAGGAGAAAGAGTTGCGGTGGGAGACCTGGCAGTGAGAAGAGGTTGGGTAGAGGCAGGGTGCTAGGCAGCAGGCGAGGGGCGCCGCCATTTTCTTAGTGAGAACAGGGAGGGTGCAAGACCCAATAAGGATGAGTAGGCTCCTTCCTGGATTAGATGGTGGACCCCATTTTGTCCCAAGTCCTGCCACGGAGGGCGTTTCTGACTTCCAAGGCCCGTTTTGGAAGAGAATTTTAAGAACTGACAAGAGGAAAAACACAAAACCTGCTAACGTTCATCGCGTGCCAGACAGATCCTTGACGCCAATATGTCATTTCAACGTCTCAGCAAGTTGCAGACACATCTTCACCCCCGTCATAAATGGGAAAAGTGAAGCTCAGGACTTGCTGAAGCAAGGAGGTGGCCGGGCAGGATTTGAACGCAAAGCGCCCAGGCTCTCGTCCACTAGCCCGACAGCACGAAGCCAGGAGGCTCAGGAAAGTGGGGAGAGCAGATTCCCCGAGAGAGCGAAGGGAAGTCTGCAAAGTGGGAGAAAGCGCCGCCGCCCAGCTGCCAAGACGTCACTGACGTCCAGGTGCGTCCGGGACGCAACAGCTGGCTAGCAGGCGGGCAGGCGTGCGCGCCTCGACCCGACGACCGCCCGCCGGAAGTCGCGGGAACGCTACCTGGGTCGTGGAAAGGCACCAGCGCATAGCTGGAGATGGCCTGGCTGCGGCGGCTCAGGCTGCGCTCCAGAATGCGCGAGGCGCCGTCGATCACCTGCATCAGGTCGTCCCACATGGAGCCCGTGACGTCGAAGACGAAGGCCAGGGTGGCGTCCCCCGTGGTAGGAGGCAGCGCGGTCCCGCGCGCACTGGCCACCACCGCTGTCGCGGAGACAGCCATCAGCACCTGCAGGAGCCGCGCTGCGGACATCGTGCCGAGCGCGCCAGATAGGTGGCGGCTGCCGTGGGTGCAAGGCACACAGTCTGAGGGAGCGCGACGCGGCCGCTTCGCACCACCCAGCCGCAGTCCGACGCGCGTCTGCAGCGCTGCGCCCTGCTCCCGTCGGACGCGGCCGGTGCGCGTGGGACGCCGGCTAGCGGCGGGGTCCCCCTGCTGGGAGCCGGAGGCGGGTCCTAAAGCCCACCCCGTTCAGGGTCACGGGCCCGCCTCCCCTCCTCCCCTCACCGTGACTCAAACTTTTCCGGCTCGCCAGTCCAGAACCGAGGTTAGGGGAGGACGCGGGGCGGACAGCCGATGGGAGCTGGGACTGCCGCCAAGAAGGAGAGGGATGGGGACGCACGGGATGGAGCGGACACCTGCGCCTCCCGCGGACAGTGCGCTCCAGGCTCGCCCCGCTGCCGGGGTGGAAGGCGACCGGAGGGCCCCACCCTCACGCGCGGGCCTGTGATCAAAGTGGGGCCCTGGCTTTTGAGCTCTCCCTCTTCTAGGCCACCAAAAATACACACACACACACACACACACACACACACACACACACACACACACACACGAAACCTACAGTGCCTCATCTTTACCAGGATTCTGTGCTTCCCAAAATTATTGTAATTATTACTGTTATTACAATCTTCCACCCTAAGTTTAGCATTTTCACATGGCTGTTGTTTCCTTGAACTCTGCCTACAATCCTCTGAGGGTGGCACTAACATTAAGCCCAAATTACAGACGAACAAACTGAGGCTCAGAGAGGTGAAGTCATTTGCCCACCCTCACACAGTTTCTCAAGTGGTAGAGACAGGATTGGAATCCATATCTGACCCGGCTCTGCTGCTTCCTTGTATGTTAAAAGATGTTGTCACAGATCATTGGTGACTCCAGGTTACTGGTGAGAGTCGCCTGCCTCACTGCACCCATGGATTGCTTGTGAAAGTTCTGGCACAAGTGCAAGGTGCTGTTAGTGCTGCCTGGGTTTCCTTTCCACTGCCCCGACTGGGTCCAGAACCCATCATTGCCATCACAGGCTTTCTCATGACTTGTCTTTACACCTCTCTCTCTCCGAACTGTGAGCCCCTTGAGGGCAGGGCTGTGTCTTGGCCCCCAGTGGATTGACCCCTAGTTCCAAGCCCAGACCCTGGCACATGGTGGGGACTCTCTAAATGTTAGTTGAATAAATCAACACATGATAGCTTTTGTGGGCATGCCTAGTTTTGAGTCATAAGAGAGAAGGCATCTCTGCCCCCCACCCTCCACCCCTCAATCCATCCTCCAAAAAAGACTGTTCCCAGGACAGGGACGGGCAGCCCGGTGGATATGGCTGAGGGCTCTGGGTCTACAAGTGAGGGGAGCTTTCTCCAGCCCCCATGCCCACCCAATACCTCCTCCTTCTCCCCTCAATCCCAGCTCTGACCACCCCCCCCCCCCAGGCTGCTTTGGCACCCATGTGCTGAGACCTCACGGCCCCTTCTCTTATACTAGCTCTGACCACACTGCACCCACTCTCTGTGGGTCTCCTGCTGTCCCCACTGTGAGCTCTCTAGCAGCAGAGACCCAGTGCCTGGCACATAGTAGGCTTCCAGTGAAGGTTTGGGATCTGAATGGGGAAGCAGGCATCAGAGAGACCTGGCAGTTAGGAGCTGGCTATGGTGGGGGCTCATCTTCAGGAGCTCAACACTAGACCAGGGCAAGAACCTTGTGTGAGAATGGCTGGGGTCCCAGGGAAATGTCTCCCATGAAGCCGTCTGTCTCTTGAGACATGGCAGAAGCCAGGTGTCCAGACCCAGGGCAGGAGTAGAACTCACAGCCATGGCTCATGGGAGGTTGAATCACCTGCACTTCCAAACACTGGCTCTTTAAATCTCCCTGGGCTAAAGCTGTGATTGGTTCCAGAGTCTGGGCAGGGCCTGGCCAGCTGTTGGAGAAAGAAGAGAGGTCCCAGCTGTGGGAAGGCAAAGGCAAACAGAGGCCAGGCAGGACTCAGAAGTGGTGACATTTCAGGCAAAGAGCAGGGGGTTTTTGGGGGGCAAACAGGTCCCTTGGTCATTCATCTCACAAACTAAAGCTGTGTTTCAGGCTCTCTGCTAGGCACTGATAGCGGAAGGGAGATTTAAAGATGTGTGAGACATGCTTCCTACCCTGGGGAGAACACAGATGCAAACAAGTAATTCTAAGTCAATGAGATAACTGCAAATAGAGGAGCTCTGGGAGCTCAGAGGAAAGAGTGACCGGGCCTAAAGGGTCAGAAGAGGCCACAGAATGAGCCTGAGCAGCTTCAAGGACAAGAGGGGAAGAGCATTTGAGGAGTGGGAACAGCATGTGCAAAGGCAGGGAGTCATGAGAGACCCACCAATAGCCCCGTGTAACTGGTGGACGATGACAGAGGAAAGGCCAGATCATGAGGGACTTTAAGTATCTTGCAAAAGGTCTTGAGTTGAAGAACATCAGGCAGGGAAGTGACTTGATCCAATTGGCATTTCAGACAGGTCACAGCAGCAGAAGTTCAAGGGGTAGACCCTGTAGACTTCAAGAAGCTATAAACCTACTCCCCATGGAGGTAAGAACAGAGCTGGCCCCAAAGAAAGCAAGATATCTTCTCCTCGGGCTGGTCATGAAGGGCAAATGGATCATGGATTTGGGTTCAGAAATACCCTTGTGACCTCCCTGCCAGACATTGGTTTCCCCATTTGTAACATAATTTGAGATGGAGGGAGGCTAACAAGCTGACCTCCAATGTTACTGGCATCACCACCACTCTGGAACCACCACCAGCAGCCCCTTGGAGAGTCGGGAAAAATGTGACAGAACATCTGAACCTGAGCTCATGTTGGCAAAGCCTCCCCAGGGTTGCCAGGGAAGGGAGTCTTGGGCAGGCACATGTCATCCCACATGACATGGCTCCATCAAAGAGTGATGTATGGCCCTGATCTCACTGCCTTTTCAGTGTGGCTGTAGGGGCTGCACAAAGTACAGGCCTCTGCAGGTACTCAAGATGTTCCAAGAATGTAACCGTGGTCATGCCAAGTGAGCAGGGAACTGCAGTGCTGAACATGATTGCAGGAGACCAAGAGAAACACAACCCAATCTCATCCATTAATTTCCGGCCCACCACCTCAACTTCTCTAGGCTGCCTGGGAGCCCCGCATT
This sequence comes from Choloepus didactylus, assembly GCF_015220235.1. Lineage (NCBI taxonomy): Eukaryota > Metazoa > Chordata > Mammalia > Pilosa > Megalonychidae > Choloepus > Choloepus didactylus. The sequence continues at coordinate 91,264,735 of NC_051316.1, forward strand.
TTTGAACTCAAGATAATCCACATTTTTTTTCCCCTCTTTCCAGAAGGAACAGTCTCAGTGGAGTTATTCATTCCCTAACATACCACGTTTGCTAAGGAAAGCACCATGGGCCTGGCCCACAGTCTTAAAGAAAGCATGCGCTATTATCACTCACCCCACTGCCTTCTGCTTTGGCTCAGAAATCCATCCCTGTCCACTGTGTCTCCGCTGGAGAGCCAAGACCAGCTGAGGGGCTGGGTCAGGACCTTAGGCTCTGGACGCTTTGACTGGTCAAAGAAAAATGGCCTCTCCCTCCCTTATGCTTGCCTCTGTCCTACTCTCTACATGTGTCCTAGTCTCAGCCATAGTAGGTCCTCTGTAATTCTAACAGTCACCACTCACCCTGTCCACCCCAGCCCTCTTCCTGAGGGAATTTGTTCTGTTCTTTGAAAGAATAAAGATACAAATGGTGGATGGTGTTTTTGAGTGCCAGGCACTATGCTAAATACCTCATTACATCCCCACAACAACCCTAATGTCAACATTTACTCTTCACAGGCAGATGAGGAAACTGAGGCCCGGAGAGGTGAAGTCCTGCGTGCAGGCTGGACTTTGCATGCTCGTCTGCCTCCCTCCAGAGCCTGTGGTCTGCACCACAACTCAAGCTGCCTAAGAAATGCAGGAGAATGATTTGCATGGAAATCCCAGTAAGCAGAGCTTCTTCTAGAGCCAACACAGACTTAGGGCCCTCCTTGGACGTGCACAGTCCTCTCTAAACAACTTGAGCAGAACTGAGTTTCAGACAGTTAGCACTCTTGAAGTGCTGTAACATCACATTCTACCCATATGTAAACAAACTGCCTGGGCAAAAAGAAAGGGGAGAGAAATAACCTTATAAATAAAGCAGGCAATTCTGCCCACTGCCTCTGAACACACACCCAGGGCCTGAGAGAGAAGTAAAAACAGTTTTGAAGCTATCCTCTAGGAAGAAATCAAAGAATTAATTGGGGGCCATGGAGAACAGTACTGAGAAGGAGTTGCAGGAAATGACAAACAACCCAAGATGATGGAGCTACTGAGGACAAGCAGGAGGAGCCAGGAAGTTGATCTACATAAATTTGCAGAATGTTCTAAGCTGCCAGATACTTGAACGATTTATTGCTGAATCCAATCCGTCTATGGAACCAGGCCTCCAAATCACATGTACTATAAGGAAGAGTTTGAGACCATCCCAAGAAATATTTGAGCTGCTCAAGAGATGCAGGAACTGTTGCCCATCACCATGTTTTCAAGAACAAACAATTAAATGAGCTAAACCAGGGCCAACTGCTCCAGAACTCACTCTCCCCACCCAGGCCTGGCCCATCCTTCCCTGGATGGGGCTCCCATGGTGTGGTCAGGGGAGAAGGAGTGGGCCTTGTTGATCACTGTTCCAGCTGTGTACTAAGCCTTGTTGTCATTTATGGCCATCACGTCACCTTTATCATTGTCATCAGCAGCTGGGAAGGATATCCAGAATGAGGTAAAGTTTATTGTATGCCCCTTTTATTCTTTGGTTCTCTCTCTCTCTCATAATTAAAAATTCTGGTTAATGGTTTTGAATATTTAGCAGACACTGTTGGCTTCCCACCCTAAAGTCTTTCCCCTCCTCCCCTTCTTCCTGGAAAGCCTGGCTCCCCCTGGCTTCCTGGTTTATGTGTCTCTCTTCACGTGGCTTAACGAAGAGGAACCCTTTCTCCTTTCCAAGGGAAATCCTAATGGGCTAGGTCACCCCTGTTATCCCATTCCCCTTGCCAGTGATTAGACTGGGAATGGGCATTTGCTGCAATTCTTGTGAGTAAAGGGCTCTGGGAAAATTTTCTTCACTCCAGAAGAGACCCAAAACAACAAGGTGAGAGGACTTACCCCACCTGATTTCAAGTCTTATTCTGAAGCTACAGTAATCAAGACAGTGTGGTGTAGGCAAAAGGATAGATGAACAGATTGATAGAATGGGATAGAGCTTAGAAACAGACCCACATATATATGAGGGTGTCACCATAGTTCAATAGGGAAAGAAAAATCTTTTTTCAATTAATGATGTTGTAACTGGTTATCAGAATGGAAAAACAACAAACTTTGATCCCTACCTCACACCATACATAAAAATTAATTCAAGATGGTTTATTGACCTAAGTGTAAAAGTTAAACTATAAAGGTTCTAGGAAAAAAGACATGAGGAAGAAACAGCCCTTCTTCCTCTGCTCAGCGATGCCATGTCTATACAGGACCCCTGAACTGGGGCATCTTGAAAGCATGATGACAGCCAGCCAGAAGGCAGAGTGGAAAGAGAAGAAAACCTTGGAGCTGCCCTACATATGGTTTTCTTGCTATGTGTGCTATTGCAATTTCCTCCATAGTTAAGCTAATTTGGTTGCAGTCTCTGTTATCTGCAGCTGAAACATTCTCACTGAGACATGCCTGACCTTTTGTTTTCACCTGTTTTACCTATATGACATATAGTTTACATAAATATTCCTATTGAGCTATATATACAAAACCGTGTGTCTTGGTTAGGGTCCTGTGTCAACTTGTCCAGGCAATGGTCCCCAGGTGTTTGGTCAAGCAGGCACTGGCCTAATTGTTAGTGTGAAGGCATTCCATGGACTTAAATCATCATTTAAGTTGATTGTCACTATAGCTGATTACATCTACAATCAACTGAGATTACTTTTAGCAATGAGAGATGTTTCATCCAATCAGTTGAAGGCTTTAAAAGGAGAAGTGATGATTTCATCAGTCAGAAGAGAGAATTTTCATCTCTACTTCAGCCAGCCAGCTTCCCCTGGGAATTCATCGAAAACCTTCATCCGCATTCCCAGCTTGCAGCCTGCCCTATGGATTTTGGACTTGTGCATCTCCACAGTTGTGTGAGACAATTTTATAAAATCTCATAATATTTACAGATATCTCCTGTCAGCTCTGTTTCCCTAGAGAACCCTGACTAATACACCATGTATACTACTTTTCATGTGCAGTTTAAGGAATTGTTAAACAGTTTTTTATACCTAAATTCCTCCTTATTCACTTACTTTTGAGCCCAACCTCCTCTGGGGTATTGCAGGCAGCCTTAGGAAGGAGCTGTGATTGGTCATTGCACAAAGTGACCCATGAGGCACATAAGACCAAAGAATGGAGACCACATTTGACTCTTTCTTAAGCATATCCTCAATTCCTACACAGCAACTCAATAAGTAAATGTTGTAAGAATGGATGGATAGAACAAGAAGAGTTCAGACTGTTTCACTCATTGTTTTATAAACTCACAAGCTTGATCACTGCAATTAAGATACAATAAGCAGCCTTTCACAAAAATCAACTCAGAATGGATCACTGATGTAAACGTAAAATGCAAAATTACAAAATTTCTAGAAGACAGCACAGGAGAACACCTAAGTGACCTCAGGTTTGGTGATGACTTCTCAGATACAACACCAAAAGCACAATCCATGAACCAAACACTTGATAAATTGGACTTCATTAAAATTTAAAACTTCCGCACTCTGTGAAGGACACCGTTACGAGAATGAAAAGACAAGCCACAGGCTGGGAGAATACAGCTGCGAAATCCATATCTGACAAAGGACTTGTATCCTAAATATAAAAAGAACTCTTAACACTCAATAATAAGAAAATGAACAACCCAATTTAAAAAGGGCAAGAAGAGTTGAACAGACACCTCACCAAAGACGATGTACAGATAGCAAATAAACATATGAAAAGCTGCTCAACATTATATATTATTAGAAATTGCAAATTAAAATAGCAAGATACATTGCACACCTATTAGAATGGTGGCAGGGATGTGGAGCCACAGGAGCTCTCATTCATTGCTGATGGGACTAATGTATGATCTGACTATATGATGTTCTGGAAAAGACAAAAATACAGAGACAGCAAAAAGATCAGAGATTGCCAGAGGTTCAGGGAGAGGGCGGGAAGGATGAATAGGTGGAGCACAGGGCATTTGTATGATAACATAATGGTGACTACACAGAAATGCATATTTGTCAAATCCCAGAGAGCTGTACAGCACAAAGAGGGAAACCTATTTGAAACTACAAACTTTAGTTACTAATAATGTATAATACTGGTTCATCGATTATAACAAGTGCACCACACTAATGCAAGGTGTTAACAAGAGGAGAAACTGTGTGTGCAGGGGTATACGGGAATTCTCTGTACTTTTCTTGCAATTTTTTCCATATACCTTAAACTGCTCTAATAATAAAGGTTATTTTTTAAAAATACAATAAATAGTATTCTAGTTCTGTTAATGACTTCCATTAATTTACACTGTCCCCTTATTTGAATAATTTCCCCCCAGACATTTGAAAATGTGTTCAAAATTGGACAGTCCCTGTGATGGGGACAAGGCCATTAAATTTGGCATTCCACAAGGCCCCACCTGCCCCCAGATCAGGGGCTGTCCTCCAACCTGGCCTAAATATCCACCATGGGCACCACTTCCTCTGTGTTAAGTGGCAAAGACGGCTTCACTCCAGGAGCCCCCTGTGATATTGCACTGTGCTCAGACAAGATGCCCCTAGCCCTTTCCCAACGGCACATTATCGTGGACTGTTCAGCAGACAGTCTCTTGACATCCAGAAGATTCTGAAAGTCTATCTCCAAGGGAACGGAAGAGAAGCTTGACAGCCAAGAAAAATCATTCCAAGGCATTTAAAGGTGCCAGGTCAAGAACACAAGGGCGTAGATGCCTGGGGAGGGTGGGTGGAAAACCAGAACGAGAAGATCCCACTTGACCAGGGGAACTGGGGAGTCAGCTGGGGCCGCCTGTCTCTAAGTGAGGCCTGGCCACTGCTGTGCGAGGCAATGGATTCTGAGTCAGGGTGTGAGCTCTGCCACACCCCAGACCTCTCCTCCCTGGTCTTCTTTAATTACCCACCAATTCAATTTACCTTCAGAAAATCTCCACCACAGGATTCACAGTGTCATTGAGATGATGCCAATCAAGGAAACAGATCAATCCTAACAATTGAACCATGTCAGCTGACCTTTGATTAAAGCAGAAAATAGCAAGAGGAACCAGATTAAAGACATTTAAATTAATGGTGCCTGGAGCTGCTTCCCAAGAAACCCCATTTGGAAAATTTGAAGGAGAAAAATATTCTCCAGCCCAGACATCAAGCCATGACCTTAACATGAAAAGGAGCTGCTTGCCAAGATTTATAGGGTGGAATCTCTTACAAAAGGATATCTAATTATCTCTCATTTGACATTTAGTAGAAACAGGCTTACATATCAGGGACAAGGTTAATGGCTGTTGCACAGACATATAATATGCATCCTGTACTGTATTTTGTCAAGTGTTTTGGCATCCAAAAATCAGGTTTGGGAATTCTCCTACTTGGGAGACTGAAGCAGAACTTGTCTCCCACTATAGAAACTGACTATACTGGCTTTTCTGGCCTGTGCAGCTGGAGCATGGGGTGTATCGTGGGCTCTGCCCATCAGATACACTCAATGCTGGCCTTTGGGTCCTGAGCCAGAGATGCAAAGAAGCTGACCCCATGGCAAATTCCCCTTGATGGTGGTGGAAGCAAGATCAAGAACTTGGCGTGGTAGCCACTGCCTCTAGCCATCAGACCAGGGCTGTGGTGGCTTTTGGGGCTTGTTTCTGCCTGAGTAGCACCAAGGGTGATTCTCTAGTTTTCACATGAGTTCCCAATAGCACTGCTGAAATTCATGCTGCTTATAGCTGCCAAAGTTAGTTTCTGTTCCCTACAGTTAAGATCACTAACTCAAATCCCTTTGGTGAAGGATTCCAATGCCCACCCCTCCAACCAAGGAGCAGTCATGTGACTTAGGCTGAACCAATCTTATTGCCCTGTCCCTCCGGCTACAGACGGTCTGGAGAAGGCCTGTGCTCCAAGCTCCTCCAGCCAGCACCCTTCTCTGGGATGCTTCTACTGGCTAAGAGTCACCATGGCCTCTGGAGCTCAGGAACTCAACAGATATGAATCTGGGAATGCCAGAAGCCAGAGAATGCCTCACCCCTAGAGAAGAGAGCACCTGTGACAGGAGAAAATGAAGCTAGCAGAGATAAGAAGCAGAGAGAAAAAGAGAGAGAAGCCTGCCATCCTTAGAGCCCCTGTCCCCACCATACTTTCTATGGCCTGATGACATGAATTGATAAGTGCCCTTTCCTTGCCTAGGCTGGTCCAGGTTGGGTTTCTGCCGTTTGTAACAAAAGTCCTAAACAATGAAGGTGGAGAAATGTTGTTTCATTCAGAAGATGGCCTCATGGGCCTGTCTGTCTCTTGGAATGGCAACTGACTTATGGTGAAAAGGTGAGAGCTACCTGACCATTGAAAAACACCATTGGCAGAACAGGCCAATGTCAGTCAGCCAGCAAATATTCACCAAACATCTTCTTTGTACTTTCACTCTATCAAGCAAGCACTCAAAAACAGCTTGCTAAACTGAGCAATTATTATCAATGGTCCTAATAGCTCCTTCGCATTTATAGTTCAGGCAAGATGGGAGGAGGGGATTCAGGAGTAGGGAGGCTGGGGCAGGTGGAGGATTTGGGATGGGTTTTTTTCACCTTGCTTTCCAAATAGCTCTGATTAGAGTCCCACACCAAATGGTTCCTCTCAGCACTGTGAACTTGAAAAAGGAGGAAGTAGATTTTTTGATACAACCAGAAAACTGTGCTCACTGAGGGATTTGAAAACTTGTTCTTGGAAGAAGTGATCCATTTTAAATACGGTCTTCAGTAAAATTAAAGAGTTCCCTGAATTCTGACTTTCAATTTTCTGGCCATATCTCCCCTCTTGGCATGGGAAATTCAATTCTGGGCTCTTTTGACTGGATTGAGAGAAAACCTGCCCCCACTCCCAAGCTCCTGCAGGGGATCCCCAAATCAGTGCATTGAACATGACAGCTTGGCCTCTGTCTGACCTTCAGGTCCAGCGAGGCGGGATGTTGTAGACAAAAGAAACACAAGTATGACTCAAAAGCATCAAAGAGCAGGGCTGGTTCTGATTGAAGACTCTTGGAGTATTGGCAGAGGGAGACTCACACCTCACAGCACCCTTTCAACTTTTTAAAAGTCTGCTTTCAGCAAGTCCCCCTGGAAGCCTTCTCACCTCTATGGCGGCTCCTTCAAATTTCTCTTCTCCCTCTCTGTCTTCACTCCAGCCCTCTTCTACCTTACTATTATTTTCTCCTTCTAATAGCAATGAGCTCTTTTGTGAATGCACATTAATTTAGCCACGTCAGACTTGTCTCAGCTCCTCCATGTATTATTCCTTACCAGCCCACAAAGTTCCAGGGAACACAACAGGATGTTCCTGAGGAGGTCGGGGGAGGGGAAAGGCAGTGAACATTCTGACAGCTTTACTCCTCAAAAATGTCACAGAAAAACATAGGGATAAGTTCTATGCACACATGGGTTTGGATTTAATTAGGTGATGTCTGAAAGTCAACAGCTAACCTTTAACTCCCCCTTACGGAACAGGGGAACTGGTAAGATTCCAGCTTATATCTGCCTGCTTCCTGAGGCTGTGTGGTTAACGACCCCTGACGATGCCATAGAGGACCCCGCATTGTGCTCTGACCTGCAGTCTCTCTGGTGACAAGACATCCTGTCCCTCACAAGTGGCATCCTGCCCCTCCTGAAGCAATTCCTGCATGTGGTGACTCATGTTCTCTCAGTAATTGATGGGACTAGTAGACAGAAAATCAGCAAGGACACTGTCTTAGTGTGCCATGGCTGCTGTCACAAAGAACCACAAGCTAGTTGCTTTAAACTACAGGAATTTATTGTCTTAAACTTTTGGAACCTAGAAATCCAAAATCAAGGAGTCAGCAGGACCATGTGTTCTCTGGAGTCGGTACCGTCCTGGTGGTGGTTTGCTGGCAATCCTTCACTCAAGCTCTGCCTCCGTCACATGGCTGTCTCTCTCCTACTGTGTCCAAATTTCTTATGCTTATAAGGACTGCAGTCATATTGAATTAAGACCCACCCTGATTGCTTGGCTTCACCTTAACTAATCACATCTTCAAAGATTCTATTTACAGATGGGTTCATATCGACAAGACTGCAGGGTAAGACTTGAACATGTCTTTGTGGCAGACGTGACTCAATCCATAACAGATACAGAATAACTGAACAATACCAGCAACCACCCGAATCTAACTGATATTTATAGAACATTCCTTCCAACAATATTAGAATACACATTCTTTTCAAATATAAATGGAAAATTCACCAAGATAGAGCACGTATCCTGGATCATAACAAACCTTAGAAAATTTAAAAAGAATTAAAATATACAAAGTATGTTCTCTGACTATAATGGAATTAAGCTAGTAATCAATTAGGAACATGAAAATACAACTTATCAAAATATTTGAAATGCAGCTAAAGAAGTGCTTAGGGAGCAAATTAAAGTTTATAGCACATTAACTGCTCATATAAGACAAGAAGAAAGGTCTGAAATCAATAAGCTAAGCTTCTACTTTAAGAAACTGGAAAAAGATGCACAAAATTAATGCAATGTAAAAAGAAGGAAATAATAAAGATAAGAGCTGAAGTCAAATAAATTGATATCAGAAAAATAACAGAGAAAATCTGTGGAACCAAAAACTGGTTCTTTGAAAAATCAGTAAAATGGATAAATATCCAGTAAGACTGACAATGAGAAAAAGAAAAAATTGCCAATAATAGGAATGAAAGAAGGGTTATGACTACAGGCCCAACAGACATGAAAAGGATAACAAGGAAATAGTCCAAGGAACTCTATGCACATAAACTCAACAATTTAGATTAAATAGACCAATTCCTCAAAAGCCACAAACTGCCAAAACTTACCAAGATGAAGTAGATAACCTAACTGGACTGATAACTATTAAAGAAATTGAATTTGTAGTTAAAATCCTTCCAAAAAGGAAAACTTCATGCCCAGATGGATTGCTAGTGAATTCTACCAAACATTTAAAGAAAAAACAACAGATCAATTCTACCCAACATTTCTGAGAAAATACAAAAGGAGAAAACACTTTCTAACTCATTTTATGAGACAGCATTACCCTGATACCAAAACTAGATGAAGAAATACAAATTAATAAACTACAAATTAATATCTTATGAATATGCATGCAAAATTTCTTAACAAAATATTAGCAAATCAAATGAGAATTTACTCAAGTTGATAAATGGCATTTAAAAAAAAAAAGAAACTACAGTTAACACCATACTTAATGTCTCCCTAGTCTTGGGAACAAGGCAAGGAGGTCCACTCTCACCACTCCTATTCAACATCATACTGGAAGTCCCAGCCAGGGCAGTAAGTAAAGAAAAAAAAAAAAAAAAAGGAAAAAGAAAGCATGCAAATTTGAAAGGAAGAAATGAAATTGTCCCCCTTTGTAGAGGACATGATTGTCTAAATAGAAAATCCCAACAAATCTACCAAAAAACTCCTAGAACTAATATATGAGTTTAGCAAGGAACCTGGATGATGTCAATACACAAAACTCCATCAAATTTCTATATGCTAGTAGTGAACAATTGCAAACCAAAATGTATTTTTAAATACCATTTAAAATTGCTCCCCCAAATGAGATACTTAGGTACAAATTGAACAAAACATATACAGAAACTATATGCTGAAAACTACAAAATGATGGTGAAAGAAATCAAAGAATACCTAAAGAAATGGACAGACATGCTGTGTTTAAGGACTGTAAGACTCAGCAGAGATGTCAATAGCCCCCAAATTGGTCTGTAGATTTAGTGCAATGCTGATTTTAAAAAATCCCAGCAGGCTTTTTTTTTAGAGGTATAGACAAACTGATTCTAAAATTTATATTGAAAGTCAAAGGAGCTAGAATAGCCAAAACAATTTTGAAAAAGAAGAATAAAGTTGGAGGACTCATACTCCCCAATTTTAAGAGTTACTCTACAGCAACAGTAGTCAAGACAGCATGGTATTGGTGAAGGGATAGACACATAGATCAATGGAAAATAATAGATAAACCAGAAATAGGCCCATGCAATTGATTTTAATGCAATTTTATTGAAATATATTCACATACCATACAGTCATCCAGAGTGCACAGTTGTTCACAGTGTCATCATATAGTTGTGCATTCATCACCACAATTTTTGAACATTTCATTACTCAAAAAAATAAGAATAAAAATAAAAATAAAAGTAAAAAAGAACATTCAAAACATACCATACCCCCCCGCCCCTGCCATTATTCATTTACTTTTTGTCCCCATTTTTCTACTCATCTGTCTGGATAAAGGGAGTGTGAGCCACAAGGTTTTTCACAATCACACGGTCACACCGTATAAGCTATATATGATCATCTTCAAGAATCAAGGATACTGAATCATGTATTTCCTTCTAGATATTCTAATACATTAAAAACTAAAAAGGATACCTATGTAATGCATAAGAATAATCTCCAGAATGACCTCTTGACTCCATTTGAAATCTCTCAGCCACTGAAACTTTATTTTGTTTCATTTCTCTTCCCCCTTTCGGTCCTGAAGGCTTTCTCAATCCTACAAGCCCATGCAAAATGCTGGGTCCAGGATCATCCTCGGGAGTCATGTCCCACATTGCCAGGGATATTTACACCCCTGGGAGTCATGTCCCATGAAGGGAGGAGGGCAGCAAATCCACCTGTTGAGGGGACTGAGAGAGAGAAGCCACATCTAAGCAACAAAAGAGGACTCTTAGGCACAATCATAAGTAGGCTTAGCCTCTCCTCTGCAGAAACAAACTTCATAAGGGCAAGCCCCAATATCGAGGGCTTGGCTTACTAAATTGATAATTCTCAGTGCTTGCGAGAATATCAGGAATTCTCCAGGTGAGGAAGTTTAATATTTCCACATTTTCCCCAGTCCCTCAAGGGGGCTTTGCAAATACTTTTTTATTTTCTTCCCAAATTATTCCGGGATGTATCAGAGCATCACACTAGCCTGTACAAGCCAACAAGGTCTCACTCCCATTCTAGGTTCCATGTAATTATGGTATTTGAATAAACTAACCATACAAGTTAAATTAGATAGTGTGCTACAAAAAAATATAAATTTTGCACCAAATAAACATCTCTTCCTTTGGTCTCACAAAGAAGTTGAAGTTTTAAAACACAGTCAATATCATCCTTTAGCCTTTAGTCTGATTTACCTTAGTCCTAACCAAGTCCATTTCATTCATATCTCTAATTGAAGTCTGATCTATTTTTCAGCTTCTTTAACAGTTGCTGTATGGGGTAATGCTGACACTCATAGCTGCCAATCTCTGGCTCTGAGTCTCAGGTGTCACACAGATACCCAGTGTTCCAGGGTTATATATAAACAGCTCAGCATCTCAGAATTCAGAAATAACCATTACAACTCATGAATAGACATGCCTGCTGTAAGAGCTTCCAATCTAGGAAACTTTACAATGAGCCTTCCTCTGATAACCTGTGCTCTCAGATTCAATTTTCAGAGTTTAAACATTACAGTCAGTCCATGTTAGTGAGGAGTTATAATGTTTGTCTTTTTGTTTCTGGCTTATTTCACTCAGCATACTGTCCTCGAGGTCCATTCACATAGTTGCATACCTCATGTGCTGGTTTCGAAATATCATGCCCCCTGAAATGCAATCTTGTGAGGACAGACATTAATCTTTTGATTGAGTTTTTCCATGAAGATGTGAAAAACTCCATCAACTGTGGATGGGAACTTTGATTAAATTATTTCTATGGAGATATGGATCCTGCCCATTCGGAGTGGGTTTTAAATCACTGTAGTCTTATAAGAGAGCTCACAGACAGAAGGAGCAGAGAACAGCTAAGAGGGACATTTTAGAGAGCAGCTGAGAGAGACTTTTGGAGAGATGCTTGCTGTTGCTTTGAGATGCTTGGAGCTGAAACAGCTATGAGTGACAAGCCCAGAGATATTTTGGAGAAAGTCATTTTGAAATGCAACCTGGGAGCAAAGGACCAGCAGATGCCAGCCATGTGCCTTCCCAGCTGAAATAAGTGTTCTGGACACCACTGGGCATTCTTCAGCGAAGGTATCCTCTTGCTGATGCCTTAGTTTGGACACTTTTATGGCCTCAGAACTGTAAATTTGTGACCTAATAAATCCCCTTAATAAAAGCCAATTCATTTCTGGCAGCATTAGCAAACTGGAACACCTCAAAACTTCATTCCTTCTTGCAGCTGCTCAATATTCCATTGTATGTTCACCATTCCATTTATTGGTCAATATACCCTTAGGTCATGTCCATCCATTGCAAATCATGAATACTGCCACCATAAACACCAGTGTGCAATGGCCATTCATGCGCCTGCTCTCAGTTCTTCCAAGTACATATCCAAGAAAGGGGTTGCAGGACCATATGGCAACCCCATACTTACCTTTTGTGGAGACACCACATTGCCTTCCAGATGGACTGCACTGTTCTACTTCCCCACTGACAGTAAATAGGTACATCCCTCTTGCCACATTTTCTCCAGCACTGTATCCCTGTTAATTTTTTAAACTGTTTATTCACATACCATACACTCCATCCTAAGTAAACAATCAATGATTCCTGGCATAATCACATGCTATGCATTCACAACCACAATTTATATGAGGACATTTCCATTTAGTTCTTACGCTGAGATTTCAGCCATTCCGCCCATTCCAGACTGGCATACAATCCAGTCATGGATGAACCCCAAACAGTTTTTCCAGACTATTTACTAGGTGTTCCTGGCTGTTTACTAGTTGTTCTATGTTCCAGTTTGCTAAAGCTGCTGTTATGCAAAATACCAAAAATGGATTGGTTTTTATGAGGGGGATTTATTAAGTTGCAAATTTACAGTCCTGAGGCCATAAAAGTGTCCATACTAAGGCACCAACAAGAGGATACCTTCATTGAAGAATGGCCAATGGAGTCCAGAACACCTGTCTCATCTGGGAAGGCACCTGGCTGCCGTCTGCTGGTGCTTTGCTCCCAGGTAGTGTTCCAAAATGGCTTTCTCCAAAACGTCTCTGGGCTTCTGCCTTTGCTCCTCTCTCTCAACTCCTGTGTGCCCTTGCTTCTTTCTCCCAGGGTGTTTCTCTCTAAGCATCTGGGAGTCCCCTCTTAGCTTCTCCAGGGCAAATTCTGGGCTTCATTTCTTAGCTTAGCATCTCCAAACATCCTTCTGTCTGCATCACCAAGCATCTTCAAGTGTCAGTGTCTGTGTCAGCTCTTGAGCTCTCTTAAGTAGTCCCATGAGCTAATCAAGATCCACTATGAATGGACGAGGTCCACACCTCTATGGAAATAATTCAGAATTCTCACCCACAGTTGAGTGGGTCACATCTCCGTGGAAACACTCAATCAAAAGTTTCCACCCTAATCAAAAGACTAATAAATCTGCCTCCACATGATTGTATTAAAGAATGTGGCTTTTCTGGGGGACATAATATATCCAAACCAGCACACTCTACAAGACTAACTACATTCCACATCTCCCTATACTGCCATCTTGCCCTGCCTCACACAATTGATTTTTGACAAAGGTGCAAAGGCAGTTCAATGGAGACAGGAGGGCCTTTTCAACAAATGGATTTGGAACATTGGACATCCATATGCAAAAAATAGCAGCAATAAAAATAAACCTTGACCTAAACCTCACACCTTATTTAAAACTCAATTCAAAATGAATTACAGATCTAAATTTAAAGCTATAAAACTTTTAGAAGAAAACATAGGAGACAATATCAGTGACCTGGGGATAAGCAGAGTTCGTAGACTTGCCCCCAAAAGCACAATCCATAAAAGAAAAAAAAAAAAAACTGGTAAGTTTGACTTCATCTTATTAAAAATGTTTGCTCTGCAATAGATATTGTTAAGAGAATGAAAAGGCAAGTTACAGACTGGGAGAAAGTATTTGCAAATCCCATATCTGACCAAGGACTTGTATCCAGAATAGTAAAAAAGTAAATAAATAAATAAACTCGTAAAACTCAGCAGTAAGAAAACAAACAACCCAAGGAGGACATCTGGAAAGCAAATGTTGAACATGTTCATTATCATTAACCATCACAGAAATACAAATTATAGGCATGATGAGATACCACTACACATCTAGTAGAATGGCTAAGATAAAAAATACTGACAATACTAAGTGCTGGTGAAGATACAAGGGAACTGGAACTCTCATCCATTACTGGTGGAAACGCAAAATGGTACAGCCACTTAGGAAAACAGTTCAGTAGTTTCTTACAAAGTTAAATATACATGTACCCAATGACCCAGCACTCTCATGCCTAAAGAAATGAAACTTATTGTTCTGGTTTTTAATGCTGCCATTATGCAAAATACCAGAAATGGATTGGCTTTTATAAAGGGGGTTTATTTGGTTACAAAGTTACAGTCCTGAGGCCACAAAAGTGTCCAACTAAGGCATGAGCAGTAGGGTCCCTACACTGAATAATGGCCGATGGCATCCAGAAAACCTCTGTTAGCTGGGAAGGCACATGGCTGGTGTCTGCTGATCCTGGGTAGTGTTCCAGCTCCTCTCTCAGCTCCTGTGCCTTCTTGGTTCTTTCTCCCAGGATGTTTTTCTCTAAACACTTGGGAGTCCTGTCTTAGCATATCCTGGGGCAAACTCTGGGCTTCATCTCTTAGCTAAACATCCTTCTGTCTGCATCTCCAAATATGTCTAAGCATCAGTGCCAGCAAACATCTGGGCCTGTGTCAGCTCTTTTTAAAGGACTGCAGTAAACTAATCAAGACCCGTGCTGAATGGGCGGGGCCCCACCTCCATGGAAAAAACTTAATCCCAATATCCCACAAGATTGGATTAAAGAATATGGCTTTTTTCTGGGGAACATAACATGTACAAATCTGTGTCCTTCAACAGGTGAATGGATTAACAAATGGTTCCCATCCACACCATTCAGTAACTAAAAGGAATGAAGTATCGATACAGGCATCAGCTTGGCAGAATCTTAAAGGCCTTAGGCTGAGTGAAAGAAGGCAGTCTCAAAAGCTTACATCCTGCAAGCTTTCATTTATATGGCACTCTTGAAAAGACAAAGTTATCATGATGGAGAATAGATCAGTGGTTGCCAGGATTTAGGAGCAAGGGGAGAGCGTGGTTGCAAAGGGACAGCAAGGGGGTGTTTTGATATGATGGCACTGTTTTCTATCCTGATTGTGATGATAGTTATCCAAATTTACACGTGTTCAAATGTATAGATCTCTACAACAAAGAGCAAAGTCAGTTTTACTGTATTTTAATTTTAAATGTGTTTTTAAAATAGGTGATGGGGTTGGAGCGTGACAGCTAAGGGCTGTGGAGTTTCTTTTGGGGCTAATGAAAATGTTCTAAAATTGATTGTGCTGATGGATATACAACTCTGTTAAAAATCTAAAAGCCATTGAATTGTACACTTTAAATGGCTGAACTCTGTTATATGTGAATTATTCTAAATAAAGCTGTTAAAAAATACAGAAGCTCAGAAGAATTGGTGTAGAATTATAAGAGCTACCAATAATACATAGTTTGGAAAAGAATTTTATGTATGTGAGACAGTTTTTAAATAAAAATATTTTTCTTATAAAAATAAGACATTTGTTACAGAAAAGTTAGAAAAATCAAAGAAACATAAAGAAGAAAATAAAAAATATTCCTTAAACCAACTTACCAGGGCTAATCACTATTATTATCTTGATGAATATACCTTCAAACCTCTGTCTTTGCCTTGTTTTGTTTTGTTTTTTTAACATTTTTTTTTAATTGTAGAATATAATATACATACATAGAAGTGATAACTTTCCAAGTATAATTTAACAAGCAGTTAGAGAGCAAATTTCAAAAAATGTTGTGGATTACAGTTCCACAGTTTCAGTTATTTCCTTATTGTGAAATATAACATCTATGAAAAATGTAATATCTTTCAAAGGATATTTAACAAGTAGTTATATAGGAAATTTCCAAAAATGTTGTGTTACAGAACCAGTTTCAGTTTTTTCCTTATTGTGAAATATAACATACATACAAAAAGGTGATAACTTTCAAATTATGATTTTAACAAGTAGCTATAGAACAAATTTCAAAGGATGCTATGTGTTACAGTTCTACCATTTCAATTCTTTCCTTCTAGCTATTCTAATACCCTAGCAACTAAGAGAAGAAAATTATATAGAGATTCAGTATTAATAATACTATGTTAAATTCCATCTTGTCTGTTGCTACCATTTTCTCTAGTTTAATCACTTTCTCAATCTTCAGGGATGTCCAGGCAGTGACCACCCTAACTTGTTCATGTTGAAAAAGGGTGTTGACATTATGGAAAAAGGGGACACATCTGGTTGATGTTCTTGAAGATCTGGGTTTTAGGACTTAGCTAGCATAGAAATTCTCTGAAGGATTTGTTTCTGAAGAATAAACTTAGTGAGTGAAACTTTTATGGAGTCATAGACAGGGATCCGGGTATTCTTTAGGGTTTTGGGGACTACTGTTGACTTAGGCTTATCACTTGCCTTGTTTTTAACAGATTGAGATCTTTTGCCTAGAGTTTTGGAATCTGCTTTTCTGCTTTACAATATGTCATTCAATTGCCATCTAAATGTGATTTTTAATGGCTGCATTGCAATCCCTTGTACCATGGATATACCATTATCTATTTAGTCAATTCCCTATAATCAGACATTTAGGTTGTGTCTTATTCAGAAGCATAATTGTGAAAGCGTAATTTCAAAATGTTAAAAACATAATTCTCGTACATATAAATAGCAGCACATGGCCAGGGTTTATTTAGTTCTTTAAGGAGGGAATCAGCAGAATGACAAAGTGAAAGAGGAAATGAGAAACTGGGGTTGTACAGTCAGTGAAAGAAGGAATGAAGGAATGCCAACAAAAGGTTGCTAAATTAGATACTATTCTAAGTTTAACTTCAGGGTTATCTTTTCTACCAGACACAAAATCTTGGCACTTATCAGTTTTCTGATCAATTTCTAACTTCACAGAGCTGTGAATCTGATCCCTATTTGAGGACAATTAGAAAGTCCAACTAATTCATGATTCCTGAGACAGTCTGTCCACCCTCAGCTAGGCTTGTTAGTAAATGCCCTAGTGTGACAACAAAAGGAGGCCCAGCCTTCTTTTTGCCATATTTCCACTTTTCAAATTATTTTCCTAAACCCAAACAAGGCAATGGTAATTATTGTTATTATTTTTAGTAATAATCAATGGATGCCTTGTAGCTGAAGTTTTGTGCATACGCTTAGTTAATTTGCAATGGCAAATTTTCTACAAGTTGATTTCTGACTTGAAGAATCCACACATTAATGGCTTTTGATACATATTGTTAATTGCCTGCAAAAAGTCTGTACCAATATGTTCTTCTGCCTGTGTATTCTCGAAGCTGGTCTGGTTGAGTCTGAAGCCGCAGCAGAGTCAGTGCCACATGCTCAGAATGGAGAGCGGGTGCAGGGACAACGCCTCTCACAGTGGCTGGTCATAAATGGCCACGTGTCCTCCAGCCTGGGGCACCCTGGAGAAGCTGCTTCCCTATCATAAGGAAATATTAAGACACATTACAAACCATTTCATTTCACTTTGTGGGAAACATTGTTTTACCATCCTTCTTGGTCCCCTGCATCTTTTTAACCTCTCAGTTTTCCTCTGGAACTGAGCAAAGCTCAGTTCACTTTGTGCTGGATATTGATGGGGGAATTTCCAAGAATTGATTCTGGTAACAGAGACTGACAACTGCAGGATGTCTTTGATGCAAACTCACCATGGGCACTGGGGCCCAGCTTCCTTGCTCATCTTACTTTGAGAGTCCTGGCGGGCTGCAGACAGGATGGATACAGAGGAGGTGGGGTTGGAGGGTGGGGGGTGAAGAGGAAAGCAGCAAGGCCAAGGTCACTTCCAAGCCCCTCCCTGGACGTGCTTAGCGGCTTTGCTGTGAGGACAGAGACCACAAACACTGTGGACCACATCTGAGCAGAGAGGCAGGGGACTTCTCCCCGTAGTATGCACCAAGTGTCCTTTTTGCACCTTGAGGATTTAGGGGGTTGAGGTGCCCCAGAGACAGCTCCCCAAGCAGTTTCGGGAGCACCTGGTGACTGGCAGGGCAGAAGCCACATTAGCACAGAGGAGCCTCTCTCAGCTACTGATTGGTTCAGGAGGGACTCCTGGCTCAAGGAAATTTCCCCTCCAGAATTTTAGACTCAGACCAGGATGGTCAGTACAGTCTCACCAGTGGCTGAAACAGTGAGAAATAAAAGCTGAGAGCTGTAATGCTGGTCTAAAATTGGGCCAAATGAAAGGCAGCATCTTTTGGGAGAGGACACTTGGATAATAATAATATTAACAACTGCTTCCCTTTATGAAAGGCCTTAT